>NC_143016.1:81543760-82143760 GCF_055824585.1 Amblyomma mixtum | reverse complement strand
TAACCAGCTCACCCCTTCCCTGCCATTTCGCTAACCACGCATGTGCGGCGGAAATCGTCGCCTACTTCATCCCCTTTTCGGATGAGGCGAATGTAAGGATACATATTTTCATAGGATGGGAACATGCTGAACTTCTTTCGGTCAGAACACTCAGGCCATCGCGAGGAAAACGAGATAACAGGAAACAATGCAGCAATCCCTTATAAAAACGGTCTATAGACAGTCTATAGACTTCTTATTGAGTCTATTGACTTCCTATAGAAATTGCTTTTGTCTATTCATAGTCTATAGACTGTCTATAGACAAAAGTCTACTAAAAGTGTATGGCCATAAATCTATAGATTGTCTGTAGACTGTCTATGGCATTTGTATTGCCTATAAACTTTTGTCTATAGACAGTCTATAGACTTTATAGACAGACGTCTATAGACACTCTATAGACTGTCTAAAAAATTTTGGGATGAGGCCGAAACGAGGCCAAAATGAAATATATTACAGTTACCGTCCCAAGGCACAGATCGTGCTCAGAGTTGGCTTCAACATACAGTATATTCAGCGAGCCCCACCACCTATCCAAGTTCCCAACTCTTTAGGGCAAAGAAAACCATCGCGAAAAAAATTGTTGGAGCCCTAGCTTGGACGCCTTTTTGCAGAATTGAATCCCATAGCAACGGTTGCACAATAAAAGCACGACGTTCGCCCTCCACTCGGAAGATATAAAGAAAAAAAAATGGCGCTTATTTCATGCCAAACAATTCTGGACAAAAGCATTCTTGAACGGGTACCAGTTTACGAACGGAATTTTTCATATACTGTAGTATTTCAGTATAACGATCAATATATCGGCAGGTCTCCCGTCCACAGGCTTGAATTTCTTTGCTATTAACGTTTTCGCTGTCGTCAAATGGGTTCCCCATTGGTTTTCTATGGCAGGGAGGGAGGGAAATGCGAGGGAGGGAAAAACTTCAAAATAAAGGTTTTGCTACACATCGGAAGAATGGACCATCACCTTCAATGTTTCCATAACAATACCTTACGATACTTTAATACTCAAAATTTTTGTCGGACTTGTTTCCAGAATATACATCTACGACTACTTGGTGTCTGTTCAAGGGTTCGCGAAATTGTGTCTCGTCGGTCGCTAATGGATGACAGAAATATGCTGAACAACTGTCGCGCACTCATTTCGGTTCAGGCCATGCAGGATACGATTTAGACAAAAGATAAAGCCCTTAAGGGTTTTTTTTTTCTTTTCTTTTTCTGCAAAAGGGAGAGATAGCAAACGGCGCTTCTCCATTCGGTATCTCATGCCTTAAAAAAAAAAAAAGAGGAGTATCCCCACTTGAGTCCCAAAGCCCAAAGCGGAGTGGCCACCGATGTTCGTGCGTCACAGACGGCGGAAACCACGCTGAAGGCTGAAAACCATCGTTTCCTCGGACAAGGCCAAGGACTTTCGATGCCATACTTCAGCTTTTGGTAGTCATGTTTGCTCTTCAAAAAAAAAAAAAAAAAGCCAATGCAGGAAAGGGCGGAGGAGGGAGAGACTGTCTAATCTAGAAGCCATGACCGTGACCGCATAGTTTGCGCTTGAGGACGGGAGCCGGGACATGCTGTTTATCTGCAGCTTTTCTTTCTGGGCTCGGTGAAAGTGGCCCACGGAGAAGATGCCGCCGCCGGCGCCGCGGAGCACTCCGTGATTTCCGTTGTTTCGGTGAGTGCTCATTATTTAGGGGGCCACTGATTACTGTTTATTTATTTTTTATTTTCGGGTGTCCACTTCATTGCGGGTCGCTGACCTTCATTCCTCCGCATCTTCTCTGTTCGATGCAACCAGAAGCGTCTTTCTCTTGCTCCGGACTGATTCCGTTGCAGCCGAACGCCACGTGGACTTGACTGGTCATTTCATCGTGTTGTTCGATTATATCGCCGATGTTACATCATTAAAATGAAAGCGAATAGAGGGGGCAGATCTTGCGAGTAAATGAATGAGCGCAGGATCGTTCAACAGTAGGTCAGGCATGTTCAGCGATCAGTAGTAGTGCGAAAAGCGGATGAAGGTAAGCGAAACCAACCACACCTGCTCACAAACGCCCAAGCACATAACAAAAAGAGCGAACGACTGATTCGAACCCAATGACGCGAGCGCATTGCTGCCGCGCAAGCGCAGTGCTTTTCGCTGCGATTTTAGTTTTACGGCTTGAAGAGGTCCGGCTTCGAAGGTCCAGCTGTGCAGTAATCAGGCTGCAGCTGTATATAGCTGCATTTCGCGCTAATCGTCGTCCTAGTAGGGACTTGGCGTGTACAAGCCAGAAATTACGTGAGTTTTGCTTTACGCCTACATTTTTTTTCCCCCAGACATTTTGAGCACAGTGCAGCGGATAACCTTGGCCCTGATTTTTGCCACAAAGGTAAAGCAATTAGATTTAGTGCTGAGCGTAATTCATGGGCGAGATTGCAGGCCGCAGAAGGTGTATACAGTGTTCTTCAAAACTAACAGGTACACTTCTCGTTCGGGTGTACCAGTAACCAAACTCTCTGCTGTGGCTCAGCTGCTGTGCCGTTCTGATATTGAACAGGATGCCGCGGGTTAGTCGGCTTTATTAAATGCGAAATGGAAAAACGATCTTCTACTACCTTGGTAACAGTTAGCGTGAACACGGGAGCACGTGGCTTGGCGTACTATCAACGCATTCAAGCGGGGCCACGAGGAACCAGAGTACATGCGTGTTACGTATTATGCGTGCACTCTACATGTTCTCTGGTTCCTCGCGATACCGTTAGAATGCGCTGATAGTGAAAACAAAATGCGTCTGACTTCACGGCAGCGCGTTGAAACGAACTAAGACGCAAGGCTGAAGCTAACAGAGAATAGTCGCGTCACTAGTTGGTATATATAGTATGTTGCAGAGTATACAGAGCGGGTTGTATATCGATTTTTCGCACTTTTAAGGCAAGCTAACGCGAGTCGCCCAATAGTACACACAGCTCACGTAAGGCTCATGACGGCTCTTTCGGTCAAAGGCAAGATGGATAACACCATCTGCGGGGCTAGTTGGTTGCGATCCATATGTATCAGCAGCGCGAACACAAAACAGGACGGAGGAGATAGTACAGAGCGCTGTACTATCTCCTCCTCCTTCCTGTTCTGTGTTCGCGCTGCTGATACATATGCATGATGGTTTGGAACATAGTGCACTTACTGTAGTGGCACTGCCGATATTATTAATGCGATTGTAGTATTTCTGCAGCTGCGATATAGAAAGTGAAATACATTAAAGCTACAATCGCCCCAGGCGGACGACGCGATACGACAGAGAAGGACGGGGCAAGTTAGCGACGCTCGACTCGTAGCAGACAATTTTATGAAGCACTGCATCAAACTTTGAGAAAAAAAAAGTTTTGTGACAGCACGTGTCGGGTCCCTACATGGCAAATATCAACGAAAGAGAAAGGAAGAAGCGATAGACGAACACAAGCGCTGACTGCTAACTGCACTTCTTTATTTTTAAATCATGAAAATATACAGATGGCACTCAGAGACAATCGCCTCGTGTAAGATGGAACGCTCTTCCAGCGGAATACGTGCAAAAACAGGCCGCCCAATGCAAGCTTTGGCAGCTATCGACATCAAAGTGCAAAGTGGAATAAAAAAGAAAATGAAGCTGCCACACTTTGCTCCCTGCATCGCAATGCCCCCGTTCCCAAGCCCATCTGCGCCACATAATCTCAGATGCAACATTGGCCGTCATTATCGTTGCCACCAACTATATCTGCCGCCGCGGTGGCTCAGTGGTTATGGTGCTCGGCTGCTGACCCGAAAGACGCGGGTTCGATCCCGGCCGCGGCGGTGGAATTTCTTTGGAGGAGAAATTCTAGAGGCCCGTGTACTGTACGATGTCAGTGCACGTTAAAGAACCCCAGGTGGTCGAAATTTCCGGAGCCCTCCACTACGGCGTCTCTCATAGCCTTAGTCGCTTTGGGACGTAAACGCCATAAACCAAACCAAACCAAACCAAACCAACTATATCTGCCACCGACTGCCATCAACGATAATTAGATTGTCAAAAAGGGTTGTTCATTCATATCATCACTGTGTACTAAACAGCTGCTTCTTTTCTCTGATCAATGACGAAGCCGTGATAGTAGTAGCGGGAAGACCTTGAAAACAGACAGTTAAACATGCGAAGTTATCTTATAATCAGGGCACCACTTATCAAATAATCGTAGGTGTGCATGTAATGCGTGGTTATCATCGCGAACCCCTGCAGCTCCCCCCGTCCTAACGCTTCTGACCTTGCACTACGCGCCTTCTTAAGAAAGGCGAAGTTGGTGAAGCTGTAACTAAATTCACTTCGAACCGTCGCCGACACACCGTGAGTGAGGAAAGACGCCCCAATTCATTTTACTTGTTTAGTTAGTAGAACCCGAGTTCCCTCCCACAAAACGCGCGCCATAATTTCAGCATGTCTTTGCAGAGCTGCAAGTATTTCGCATCTTATCTCGTTTGCAGTGCGGATTCATGAGAGACAGGCATTGAACCCCTAACTCGATGACCGGTAGCTCCAAAATTTTAAATAAATGAAGACATACCCCAGAGAATACGCCGGACTAACCCACCTAGTGTCTCCGAATATCGCTTACGTGCCCGGTGAAAGAATATGTTATTCTTTATAAAACGCCGCTGCTCCGCTGACTTGTAAGTTTAATTCGACCAGGCTTTCTGTCTGAACGATTCTAAAATTCAAAAACACGATCAGCGCGCGCTGATTGTTTCCTTCGTTGGTCGGCGTGTAGTTTTGGTCAAAAACTCGTTGCCTGCAATCAATGCCACGACGTGCGCCTTGTCGACTGCATCGTCCCTTTACGAGCGCCTCTGATGAGACGCATGGCGCGGCGATATGAGACGTATGGCATAGTTTTTTTTTATATAGTAATTATGGCTGTCTACGGTTTTCTTTGTTTTATCAAGCACCTGCTGCCTGTTCCCGCCTGAATCGAGCCCGCAGGCCTAGTTTTATGGCCTGGTTGTCCGATATATCTCGATTTACGCCGTCTCCTGCCAGATGTGGCCCCGAAACTACAATACCGTAGTTTCGCGATCACAAGCACAATCACATTTACACGGGACCATCTGAACGAATTTGTCCTAAATGCTTTCAGTACGGCTCATGCGTTAGGAGAACCCCCGATTTAGTCATACGGTGCTTAGAGGGAAAGTGAAGACAAAGTGAAATTGGCCTGCATCGACAGAGTACCACGCTCTATTCACAAAGACACCACTCTCACCACAAACGGAGCCTTTATAAGGATGAAAAACAGACTACAAAATCAAATACAGGTGGCGACATCGTCGGTAGGTTTCGCAAGTAAAACGCATGCGCCGACACAGATTTTTGGCTCGGATCCCAGAGGCTAGGCTACACCTTCATTCACTTCAAAACGGAGGCAACTGTCCTTTTGATAAGGCCGTAAAAAATTTGGATGGAGTGTCGGGAATATTTTTAAATTCAATTTTGTCAGCCATAAGTGCAACTCTCTGCTACCGGACAAACGTCAACACAGCCAGAAAGAGCCAGAGAATTGATTTTTAGTAAGAACAATAATTGGATGAAGTTGTCCTTAATGTCCCTTTAAGCAAAGAGGTTGATCAAAATAGAGTCAGTGGCATTAGACATTGCTTGTAGTGATCGAGTATTACTTCACCTCTATTATTTTTTTTTTCTTCGTAGAAAGCCCATCGGTTCTCTTGAGAGCTTGCTCGTGTGAAAGTGTGATCTGTAGTGTCTTTTACATTTGCTCATCGAAATTCTGGAATCTGCTTTGGAGTAATCTGGTACACTGTTGTGTCTAGGGTTTTCATATTTCTCTCCTTTTTATTAGAACATTTCTTCGAGTGTAACGGTAAAGAGCATAAAGTTTTTTTCATGTTGGCTATAATTATTGCTAGCATATTTACTTAATAATTCCATTTCGCCTTATGTAGCATTTTCTTTCTCACGCAAGCTGCACTGCGTTGCCACTCGTGCTTCTCGTGACACACGTTGACGCAAACCGTAATGCATCAACACGGGAGATACGTAAAGCTTTATCTTAAAGTTAACGCGCCTCATACATGCATTTATTCGCAGTGATAAGCTTGAGTCGTCCGAATATCGCAAGCTAAAGTTTCTAGAACTTTCTAGAACTGAATTTTCCTTCCCGACCAAGCATGCTGCCTATATTCGCTATGCGGTCCGACGTGAATTTCATTTACAGGAGCGCTCAACTCACAATGCCTGAGAGATATAAAAGCGAACTTCACCAACACTACACTTGCTGCGAGCGGCATGCAAGAGGAGGAAAACGCAGAGGCGAAACTATTAAGTGTTCCATTCCCCAAATTGAGCGCACAAACAGTGCCTATGTGTGCACATCGTGTGGGAACACACACACGAAAGCGTTCACCCGCCGAGGCAGGGCCGGCGTCCGCACAAAAGCGCTGTGCAAATTTCGCCTCGTCGCCATACTATATCGTTTCACGGTCAGTTTGTCTTTGCTCAGCCGACCTCCACTGTTTGCTCCTTGACCTCGTAATGCGTCGACGCGCAATTTCGCCCGATCCCGGCAGCGGCGGCTCGCTTTTCTTTTTTGTTATTGTTTCTCGTTTCACTATACCTATAGACGGCGGCCGCGAACAACCCCTTTGGCTACGGGGACGTCAAGAAAGCATCGACCCCTCGCTGACAGAGAGTCAGCCGTCATCCCCTTCTCCTCTCATTTACTCTTCCTTTCACCACTCGCGCCGCCGCATGCCTCCGCCCTCTGTGCTTCGGGACCTATTACTCCCGTTGGCCCGACAAACCTGCGGCAGCTGCGGTTGCGTCTGCTGCTGCTGCACGCAGTGCATGCCGCCTTGTCTCGCGTTTTCGTGGCATTCTTACGGGGACGATGGCTGGCGGTGCAGACTTCTCGCCTCCTTCTTTTCCAGCCTGTCGCCCCCTCTGGTTCGACCGGGACGGTCCCCGCGTGAGTGCCGGTGCAGCGGGCAACAGGGCGCCGCCGTGTTTTCTCATTCCTCGCAGCGGCCTATAGGCTCGACCACCACCACCACCGAAGCGGCAGAAGCGGGCCGCTTGTCGCCAACATGAGGCTGTTGTTGCCAACGTCTTCCTTGATGTACCACTGGGCATTGGCTGCTGTGACGTGTTGCTGTCTATGGCATCTGGCACGTGAGTACCTGGTCAGCATGTTTCACGTACTGCGAGCTGCGAGAACTGGTGCAAAAACATCGCACGGCTTTCGAGGCCGAGTTTTACCGTCGATGATGACTTTAACTTGTGTAGTGCCCACAGATGTTTTCGAAACACGGAAGGCACAAATAAATTTAAATTTTTGGCATGTTTGGCATATAGGCACGAACTGAAGGGTGTGCTCTCTTATTCCTGCGCGACCTGCACAAAGCACAGCTTAATGTCGAGCAACGACTCAAGAAAGCAAGGAGATTTTTCGTTTCTTCAGAATTCCGAAAACGTCTATGGGCATTTTCACCCGTGGACCACAGGAAAAAAAATGTTTCTAACTCGGGGAGTTTTCGTACTGGCAGCACAAAATGATGGCGCCTATGTTGCTCTGATAAAACTGTCTGCGCCTCCCTTGCAGTGCATATACGCCGGTCTAGCTGCACAGGATCCACTGTCGTGGGTGATGTGAATCATTTCCTTTTAGCGTGCCCACGTTTTTGTGAAAAGCGTGAGACACTGTTGTCTAACCTGAGGAGAATGAACATTACGTTGGACGACATACTTTTCGCATCGTGCACCCTGAGTGCTCTCGAATTCCGACAGGAAAAAAAAAAACACTCCAAATTTTTAGAGGAAACAATAGTCCTATGGGATAGCGGTGAAGATACATTCTTTCAGCTAAGTGACTCAAGCGGAGAAACTGCCAACTGCAAGGCTAATCTCGCTTGTGCATAAACTCCACCACCACCATGCGAAAAAAAGACTCTACGACAGTGCACCCCCTCGCCTGTCTATCGAGCGTGTGGTCAGTATTGGTGGTACTCTACAGCTGGTTATAAGGCGGGTCAGGAGTGCTTGTCCAGCTCTTCCGACTCAGGCCCCTGCTATTCTGTCTTCCCCAATACAGCGTGGACGCGCCTGTGATCCGAGAACGCACCGCAGATTCTGTGCGGTGCATTGCAGATCCTTAACCGTGCGCAACATCGAGTCGTTCCTCTGGAGAGCCGAAGTTATGCCTTTATGATGTCATTTGTTCAATAATAATAATAATAATAATAATAATAATAATAATAATAATAATAATAATAATAATAATAATAATAATAATAATAATAATAATAATAATAATAATAATAATAATAATAATAATAATAATGTCTTTATTTGTGTCGTAGGGTACACGGTCGACACTGGAGGCCGGCATTAAAATCTTTCACAAACGACAGCTTGACGGAGCCGTAGACACCCACGCACTTGGCAGCGGCACAGCGGCAGTGCTTATACGAAAAAAAAGGATACAATACACCGTACAGCTCACAGTACACGCTAAATAAATAAATTTCATTTTTCTAGACACGATGCAGCATAAAATTTTGTGATATACGGCATACATTAATAGATAGAACATAGAATAGAACATACAAAGGGATACAATAAAAAAGAGATGATACGCCAGACTCGAGTTTGACAAGCCTAGTGAAGCTTTTCGCTTCAAAAATGAGGTGACAGCTATCCGACAAAAAAGAGCGTCGGCGCTGTCATTGCTCGCAGGTTCGTTCCAGCAGGTGTGCTACCTCGCGGCGCCGGCGAACTCGTCGGACGCGCTGCCCATCGCGTCGGTGGACGTGGGGCTGTGCAGCCACATCATCATGGGCTTCGGCACCGTCGAGGAGGACGGCAGCGTCAACCTGGACCCGCTGGGGGGCCCCACGGCGCTGGCCGCACTGGCCGCGCTGCGCAAGCGCAAGCCCGACCTCAAGCTCATGATCTCCGTCGGAGGAGGAGGGGGAAACGCCAACTTCAAGACTATGGTCTCCGCCGCCGACAGCAGATGGAGGTGACCTGACCGTGGGCCGGACGATTGGCCTCTTCCGTAAACTTTATGTACCGATTCCAGAGGGAAATCGGTGGCCGCAGTCCGGTATGCACGTTCTGTGCACGCTATTGCTAACTGGGATGACGGCTTTTAGGGTACGCATCCTGATAGCCAACCGTTATCAATGCTACAGCTAAACACATTTACGTTCCAGAGATAAACTGCGTAGGATGCAGCATTGCAGGGTTCCAAACTTTTTCCCAACACTTGAAGTTTCGTGATGCGCAAAATGTTTTCACAGCGATAGCTGTTAAACGCACGTTCCTGGGTTTCACGTCGTATGCCGTAGTCGTTGGCTTAACCGGTGGGTGCGTTGCCATGGGAACCGTTCAGGGGGTGGTCACCGTGCAAGGAGGAAGGCGTAACCGGTGAGTGGTTACCACAAGAACGATCCGGTGGGCGGTTACCGTGGAACTAGGAGGGTATTGGGAGAGCGGAGGCGCAACCGGTCGGTGGTTACAATGAAAACCACCCGAAGGGTAACTACCCCTGGATGGACGAAGGAGGTTACCGTGGAAGGAGGAGCGCATGGCGAAAGCGTGGGAAGGCGTAACCAGATGATAGTTACAACGGTAGCCGCCCGAAACGTGGTTGCCGCGGAACGAGGAGGGAGGGTGTGGCGAGATGGAGGGATGCAGCACGGTCCGCATTGGGCAGTTACTGCGAAACGCGCCGCCCGAAGACAGGATCATCGGCGGCGCTGGGCTTCTAGAGCGCTGGCTGGAGACGAATGAAGTCAAGACGCAAAACGACTGTGTGTGAAAACTAAAAAGAGCACCCTCGAACTACACATATGTGAGGTCGCTCTCATATTTTCTGCCACAAAATATCGTAAAGTACAAATACCTTGACAGCTGTCACTGAATCTCGTGGTAACGAGAAGCATGCTCTGAGTTTAGGATGCGACAACGCGACGAGCGGCGACACCAGTTATTGTTCGCGCCAGTTGGGACAAAATCAGACATATTATGCATGCACCCTATATATGCGTAGCCTTAAGGAAGCAGTTTTCATTTCTCTAAATACATTTGTAATTGCTTTCAAACGCACTTCAAAGACACGGAGAGAAAAGCACGCGGATCCTTGTAGCTGTCTTCACAATTTAGCACTGATTAAGCAATAAGTCTTTATTTGGTTATGAATGCACTGGTAAAGAAAGGGCAGCTAATCATGTAATACTGGGCAACTCGCAGGTTCCAATTTTTTTATTCGCGCATGTACATGCTCTCATAACGCAGCTCCTCTCTCTCTCCATACTTCTCGCCATTTCTGTTGCCTTTAATCTGCGCGCCTACATGCTTAGAACAGTGGGCCCGTCTCGCAGGAGAATAGACGTCTCCGCTTTCTCTATATGTTTATCTCGGAGCAATAGCTTACCCCGCACGAAGAAATTTCGGCTCAGGGGAGCATATTAGTAGTAATAGTCCTTAAAAAGATATTTTCTTCATGTGCATTTGATGAGAGGAAACCCGACTATGCATGCTTCAATATCTCGCAGCCTCACGTAAACCTCTCGCAGTTTCTTTGTCGTCATCGCCCTCGCACGGCGTTGACGCATGCTGCTCGTCTGCACGAAAGCAGACGAATGAAACTTGGCTGTAACTTCGTAGGTCAGAATGATCTTCAAATTTTCCTCCAGAAATTGTCCCTCTTTCTGGCTGCACTCTCTTCGAATTTCAGAACCTGAAATCACATTAAGGTCCGAGCAAATGAACTCCCTGACGAACTGACGAGTAGGTTGTGTTGGCTAGTCAGAGAGACAAACGTCGAACGACAAGTTCGAAATGTGCAACCAAAGTGAGCTTTAATATTCCGTTGTGGCAGTCTTCAACTCAGGCACACTTCACCTGCCCCTCACCAGGTTCATCGCCTCGGCGATGTCGGCGTTGCGAGCGGCCCGCCTGGACGGACTCGACCTGGACTGGGAGTTCCCCAAGTTGCTCGACGCCTCCCGGTTCGCCCGCCTGCTCACGGTGCGCACTCTTTTTTTCCGGGCAGACATTGAGCCTTTGTGCACACTGTCGATAGAGGGCGCGACCTAGTAACTTATGTCGGGCTAAAACAAGCGCTCACAAAATGGCCGTTGAGGTATACTTCTGCAAAAAAAAAAAAAAAAATGCAAAAAATGCTTGGCACGAAAAAGAAGAAAAAACATGCCTTGTTTTACTCTAAGCTTTATAGTCGCATACAAGTAAAGAAAAAAAGGCTTTTTCCCGTCAAAGGACCCCATCCAGCCAATGGCGCAAGCCGATTTTCATGAGCCTGCTAGCTTGAGTAGCGGGACAATGCAGGGAGGGGACTATCCCCTTTCATCTGCCACTCCCTACATAGCCACGGTGGCAGGTTCAAGGGAATCGGCCGACGCCATTGGCCTGGAAGGGGGTCCTTTCACGGAGAAAAGCCGCTTTGTTCTTGTATCCGACTATAGTTAATTTCATTACAGACGTGCTTATTTAGCACGAGTGTGATGTCTTGTGTGACGGTAAAGGTGAAAAAAAAGGCTGCCATTTTGACAGCCTAGCCGCTTTTTCCATCTTTTCTTTGCTAGCAACCTAAGAAGTTAGAACTGCCTTCCTCCTAGAATCGCTTTTGCGTTGATCCCTTAATGTTATGCACATTTTGTATTGCAGTACAGCTAAAGCTGATTGTGGTATTTTCTGTTTTTTTTTTTCTCTCTCGGAAAGTGCTATACGTCAGGGAGAAGTCATGGGGTTGTGACTTATTTCTGTTTTTAGATAAATTTTATTTCCTGTAAACTTTCTTGGAAAATTTTTCTGCGGTCCTTTATAAAAGTGGTCTATAGAATTTCTGCAGATTTCTTATAGCTAGACTGTGTAGCCTTCCTATAGATATTTCCTTTGTCTATTCATAGTCTATAGTGTGTCTATGGACAAAAGTCTACTGAAAGTATATGGCAATAAATCCATAGATTGTGTAGACTTTCTATAGAATTTGTATTATCTATAGACTTGTCTATAAAATTTGTCTATAGAGACTCTATAAACTTTATATACACTTTATAGACAGTCTATAGACTGTCTAAAAAATTTTTCGTAAAGGGTACGTAAGTGACGGTTATAGCCTCCAACAACTTCGGTGGCGACCATGAAGCCGTCCATGAAGCTCGAAGCTTGAAAGATACTTCAGGCGGTCGCAACAACGCTCCCCAGACCTGTGATCGGGAGGAAGAACTTTTTATGTGCGTACGAATCACGCGTCACCCTTATCCGGCACCAGTTTTCATGAAAGGATAACAGTTCTGCGGCCACAATCTGTCCTAACAATCTGACAATAGTGCCCTAATTTGGCGAATGTGTATCTCTTCGTGACCCGCCCGTATCTCGAATCAAACAGCCCGAAGCACGGGCTCACTGCTGCGGCTTCAGCTGCGTTTATTAGCACAACTCGCGGCCGCCTGTACCTTGCGAATTCGGTCAAGCAGACATGCTGCTGTACAAGCCGCGGGCTGTCATTGGCATATGTTTGTCTAATTAACGATAAATAGAACATACCTGAGGCAATCCGGCGGATATATACATCTGCAGCTTTCATACTACTTGCTTATGCGCTCCACTGCTGCGTCTCAATTCTTTGAACTTTTTTGTTTTGCTCTTAGTCGCATGCAGCATAGTAAAGAGGAAAAGGAAAATATAGTACAGCCTGCACGCATGCATTAAACGAAATGAAAGAGAAAAATATCCAAGGTATTTTAAAGTGATGTGTAGTATGCTGAGCGGTATTACCCCACATAAAAACGAACAATAAAAAAATGAGCAGTGCGTCGTGAGGATTGGTTTATGGTCGTCGACAAATGCTACTTCTTGCACAGCATACCCCACTGAAATTTCATGATTTCTATATAGTCTGACTTCGCTTGAATTTGTGCATGGTTTGTACGGCTTTTTTTTTTTTACTTTCACTGAGTTCTTTTTTTTTTTTTTTTACAACGGAGCGGAAATGGCGGGAAAACTAAGAAACAAATAAGGACAGGACTGGCGATGTTTTTGCTTCGTTTTCCCGTCCTTTTTCATGCTGATCAAAATAGAGCTAGTAGCATAGGCCGATTGGCCAAAAGCACGGGTTTGGTTGAGAATTTTTCTTTTATTATAAACCACAGGGACGACTGTCGGCAGTTTGAGTGGTCGATATCGTTGCCATAAATATTCTCGGAGTAATTTCTCCGTAGCTTCCCTTGACTGCTCAGCAGGGCTTTATGTGTAGCGCGTTGATGTCGCATGTCGGTGATTGTGAGTATACTACAGCAAAATAAGTGATACCTTCTTACGAGACAGCCATATTCCTTAAGTTCTATCTCCATACGGTAGGAAATTACACTGAACCTGCTGAGTCGTCGCAAGTACCTGAAGTTCTTAGAAGCAAAGGGTCACGTCACGTCAGCAGCTCTCTTCAGGTTACTGATGCAGCTGCAGTGCTACCAACGGGAAGTGTCCAAGGCCCCAGAGCGAGCCACTAGAAGTCACCATGGTCACAACGGCGGAAGACTGTACGATTACCTGGTTAACAAATCTACACACTGATAAACCAAAAGCTTCAGTGTCAGAAGCCTCCCACTAAAAAGAAAAGGTGCTTGACTCTTCATGCAAAGCACTCGCTGAATACTCTTTTTTGAGGAAAGTTCAAATCTAACACACATTGCTGACTAAACGCCCCGATTTTATACTGTGCGTCATGTCGAACTATTCGCAAGCGGCGCTCTTCGGCTGTTGGAAAAATACTTCGTGCACTTCTAGTAATAAGAAAATTCAGGGGGCAGCTTGACGATCTGAAGTGGGCGAGGCGAAAGCCTTTTCCACGCAGCTTGCCGTAGGCACACACGAGGTGGCTATGGGGCGACTTGGATTAGCTTATTCAGTTGGTGACTAATGTTGAATTCCCATGGCAGATCCAGATCAAGCTTTTCTGCTCTGGTGGGGGAATTTTTTTTGTCTCTGTTACATTCTTTCGAACTGTTTGTTACGTATGTTGGACTGTTTTTTTTTTTTCCACTGCGTCACTCCCCCTCTGTAATGCCCACTGGGCCAAGAGGGTAGCTTGAAAAAAAAAATCTATTCCAGTGGCAAACCGAGACCTCAAATTGTTTGTTCCAATGGCAAATCGTGATCAAGCGCGCACCGCGATCCGCTCCGTGGAGCAAAAAGATTTGCTCCGCCGACATCGGCGGATTTAACCGGAAGCTCGCGTGACGTGTACTTGCTTTCGCGTCTACTTCCTCTCATGACTGGACGCTTCCTGTCGACGCTGTGCAGTGGATCGGGTAGCAATGGCCGGCATGGATGCTGCGTCGTGCCGTGTGGTCCATTTCCACGTGCAGCAAAACGCGCGACGCACATTGAAAAAGGCGGGAGGAAAAAAAAACGCGGACGGAATGCCCAGATCGTCTGTATCCGGTCGCGTCTCGCGCCCTCTGAAGAGCTTTTCCTGCACTAAGCGCTCCCGCGCGCCGCCGCCGGAGCAGATCGCGGGGGCCACGTCCCGCGGGAGCGGGCGCCTTCCATTGCAAACTAGGAGGCAGTGTACTCCGCCGGAGTGGGGCGCTCCGTTTGTGATCCGACCGAGCGCTCGCGCTATGCCATTGGAATTCAACATTTTGGTTAATGACTAGTTAGGCATGACTAATTATTTGATGACTAACTAGTCACGATTGGTTAATGACTAGTTAGTCAATACTATTTAGTTGATGACTAATTAGTTGATGACTGATTAATGACTTATTAGTTGATTACTGGTTAATGACTAGTTAGTCATGACTTGCGACTAGTTATGACTTTCACTTCAGATGTAACGGACGCACAGAGTCATGGCGGCGAGTATGAGCCATTAAAGGCTTTCGCCTTAATATACTGTACCCAGGGCTGTTGAGGTGCTACATGCCGCATGATTCCTAATTCCTGCCTGGCGTTTAGGCAGTCAGCTATTATGGCAGGATTAAAGAGCAGCGTTGGAGCAAATGGTGGGATCATAGAGCACCGTCATGTTCCTCGCGCAGGCTGCGTATGTGGAGTTCAAGAAGGATGCCCACTGGCCCTTGCTGCTGTCAGTCGCGGTGCCGGCCCAGAGCTTGCTGGTCATCGGTGCCTACGACGTCCAGACGATGGCGCGGTAAGAGACACGGCACAAAAGAGAAGAGCTCAGGGCGAGTGCTTCGGACCGTTAGCACCCAATAAGCCCCTCGCATGCAGCACCGTTCATTTCGCTGACTTCCTTGTGGCACGGCTGTGCCGAATTGCCGAGAAGTGTCTTAAACTTTAGTGAAGGTTCCGTGAGCTCTTAATCACAAAACTTTCTTTGAGGCATTGACTGCACTACCAATGAGTCATCTTTAACAGTGCTCGTACAGCGGCTCTTACAGGCACGCTTCACTCCTGCCCTGAAAGGTGAATTAGCGTAGCTGGCCTCCTGTTCCACGGTGGCTTCTTCTTTTTTTTTTTAATGCGATGTTGATTGCCTCAGGGCATAAAACGGTATGCAATGCTAGATGAGGATGCCTAAATAAATGAGTAAAGGTTCGCTGATCTAATGAAATTGAGCAGTGAAGTTAGTACGATCGTAGCGGTGCACATCGTCGCTTGGAAGGAGAAAAGGCGCTGCGTAATGTTCGTATGTCAGGCCGAGCATACTCTTATTCCCTCGTGTCCCGTTCGTTGATACTTGGAGGTATAAGTCGGATGCAGAACACTTGTGGGTTAAACGTTGGAGTCAATGTGCTTGTTGCCCCGTTGCTGCTTGGGGCCTCACGTCCGCAGACATGCTTCAATCGGTGCGATCTCGCTCTCGGACAGCGAATGCGTTCTGGACGTGCATCAGTTCAGCTCTGGAATTTATTGAGATAAGTGTGTGTGTGCCGTGTGTGAAAAGATATCTGCAGGACTCGCCTACAAGTGCTTAGAACAGACTACAGCCTCGAACCTAAGGACGGGGTACGGCTTTTCGTGCTGCCAAGATGTCTGAATACACTCCGGTTTGTGCTCTAGAGTGACTAAGCTCACGAACTAATAACGCGCAAAAAAAAATGGTATAATTTACAACTGGAGAGAATCCCCGAGGAAAAAGTCTATAAGGGGTGAGACGGAAGGATGGTAGGTTTCCATTATTTCCTTCCGTCACCAAAAGCGCCCCTCCAGTGATACTGAGCAGTTTTTAAGCATGGAGCATGTACCACGGTGAATTGCTTGAGACGATTTGAGGTATGAGGTACACGAATGTACCCCGATAGCTGAAGCATTGTGACGGCAGCGGTAAGACTATCCTGCCAAGACTGTGGGAGCACTGATAGTGGTACAGAGATGATCAAGGTTTTTGTTGCGGTGTGTTTGACGTGCGCTCAAGCAAAGATGCATATTCAGTTGCAGAGTATTCATTGCATTCTCAGCATTTGTGTCTCCCGTCTAAGAAATGTATCGCAATCAGGCGCATGCCAGTGTGAGAAAGAGTCGGCTTGGTGCCATCGTAGAAGCGCGCTGCGCGATGCGCTTGGCACTCCACTGACGTCGCTGCTTCCCTGTGCGCCCTTTCGTGTGTGTATGTGTCGCCCCCAGGTCAGTGGACTTCGTGAACCTGATGACATACGACCTGAACATCTACAACTGGTACACTCCGTGGGTGCACCACAACAGCCCTCTGCTGTCCAGGGCCACCGACCCGCCGTACTTCAACACGCTGAACGTGGTCGGTGCCTTGTTCTTTTCTTTGTCTCGCCTTATTCACTTTTCCATTCATTTTCTGTCGTTTTTAGGGACGCCCCGTCCTGAAGCAGACGCAGACGATGTGAATGTGAAGCTTTTAAACCAATACTAACGGTCATCCAGTGACGGGCTGTGACATGTTAGCGCCGCGATAGGTCATTGTTGAGCTTTATTCAAGAAAAATTAGTGAGGCAATAATAAACAAAAAAGGGAGGGACGAGGACCACGAAAATCCAGATTGTAGAACACGAGGTCATGTCCTATGTCATGATAAGGTGGTTACGAACAGAAGCTATGTGTAATTCGCATGCACAGCCTGTGCGAATCGCAGCACGATTCTGGAGCGAAGTACTAAACAACAAGGCCGCCGCGGTGGCTCAGTGGTTATGGCGTTGGGTGCTTACCCGAAAGACGCGGATTGGATCCCGGCCGCGGCGGCCGAATTTTGATGGAGGCGAAATGCTAGAGGCCCGTGTACTGTGCGATGTCAGCGCACGTTAGAGGGCCCCAGGTGGTCGAAAATTCCGGAGCCCTTCACTACGGCGTTCCTCATAGCTTGAGTCGCTTTGAGACGTTAAACCCGCATAAACCATGAAACCATAAACCAAAAATTTATTGAGAAATGTGCGCAGGTGTTACACAACAATGTTTTTAACACGTGTAACTGTAAGCAAGGACCAAAATAACTGGAAAGACATCAATTGTTGATTTACGAAGGCGTAAGCCGCGATTCAGTGCGACGCGTTAAGCAGAACCTACCTCCAGGAGGGAGAGAGAAAAAAGAACACTAGCTGTGTCAATTTATACCAGAACTATGCAACCAAGTTCTGTTAAAGGCCGTCTCACGCATATACATACTATATAGAACGTTCTTTACTATGGTTTAAACGCTGGCTATATCATGCTTTCTGTCAAAGCGGACAGACCTCCTTGATAAAGACGTGGGGCACCACATCAAACAACTTTCAGATAAATGCCTTTTCACGGAATAAATTTCATGCTCTGATCACTGTTTGCAGACCAACGAAAGAACCTGTTATTAACGACGTTCACGAGCGAGGAGCTTAAAATTAGCTGCGCGAACTGGCCAATTTCGCGTAAATTATTTCGAATGGAAGGAACACATTGCATAATGCCTGAACTTTGGAACTCTATCTTCCTCCATTCCTTAGGCGCACTGAGGACAAATTGAAATTGGCCTGTATTGATTGCCACTTCCTAATGATAAAGAGCGTACTTCAACTGAAAGCGGAGCTTTAATATGCGAGACACAGGCCATACCACAGCCTCCCGTTAAGATGAATTCTGTTAAGACTAATGCTTGGTTAAGATGAACAATGTAAGACCGTTTAGTCTGTTTCCAGCAGGATTCAATGTAAAAGCTTAAGACGAACGGAGCGTATACGCACGGCTGTGTTAGTAGCACTGTCGAGGAAAGAACAATAAAACGCTGTTTGATAAATAAACAGCGTTCAACTATACGCCTTGTTCAAACCTTCGCAGTTGAAGAAAGATTCGCCAACGTTCGGAACGAAATTCCGTACAAATTTCTCTCAGCTACGAAGATTTTGGAAAGATGTGTTGCTTTACTTTGTAGCCGTTTGACATGCGCTCATGTGGATGTTCTCAGATGGAGAATTCAATCACAGATATTCTCTTGGTTGCATTCTGCTCCATCTTGGAGCATTCCAGCGAACACATTAATCTAATTAACAGTCACGCTTCATCCTTACAAGAATATATGGAATAGTGAAGTAGTTACGATGAGATTTGCGCATCAAAATCGCTAGCGACTTTTCCACACGACCCAAGCAGCCCGATTTCATTTGCCTTGCCGCAAATACCTACTTAAATCTGACTTGTAAATCTCAACGTAACGCGTATCTTCCCCAGCGTTACCTGCAGTTCCCTTGGACATGAGGTCCACCCGCTGCTGCTGTTTTCTGCTACCGCTTTGCCAGATTATCTTTCTGACGCTAACAGACGTTGACTATTGTACGTACGGAGTTTCATACTGGCCACATTAATTCATTAAAGCGCACATACAAATCTGTTATCAGATGACATAAGAAAACGAGCGCGGTACTATCGATGGTGTTCTGAAAGTTTGCTTCGCGGCATAACGAATTCTGAGGTGAAGGCAGCCTCCTGCTGCTGGCGATGGTCGCACACATATCAATCGCGTCACACCGATATTCAGCGCGTTACTGCCAACTGCAACGTAAGAAGTGCGTATATCATGTACACGAGCGCTAATAATCCCAGTACGGAGATATGAAATATAAGCAACAGTCTTCAGAGCGCCAGAAAGGTGTCATCGAACAAATCCAGCCCCCCCCTTCCAATATTCCACTGGCACCAGTCTTCAAGTACGTCGCCAGTTGTGCGTACACGCGTTAGAATGATTGGATTCAAGCGATAAGAAAAAAAATCTCCGGACGTTTTCGGAAAATCGTAACTGGTCAAACTGCTTTAAGGAACAATTTCCCAGCTGATACCAGTTGGAGTCCATTTGGCTGCAACTGGAGCTCAGCTGGGAGCCAACTGGAAACAACTGAAACCAACTGGGAAATTGTATCATAAACCAGTATGACCAGTTACGATTTTCGCCTGGATTCTGTGTTCCTGAAACAAGCTAGCGCAACAAACTGGACGACCGAAAGAGAACACACCACGAGCGCTAATAACTACCCCCTCCTCGCGCGCAGGAGTCCAGCGCCAAACTGTGGGCGACGCTGGGCATGCCCAAGTCCAAGATCATGGTGGGCATCCCGACCTACGGACTATCCTGGGTGCTGCGCGACCCCAACCGCTGGCAGGTCGGCTCGCTGGCGTCCGGCCGACACGAGTACGGCGGGGGATTCGTCAGCTTCGCACAGGTAATGCGCGCATACGTGTGACCTCCGTGCTGCGGAAAGACCGTCGGATTGAGCATTACAGCGTTTCCAGGGAGACGCGGGTGCTATTGATGATCACATGCCGTCAAGCATCAAAGAACTGCTGACGTGCACTTATGAAGAAGCGTAAAACAACTAGGGAGCGTCACGTGACAAGTGGCCAGAGACCTGGTTCGCAAGGTGACAGACAGCGCATTCCTATCAGACAGCAGCTCAACACTCTTGTCATTGATCAGAAGGTGATAATGTGGGTCGGACCAGTGATGTCACTGGGGTTCTGGAGTGTCAAATCCCCCAAGAAACATCTTTGATAAGGCTACTGCTGGCAAAATATTCAAAGTGAAGGGCTCTACCCTAGCCAATACCTCCTAGAAAGACTTCCCTAGCACGCGCTCGTGGACGTCAGGAAGCGTCGTGCTCAGCACCAAACAGTCTAACTAACCTGCGTCCACTGAAACTTCGTGTGCGGGAAGCTTCGTGAGCGGGAAGTGACGTTCTAGCGGTCACGCCCTGGGAAAAGTCTTGGGGAGGAGGTATAAAAAAAGATACAAGAAAGAGGGAGCAGCGCGAAAAGACGAGGACGAACACCTAAGCTAACAGGACAGGCACCTGTCCTGTCAGCTTCTGTGTTCGTCCTCGTCTTTTCGCTCTGCTTCCACTAGTCATAAATCCAGACCAACAAGACTAAACCACAACTCTAGCACATCCTGGAAACAATTTTTCATGTATGTACTGTCTGCATTTTTCACTCCGCGCAGTAACGCCCATTACCTAACGGAGAAGTTGGGAAACCTCTATCCAGAAATAGATGTGGGCTAATTGGTGATCAGAATTTTTATCAAGAAAAGAAATCGCATATCCGGATGCCTCCACACGCAGCGTACACGTGCGTTAATCGCCCAGTGACGAAAGCCTCTACCTATTCGCCGTCCCCAAAGTTTTTATGTTCACTTACTCCAGAAAAGTAGTTGATGGTCAGTGAATATCCTCTGTACTCCTATTTTATTTTTTGTTCCTTATACTGGTGCAATATTTCAAAAGAATACATCCAAGAAGCGATTAGACAGAATGAGCAAGCGTTTTCTGTACTCTAACACGAGGCCCGCAGCACTCGCATTTCACAGTGCTGTATTTGTGATGTCATTATGGTGATATGTCACTAGCGTGGTGACAGTGCCTGGTACAGGTGGTCGAACAGCGCATGGCATGTGTTTCTCGTACAGTACGACAAATAAAAGCTCTCCTTAGTCCGCGGACGACAGTAGAAGCACAATGCCAAAGTTGTAAGTTTATCTTGTCTTTTCCCCTATGGTCGCCTGCGCTGTACTTTTCTGTCTATTTAAGATTATGAAACAACTCGCTCAATAACAATTTCGGCGAACTTATCCGAGCCCCTTTCGCACGACGCTTCAATATTTTCTGTAGGGGCAGCGTTTCTCAGATGTTCTTTCTCAAATTGCCCCAACGCGTGCTTTACCTGAAGCAGTTTTTCAACACTGTTTTCCACGCACACGTGGAATTGATGTGAACGGGAGCACATTGTCAAAATGCGGTTACCCTCGGCGCTGTGGCCCATAAAATTCTGGCTAGATCGCGCCAAAATGCATGCTCTTTCGAGAAGCTTGCAGGCAAAGCAACCTCTCCAGTGCACGTAACTCGTCAAAATAGCCAAAATTTGCTAGGCCAGAGCGCCGAGGGTAACCGCATTTTCGAAATTCTAAAAACTGGTACGTATATTACTTACGGTGGGCTACACGCTTCTCAATAATTAAGGAGCGTAACAGTAATAGTTAAAAGTTAACTATTCAATATTGGTTAGCCAGACTATAGTTAGAACGTCTCAGCTGTTTCCTGCTTTACTACACAGCTGACAATGCTATGCCAAAAAAAAAGCGCTCTTCTAAATAAAAAGGCCTATTTTTTAAAATTGTGTGATGTCTCAGGCGAAACACCGTGTATAATAGATGGAAACATACAGCATGTACTCGAAGAAACATCAAAGGCTTATGGCGACCACTTTACCATTATACAAATACACAGGGCCCACAAAGCCCTGCAGATTCTGAGAGATAGGCAAATGACCCAAAAAATTCAAGAGATGTTCGACAAGTATACATGGAGCCTAATACTAGACCAATACACTTCATATGAACCTCAAGTCATGCGGCGATCGCTGGTAATGAGCTGGCATGCGAGCTTGTCCCCGGCGCACATAGCCTGGCATCACTGCTCACATGCACTAGCTGCAGCGAACGAAATCCAAGGGGCATATATATCTTTCGAACGGGACTCTCACAAATTAGCACTGTTACGCACTCAAGACCAACAGACGCTAACACAGTGCACCACATCACATACTTGGTTTAAAGCAGACAGCTCACAGGCTCAGCTCAAACCAATTTTCACCCCTCACTGGCATGACCTTATGAAAAAAAAAAATATCCCAGCATTGCCTTAACCGTCGTGAAAGGCTTGCAAACGCGCAACACGCGTTAACACTACCCGGTCGTGCCATCTTCCCCTTTCCCTCCCACCCCATACGCCGCTGGGAGGAGTGGTTCACCAGCTGAGACCAGGTTCTCCAGACACTGCTGGTGCATATGATTCGGCATCCTTTAGGAGATCCTTAAAGTATTATCATGCAAACTGGGTTGTTTATCTCCATCTTCCTCTAGTTCGTATTCACGTGCCAAATGTATGTATACTTTTGCATTTATCTCAAAAAGAATAAAACGGAACATGCTGCTGGAGAAAAGTTAATTATGTAATTAGGAAAACAATTATGCTTATCACTCATATTTGTGCAGTAAGCCTTGAATGCACGCCAGTACAGTGTTCTCCTTCGTAATACTCGTGCCTGTCCACTTTCCTCACCTTCGCGTCTATATGCAGCCGTTCAAGGCGCCTCTGTCATCCTAGTGTCATCCTAGTGTTCTTCGACCACTCTGTCTTTCCTTCTCGCCTTTTCTCGTGGGGGCACTGGCAACGCGGGAATACTGCCGTCGTAACACGGAGGCTGCGCGAAAGTACACGCGGTAAGCCAGTCCACGGCCGAACGCAGTCTTCGTCGGATCACTGTACCAGATAACTGACGTCATGCACATGCTTCCTAAACTGCCCGCCAGGTGTGCTCCCTGCTTCACGACGGCGCCCACCGCGAGTACGACTCCGAGGCAATGGTCCCGTACCTGCACAAAGGAAAGCTGTGGATCAGCTACGACGACCAACACAGCGTCGGGCTCAAGGTTGGTTTCGGTGTGGCGCATTAGTGGACTATGCTGCACATTCTTACTTTCCGCATACCATCTGCACACACAACTGACGCTCAAACTCATGTCGCATTACGTGAATGCCCCTTCAATTTCAACGCGGTAACGTTGTTGTTGTTGTTGTTGTTGTCCTCTAAATAATGGCGCGTACCCACTGGGGGGGGGGGGGGGGGGGGGGCAAGACACAGGCGGCAACTGATAGGTGCACAAAATGTTAAACAAGAAAATAATGATGGGGAAAAATAAAATAATAATGATAATAATAGCAATTAGGAAATAAATGAAAGAAACTCAGATGTGTAATTGAAATAAGCTAAACAAATACTGTGAGATCGGTGACTGAAATAGAGAACGGGGCTAAATATTCCATGTTTCGGAAAGCTTTCGTTCCAGAGAAATATTGATCATGAGAAAGAGCAGAGCTTAAGACGGCAGCCGTTTAGTGTCTGTAAGGAAGTTTTGCATGGCGGAGAGCACATTCCAGTTGCTGTGCCCAAGGGAGGAAGCCCCAAGAGACAGAGCAACCCCAGCTGACAGACTTAGACTTAGCTGTAGTAACGGATGCTCTAGCAGGCGGCTCCGTAAAGAGGAGAAACGGCGGCAGGTCAACAAGAAATGATCTATCGTATCGGGTTCTCCGCAGAACGGGCACAATGGGGAGACCGCAAGACCAGATCTTAAGGACGTTAAGGAGCTCGTGTCGTAGAAAATCCGACGTCGTCGTCGTCGTTGACCGTGAACGAAAAATCTACGAAATATCCCCAGAGATGCAACCTATAGGAGGCAGGTGCCTATAGGTCACGTGACCTTGTGGCGTCATCACAACCTGCCCGCCGGATTGTGAGCGAACTGCGAACCGTGGCCACATGGAAGGTTGCAGTTAAATTAATGATTGGTCGTGAGAGGTTATTCAGGAAGAGCGACCTAGATCGCAACAAGCCCCACCGGTGGCAGCACCAGACATCGCAGAGCAGTGGCACAGCACTTAACCACTGCTCCAGGAGTGGTATGAGGACTCCCAGGGATCTATGAATGTTAAGTAGAGGATGACCAATTTTTCATATATGTCCAACATTCTTGTACAAAACTTTTGAATATTGGAAAACTGCAAAGTATACTGGTATAGAAATATTGAAGTAATGGTCCATTCTTCCAAATCTAAGGCAAAATCTTTTCATATTCCATCGCTCGCATCCAGCAGTTAAGACTGCAATAGAAAACCAATGGGAACGCTTTTGACGACAGCAAGAATGTTAACAGCAAAAAAATGCGAGCCTGCCGACGGGAGACCTGTGGGCATATTCATTGTTATAGGGGAATCTCACAATATATGAAAAAATTGCGCTCGTAAACTATTTCCCCGTTCAAAAATGCTTTTGTCCAGAGTTGTTGGGTATGTATTTATTGACATTAAACTACTAAAGCTATGGCGTCATATCCTTAAGGCGGAGCTCAAGAGTCCCCTCCAATTTTTTTTCCCTTTGACGCGACTCGAATTCGACCTTTGAAAGCATGCAAGCTTATCCGCCCTGTCTGAAATTCCGCAGGCATCCTGGACCGCACGCAACAACTACGGGGGCACCATGACGTTCAGCCTCAACTCGGACGACTGGGCCGGAACCTGCGGCTACGGACCCTTTCCACTTCAGAGGACTATCGTGAGGTCCGGCTCCGGGGGGCCCTTGAGCATGGTGACGCCTTGAAAGCAGGGAAGGCCCTTGGAGCAGCTCTCAGTCCCTGTACAGCAGATCACCATCACCGGAGCCGGCAGGACCAAGTGTTGCGACAAGCAGTCGTGTCAGACTGAGCGAAAATTCGCTACACTTCCGCGTAGGGGAACCAGACTACATGGAGCTATGTTTCAGTAGGCGACCCCGACGTACCTCTCATTTTCCCCCGTTCGTCAAGATACACAGCTAACGAGCCAGTGAAGCATCGTAGAGAAAAGCACAATTTTACAGAAAGGGGCTCAACCTTTGTTGCCTGTCAGCTGTAGGCGACTTAGATGGCAGTTTTTAGTACTAGCAGCTCTCTGTCCGAAATCAAGATCGGTCCGAATCAATATCTTTCCGGCAGGTATAAGCAACTGTAGTGCAGGCAGCTACAGCGCATGCTCAGTACAACGAAACATTTTTCCCGAAAATGTGTTCTACCTGAATACTGCCGTCCTTCAATATTTCGTGCCTAGCGAGGATTCCAACGCATCCCCGCGAGGTTTCAGAGAAAGTAGCCCGTCTCTTCAGTACTGGTCTGCTGATTGTCATAAGTCACCTTTACCAAAGCCGCTGTGACCTCCTTTTTCTTCAGTAATTTTCTAATGCTGCCCCAAAGTCTAAATACTGGATAAACGTCTGCGCGGGGTCATGGTACACACGATGGACCTTGTGTTCATGACAGGAACAAACTGACAGCCCTATAATTATATATGTTGCCCTCGCGCTTGAGCCGCGTAGATTTTGGTGAATCTTGTTCGGATTTATTGTTCCTCAACCACTCCTTCAACGACAAACAGCACAAGATATCCAGAACTGGCGTTAGACACATGTGTTTTTATGTTTTGGTTCGCCACACGCCAGTGTTGAGGCAGAGGCATGCAGGACTAAACCTACGCAATGCAACGTTAATGTTATGTGTATGCATGGTGCGAGAGAAGGGAAAAAAGCATTAGTTTCATTAAAGGTGCACTGAAGAGGAATTTGAACTTGTCTTTTTGCCGCGGGAACTCGATCTACACGTTCCTAGCATTCTTAGAAACTTCGACTTATTGCCCTGTATGGCCGATTTCCCAAATTAAATCGAATTAACGGCCGGCTCCCACCCTTTTTTTTTTAATTCTGCCTCGTACGGTGGGCGGAGTCGACCAACGCGTGGAGTGCCTTTCACCCAGTCCCGTGGCGGCTTGCCGGTCTGCCATCGGCGGAGTAATACGTAATAGTCCGTAGTAGCAAATAGTCCGCGCGTATTTTTATTTCTGCGGGCTTATTTTGCGGCTATATTATCTGCGAATGAAACTATTTATTCATGGAAACCTAAAAAACAAAATAAAGCGAAAGCAAAGCCTCCACGGAGCTGGCTGAAAGGAACTTCACGCGTTGGTCGACTCCGCCCATCGTACGAGGCAGAATTCAAAAGAAAGGGCGGGAGCCGGACGTTAATTCGATTTAATTAGGGAAATCGCCCACACAGGGCAATAAGTTGCAGTTTCTAAGAATGCTAGGAACGTGTCGATCGAGTTCCCGCGGCAAAAAGACAAGTTCAGAATCCTCTTCAGTGCACCTTTAACTCTTCGAAACTTTAAAATGCTTCACATTTTTATGAGTAAAATGACCTGCCAATCTCATGTCAGTGTAATGTTAACATGCTCAGATTTTCAGGTGAGCGTGAAGCGCATTAATGCAGGCCGCTTGCAAAGTTATTGTATTTTAAAATTTAGTGCTATTTTGCCTTGAGAGACGGTACGAAGAAAAGAGATTCAAGACTCACGTATTACGGGAAGATTTTCCGCGGTAATCTGCGAATGACCTAAATGAAGTTTTATTCGGTGAAGTTTGTTCGAGTTGATTTCAATTTACCTGCTCGAAGATGCCAACGCCTTCAACAAAATGAGTGACGAGTTTCGACCTCATAGAATGCTCCTGAAGTTGAAGCTGAGTTTCTTGGACGCTACAAGAGAGAAGGAAATTTTCGCGGCGTTTGAGTTCTACATCGCGTTGCTGTCTGCGGCTCGTCGTGGCAACAACAACGCCACAACTGCGTGCCCATGACCATGTCATCCAAACATCTCAGCCTCCGTGGTCACCATCTTCAAAGTTCACCTCCATCGAGATCAGTGGAGTTGTCACACCTAGTTTTGTGAAGTTGCCTTTATACAGCGACTCTTCTCATTAAACTCATCTTTGCATCAAAGTTTCTGCAAGCACTGTCTTCTTGCCACCGTTGGTGGATTTCAGGGCCAAGCGAAGGCAGAAGTAATGTATTGGGGTGCTCGCTGGCCGAATCACTACATGTAAAACGCAACGATGTTCCCGCCTCTTGTTATTTCCTGCCATCTCCTCGTTAAAACTGTTCGAAATGTTCAGCAAAGCACAGACGTAAATACCCACGTTTTCTGCCAAATTTTTCTAGCCGCAATTTTAAGAGAGTTTTAACATTCAAGAACGAAACGACAAAAAGTGTCCTTTGAAATGTCCCGCAAAAGAAGGCCATCCAATCTATGGCGTTGGCCTATTGTCATGGTGTTGCAGTCACTTGCCTGGCACCTGCTAGCCACTTGCATTGCCCCGCTATAGTCGGATACAATTCAAGAACGAAGTGGCTTCCTCGGGTCAAAGGGTCCCCTTCCAGTCAATGGCGTCCGCGGATTCTCACGAACCTGCCAGCGCGACATAGCACCTAGAGTCACTGGAAAGAATTTCAGAGTACCGCAAAGGTCGGAATTTGACTGGCAACACTGAGCGGCCACTGCCATTTACCTTCCAAGCCGACTGCGTCGCAGGAAGGTCGCCGTGTTGGAAGAGCTTGATATTCGGTGACATATATTCGGTGACATATCGGGTGGAGTGTTCACTGAAGCGCAAATACTTCGTGCTCGGAGACAATGGTTACTCAGAAGAGAGAAAAAATATTGTTATTTTGTGCGAAGTAATGCAGCCGGCGGTTGTTTTGCTCTGCGGTTGCGTTTACTGCAGGAACGGTGCTATGATTGTGAGCAGCATTTTAGCGCTGCTATCGGGAGCTAGTGCACGCCTTTTTCCCCTTCCGCGGAGCAAGCTACGAAGGAAACATTTCGCCACTCCGAGAAGCAAAGAGACAAGCTCGTGCTTTTGGGCACTGAGCATCGTGGACCGCCATGGGACCGCCGTCTCGTTCAAGCAGCACGAAACTACTTGACATAAGCTTCTTCTTCCCATCCACTCTAGCCTTCTCGAAGTCTTCAGCACAAAAGTGGTCCTGCAAATGTTTGTTGTACAGTTAGAAGAGTGATGCTGTTCACCCGAATGCTGGGCTGCCCAAGGAGGCTCCCAGGGCTTTTTCGAGTGAAGCCCTGTTTCAAACATGTGGAACAAGAAAAACATGGAAGATAGCTGTAATAATAAGCTGAAACACCTAAATAAAGAGGCGAAGAAAAGGAATACGTTATAAAGGTTTCTAAGTTTACGCAGTGACACTTAAAATAGCTCATTTGGGATGTAAACACGCATGTGGCTGCAAACAAGCAGCTTCAAGGATTGCTAACATTTTAGCCATTCCTATTTTACTATCAGTCCCAACACAACTGCACAGAAAGCGGCCGTTATGTGGACGTAAGACATGCCCGACCATGCTTTTATTGACTGTGATCGTCACGGTCCGCGAAAAACAAGTGCCATGGGTCGAATGACTCGAGGCGCGGAAAGATCGTGCGAGTGCTTGGTGCACGTTAGGACGCGGAATTCTCGCGCGACAAATGTGCCTTCGCGTGCCACAAGCACGGAATAGTCGGAAGAGCCGCGTGTGTTGAGTAACAAGCGCGTACACGTGTACCCGCGTCAAGCAGGCAAGCCGCGAACGATTCCTACGCGAGATGCGCGACGGTCTTGCTGTGAACTCCTATTTTCTTAGCATCCTATCGCTAACACCGCGTGCACTGCGCTTACGTACCTTCTAAAACAGCACCAAAAAGCACAAGCAAGGTGCTTTTACCTCGCACAAGCGTGTGTTTTTTGAAGGCTTGAAGTTCTCCCGGCCGATTCTGTGCAACCACGCAGAACGATGCTCTCGGTCATTTTTCCCGGTCGGAATCGAGAAAAAAAGTCTTTCCGGACTCGGTTCGGTTGCTGCATCCGCAGGCGCAGCAGCCAGGCATCATTTCTTCAGTATCGAACACGAGAACGACAGTTGCAACACGAGAAACGTCGGGAACCTGCGCTCTTCTCAGCCGGCCCGACCGGCGCTTGGAAGATATATGGCACCCCAAGATCACGTGGTACGGTTGGGCCAATGACCGCGTCGGCGGCGCGGGGAAAAGGAATGCGGTACTCTGAAATTTTTTCCAGTGACTCTAATAGCACCCTCTTTCCATGGTCGGGGATATATTCCCCTCCCTGCATTCTCACGCCGCTCCTGGCATTGTCACGCTAGCAGGTTTCTGAGAATCGGCCGACGCCATTGGCTGGAAGCGGGTCCTTTGACGAGGGAAAGCCGCTTCTTTCTTGAATTGTATCCGACTATAGTAGGCGAAAGATGGTTCACCGCGACGTCATGACAATAGGTCGATGGCACTGCAGCAAAACCTCGCTAAAACGAAACTGTTGATAGTGAAATAATGAATATGACGACGAAACATTGTTTCGCGTTATAGAAACTCCCACAGAAGCGCATGTATTTGACATCTCGTTTTGGCGAAGTAAAATGTTCCTGTGACGGGATATAACTAAGTTCCAATGAACCACATTGGGCGTTTCGCGCTGAGTATATATGCCGGTTTGTAACGGTGTCCAAGCCCAGTATTTACACACTGATTCGATCTTCCGAAATGAAATCATACACTTTATCTGCTAATTCTAGTACCGCATAAAATATGCGGAAAACTTATCCAGGTTCAAGCGGGACCTGCATGGAGCGTTTGTTTGAAAAGTTCGTCACCTTCGGCGCGTGGTTTGACGTTAGCGCTCCACTCGCCGAAAATTGTGTGCGCGGTCCGCTGAGCGATGCCGCACCTCGACTTGCCAAGGTCATTACAGTTACCCGCTCACCAACCTGCCCACTGCACACGGCCATTGCGCCCGCTCTGCTTCTATGTGTGCTTGACGATATTGAGTTTCCGTTGGTTTCACATGGCCTAGAGGCGGAAAGTGAATGCGCGACACAATTTTCGTTCACCAGAATGTGGCCATCATCAAAACCTTCGGTCTGGCGTACGTATTGTTCATAAGGCATAGCCCGTTGGGCTGTATGCGGTGCGGGCTGGTCAATTTTATCTTTATTTCTTTTTTTGTAGCGAAAGCTACACTATGCTAGCAGAAGCGCATTTCGCTGTGCCTGCCAAAGGCCACTACTGCGCATGCGCCGTTACTATGGCAACCAGCACCATGGCAACCATGGCGCCGCAGCTGCTGCGCCGCACTGCGCATGCGCAGAGTCGCATCGCGCAGCTGGGATATGAGCCGGAAGCGATGCGCTCGCTCCTCAGACGCGCACCATGGGAGAAGGAGAGCGGCCGTGCTCGTCACAGCAGCAGTACAGGCCAACGTTTGTAGATAAGTATCTATAAACGTTGGTACAAGCTGCATGAAATTAAGTCTTCTGATCCAGAAGTCGTCGCATTGTGTAAGTCCGGCCGACAGCGTGAAAACGAGGCGAGAAAGGCTAAGCGGGCGGCCGAGACGCCCGAAGAACTAGGAACGTCTCGCGAAGAGACGCCGCCAAGCTGCTGAACGACAACAACGGCGTGTCGCTACCGAAATGTCAGTAGACGGAACTGCTTTCGCTACGTATATCCTGGCCTAGCTGAGCTAAGCCACTCCCAGTTTTTCTGCCCCCACTAATATATGTCCATAAGGCATTCTCTTGCGGTGAAGTGTTTTGGCCTGCATGCTCGTGAGCTGTGCGACAAAGCCAACAAAAACGCACGCTCACGACGAAATTGTCGCCCCGAAATCGAAGCCTTGTGGAAATCGAATGCATCTCATAGATTTAATATGATTATTCTATCAATAGTTATTGTTAACAAGATTACACACAATATGATAGGCGTTGTTAGTTCCAAAACAGCGTCCGCTGTGACGTCGATGCGGCGCAGTTTAGGCTTAGCAACGTCCAGCGAGCGGTGTGCTGCCAGAACGCCGGCGGGCGCACGTGGCTTCAAGAAGCGCGTAACTAGGCTGGATACAGTGCATTCTTGCATTCTATGTAACAAATAAGCTTAATATTGCTATTTTTTATGCAGTTGAACTCGGATATATCGAACTCGAAGGGGATCACGAAATATTTTCATATATCGAACATTCGATATGTGAAAAATGGCAGTATAGATAAGTTTATCTGGAACCTATACGTAAGAATATATTGCATCCACGCTAGTGATCGCGCCGTGCGCCAGCACGCTGGAAACGCACCAGTCGCAAGCGTTGTGCTTCGCACTGAAGCCGCAGCGGACGGCCTTCGGCGCCGAAGCACGCCAGACGATGCGCGCCGCTAGGCTTTAGGTAGATTGGCTTTACCGCATGACAGTAATGCGTTGCGGAAAATGAGTACAAGAGATCGAAGGCTACCTTCAAGCAGACCTCGCCTGAAGAGGTTTCACAGCGTTAGCGCTGCTAGCAGGTGCCCAGGTCGCGTAGCCGGCCTTATTACTCCATGCGCGTAAAGTGATAGACGAGTGACGGTTGGAGAAGCGACACTTGGAGTGACGGGGCGTTCGATATGTCGAACGACCAGCGACTTTCCTGCGCGACAGGATTTTCACGGGGGTGATCTGTGTTCAACATAGCCGATAATTCAAAATATTCGCGTTCGATATATCGATCCGGGCTCGACTGTATATCGAATTATTGTACTATTTCGCGGTCCCCTTCGAGTTCGATACATTTAGGTTCGACTGTACTACTTAAAGGGCCTGTGCCCACCCCAGCGCAGCAGACACTCTCTACCTCTCTTTGAGCGAGCCTCCTCTCCTTCCATTCCCTCCTCGAAATTCTTCTCTCCCGCTCCTCGTCGAGTAGGCTCGGCAAGGCAAAATCACCCCTTCGTTCTCCGGTGTAAGCCGGAGGCGTGGTGTCTGTGGAGTGCGTCACAGGGCGACGTCATGGCCCCGCCTTCAATAGAATTCTTTTCTCGGTTTTTGCATTTTCTCCGCACACTGAACGATCGAGAGGCGCGATCGGCTCGACCACCTAGACTTGTTAGCGAGCGCATTCTTTCATACATCTGTTTGTCATTCCCAGTTAACGAGCCACCTTTTCATTTTCTTTTAGGCCTCCCCACCGTTTCACGAGCGGAGGGGCGGAAGTCGGTTGTGTTCGAAACACACGGCGAAGCGCGGACCCGGCAACCGCCCGTTTGCTTTTCTCCATGCGTGTTTGTGTTCTGTGTGTTTGTGTCTTTTCTCCGCTCCAAAGCATATGTCATTCATTGGAGTCAAGGCGTACGCAAGATGCACGAAAGATAAGGGGTGTGTGTGCGGAGCGGTCATGTGGGCGAGCGAGGGAAAGGCTCTGCTGCACTACTAATTAAAACCTTGTTTTGGGGGGCTCGCATAGAAGAAAAGAAACTGAGAAGGGAGCGCGCACTCAGAGCGTCTCGTGACGTGATCACGGCGGGGGGGGGGGCGAACCAACTCCCTCAGTTTTACTATTTTTTTTTACTTTTTATGGCTAGGGTTCAAGGCTGTCGCCGCACGCTCCCTCCGCAGTTTTTTTTTTTGTTCCTTCATGCGGGTTTGCAGGCATGAGCCAGAACAGAAGGCGCTGCGGAAAGCCTTGTGCAGACGACGCGACGCCAAGGCTACGCCCAACGTTCTCCCGTCAGTCAGAACGATGCACCAATGGAGTGCCTTTAGCGAAAGTAGCCCCCCTTGACGTCAGCGGGGTGCAGAGTAGTGGGCCGGGCCCGTTTTTGAAGGAAGGAAAGAACGAACGGGCTTTGATTTGAATTTTCGCAGCTTTTCGGGGCGCGCATGGCTCTAATATTTTGCAGAGGTTATCTTCGATGCCTCATCTATGCAGTGGGCTTGTTTTTCAAAAATGTCCGGACCCTGGTCCGTGGCCCTTTAAGGCGCATCTCGAGATCTCGTGTAGGTTTTGGCCTTGGCTCGTTTTGCGCGCATAATTCAACGTTCGAAATCTCTAATGACAATATCGATTAAGAAATTGAAAAAAAAAAAACTGGATTGGCGTGGGACATTGAATGACTCTAAGAATTAAAAAGTTGAGTAAATAATAGGATTTCGACTACCTACTACCTACGGCAGCCAATGCTACGGAGCCCTGGACTAAGGGCCCTAAGTGTCCCTCCCGCTGGGACATGACGAGCCTCAAATTATTTCACTTTAATAAAATTTACTGTAAATTGTAAAAGTAAAGGCGCCAAAAACCACACACACACACAAGACAAGAGAACGGGACAAAGCGCCACTCACAACTAGTTTATTTTGCAGAACCCAGATACATATATACACTTAGCCAGCGCCTGCGCAAGGAGCAAAACTACGTATCAATGAGGTAACGAACGCTCTAAAAACTTTTTTTCCGCCTGATACAGAGCAACAGATGTTTCACTGACACACGAACTTCCTTTCTTATTGATATAGAACGCTTCAATCAGTTCTCTGGCTTTGATATTGCTGCTTCTGGTAAGAATCCGCACTGATGAGAAGCATGGCTGACAAGAGCGTGGAGGGCATGATCTGATGTGTTTCGGCAAATTTGGGCCCTCTTTATTTTGTTCTACGTTTCGTTCATGTTCCCTAATTCGCTCATTGACGCAGCGCCCTGTCTGTCCTATATAGGAACAACCGCACGACAGGGGTATTTCGTAAACAATCCCTTCGGCACATTTCATGAAAGGTCGCCCATGCTTAGTACCACAGCCTCTTTCTTGTTCTTTTTCTTTTCTTTTCTCGATACGAGGGCAAATGCTTCCGAGCTTCAGGGGGGCTTCCACTAAAATTTACTGCCACTACTACTACCATTAGTTATCATTGCTGGATGTCAAATAGTTATCTGAGATTGTAATTTATGCAAGGAGGGCTACATTAGGGATCAGCATAAAGTTACTGAGTTTTTCTTCGCAATGATACAAATCCACTTAAACAGGAACTAAGAGAAACGCGAAAGTTTCTTGCCCACACAAACCATAGCTCTATCCAAGCTATTATACTATATGCATTGCAAGATAGAACAACCAAACACCATCATGTATGCAAACAATTCGGTCGATGTCAGCATGTAAGCATTGGATTTGGCTCTTTTAGATGTGAAATTAAATTTGACAGTTTTTTTTTTTTTTGGGGGGGGGGTGAACTATTTCTGCAGTACAAATTCCAGCTCCGTTTCTGAAAACAGTGCTAAAGGGATGGATGGAAAACTTTACTAAGCAAGTGAGTTTGGACCGTACAAGATCTCAGGGCCACCGCACAGCCCTCACATTACGCGCATGTGTCCAGGCCACGTAGGGCCATGGCACTGGCACCCCGGTTCACACAGCGAAGTTGCGCGTCCGGGTCCTGCGACGCAAGGAGGGCCTCCCATTCCTCCCATGTACCGATGGCGGGCTGTCCCTGCGGGGGAGGATCGGCAGGGCAGCCGAAGAGGATGTGGTCTAGGGTGGCGTGCGGTTCTCCGCAGAGAGTGCACTCTGAGGAAACATGGCGGAAGTGGGATAGAAGCTGAGGGGTAGGAAGAGTTCGGGTCTGGAGGTACGGACGCAAAATTTCGAACCCAACTGACATGATTCGTTTCATCGGCGTAAGGAGATGCCTTCTAGCAAATTTCAATTGGCAGGCGTTGAGTGCAACATAATTTAATATGATTTTGAACGTCATCCAAGGAACCACTCGCCATTTCCAAGATGCACTTGCCCCAATTATTGCGATATCACCGAACCCAGTGGTTGTTCTCAAGAACAACCAGTACTTGCCGGAGTCGCTGACGTCATCAGTATTGTGGCAATTCAGACTCAGGTTGGCCGGTCGACCGTGACGTCAAGGTGTACTTATGCACTGGCACCGACCGAGGCCGAAACAGCCTATACTAAATAGTTTCTCATTATTTAAGTTAGCACTGGTGTTCGAGGTCCATTTTCATGATTACTAGGCCCGTAGGCCTCTTTCAAGGCACACTTAAAAATTTGTCTATACTACTGAAAGTTATGTTCTGAATTCAACAGAATAAAAAAGTACAGCCTTCATTGTGTGCAATCAAAGGCACTGTTGTGCTTCACCAACACATGCATATGTAAATCTCAGCCTTCTTGTGTCCACACTTAGGCAGCGGTGAAGTAAACTAGCTGGAATGTATATTATCAAAAATCCATTCTACCTCACTGTAGCGTCCTAAATTCATTAGTAGCAGACAGGACACCTTAAAACCCCTTTATGGTCGCTGACGCAATGGAGGAGCTTTAGGACACAAAACGACAGGACAACCGCTAGTCCGTTTCCTGTCTGCGTCTGCCATTTCGCTGGTAAAAAACGGCTGGCGGTTTAGCATTGCTAAGCACGAATTGTTGTGCGAAAGCACTGTTTTTTTTTTGTTTTTTTTTTCAGGTGTACACTACCGCCGCTTAGCTGAAAGGTCGATTGAGGAGGAGGAGGAGCAGGAAAGGCGGGGAGGTTAACCGGTAAATGAAACCAGTTTGCTACCCTGCACGGGAGGGTAAGGGATGAGGGGATATAAAGGTGAGGGAGAAAAGGGAGAGATGAGAAAAAGCAGAAGGCGAAAAGGCTTCGGCAAAGTCACAGCCTGTTGTGCAGAACCGCACGAGGGCCTGGCAGGCCCTCACCGCCGATGATCGCCGCGGCCAGTGTACAAGAATCTTGACCTGCGTTAGTGGGCCTGAATTGGTGTGTTCCAGCGTACGGCGTAGAGAATGACTTTCAGAACTGTACGCTGGGCATTCGCAAAGAATATGAGGTATGGTCTCATCGCAATGAACGTTACTGAGGAGTCCAATAACCCAAGGAGCTACTTTTACGTGTTTTCAACTGTTTCATTCTCAATGCTAATTCACCCAATGTCTGCCGGCAGCCTATGCTCCAGCGCGGCGTTTCTGCAGCAGTGTTCTCAAAGCCAACAAGTATTTCTCTGCCTTGTTACTGCCACAACGTTGTCTGCGCCAACGTATGCAGCGCACATATCTGAACTACCCCCGCATAGCTCAAAGCGCGAATATTAATTTGATAGTAGTATTAGTTGATGAAGACGATGTGCAATGCACAGCGTGAGAGTGTGTTGCAGTTAATAGTAGGCATGTTCGGCTGCGGCGATAATCCTGTTGAAGATTTCAGCTATCTGCTTGCTTGATGGACACGTGGTCATGCGGTGACCACGTGTCCAGGAGACAAAAACTCGGTATTGAGTCCTCAGCAAGAATCGCATTTTTGAAGAGACATCACCTTTTTGAGCTCGGGCATAGTTTAGTTGAGATGTAGGAGTTAGAGAGGATTAGGTCAGCAGAGCTTCCGCAGTTTGAAACCGAAAGATACAAGCGGGCCTTGATAAGGTCTAGGTCCCGTAGGTTTCTAGATGAGCAATCATCTCGGTGGGCCCTGAGTGATAAAGGGCAGACTGCTCTTGCTAAAGAAATATCGGAAATTCAATATGATGCATATACAGCGGTGCTCCTGGTATTCTTGATTTCTTTAAATATTATCAGAAGCTCTTTGGGGGTTGTGGGGGCAAAAATAGGAGATATCAGATTGCAGTTGCCTACTCGAAGCCTTTCCTCGACTTGACGATGAGCAGCGTGCTGTAGTGGAGATGCCTATCACCTTGGACGAAATTAAATCTGCCATTTCCTACCTACTGCGTCAGAAATCTCCTGGCCCAGATGATATTACTAGCGGGTTCTATAAAAAATATTCAGAGAGTCTCCCCTTGTCGTGCCTGTTTTGATGGAGGTATTTCAGGCATCTTATGATGTTGGTTTTTTGCCTCCCACTTTCTATTCCAGATATCGTCTTAATCATCATTAATTTCAAAAAGCACAGATACAAATAGGTTGAAAACAGTTGAGCAATGTCATCCAATTTCCCTCTGTAATGAAGATTACAAACTTTTTGCAAACGTTCTTTGTAATCATTTGCAGCTAGTTGCAGACTTAGAGGCTCGCATCATGTCTGCGCTAGCATACATGATGCGAGCAATATTCGTATTCCACATTCTTTATTGGAGACAGTATCTGAAACACCGGCCAAGTAGCTCTTATTCAGACTGACCTTGCAAAAGCATTTGATAAAGTTCAAGATTTCTTGTTTGCAGTCTTACAGCATGTAAATATTGGTGATGTTTCGCTGAGGGGCATTACACTGCTATAAGCAGTCCTATACAAGGCTAATTGTTAACCAAGAGCTAACCAAACCCATACAACTGAAATTATCTGTTCACCAAGGCTGTCCATTATCGCCTTTGGTGTATTCGCAGTTACAAATACTAAGCAGCAAGCCATTCTTTCCTCCCAATATTTTAAAAAGAAAAAAAATTGCAAAAGCTTGCAGCACTTCCCAATACGAAAAACAACCTGAATCGTAAATTGTGGAGTTTTAACGTGCCAAAGTGACACATGGGCAATAGGGGACACCACTGTGACGGGCTCAGGGCACGCAAACAGCACATGGGCACCTGAATGAAATGCATTGGATCCTAGTCGACCAGCTGAGGCACCACTGGGTCCAACAGTGCAACTAGAGCACAAGAGCTGTAACCACACACACTGGAACATGGGAGTTTTATTTACAGCTTTGGTAACAATTCAATCATAGCCATAATCTTCAAGCTTTGAAAAGGCATCTCGTAATGTCTCGTACACTCTGGTCTTTGACATGCCGATGCGCTGAGCCATGCCACGGATGCTCTCCAGTGGGAATTCCTCCAAGGCCTCAACCACCCTCTGGACGCGCCACCTCTCCCGCTGGCCAGGGAACACCTCCGCGCACTGCTCTGCTGTCAGCCGCCTAAAAGCATGTAGAAACCGCGCCCGGTGAGCCTTGGAGAACCGCCACACTGCAAAGAAAAGCGGACTCTGTCAAATAGGTGAGGCATGTACACCAGCTTTCACGCAGGCAACGGCCAACAAAGCCTCAACATGAAGGGCGATTACTGCTCACAATGATAACATCCGTCCAGAGGCCATCCCGAGAAAAAAAGTGGACATTGTCCAAGAGGTAGACTCCATCCCAGTAGTTCCTTGCAGCACTACCAAAGCTGCAATGAGTGCACAGGCAATGTTCCAACACAGCGGAATGTAGTGCCAGTATAAAATGGGTACATGAGCATATGGGACCCCGCGCTTTAAAGCGCGCATGCGCTGAATGCTATTTCATATACAGCCTTAACATACGCTCGCATTACAAAAGCTATTTTCAGTTTACGGTGCGCAACACTTACATGCTCAGAGACATTTCCAAAACTTCGACACCCTTTGAAGCAAGACCCTTTGCCTCAGAAAAAATGAATCGCTGTTACTGCCGTTTCCAGTACATTCATAAATAGGGCACCAGGCTTTCACTTCGTCTCACCTCGCCTGTAACAAAATATATGAACAATAAATTTGCTTTATTTTTATTTAGTGGTGATTCTGCTGCTTCCAGTCCTATAAGGGAGTGTCAGTTGACAAAAATGCTTCCTGTTCTAACTAGATAGCGCCACTAGGCTGAACTTGTCTTCTTTTGCATGCACGGAACCAAAAGTGTGAATGTGATAAATGGCATAACATCCTGCGGAATGCTTGCGTTTAGCATATGGAAGCGTGCATATGCTTATGCTACGTAGACATTGTGCATTAACACCAGTTTCTAACCATATCTGTGTACACCATGAGCAGATGACACGCAGAAGACTAAGCATGGAGGAACACGTTTAACACACTCTCCTGATTGGCTGAAGAAGTCTCTGCCTTTGGTAGTGCTACAAGTTAGTTATGGGATGGAGTATAGGCTTCATAGTTAAGCGACAAGTATCAGTGCAGTTGTGTTTGGCAGTTCAAACCCATTTAAAGCTTCTGCCCTTACCATGTAATTGCCAAAGTGCTGCAGCATCCCAAGATCCTTTACCTAATAATCTTTTTCTTCGATCATGTTTACTGCAGGATAGGGCACATGCAAACACCGCATTTAGTAAAGATAAATACAAAAATGGAGGTGGAAACATGCTTAATGGACAATGATAGAAGCTTTCAACACTTGCTGTTTATCACAACCAACCAGCAATGCACTATTCAATGTGAAAAATACATTAATAGCATTACGGCACAACTTATTATAGCGCAGTTTGCCAGACCAGTTTGACAAGAATCACCCTGTATTACAACACTGTGTGACTTGCACTTAGTTCATGCACTAGCCAAAGTTGAAATGTGATGCCAAACTTAATGCTTATAAGCTGGAAATGAGTTCATCACTCAGCAGCATCAACATGCTTGCTCTTCTGCACCCTACCCAGCTTGCAATGCACACCAGCTTGTTGCTGGGCAAAACAAAGATTTGCAAGGATAAAACAAACAAGCTGCTCAGTACCCAAAAAAACAGTCTTCCCGTAACTCCGGTGCTTGAAGACAAGGGTACCTGCTGAACCTTAAAACGCAATCAGGCAGCTACTTGTTCAGTGCATGTCATACTGAGTATCATATTACCACATTATGCAGACACCAAATGGAACCATTCCGTGTCCCTCAACTTCAATTTCGAAGGCCTGCAGCAGCTCATGTGCTAAGGGGAATACTAACCACTGAAGCAAATAGAAAGCAAATGTTGCAGTTACATTTAACCCTTTTAACAGTCACTGCTGTACATGCACGGCGGTAACTATGTGTTCAAGCATCAGAGAAAACAGATGCTTATAGGAAGACTCATTCTTTCATTCTGAAGCATAACAAAACAAGCATGGGTTGGAGATGGGGGGATGAGGACACTTTCTCAGCAAAAATTTGACCTTCAATGGTTTAAAGCCAGACCGCCTAGTGAACTTGTACAGAAGTGAACTTATACAATTTGCAATGAAGCCTCATAGCAGACTGTATATCTTCTGCACAGCCTCATTATACACAGCTTGCACATTCATAGCACCCACTACGTTTAGGACCAGAAAGCACAGTGGAAAGAAACGCGGGCATTTTGCTAATCCGGTCATCTCCAACCAGCACCTGCATACATATGGAAGCTAGCCTCTGCACCAAAATATGGTGCCTGTGAAATCATGTGCAAGCTATCTACTGCAGAAGGCATGCAAAATTTACAGCAACGTACACACCGCAGTGCAAATGAGGTGCACAAACTGCAAGATAAATCAAAATGCTGTTGGCGGCTCAACAAACCACATACAAACGAAAATGATGCAAAAAGAATGTGATAAACGACTGCAAAAATGTTGATCAGAATTGAAATATCACACTACAGGTGAACAGGCTTTTTAAAGCAAGAAAGGAAACAATAAGAAGCAATTACAACAGCCCATGTTTAGGGGGCGATTTCATCTTGACACTTAAAGCATCAGTAGCATATCAGATACAATAGATGCAAAATGGCCAATTCAACAAATTTCAACACACACAATCTGGCGTGACAGGGTCTTCATAGAGTTCATCTTGAACAGCCATGAGGTTGCTTGACTTTTTTCATGTGCATGAGTAAGAACCCTGAAAGAATAAATATGGCCTAAGATGTGGAATTCATCACTTTCTTGTTCTGTAATGAACAAGAGCACAAGCAAGAAGTCTCACCAGTCAGCTCTCTTGAGGTCACATGGTCATCAGCTTCGTCAAGGGCTTTTCAAGGCCTGTAATGTTTGGCAACTATTAGGGGGACTTCGGAACTGTGGTGCAAATGATAAGTTTGTGCAATAAATCAGTGTTACATTAATCAATTCATTTCCATATCAGTGTTGGATCTCTTTTTCATCACATACAAGAAACCACCTCTAAATCTACAACACAAGTAATATAACCTAAGTATACTAACCTGCAATTACGGGCCAGTCAGGGCTGCACACAGTGTCACACTGAAAACAGAAGGAAAAGCTCTGGTAACACCTCAAAAGCCTCTTACCTCTGCCCCATTACTACAAATGCTATCAGTAAAATAGTGTCCTCTTCAAATGTATTTCAGTGTTGGATTGTTGCTAATCATCACAGTACACACATTATGCCAAGTGGGCTTAGGTAGGATGGCGCTTGTGCTCACCTTCCACTACAGGGCGCTTAAAGCCATATCGATAACGTCCAGGTAGCGTCAGGAAACGTGATCACCAGGTAACCTTTCATCACGGCTTCTTTGGCGACGGGCTCTACAAGAAAAAAAAAAGGAGGGGGGGGGGGGGCACATGTAGCGGGTTGCACCCAAAAATCACTCGCGATTGCAAACCAGACACTTGTCAGAAAGTTGACTTCAACAACGCAGTTCTGTGTTGGATCTCAATTCTCATCCGGATAATTTTTGCAACAAACAAACAATTGCGGCGCACGAAATTCCACTACTCACATTCCATATATCGACGTCATAGCTTGCATCTGAGGATGCCTCGAATTTGCCCCGCCGTACCTGCAAACAATAAAAGAAAATACAACGCTAAGAATGCGCTGTACACAGTCTTGTGGAACATCCTCGTGGTTCAATCTCGGAAAACAAACGCGTTCACTGTCTCGTGGAACATCCTGGGAACACGAGCTCCGTGATAATTCTCGTGTACGCGTTCCGAGCAGTACTAATTTTTTTCCAACATGTGCTGCATAATATGGGCAATACTGGAGTGGCTCAAGGCAGCGGAATCAAGCCCATGATGTCGCATCGCTACTGAGCGCAGACAGCGAGGAGCTGAACATAAGCACCAACATGCCCATCATGTGTGTGCCCAAAAGGTGCATAACTTTACATAAAGCTAAAATAACAACTTCAACGAGAAACTTAACCATTTAAAGACAAAAAGATGATCAAGCTGACGTCCTATAACACCAAAAAAAGTATGATGTTAGGCGATTTGCGCCGCATACCTTCCAAACCAACAGCAACCGCCGGCCGCGATCTCACTCATACGCCAATGATACCAGTCTGAATCTGAAACGGAAGGGGATGCTGATGATACTCGCAGGACCGCACAAAAAATATTTTTGCTTAAAATACAACAAAAAATTTTGCTCAAGTAATAAATACAATATAAAATAAATTTTAAGATAGAGCCCAATACCTACCTATTTAATCAGTAAAATATATAAAAAACACTTGCTGTACTGTAGGTTTTGGTTCTGGTTTCAGTTCAGTGTGTTGTTTTGCGTCTTTTTTTTGTGTGTGTGTACTATAGTGAATATATTCTAGTTACTGTAATGTGTACTTGTAACTTGCTTTGTAACTGGCTACTAAGTGCCATCGTGTCATGTAACTAAGGTCGTCGTCGTTCATTTTCTCCCTCGACCAGTGAGCTTCGTCGCTGTTCCTCGGGTTCTGTGGTCTCTTCGATTTTGCTGCATTCGCTGCACAAGTTCAGCAAAATTCCGCGGCAGTGCCACGAGTGTGCAGCGCCAGTTCAGGCAGTTCAGGTGCAGTTTGGCACTGGCTGCTTCCAAAATGAATGGCAGGACTGGCCTGGTTAGCCTGGTCGTCTGTTAGCCTCGACGTCGCCACCAGATTGCAACCAGTTCCATGCCACCCACATCAACGGCCACCAAAATCCCAAACTGAGTGAAGAATTTTCAAGCAGCAAATCACAATGAACCATGAACCAACCCAAAGTAATCGTCGTTTTCCTAAAAAAGTCATCACATGTATCACACAAACGATGCGCTGAAATGCGCTGTCCGCTCAGGTTTATAATCCTGACGCCACGACCAGCAACACCCCTGTTCCTTTCAAGAAAGAATTGCCTTCATTTCACAAAACTGCACTCGAATCTCCTCGAACGACCTGCGCATGGGCACCGCTGCAGTATAGCTGCACTTCCACTTCGGAGAGTGCAAGCCAGCCAAGGACTCGTTATGCTTTATGGTCCCTGAACTCGTCCTGCAATAGGCGGGCGTCGGGAACTTTTCCACAGCAAATAAGTATATTAGCTCTATGCAAATAAGAAAATGCAGGTGCTGCCCTCGTTGAACTCTTGCAGGAAGTGCAGCCATACCGAACAGTCCGCTTTCGGTTTCATGGAGAATTCGGTTTTCACATTAAGGAAGAAATTTCACGTTCTTTCCTTCCTCCGTCGAACGGCTGTAATGAATTGGTGACGAGTGATTTGTGTAATTCACAGCCGATAAGAAATGTAAAAATGAGCAAATAATTGCAAATATAGCGCAGCGCTGTGCAATGAGCAAATAGAATAACTCGTGCCTGTTCACGTGTTTCATTAAATCAAGTATGCACGAATTAATCCAGAACGCTAAAATTATCAAGGCATCACTGTTTATTTGTGAATAATGTTATTATAGCCCGTTATAACCATTTGCAGGCAAAAAAGTATCCGGTCCATCGTGGTCTAGACCACGATCCAGCCACGCACCCCCGTTTAGTTACGTGGAGATGAGACACGATACATTATTAGTTAAAAAAAAAAAAAAAGGCTGTATTGTCTGTTGCATATGTTGGTGACGAACAGAAATGGCGTCGCAAAACCGCGCTGCAGTTAGGCATGAATAACTTCGTCAACAACCATGTCGTGTTCATCCAACGGTACGCTCGGCACAATCTGTTGACTGAAGCAGAGGCCCAGAGTGTAGGGTTTATGAGCCGCTGGTGACTTGAGACACCGAGCGTAGTAAATATCATAGTAGCCTTTCCCGTGCCCCAGACGGGCTCCTTGTGGCGTGAAGGCTACAGCAGGTACCACAAGGAGATCAATGCCGCCTGCAATGAAAAAACAAAAGAAAACGCTATATTGCAAAACGTGCAATTTTTGCCTCGCCAACACAACAGAAAGTACAGCAAGCTTCTTAATTTTCTCTCTTCTACTTCGTTCACGCTGGTGCAGTCGTAACAGAGGTTTATCTTTGTGGCTTAATTGCCCTCCCTGCCTTTCCTTCTCTCTCTCTGCTGCTTGTGCAGAAGACATAAGCTTGTTACTGACTTTTATTTGTACTAGATTTGCGGATCAACAGATTCGTTCACACACTTCGATCTCTTCAAGCGTCACTTAAATTATTTAAAAGTATGACATATAGTAGTATGACTGAATAAAACGGAAAGTTTATAACTAATCATTAAATATAAAACTCCAGAAGCTGTATATTACACTATGTGAATGTGGAGACGTTACACCGATTTCCATAGCGAGTGTACACGCCTTCAGCTTTTACTTCGGGCCGCTAACCCATATGAAGGCATATACAGTATATGTCTCACCGGTCATCAACGCTTCCTCACGAGGGTCAAAATCAGCGTGCTGCTTGATACGCCACTTCGTCAATGGCAGTTGCTCTAATTCTTCAAGAGACGACAGCTTGACCATGTCCATTTGCCGTGATTGATCGCTATATAGTTGGCAGAGAAAGTTTACTATCAATAAAATCACCCAATTGGAGAACTCCGCTGTGTTACTCGATGGAATATACACTGTTCAGAGCTTACTCGTATTTTGGGATGAAGCACTCCTTGCCATCCTTAATGATCTGTTGAATAATAGGCTCCGTAGAAACTTCAGTTTCCATGCTAACGAAAATGGATATCCGGTTGCTGGTCTTGTAACGGCTATGGTTTACAAACTGCAGATGACAACAGGTCAGTCATAGCACAGCTCTTGAAAACATACGTTGCAGTTTCACAAAGTTTGTCGATGAATGTAACGAATTGATTAATTTAAAGTACCTTGTCCAGGACGATTTTCGACTGGCGAAGCCTGTCCTCACATGTCATCGACTTAAGCCGCTGCTTAATTTCAGCTCTTATTGCGCTTTTAGCTGCCTTCATCGATGCTGCAGCCATGGTGGTGGAGAACTGGATAATGCGGAGGCACAAATGAGACGAAAACAGCGAGCTTCTTCTAAGAGATAGCGAAGGGGACACCTTCACGTGTTATCAACACCGCAAGAGCGACCATGACGGCGTGATCGTTGCTAAGTTCGTTGCTAAGGAAGCCAATGTTTTGTACCGTACTTTGCTGGTCTATGCTGGTCACCAGCGCCACGATTAACAAAAGTTTGTTTTAGCGCTAATAAGACAAATATTATTCAAGAACATAAAACAAAATTATTTTATTTATTATATTTGTATTATTATTTTCAACTTAATAAATAACATGTCAACAAACTCGAACGTGACAGAGAACACGAGCGCCTTTACTTTAGCGTCGGCTGTCGGCTGTCATACGCTGTTCAGTCAGGTGTTTCAGGATTTCAGTGCTTTGAGGCTGCGGGGTGGTGGAGTTGCGTGAGTTGTTCACGTTGTTTTGAAAGATACGCGAACTATAGAAATCGTGCGATACTTCCGTTCTTTTTTTTTTGCAGCCAAATGCACCTCATTCTGTAAACTGAGTTATCGCATCGCACGCGTCCTCTGCACGCGATCGTGAGTGAAGAAAACGAAATTGCGTTGCGTTTTCTGACGCGTGGTCGTGGCGTTTGCCAGCGTACTAGGGGGAACCGTTGCACTTGTCGCACCAAGCCTTTGAGAAGCGTGCGCCTTTAGCATTTTGGGCCGCTGAGCTCTTCCTGTTCGATTATTCTTGCCTCGTACGAGCAAACTGCTTTGGTTGTAACCGATTTGTGGCGAAATGGCCGCTATCCTGCCATCGCGTTTCGCCGTCCTGAAAGTGGAAGGCGAGGATCCCGACGAGTCCAAGCCTTCGAAAAAATCGCAGCCTGCCAAGACCGCTTCAGCTGGCGATCGCAACTCTGTGACGACCAAGCCAAAACCCAAGAAGAAGAAGAAGCCATCGGAAAACCAGGTTCGCTATACCTCGATGGTTGTTAAATACAAACGCACCGCTGTCGTGCTTCTATGCTGTAACGTGCGGTATCGTTCAACCGAACTACTATGTACTGCAGGCAGGCTTGTTGGTTGATGTATTATACACAGCCTTTTCAATGCGCTTCATAACTGCGATAGGGTTCAACCTCTACTACTGGGAACTGCAATATTTAATTGGCCTTAAAAATTTGGCAGTACTACGTGCAGTGGGTGCGTGCTCGTACCAGTGCCCGTGCACCTAACTCTTTAGTGCACAAACAATATTTGGTGTCTGCACATGCCTCCCAATTTATTTAAAGTATGTAGGACGACTTGTAAACATTAGACTTCATTCAGTTTTTTTGATAACTTGCTATAAACCCTGACTAGACAGCTGCAGTATGAGTGACTCATTATCACACCGTAAACACTTAGCTGATGGTGAACATTGCACAGTCAAGGTGTTCTTGAACACCTTTGAACGCATTTGCTACTGTTTAAAGTTCTTTATTTACCATTGAGTTTCACCTTTGTGACTGTTGTCGTCACGCATTTGGTAGACTTGGTGTAGCGGATGGCAATTGCTGGCATAGTATGTGTAAGTAGTGCTGTTCCACCACAGCTAAATACTGTTATCTGTGCTGTTGTTGTAAATTATGCAGTGCTGTTGCAGTGCAAGTCATCAAGTGTTCTTATTTATCAATTAATAGAGGAGTTACTCATTAGCATCCACCTGAGCACAACCCTACAGTGCATAATAGCTTTCTCAAAAACCTTGCAATTGAAGAACAGTTATTCTGGTCTGTGGCTTGTACCAGGACAGTTGCCTGTTCAGGGAGTCGCTCTACCAAGTAAGGTAAGCAGGAAGGCTAGTGGTTGGCAGAGCAGGATTGAATTGATCACTTGAAATGGCAGCATTGCTGGACCTAGAACTGCAAAGTTTCTGAGCTGTATTGCTTTCGTTTACAGCTGTATGGCTGCGCTCGAGCAGATGCAAATGAGTAGTAAGTTCGTAATGGAAATTACTTCACTTCATCCTCTTCGCTACCAGAGTCCATGTTTGTAGATGGTGATTTATAAGCACCTTGTGGTTGAGCAGGTCATTAATCAGCATTCAAATATCGTTCTTTTGGAAGTGTGGGTCATGGTTCATCTGCTGTTTGAGAGGTGCTGTCTTCTGTCCACTGAAGCAGTGCTTAAAAAACATCAGAATGGCGGCTTCCTGCTCGTACGGCATGGAGCGACCGATGGGTGTTTTTTGAATTTGTTTATTGTTGCATATTTTTTATCTATATACATAATACAATAAAATTTTATTTCATTGCATATTTAAAACGTTACTGCTAATCTGCTTTCGCGAGATTCATTGTGCTCTCAACTAAATTCCACATTTGTGAACGGAATTTTTCTATTAGAGAATATTAAAGTTCCTGCATAATAAATGTTTTATGTATTGTTCATGAGGTGTCTAATAAATGAGAAAAGTCACTAGTTTTCTTGCCTCCTTCTTAGTTATGTAGTGAAGAGGTTAATAGATTCCCCTAACTTTAGTGAACTGGCACTTTGTTTAGCATAACAGAGATCTAGGTTTCCCTATATGCTTTAGAAACTTTCTAGAGTTGAAGGTAATATTATTTTTATATCATGCTCTCAAACAGGCAAAGCCAAAATCAGCTGCTCAGACAGGCCAACCTGAGGGACGTGGCGATGACTGGGAGTCTTGGAAGAAGAGAGATGACCAGGTCTAGTGCTGTCAAGATGTTTGTCTGTTTTTCCTTTTTTTAGTATTCTCTGTATGTGACATCAGAAATGTCGTACTAGCATCATGTGCGCTTGCTGTTTTGAGGCTGACCTCAACTGTCACAGTTAACTTCTGTAGAAATTGCATTACCAGCCGTGGCTCCATGTTGCGTGCATGCAAGAAGTGTCGCGGCAACTGAAGGTGCACACAGCATGAAAAATGAGTGCCAAGGCCATTAAGACTGCCTTTACTGTGTGGCATATAAAGAGTAAGATGCACCACTGTAATTTCTGGCACTGGCATAGGCTTGTGTGCCGCCAAGCGCCAGCTAAAGCATGTCACAGTTTGCCCTTGTGCACAGCGCACTCTGAGGGGAAAGGGGGAGAGATGTCTATAGTGTATACATCAAATATCGTCATTAAAACAGCATGTTTGGCTTTTTTCTTTCATTTATATTGATGAGCGATAACTGCTCCTCATTTGTGATTCCCATAACATCGGCCTCAAAAATCTTAACTTTCTGTGTTTGGTTTTTTTTCTGTTTGGATGGTCTGCTTATGCTGTAAAGCATTGGCATGCACTGACACAAACCTATTTGCTTTTACAGTTTGTGTCAGATGCCTATGAGCAGGACCTTCAACAGGCATTGCTGCTAAGTCGGCTGGATTATGAAGAGAAAAAAGAGGCAAGTTTTATTCGGTCCCATACAGCTACATTTCCTGGCACCAGCTTTATGATCTTTATGGTCTGTGCCCAGAAGAATTATTAAAGAAGCTGCAAGCAAAATAGCAGTAGACAAGAATGGCAACAAGGCGACATAGATACGTAATTGTAAAAAACTGCTTAGTGCATAGTTTCATTTCATTTCATTTATTTTCCTTAAAGGCCCGGTGAGGGGCATTACATAAGGGGTGGGTACAATATTCGTTGGCAGCAAGTGTTAACACGATGACAAATGAGCATGAAGATTATCAGCGAAGGTCGCGGAGCTCATGATGGCTGCAATGTCACTAGGAAGGTCGTTCCAGTCCACAATGGTATGGGGGAAAAATGAGGCGGCAAAAGTAACCGTGCGGGCACGTGGTCGAGAAACTTGGAAAGGGTGACAAGTGCGATGAGATATGCGGGTTGGCGGGACGATGTAGGGCGCGCAGGATAGTGAACTGTGGTAAAATTTGTAGAATAAGCAAAGGCTTATTATGCCATTGGTGGTCTATTTCTGTCTCCCTGTCTGTGTGTATGTGTGGTGTCACTCAAGACAGTTTCACACAACTCAGCGTGGGCTATGAGTTAAATGAATCCTCTCTTACAGCAGCACACATGGCTGAGGTGGATATGCCATGAGTAACAGTGCCACGGTCTTACTGGTAGCCAACTTAAAGCTTAGTTTGTAGTCTTATGCATGGGTTAGAATAGCTTACGTGTGTGAACGGGGCCGTCCTGCCATGGAGTGCAAGTAGTGACAGCAAGGATTCGACTTTCACCGCCTGCCTCGGGGTGGCATTGGCTGTTGGTGGCTGTGGGTTGCCGTAAAGAGCACGCTCTAAATGCTGGCTTTCTCTGTCACATCGCGCATCACGTGTTCCGTTTAATTCCGTCTTTCGATGATCGTTGCCAGCCGAAAGCAACTTTGTGCTGCGCTCACTTGCAGTTAAAGGGAAGCTGAAACACTTTTTTGAGAATTTGAGGTTATTCAAGAATTTGAATCTATCAAGCTTCTATCAAGCTGCCAGCATTAAAGGTAATTTTGCACTGGCATTTTAATTGGCATCATAATCGTCGATTAAAACCACGACGATGTTTAGGCTTCTCTTCACTACGTTGGAGGAGTGCGAGGAATCTCGGCAGTGACGTCATTGTTGCCGAAATTTCAGATGCCCGCTGCTTACGCCTGCATGCTGCTGTGCATCGTCAGATGGCGCCAAACAATGCATCATGAGCTTCAACTTCAATGGCGTCGGTTTTCTTCCATGGAATAACCGTTTCTTCGCTGGAAACGTAGTGCCATCATACGTGACGTCATTATCGGGGCCTCTGCCTGTCGCTGTGCACTTCAGAGAAGCCTGAACGTGGACAACCACTTTATTCGACGATTACGCCACCATTTCAAGTGCTAGAGCAAAACGATTTCGTAGGCTTTACCTGCACATTTTGCACATTCGGGAACCTTAAACTCATCGAATTCTAAAACCGCTTCAGTTGCCCTTTAAGTAGCACATTTTATGCGCTGCTGTGTAGCGGTCAACTGTCTAGATTTATCCGTTTGCAGCTGCCAGCTATGCCAGCTACCATTGCCACATTCTAGTTTCGGGCACAGAAAACTAAAAAAAAAAAAATTCGAGATCATACGCTCGATTGGATCCTCCAAACAATGTATTACTCAGTTATGTTTCCACAGTCTCCTGCACTCTAACTTTTTTGAAAGAAATGTGATGATGCACTAGTTATTATGAGTGCATTTGCCGCATCAAATAGCCGTTATAAAGTTAACTGGCAACAAAATAAACCTATTTGACGAGAAAAACAAAATGCAGGAGTTAGAAACTACTGTATGTGGTTTGTAGCATATGCCGCGGTAGTTGCCTGTTCAGTTCATTAAGCTGTGGATATCAAAAGGCTTTAAATACCAATCGGGCCTTTGTGTAAACTATAGTGTCAGAGAAAGTAAGCACAGTGCGATGTCCAAAACTTCTAAAATATAACTGCTTGGTCTTACTGTGCATTCCAATTGGTGTCACATTTGTTTCAGAAAGAACTCTTAATTTGACTTGGAGATATATTTGGATTCACGGCCTCGCATTGTACTCCAGTTGAGGTCCTAAGTTCAAATTAGTTTCCCGATTTGGTTGTCAACTGTGGAGACTGCTGCTGGATTTCCAGTTTCCAATATTTGGCACTTCGCTTATAACTTGGGAATTCATTGCACTCTTAGTCAGATTGTAATTATGTACAGTGGGCCTTATGGGTGCACTGTAACACAGGAAAACTTGGCCAGCTGAGCACAAACTGGCAGCTGTTCAAGAATTTTTCTTTTTTTAAAATTCATTGAATGGTAATCTACTCATGGTTGTTGAGCGAGCTATTTGTCATCTCAGGATCGGACTCTAGCCCAGGGGTTCTCAAACTTTTTTGCTTGGAGGAACCCCAAAAGCCTTCAATAAGTTCCAGGGAACCCCCCCCCCCCCCCCCCCCCTCCCCTGCTTTCACTTACCAGCAATGTTGTCGAGTGCATTTTTGCAAAGAGAGAGCTGCAAAAGTTAAATGTTTATTGCACAGATTAATACAAATACTAATGTGATGGGTGGTACTGCTTCCCTTTTGAGATCAAGTCACAGCGTGGCTCAGTAGCACTCAGAGCCGGTCTCATATCAGCTGCCGGGTCAGGGCCGGTGAGGGTTCTCGCGGATTACAAGAATACAGCCCGCGGAACCCCTGTGTTCCGCGGAACCCAGTTTGAGAACCCGTGCTCTAGCCAATTAAATATGTTCGTGGTTCCCAGCCGGGCAGTATTGCTGTGAATTGAAGACCAACTTTAACTTAACATGATTAAAACCGGCTGGACTCGGCAGTTTGAAAACATTGTAACCTAACCACTCATGTTTCTCCTTTATTTGTAAAAGCTTCAACTGCTTGATAGAGATCCCTAATCGTTCAAAATAACGTCCTGCATTGCTTCAGTGTCGAGGTGGACTATTGCCCCCCAGTTGGTATTGCTCCCCAGTTGGACCATTTTCTGCCAACTGCAAGTAGCAGAGACTAAATTTCAAAAGCATGCTTTTGAAAGAAATTCCTATGAGTTGACAGTGTAAAGAATGCTTGAAAGCTACCATTTTTCTCTTCCCTGTTTGGATCACAAATTTAGAAATAGTGGCCGGTCTTCTGCATCACTATATAGCAATAAGAATGCGGCAGGTCTGCAAGCAAAGAATAGATGATGTAAAAAACAAAACACAGCAGCTGTGAAAGCTGCTAAACTTCTTTAACACATTATCTTTTACTTCTCCCTATTTTTTTCTGCAACATATGTGGGGAAATCTGATGCAACAAAGCAGCTGCGGAAGTTTGCCCAACTTTTTACAAAAAACCTGTAATGGCCAGCCTTTTTTGTGATGCATTGCACATGTGTGTGAAATAAATGTTTATACAGCATTTTTTTTTCAAACATGTGCCATTATTCAGCAGCTGGAACCTACACAGAAATGACCGTGTAGGGCAGCCACAAGTAAAAGCACAAGTTAATGCTACACGAAAACCTCGTTTCCAGACGCCAACATTCCGAAGTTCCCTGCCGGAAATTTTGCGGACGGTTATTTACATAATTAGCCATAATACCGCTCACATCATAGCCTAGTATACTGAGATTAAAATATTAGGAATACAGTCAAACGTAACTCACGGAAGCTGCTGTTACAGCCCGCACCAATTTGAACTTTCGGAGCAACAAAATAGCTTTTTTAGTGCTCTGCATTTTTCACGATGACAATTTAACTCTTTCCTTACCACGGGAAAAACGACCATTTTTCACATGTCTCAGACAACATTTTTTTTTAGAAAAAGTGTGATAGATAAAATTATATAAAATGCATAACAATAATTCAGATAGAATGCGCTTTATAATGAAATTTATTTGAACACATATTCTGCTTGAAATGCTGTGAAAAAAAATCAGTAAACACAACAAAAAGTAAAAAAGAAGAAAAGTTTTGTGTTTATATGACAATAACTTTCCAAACACTTGTACTAAAAAAATTCTAGAATATACAGAACAATTCAAATTCTTTCTAAAACATGGCATTAAAGTGTGAAAATTATAACTTGAATAGTTTTCGAGCTAGAATTTTTTTCTTCATGCCTCTTGAAAAGGCTCGTTTGAGAGTGCCCTTTATATGATTTTTACAGTCCAAGAAAAAAAAATTGGAAGTGTAATGTTATGCGCCAAACGAAAGCTTGGTAAGCGTGGTTTAAAAAATACAAATCAAAACTTATTTAATTTACGTCAAAAATTAAAAAAATATATAAAACACAACAAGTATAGGTGTGATATTGCGATATATAGTATGCGATAAGTATAGCTGCGATGTAGCTGCAGAATGGAAATCCGACGTTACAACATCTTCGTCCGAGTCACTGCTGCTCGGAGGATCTTGAAAATCAGCTGCAGAGGCTGGAGAATCACGTGCAGCGGGACTCTTCCGAGCGCGCGAAGCGCCCGACCTCGACGCGACGCCATCCTCACCGCGTATTATGTCGCAATAAGCCTATGCTCCAAGGGCATTTCAAAAATGCACGACTGGCGGGGAAATTACGAACTAGGCCGAAGATGGAACTAACCGTCTGAACAACAAACCAGATGCGCCCGCACAAGCGGACAGGAAAAAGAAAGCGAAACTATCAGGCCAACGTTCCGGGATCGGTTTGCGCAGTTACAGCGTCTGAACCAAAATCCGACAATGCAACATCGTCACCAGAGGCTCTACTACTCGTAGCATAGATAGTAATTGCAGTCAATGCAGTAGAATTGCGCGCAGCAAGGTTTTTCCGAGCGCGCGCCGTCTGCGCGCCCGACGCCATGCACGGAGCGTCCGCGCCGTACCCTCCGCTTCAAGGGCGTTTCAAAAATTCGCGCGTCGTGGGAAAATTGCTCTCCACGCAGAAACCGAAACTGTAGTCTCTGGAGAACAACTTAGATGGCGCCACATCACCGTAACGGCTACAATGAGGAGCTTCGGTTCGCACAAACAGACCGGAACGAGGAATCTGAACGCACAGGCGAGCGTTCTGGGCTCTCGTTGCCCAGTTTGGGCTTCGAAACAATACCTGACGATACAGCATCGTCGTCAGGGTCCGTGCTAATCGATACATCAAAAATATGTGGTGCAAACGCAGCGGAATTGAGTGGAACGGGGTTTTTTCGAGCGAGCGCCATTCCCGATGATGACGGCATGTTCGGAGCGCCCGACGCCGCACACCCAACTTCAAGCGCGTTTCAAAAATTGCCGCTTCTTGGCAAAAATATAAACTAAACAGGAAGTTGAAGTTTAATGTGTGAACAACAAACTGAATGACTCAGCAAGACCGTAGCGGCCGCGGTCGCGCTGCCGTAGCGCTTCGAATTTTTCGATCACCGGTGATCGAAGCACAGTGGCGTGGTAACGAAAGAGTTAATGTAAAGTGCCAGAAGGTGTTGGGTTTACTGCAACTAAAGCTGAAGTGACCTTCAGAAAGTAAGGCTAGCAAACAGAAATTCACACATTCACCTACCCATGCTCTGCCTGAATCAGCCCGAATGGTCCCACATGTTTACGAGCAGCGGCGCGCCATGCCAGCGATTTTCGTTCACACACCTAACCTATTCTAACACCTCGGTCTTGTGCTTTGGTCTTTGCATAAGCTCTTCTCTTGTGGGTGGGTGTCTGGGAGTGCAGTTCTATGAGGCACAGCAGAAAGAAGCTGCCGTGACAGGTGTGGCTGCTGCAGCAGGTCGCGGAAGTGGCAACAAGAACAAAAAGAAGAATGTCACAGCCAAGAAAGATAAGAAGACGACAACCATGTCCTTAGAAGAGTTCAACCAGCTAGGCGGGGGCTCCTCCTCTTCTGATATGGTTGAACCAGACAGTCGGGGTAAGCATCTGCTGGCCTAGCATAGTTTACACGTATCTGGATTGGACAAATGCAGCTCTGGTTTTCCTGTGGGTAAAAGCTTTTCCCTGGTATGGCGCTTGGTTTTTCTGGTGTGAGATACTAGGGAAAAAGGTCCTTTGACCTTATCTCGTGCAGACCAGAAACACATTAGCTATGGCACTCTGGATCAGAGTATCATCATCATCGCTGTTATGCAGGTACAAGTTGTGAATGCCACAAAAGTGTATGCGGGAACATTAATTCGGTGCTTATGACATGTGACGTTGCTAATGACGGTGCTGATGACTTATAGCTGTAATACATACAGATGTAGTAAATTTCAGGCTGCATGAAACTGATGTTGGTATCTCAAGCTTTAATTGGTGCATAGTAGTGAACGCTGATTGGAGCAGTCTGATGTGTAGCGGTAACGTCAAGCCAGGCTGGTAAAATTATTTCCATGTGAACTCGCATTACTACTTGTTAGCCGTAGCTCATTGATTCGTGGCTTACATTTTTAGGTAAACTGTTTTTGTCGGGGCGCTTAATTTTTACCAAAATGACTGCAGCTGATGCTTGCGTTTCACCCGTAATTCTTTCTGCCTGCCTGTGCAGATACTTTGGACACAAGAAACAGTGAAAAAAGGCCACCTTCACCAGTCCGGGAGGCCATCTTTGAACAAGTTGCAAAGGATGCCAAAAGTATTCTCTCAAGGGAACAAAGGATGGAAGAGTTCAAGAACAAGCAGGTAAAAATAGACAGTGTGCGAAAGCATTTTCATCAAAAAGCATGAAATAAGCATGCTTGTACGGGAACATCTGAAAATTCTTGTATATACTTTTATTTTCGCATGGGCCATAAAAACACATGCCGAGCTAAATGGCGCCACACTTGCAGTGTTAAAGCCCTGTCTCACGGGCACTTCCGATTCTAACTTAAGTAATTTTGAATCGAGGTTTTTGAGCTCATTTGATGCACCCTGTGCTACACTGGCATTTTCAGTGCTCATTGAGAAGTTGGCCACATGTGTGTTTAGTGGCGCCAGATGTTCTGTTGACATCCGTAGCATGCTGTTGTCCGGCAACACTATGTAGCCAAGGCTAGCGTGCGCAATAATGCTGCGAGTTCATCGTACATTACAGCCGTGGTGTTCTGTTTCTGGCATCGCAAGTCATCGACCCGGCTTTGCCAGCAGTTGATGAGAACAGAAGTTTCAATCTCGCTCCACAGTTTGCATGCCAGTGATGGTTGTGATTCATCAAAATTCCTTTTCTTCACCACATACTTTTGTCATTTGTGCGAGAAGACACAGCGGAAGTGGTCACAGTGTCAGCCGATGAGCATGGGGATTCCATCTGTTTGCTCTAGTGGTGGAGTGTGATTTTGAGATAACATATAAACGTACCTTTGTATAAGCAGAGATAAATGCACTAAAAATGTCCTGTCATGTTGTTTAATCAATTTATGCATTACCATTAGTGCTTTTCTTTTATTGTCTTGCTTTTTTCTTTATAGCTCAGTGAGGGAGAGAGTGTCAATGCCCGCTTTCGATTGTGCTTGAAAACCTTACTCCTGCTTGGAGCATGGGGATCAAGTCAAGCAGGATCAATATTACGCAGGATTGATTACACTTGAAAGTGGCTGTGTGACAGCCTGCAGTCTGCATTGAGTTCTATGAGCATTGACTCAATGAGGATCGGAAGTGCCTGTGTGACAGGGGTATAAAACAGTGGCCCCACTTACTAGCGCAGAAAGTTACCTTGTTCCTTCTACATGCAACATGTGGAACATGGTCATTCACTTCATTTCATTTCATTTATTTACCTTAAAGGCCTCTTTCGGGGTATTACATAAGGGGTGGGGTATTACATAAGGGGTGGGGTAATCAAAAATTGTTACATTTTTCACGATGACATATGAAGTTCAATGTTGGCGTTGAAGAGTGATGGGCAGGTGATAGCAGCAGGTTCCAGGGTTATTCTCTAAAGCAAGTTTTCATTGCGTTGGTGAACACTGAATGGTGAGTACTTGTGGGGTGCACTGCTATCAGTAACTCTCTATAATTTATAGTTTGTTCAGTTTACATTTTTACTTTGTGTGTTTTTTTGCCTTGTTGTTCTGTTCCTGTCATTATTGTGTACATTTATTGTCACGTGGCCTTGTTCGCTTTAGTGCAGCTACCCTGAGGGTATGGAAAAATATTTGCCAAATTGAACATACATGGCTAGAGTATATAGTGTGGTGTTTTAAAATGCAAGGTGAAAATAAAGCTAAAAAGTATGCAAAGGTAGCATTTAATGGGTTTCCATAATCATCCATGCCTATGCCTTTGCTCACTTTCTTTCTTTTTTTTTTGTTCAGCCTTTTCTAGCGGAACATGCGAGGACCTTGCAGTTCCAGGATGAACTTGAAAAAAAAGATGAGCAAATAGCTGCTTTGAAGCAACAGATTCAAGCACTGGCTGTAAGTACAAAGAGCACTTACAGAAGTTTGGGTGAAATATATAATATATGAGGGGAGACCCAAAAATAACCGGAATTTCGTGATAGAAAGTGCGGACTTTATTTTTGTTTATTGAATACAACTTTAATCACCTTCAAACTTTAATCACCCACTGTGCCCCATAGCACCAATGTATAAGAGCACCTGAAATTTCAGACGCATCACAAGTGACTGCTCGATTTTTCCAAATTCATTCGCACTCATTGCTACACCGCTGCCAATAAGCCAAGCCGCCATGTAATGCGTATAGTCAAACCTTGTTAATTAAGATTTAAAGGGAGATCGAAAACTTGATCGAGTTAAGTGGAATTAAAGCTAAAAGGGAGCCACTTCAGTGGCGGGGCTGGTATTCTCTGCGAGTTCACATATTGCGCACACAAGTTTGCTAGCTGGTAATGCAAAGTCTCCAAGGTAAAGTCCACCCCTACTGTGCACCTGTGGTTACGCTGTGCATCTGTGTGGGTGCTGAGCGTTGTAAAACCAACCAATGTCCTTTGAACAGCTGGGATAAGTGTGGCAAAAGGAAAACCAAGGGCTGTGTACTAAATCTGCATGGTTTGTAATGTTAGATGGTGGAACTGTGAGTCATTTCTTTTCTCTTTTTTTCTAGGCTGAGTTGAAAGTGGTGAAGCTTCGCAACAAACAGCTGTGCAACATACTGGCTCAAGGCGAAAGTGAGCAGTTTTTTCTCTTTCGATACTGCACAGTTGCAATTCGATGATGTGTTCCCACTCATGTACACAATCTCAGTTAAAAATTTTATTGCCTCTAGTGATTACTTTTTGATTTTGAGAAAGATTTCGGTACTTGCTATTTAATTTTATGGCCAAAAATTGTTAAAATGCCTTGCTGCATAGGATGGGCCCTCCTCTTCAAACGTAACGCTGCTGTGTGGCAATTACTTCAAGTATTCTGTTCAGCGCCCTTTTCTGCGCTCGTGAAATGCTTTCGAATAGAAGATTTCCCACGACTTGAAAGCATGACAAAAAAAACTTTTTAACATGGGCATTCAGTGTTCAGTTTCTTGCTCGCTCGGCGGCCGCGTCTTGGGAAAAGCATTCAATGGCAAACGCACACGACCATCTTGAGAAAAGACTACATTTTCTTCTTTTCTACCGTCAGATAACAACCAAACTCTGTGAGAAGTTTCATTATTAAATCAGGATTCCAAAACAACAAGCTCAAAAACACGTGATTTTAGCCCCTCATCCGCCTTAAGTGGGGTAAAAACTCATGTGCACCAGCTTCAAGTTTTGGAGTAATGAGGACACCTGCTTCATAGTGACATGGTGCTACCTGGCCAGCACTTCTCTGGCTCTGGGAGCACTAATGCTGGCTTTTAGGGGGATGCATATGATCTCTTGAGTGAGTGAAATTGTGGGACAAGCTGTGGAGGATGACTGTTCCATTTGTTTCATTTGTTTGTGTGCCTGAAAACACCAGAAAGAGCAGGTGGCATGATGAAAATTTCTGGGCGCAAACACACAAAAGACAGCGAAGAAACCACAGGACAAGCGCCTTCTTCACAACTAGTTTAATGGGAAAGCAACAAACACTTAAATACGAAAAGATATAACAGGTAGGTACAGATTAAAACAGTTAAGATTCCATGTTCTGACTGAACAAACTCAAAATTTTCGCAGATAACCTATTTCCTTTTTCGTGAGCGATACTGATGGCTTACTCACGCAATTACCGTGTGAGGCAATGTGGAAAGCTTCCATCACCTCCCTGATTCTTTGTTTAGGGTGACGGAATAGAACCTCTGTTGCCACAAAGATAGGCCGGCAATTATTGCATTCTTGGAGGTGTTCCCTCACCCCTGAGGCACTGTCATTGTTGTGCACTTTAAGGCGAATATTCAAACAACACCCAGTCTGCCCTATGTACACCAGACCACAGAGAAAAGGGATCTTGTACACCACTCCTGTTTCACAGCGCACAAACGGAGCCCGGTGTTTGACTGTGCATGCGCGCGAAATACGGTCAACCTTTTCCGCCTTTTTTTGTACAAGGGGGCATAGTCTACCTAATTTCAGCAGGTGGCAGTCTGGGTTCCGACGTTAAATTTTGTGATACAACTGTGAGACTCCTACGGACATCTAGGCTTTGTATGTTAAGCACAGTTAGGCGAGACTTTCATGCAGTTTGGTTTTGTCAACCTTCCTTGTGACCTGCGAATCGCTCTGTTTGGTCTGTAGACACCTTTTGCTTGCTTCATCAGCATTTCACTGTCACTTGTCTTCTTTCCGAGGCAGACAGCACTTGTAAGTCGGATCCTTTGGAAAAAATTGGGCGTCCTGACATTATTCTCTTACTACTAGATAAGGTTGTTTGTCAGGAGTGCGTATTGCTTAAGGTAATCTACATTTGAATGCCTTTTGTGTGTGCAGTGCAAGACAAGGCAGAAATCCTACGTGACTTTGAAGAGGTGACGCAGGTCAAGGACGAGCTCACTCAACAGGTTTGTTGGATTGGTTTGCCGTCCCATTGGGAAGCAGATACCTTGCACAAGTATGAAATGTGACATCTTGTATAGCTTGTATTTTGTGGGGCAGTATATTCTGGTGTTCATGGAGTGAGTTCTGGATCGTTGCATGCTTCTTTAGGCTGGTAAAGAAAGGAATGTAGCTATGCTCAGAAATTTTCCACTGAAAACTCTGGAACCAGTGGTGCACAGAATCTGCATGCTTTTCTTTCTCTTAGGTGAGGCACCACAGTGCTCTACTGTGACATCAAACTTATGTTGTCTGAGAAAATTGCACCAGACCACATCATCTGTGGGCCATGTCAATCCTGTAGGCCTCATCGAAGCCAAAACAAGTCCATGTAGTGCATGATATTGATATACTGTGCAAAATTAAAAAAGTTTTGATAGAGGAGAATGTGGGCTAGATCCTTCGTGGTTTGAGCTATGTTCAGACGATCACAGAGGGCAGCTACTATTTGTTTTTTAAATGTTGCCAGTGTTTGTCTTACAACAATGCAGATGTTTAAAGAAGCTTCTTGGTGAACAAGGAGTGCCTTGTTGAGAACCTCGAAAAAGAATCTGCAGTAGCATAGAGAGGTCTATAGGTGTAACGTGCTGTATCCAGTAGTATACAGCGCTTTCATGTTCACCTTGATATAGAAGATCACTGTGTGCATATATTGACTTGTCTCATTAGCGATTGTTTGTAATCGGCAATGTGGCACGCAGGTCACAGAACTTCATGCTGCATTGGAGCAAGAACGTTCGAAGGTGCGCCAGCTGCAGCAAGATCTCAAGAAGGTATGGATCATGGTGGTGTATTACTTTGCAGCAAAGTCATGTTCCAGTGTTGTTTTTGCATTGGTTGGCACTGTTCTAGACAGCGCAAAAGCATGGCATTGCTTTGTTGCAATTTTCTTCTGAGTGCTAATTTCAGGAACAATTGTTTATCAAGCAGAGAAGAATTGCTCATCGAGGAAGTGCAATGGTTCTCTAATTCCTTTTCTAAAATTCGGTTTGAACCGAAAAGGGTCAGTATCTTTTAGCTGTATGCCTTAGCTTACTAGCTGTTGAGCATGAATTACAATTGGTCACAAGTGAGAATTAACAAAGATTAGAAGAGGAGCACAGTGAGACGTCTGTGGATTAAGTAGAGCAGTTGTATGTTTTCAGTCATTGCCCAGTTGCTTTAGTCATACTCCGGGTGCAGACAGAGAGGCTCCACTACCTCATCAAGCTTTTGTCCACTAGCGTAGTGTGTTCTGCTCACAGGCTGTCATCACCTTATCAACGCCGTTACTTGGTTAAAGGGATAGTTAAAGTATAGAAAATAATAGCTGGCCAATAATAATAGCACTGAGAGTACCAAAACAACTGTTTTGAAACAGAAGTGAATGGAAAGCAATTACTTTAATGAATTTTGATGAACAATATGGTGACAGGAGTGAGTCAGAGATCAAAAACAGGTTAATGACATCTTAGTCGAAATGAATGAAGTGAAAGAAATGTGCTTTGGTAGGGCATGTATTGCAAAGGCCAGATAAACGATAGTCGTTAAGGTTAAGTGACTGGATACCAAGAGATCGCAAGCATATCAGGGGACAACAAAAGGTTAGGTTGGTGGGTGGCTATAGCTGTCACAGGACAGACTTAATTGGAGAGATATGGAAGAGGCATTTTTCCCTGCAGTGGGCTTAGTTAGGCTGATGATGATGATCCCTGTGAGGGGTTTTTGCTCGGCTTATGTAGGGACCCTAACAACATTTTTATCTGTAAAAAGCCACCATCAGCTCAAAACCGTGGATAAGCGTCATGAAGCTTCCGTCACTTCCGTCGGGGACTTCCTTCACTGGGATTATCAAGCTGAATATGGGATCGCAAACCCTGGGGCTCCATCTGGATCCCAGCTGCGATCACTTTCTTTTCAATCCAAAGCTTTGTTCTTGTGAAGTGTTTGCTGCTTTCACAGTTAGTTCCGTGACTGAAGACGTGAGGTGTGCATAGCAAGCAACAAGTACATTTGCACTTATGACATCTAGACAAAGCTGTTCTGACATGCAGGCGACTAGACAGAAAGGCCTGATTCTACTTGCCTAAGTGAGGCAAGCATATGTGTGTGTTGCACCCAAGTATCTTTCACCTTTTTTTTTTTTGTCTTTAGTATTTTGGTTTTAATGCAACATTGTTTTAAGAAATGAACTTCTGTTTTTCATTTTTTTGTCGTTTGGTCCAGTCATTTAACTCACCTGTTGTCACTTTTTTTATGATAGTAGTATTTCATGTTGCAACCACTACTCCAATGCAACCATTTGTGCATTGATTACTTCTGCATAAACTGATCTTGCGAAGAAACTAGCTAGGATAAACTACATTTCACTTTTGAGTGTACAAGGGTGCCACATATGTGACCGGGAAAAACTGGTAATTCTTCTATGAGAGTTAATATTTGTCAAAGAGCAAACAATTGCATTCTAAAGTAAACATTGAAGTTCTGCCAAATTAAAAAAAAATTATTGAAAAGTCGAACCCTTAAATATAAGTGATATCGATAGATTGAGGCAGAGTGCAGCTTTTTGATACTCTGTGCTTAAATTTTATGCTTGTGTATCTACCCCCGGTGATGAGTTAATCTGGCATTTTTAAAATTAAATTTGAGGAGTATATTCATTGCCGAGTTTTCCTTTGGGGGGGAATGGACAATAAAATTTTTTGGTCATTTCTGTTGGTGCATCTAGTTTGGCTACACCATGTTACACAGGCACAAACTGTCTGAACAGCTCACCGTAAAACAGCGCGCTTACACGGGACGAAGAAAGAAAATACGCACACACACAGCGCTGAGCGTGCCTTCTTTCTTCGTCCCGTGTAAGCGCGCTGTTTTACGGTGAGATCATGTACCAACTGGCCCGGCAACTATCCTTAATGTCTGAACAGGCTGTTTGCTCATAAATAAATCTCTGCTGTATGTTTATTTTTCTTTGCTTTTTTTTTTACTTTTTCAATGCATTTCAATTCATTTTTTTTTTACGTGTTACAGGGTGGGAGGAAAGAAGCTCGGTAACACTCATCGCAGCCCCATTACCCATCTCTCAGCAAAAAGCCAAGATTGTGTATCTGGTGCAGACACACACAAATTGGTGATAGGGGCCTTGCCAGGTGCAAACCATTGCTACTACTGCCATTTGCGCGTCATCCTGCGCTACTTCCTTTGCTCGCTGCCTCTGTTCTCATGTACATACATTGTTACTTTTTTTTTTTATGATGACTACACGGCTTGTCAGTCCATTATGACATGAAAGAAGTGAAATGGCTGCACGGGTTAATTTAATGTGGAAAAGTGTAGAACATTGTTGAGTAAAAGCACATTTTTCTGTTTTCTAATTGTCTTTGTCTGTGATTGCCTACAATGCAGAGCACAGCTTGCTTGCTTGTGATGTCAGGAGCGGACCGTCTCCAGACACCAAAGTGTTCCTATACCCTATGGCCGTGCAGTGTATGTGTATGCGTGCATGTGTGTGTGTTGGGGGGGGGCTTGCACGTGCATACATGCTAGCCGTACTCTTCATCTTCAGGGCCAAAATCACCCCCACCCCGTGGCCCACTCTTTGCCATCCAAAGGAGGTAGATGTGCTTCTGCAGCACATTAGTGTAGCCTTCCTCAGGATAGCATCGCAGCGCGCATTCAAAACAGCAGAGGTAGTAACGACACTGTCACAAGGCCAGTAGGCTGAGGCAAATATAGATCAAAGGCACCGTTGAGGCCTGGCTCGCAGCCGGAGAAGCAACCTAGTTGACCACCTGAGGTCACGTGACCTTGCAGCATCGTCACAACCTGCCCACTGTATTGTGAGCAAACTGACTACCGCCATAGGTAGAAGTTAATGATTGGTTGTGAGGGGCAGCTTAGGAAGTACAACCTGGATTGCATAAAGGGCGACCCACATGGAGCGAACTTGCGCTGCGGATTTTGAGCGGCGCGGCGGAACGCGGACGCACCGCCGCTGTGCCGCACCACAAGAGGCGGAAAACGGGTGGCTGCCGCCAAACCGCTGCCGACAAAAACAAAAAAAAAAGATTTGTAAGCTTACTCTAAAGCCATTGTTTATTGGAGGGCGCATTCTCACTTTTTAGTTCAGCGTATGCTATCTCCCCTCTCCACTCCACCCCCACTCGGTTTCACCAGCGCGCCGAGCCACCGGCAGCTGCTGCTAGCAGAGACGCAAAAATAGACTCAGCCTATAGTAGCGCCATCTGGTTCTCGGGACAGGAACCATTACTGTAAACAAACCGGCTCTCCTCTTAAGCCTAGAAGTGGGAGAATCGTCACTCTAAATAAAAAAATAAAGCAAATTTATCACTTATAAGTTTTATTATAGACAAGGCGAGACGAAGCGAAAGACCGGTGCTCCATTTACGGCCAGTGAAAGCAGTGAAAAAGGCAGCAACAACGAGCATTCAGTCCAAAGCGAGGGGTCCGGCTTTGAAAGGCGCCGCCATGTTTGTCGCCGCGCGCGGGCGGAAGCTAGATGCGGGAAGAGAGCGCCCTCATTGGTCCGCGCTGACAGCTCGAATTCGCCGCTTCCGGTGAGCGGCTGACCGCCGGGCGAACGTATCTAGCACTGCTTGGTCGGCGCTTGGCCGCCGCCGGGCGGCCGTTCGCAGGTTTTCCGCGAGAAAACCGCTCCATGTGGGTCGGGCTTAAGCCCTACCGCTGGCAGCAGCTGTCACCGGCGCAGTGGCGCATTGGTTAACCGGTGCACCACTGCACCAGGTCTGGTTTGGGGATTTCCAGGTATCTATGTGAATGTAAAGTTGAAGATGACTCATTCGGCTTATGTGGGCGTTAGCCCATTTAACTCTTCATGTGCTTTTTCGTCTGCTGGAGGGAGTGTGAAGCCCTGCCTTCCTTACCTGGATTCCCAGGAGTGCTTTCCCGCTTCATCACTTCATTGGGCAGAGGTGTAAAGATAAAAATTGGTAAACTATGTTTTTGAGGAAAGGAAATGGCTCACTATCTGTCTCACATATGTCTGTGGACACCTGAGCAGGTGGACACCTGAGCCGGTGGACACCTGAACTGCACTGTAAGGGAAGGGAAGAAGGTTGGAGTGAAAGAAGAAAGAGGTGTATTAGTGGAGACAGCTAGTGGAGATGCATTGACATCGCACAACACAACACAGGGGCGCCTTTTCTGTTCCAGTCAGGTTCCATGTACTCTGGCGTAGGGAAGATAACTTTGAGGAGGTGGGGTGAGCTGGAGGTGCGGGGGAAGTTCTCTTGTGGGTTAGGTTTACTGAGGAGGAAGCCTTTTTAAAATTTTTTTTTCTCTACCTTGCCTCCAGAGTAGATGCTCCCACGGAGTACCATTGCGCCAGGTTGCCGTGGGTCGCATTCGCCGTGAAAGTCCATCTTGACTGAAGGACACGCTGAGCAGTGCATTTTAACGCGGCTGTGGTAAAGGCCCCGTTGCCCAGAAAATCCGTCGGCGTTGTGAGCGAAAAGTCATGAGCATGACTCTGACAGGTGGTGCCCAAAGAGAAACCTAGGAGGCAGGTGGGTTGCCTAGGTCACATGACCTTGGGGCATGATCACAACCTGCCCACCTGATAGTGAGCAAACAGCCCACCGTGGAAGGTGGCAGTTAAATTAATGATTGGTCGCTCGGAAAGAGCAACTTTGGTCGCACAAGCGACACTGCTGGGAGCACCTGCCATGAAAGGGCAATGGCGCATCGATTAACCGCTGCACCACTGTGCCAGGAAGGGTATGAGGATTCCCAGGGAGCTCATGCAAAGTAAGAATGACATTCTGCATATATGGGAATTATCCCGTTACGCTGTCGCATCATATCTTTAAAGGGACACTGAGGAGAAATTGAAGTTGACTTGCATCGACAGAATACCAGCTCCTGATTACAAAAACGCCATTCATACTGACAACAAAGCTCTTGTAACGTAGAAAAGAGCAAGAACCAAAATACAGGTATCGCTGCCACAGGCCAAACTCGCAAGTACAAGCTTCATGACGTCATAGGACAAAACAGTGTTGCTAGAACCAATAGGTGTCCTAGTGTTGCTAGAACCAATAGTTCTAGCAACACTAGGACACGAGGCGCCACGAATCACTGAGGCGCAGCAAATGCATGCGCAAATCTCCTTGACGTCACCAGATGGCGCCACGTACCCGACAGCTATGCGTGCTCCTGCAGCGCCGGGACCAATCAGCACCTGCTCACAGCGGTATGGGTAGGGTAGTATGGGGGCTCCCGGTATTCCGCTAACTGTAACAAGGTACACGGTATGCTAAAGGTGTCTATTTGCGAGAACTTCGTTGACGACTTCGAGAACGGGATCCATTGTAGCGCTGGCAAAACGCCGGTGCAAACGTAAACGAAGCGACAGCCGCAATAGCCGATAGATGTCTTCAACGTGCGGCCGGCGGTAGCTTTCTTTTCGGCTGCTGCTGGGCCGCACTGCATGGCTGCCAGAAATCACGGAGTCTGCGTTACGTCATGTGTACATCATGTTTCACGTCACTTAGTCCTGTGTCGTCGTAGGAGAATCCCAAGTTTGAATCAGAGCGGCGGGAAAAACTTGTTTCAACTTCGAATCCAAATTACTTAGAAATAAATGCATCTTTCGCTGCCGGCCAAGTGGCAAAAAAGCCATGAAATGCCGGACTATCGGATTTTGCTATAAAAAAATATTAATAGAGCTCTCCTCAGTGCCCCTTTAAGGAGGAGCTTAAGTGTGCCCTCCAATGTTTTTGAGTCTATGAGGAACCAACCAAACGTTCTCGTATAGTTCGTCTTATCTTAGAATTTATCTTAACCGAGTTGTTCTTAACGGGTGTCTACTGTACAATATAGTTGGTTAAATCAAGTCTGCAGTGAAGCTCTGCCTGCATTCAAAATAGTCCATTGTTGAGGCTTTCCTTGTTATCTAAACAAAAAGCCAGTCTCAAGGCGAAATTATAAGTGTAAGAATTTTGAGGAATTTCACTTGTTTATCAGAGTGAAACATTAAAATGTTGCTTCTGTTAACTGCTGACACTGTTAAGAGAATTACAGGACTTCAACGGCCATTGTTGCCAACTGCTGTTTTCTTAAGTTGCATGCTGCTGTATACACCTGCCATGTGCAAAGTGCACTTTTTTTTCTTTTTAGAGCCCTTGTAAAGGCTTCTAAAAGGGAGTGCACAAATTATGCAGAGATTTCGCGTACACGTCCTAAAAACTCTAAAAAAGGTCATAACGCGGAATGTATACGGTGTACTACCGCATAGAAATCGTCTCTGCAACTCGTGCTCATCGCTGGCCGAAATAAAAGTTTACCTCCATTGGACTTTAGCTGGCCCCTTCAAAGCTGGAAGCCCTCCTAATACATCCTAAAGGACCTCGGACCAAGGTCTAAACTTTCTGGAACCCCTCTACCCTGGAAGAAAGAGGTTAAATACCTTGGCCTAGTGATCTGCCACAAACTCGGTTGGATTCCTGCCGAAAAAGCCCTCCTCCCAAAAGTGAAACATGCAGGCAAAGCTCTGTACAAACTCCTTGCGCATGAAAACGGCTGCAGACAGACTTTGCTGTCAAGCTCTTTGAGGCAGCGGCAACCTCTGTCCTAATGTATGCTTTGCCATTAGTCAGTCTGCGGCCTTCAACGCGGCCTACATGTCATTGATCGCCTGCACTGTGCCTCTGATGGAATGGCCCTACTGTCAAGGTTCAGAGGCAATCAGTTATTAGGAGCGGGGAAACTGTGTACGGCATATGATCAAATCATCGCTCACCCCATCCACTCCATAACAGTCCTCCCTCCACAGACTATACGGTCCTCCCTGGTGACCTCCACCCAGCTGCTAGGGGTCACTACGTTCTCCTGATGCTTTAGTCTAATAGGCAAGCTATGCCCTACTTGAGAGCTTAAACACAAAGTCCTGATTTTCACAGACGGCACAGTTCTGCCAACCGCCGGGCTGGCCATAGCAGCCTGCTTCATTCCTTCACTTGCCTTTTCACACATCTGCTGCCTGGACTTTCCAGCGAGCTCTACAGCAGAAGAAATGTCAGCAGACACCCTTGAATCCCTCCACCTTACTGCCCCTGTTGCAATACTCTGACTACAAACCTACTTTATTAAGCCTAAGACAACCTAAGAACCCCCCAATCACAGCCACAGTTCTTGAACACAGGCTACCATGCCTCGAAGACAGGGGCCTTCAGCTCTCTTTACACTGGATCTCCTCACATACAGGCATTCCAACGAAGAAGTAGATGCTTTGGCAAAGGCAGCCCATAATGAAGACCCTCCTATATCCCAAACAGTATCTCCCTATGACTATTCTTGCTGCATCATAAGAATTTTGAATTTCTTTGGAGGAGAAATTCGAGGCCCGTGTACTGTGCGATGTCAGTGCACGTTAAAGAACCCCAGGTGGTCGAAATTTCTGGAGCCCTCCACTACGGCGTCTCTCATAGCCTTAGTCGCTTTGGGACGTTAAACCCCATAAACCAACCATAAGAATTTTTATTTCCTACCATCCTGATGCCAGGATCTCTACTAGGTACCATTTCAAGCCCCTCCCCAAACAAGGACTCTCCAGGAGTGAGCATTCACTACTGTTAAGAAACGGAGTAGGCTGCAGCTGGACAGCGTCCAAAAGATACTTCCGTGGCCTGGCCCCCTCTCCCAACTGCTGTTCTTGTGGCGACACAGAAACCATCGGTCACCTTCTCATGGCCTACCCTATTTATTACGCCCAGAGACTTGTTCTTCTAAAGGAATACCACAAATTAGGTCTCCTTACCATCACGGAAACACGAATTCTTTGCCCCACCAAGCATCAACTTCAGGCCCTACAAAGCCTTATTGAGTACTTGAACACCACAGGCTTGTCCATGGTGCTTTAAACTCTGTGTGGCCTTTTCTTTTGTCCCTGGTGTCTGCAACCAAACCCTAACCCCTCATTCCCACTCCCCAAGTGCTATGCAATGTTCCTCTAGAGCAGGGGTTCTCAAACTGGGTTCCGTGGAACACAGGGGTTCCGCGGGCTGTCTTCTTGTGTTCCGCGAGAACCCTCACCGGCCCTGACCAGACAGCTGATATGAGACTGGCTCTGAGTGCTACTGAGCCACGCTTTGACTTGCTCTTAAAAGTGAAGCTGTACCACCCATCACATTAGTATTTGTATTAATCTGTGCAATAAACATTTAACTTTTGCAACTCTCTCTTTGCAAAAATGCACTCGACAACATTGCTTGTAAGTGAGAGCAGGGGGGGGGGGGGGGGTTCCCTGGAACTTATTGAAGGCTTTTGGGGTTCCTCCAAGCAAAAAAGTTTGAGAACCCCTGCTCTAGAGGGTATACAAATACCACACCCATAACCCTAAACCCCACTCGCTTGTCATCTAAGTTACTAAGCAGAACAATACAATTTTAAAGCCAGCAGGCAGAGGCAAATGGAGATACAAGGCGATAAAACTGCGCCCTCACGTGCGGCCCGGCTGAATAGCGGCAAACAGAACAGCCAACGGTTCAGTAGTTTGATTCTGGCACAACGCGTCCTTCAGAGGTTACCGGAAGTTTGCTCTCGCAGCCGTTCATGAGGGAAAGCGACCACAGGGGCGAGCGAGCCACGTAAACGGCGCGCAATTGACTTTTTCTTACCGGAAGCAATTTACAAATGAATCACCGACTTTTTTTTTACACCACCCACTCACCTTTCGAAAATGCACCCGGCCACGTGGCCGCACCTATCTTCTCAAGCCTGGAGAAGATAGGTGGAGTAAGATGGAATAAATTTCCTATATGTTTTACGAAATAATGAGCCGCAGCACTGCAGGTATTTACACGTGTTTAATAACATGACAAAAAATGAATTGCTGGAGGAATATGTAGAAATATAATCTCAAAGCACAACTTTCAAAATGTTGATTGCCTTCGCAAAAGCTTGGAATGCTTCATTAGACATCAATACGAATGCAGAAGCTGATTGTAATGAGCAGTATAGATCCAGTTTCATTGATGAGACTTGGCACTAGCAGAAAATGCAGTCTTCAAAGATGCTTTTGGCACATTATAAACAGTGCTCATGCACGGCTCTAAGAATGGGTTCCAGTTGGCCTTCCAAGTCGTCATCATCGTTGTTGTTGATCACAAAATCCCAGTTGTCCATGTGGTCGAGGCCGCACTCCGTGGTAGCGTCATCGATACCTAGAGGGAGGAACCATAGTTGCACATAATTTACTACCGGCTGGATGGTATTTACACTGAAAGCACGCTTCTTTGTTTCTCATTTCTACTGCTAGTGGTTCCTTGGAAGGAGCATACATCAGTGCATTTTTGTAGCGTAGCCATTCTCAAAAGTATGACAGCACATTAAACATCTAATTTGAGAATGGACAAGGCAATGACTAAAGGGAAGGTGGAGTAAAATATTGCCCGGTAAAGCCATTGCGAAACATAGTTAACTTAAGAAAGGTTTATTTGTCTCAAAATCTTTCCTGTAACCATTTTGTTAAACAATGTATCTTTTTTCTGCCACCACTGTGGCCAGCACGATGGGTATGTAGGACACACAGCACTCTTAAAGGTGCACTGAAGAGGATTCTGAACTTGTCTTTTTGCCGCGGGAACTCGATCTACACGTTCGTAGCATTCTTAGAAACTGCAACTTATTGCCCTGTATGGCCGATTTCCCTAATTAAATCGAATTAACGTCCGGCTCCCGCCCTTTTTTTTTAATTCTGCCTCGTACGATGGGCGGAGTCGACCAACGCGTGAAGTTCCTTTCAGCCAGCTCCGTGCAGGCTTTGCTTTCGCTTTATTTTGTTTTTTAGGTTTCCATGAATAAATAGTTTCATTTGCAGATAATATAGCCGCAAAATAAGCCCGAAGAAATAAAAATACGCGCGGACTATTTGCTACTACGGACTACTGCGTATTACTCCGCCGATGGCAGAGCGGCAAGCCGCCACGGGACTGGGTGAAAGGCATTCCACGCGTTGGTCGACTCCGCCCACCGTACGAGGCAGAATTAAAAGAAAGGGCGGGAGCCGGCCGTTAATTCGATTTAATTTGGGAAATCGGCCATACAGGGCAATAAGTCGCAGTTTCTAAGAATGCTAGGAACGTGTAGATCGAGTTCCCGCGGCAAAAAGACATGTTCAGATTCCTCTTCAGTGCACCTTTAAATTAGAAATAGTGTCCACAAGAATAGCGACCATAACTGCAGGACTGCACTAACCACATTTTTTTTTTTTTTTTTCAGCATAGCTAGCAGTGAGTGAAGCAGCCTTTTACTTATACCGTTTAAATGTCCTCGGTGTTTTTTAATACAGCCTCTTGCGTAAACCATTACTAAATCTGATAATGTAACTCTTATCCAGAAGATGCAGATGTATTGCACCTAATAATCATGAAGCAGTCAAAGTGTCTTAGAGTGAACAAGCACCAGCTCTCCTGCGTCCCCCTCGCCCGCAAGTGAGCATACTGTCGGGCTGACCGGATCTTATGACCAGAGGAGGCACATACTCCAGAAACATGAATTAAAGAGGTTGGGGCACTCCTCCTCGGTGAGAAATTTTCTTTTGGAAAACCGTTAGAGACCTAGCCTTTTCAATAACGAGTCCTATAAATGCATTGCGCAAATAGCACCCCTCTCCCCTCCCCCTCTCCAAGAGTCGCCCATAAATCCGCCCCCAGTCTAGAAAGCCCACCCTCGGGCACGCATATAGCCACTCTCTGAACAGCCCAGCAGCTCTGTTTAATAGATGCGTTCATGTACTGTGCGAAGTTTGAAGCCACATTCACCATGATCATCAGGCTATATGCATCCACTGCAGACAAGCTTATACAGGCCTGTATAAGCACCTCCTCTATCTCTTCATGACACCTTATGGTGCCCGCCGTGAGACAAGCACTATGCCTTTCTTTTCCTGATAGCTTCCCTCACTCGGTCCTCCCCTTTCTAAGGTTGCATGTATGACACAGCCCTGAAATACGTTCGGCTGCTGACGGGAGCAGATACAGGGTGCACGGGGGTGTTTGGCTTATGCTGCAGCCATCGTCATCGCTTCAGTGCAGTTCAGCTCCCCTCATCATCACGAGGCAGTGATAGTGGGCCTTTTGGTGCCAGTTGACATGCCTGTGCATTTTCCTTTTCTCCCTTCGTACAGCCTCTAGTGTCCACTTTTGGCTCACCTAGGGAGAATTCAAATCAGCCATCACAACAATGCAGCCGGAATACAGCGCCGAGCCTCGAGAAACTTTCCCTCTACAGCAATTACTGTAAACAGCATGACCATGCAAGCATTAGAATTGTATGTAAAAAGTAATTGATTACTTGTAATCAATTACATTTTTGTAATTTTGTAATCAATCACATTTTCAAATGATAGCGTTCGGGTAATTCAATTACTTTTTTCTACAATTGCCTCATTGATTACTGGTAATCAGTTAATTTTCCCAAAAACAAGTTTTAGTCAATGGTAGAGCTTTGAGAACCGCAACCTGACCATAAACACTGGTGCTAGCGGCGAGATTTCCTTTGTTTCTTTCATGACAGAGTGACCGCGTGCGATCATGTGCGGACCAGAACTGGGTCGCAGCTGTCTCCTATACAGCAGTTCTAGGTTCTCGTCCCAAGAAATATCACGTGATCGCTCTGTAGGGACCCATCCGTTCTGTCAGAAGGCGCCACAACGTATCTCCCACTAGAGTTGCCTCCCAGTACTACACTCAACTCGGAGGCTTCTGTAAAAAGCCTGGAGGAACAACGAAGCATGGCATTTCATAGAGGACTTGGACACTGTAGCATCAAACCATGGAACAACTACGAGCTAGCACGCAAGGTTCCCTCCAGCGCGTACATTGAGAGACTGCTCAATGTAGCTGCTGACTACTTCATGAGGAAATGTGGGACGACAACTTCAAAACAGAACTCCTCTTGAAAATTAACAACGTGTAACATAATAGCAAGCAAGCTGCAGTAGTTCATTGTAGTCCGAGTAAATCTGTGTTATGGCAACAAAACTTGGAAGGACAATAATGCAGCAGTAATCGACTACTTTTCTGTAATCGTTCACTTACTTTTCTAAGGTTCTGACTATAATCAGTTAAGATGGAGTAAATGTAATAGTAATCGGTTACTTCTTCTCTATAACGTGTGCAAGACTGGCAAGCGCCCCTCGTTGAGCAAAGTTCCTCCTCACCCGGGGTGTGCACCCATCCGCGGTCCCGGCGCGTGCCCTGGCGCGCCCTGACGCGCACGGTGAGCGTGGGGCAGGCGAACGTCTCGCGGAAGTACTCGACGTCGCTCTCCCGGCGGGCGTCGCTCACCATCCACACGGGGAACTCGGGCCGGCCCCTCTTGCACACCGCCAGCCGGCAGAAAAAGGACAGGTCTTCGTTGCGCCGCTCCTCGCCCCAGGCGACCATTTTGGCGCGGTACAGCTCCTTGTAGTCGGAAGAGTCGAGCAGTCGCTTGTAGTCGAGGTTGTGCTCCTGCGCACGCCGAGAACACCCGTGGCCTCTTACGCAATCTGTAGCTTACCGGCCAGCGCGGGACATTTGCTGTTCTGTGAACCAAGCAGCCGCCAACGCGTACACTGACTGCACCCTTCTTTCACTCCCGGCCATTTCTTTCATTCCCTCACGGCGCCGCGGTTGAGGGGCCATCGAGAAGTGAGAGAGGCTGATCGATTTCCTTTACTCAAAAACCACTAATTCGCTATTAATATATGTTTAGACTGCAATGAAAGAACGTTGCCAATTACGACCACCTAGGCGCATCTTTCCTATTTACTAAGAGGGCTGAAAACGCGGACACCGTGAACATTTTCGGTTCGAGAGTTACATCGTCTTAATTACCCAGTCAAAGCCAGGGTGAAATTATGTGAACTTAAACATAATACTCTTGAAATTTCTGCCGGAAAACTGTGCGCAAGAAACCAGCTGTCATGTTATATGTGCATTCTTGACTAAATACAATTAATATGCGGCATGCATCTTCCTAGGCGGCGCACATGCTCACGAATGCAGCTCACAACTGATCAACATCAAAGCCAGCAATACGTTCACCAGCCAGTTACACTCGTTCTTACCTTGGCGTATGCCTCTTTAATGGGCTCTGAGAGACGCAGTATTGTGCACTTGTCATCACCGATTCTGGAAGAAGAAAATTTTGGCGGTCAGCAGTTATTTCTTGCTTTGCTGAGCTCATGTTTCGATACCACTACAATAAAATCTCTTCCAAGCCTGAATTGGTACAGTGCTCAGACCATGCGCGCAAAAGCAGGCGTGCCGACGTTTGGAGAGTCCGTCCCGTAGTTTGACCAATGGTCATTCCGAGTAGAATTGCGGAGGTGGTGGTAGTGGTGAAAACATATATTTAATCAGAATTGCGGAAGCGGCATCTCAGGGGGCACTTCGACTGTCTGAAGTGCGTAGAGGCAAAAGCGTTTTCCACACCACTTTCACTACCTCTGTAGCACTGTAAAGTCACTGGAACTCTGAAAGTACCGCAGCTGTTTTCTCTTCGCCGCCGCGCCGCCTATTGGCCAGTTGCGATCACGTGATTAGGCACCTCCATAGATGGTCCACTCGCTCTAGGAGCCGACGGGGCGCAGTGCTTCCGATGGGGTTGGACTGCGTGTTTTACGAAGTAGCACGTTCAGTATCGCATCTGTGTGCGTGCGTGTCTGTCTGTGTGCGTGTGCGCGCGCGTGTCTGTGCCTCTATCTGAGCGTATGTCTGCGTGCGTGTGCGTGTCTCTGTGCGCGCGCCTGTATCTGTGTGCGCGCAGTGTGCTGCGCGCGCGTTTGTCTGTGTGCGTGCGTGTGTCTGTGTATGCGTGTCTATGTCAGTGCATGTGTCTGCGTGCGTATCTGTGCACCGCGTGTGTCTGTGTGCGTGCGTGTGTCTGTGTATGCGTGTCTTTGTCAGTGCGTGTGTATGCGTGCGTATCTGTGCACCGCGTGTGTCTGTGTATGCGTGTCTCTGTCAGTGCGTGTGTCTGCGTGCGCATCTGTGCACCGCGTGTGTCTGTGTACGTGCGTGTGTCTGTGTATGCGTATCTCTGTCAGTGCGTGTGTCTGCGTGCGTATCTGTGCACCGCGTGTGTCTGTGTGCGTGCGTGTGTCTGTGTATGCGTGTGTATATGTGCGCGCGTGTCTTTGTGCACCGCGTGTGTCTGTGTGCGTGCGTGTCTCTGTCAGTGCGTGTGTCTGCGTGCGTATCTGTGCACCGCGTGTGTCTGTATGCGGGTGTGTGTCTGTGTATGCGTGTCTCTGTCAGTGCGTGTGTCTGCGTGCGTATCTGTGTGCGCGCGTGTCTTTGTGCACCGCGTGTGTCTGTGTGCGTGCGTGTGCGTGTCTCTGTGCGTCGTGTGTCTGTGTGAGTGTGACAGCTATAAATGTCTTCGGAGACGTTGCTTTACGAGATTTCGGAGAGCTCGTCAACTTTAGGGTCGCCCAACTGCCTCCCACAAGCCTCCGACCGGCTACTGACCACACGGAGGGAAGAACAGGCGGCAGGCAACAGTAAGCGTAAAGGGAACGTTTTATACGCAGCAGACTTCCAAGTGAACCGATTTACTAAACGTTTTGTTATATCCCGCTGGTAAGTACGCAGCCTGCCGGCTTTAAAGTTTTCCGGGTACCGAAAACATGCATTTGCGAGCCTCTCGCGGAAGCGATAGGACAAGCCTGCTTCTTGCGTTGTTAGCTCACACCCATGGGCTCAAGAATACGAGAGGCTGCGCAACTGTCGTGCAACGCTTTCAAGGTTTTCGAAACCCTCACCTCATCTAAGCTCTCAATCATGAATAATTTCATTAATTTTTGCGCACAACCGATGAACAAGGCCGCCGCAAGGGAGACTTTCTTCGCCTAGCAGACGACGCGCTCGCCGCGCTGGACCACCTCTGGCAACAACACCCCAATGTTGCCTGCGCGCCGCCCGCTGGTTGCGGTACTTTCAGAGTTCCAGTGACTTTATAGCACTGGTGACACACACATCACTGGATGACGTCACACATAATTGAGTACTAATTACCAAGTAATGACAAATTACTATTTAATTGAGAAATACTGATTAATGACAAATTACTAATTAATGGCTAATTTTTATTCATGACTAAATACTAATAAACTGATAATTAATGACGCTTTCGCTTCGTGTTTAGCGCTGCCAGGGGGTCCACGGAACTGGAACGCCACCACTCGTTCCGCACAATGCCTTGCCCTTTGAGGAAAGGAAATGGCGCAGTAATTCTCTGTCATCTGGTGGACACCTGAACCGCACCGTACAGGAAGGGAGGAAGTCAGAGTTAAAGAAGAGAAAGAGGGACCGTAATGGAGAAAGTGAAAATTGTATTTGAGGAAAGCAAATTACGCAGTAACTGTCTCACATATCTCGATGGACACCCGTCATCCGTTTGTACAGGACGGGAGTAAGTGGGAGTGAAAGAAGAAAGAGAAAGAGGGGCGTAATGAATAAAATTAAAATTGTATTTGAGGAAAGGAAATTATGCAGTAACTGTCTCACACTCGCGCATGCGCAGTTGGGGCTCTCCGGTACTCCGCGAAATCGCTCACACCTAGCATAGTGTTGCTTCCGCAACAAAATAGTGCAGTCGTATAGTTTCGATTTCACTTTTCAGAGCTTCACTCTGGACCGTGGCGATGGCGGCCACACCGCACATATCGACCTGCCATCTGAGTATGCTCCGTCTTTCGATTGCAACTAGATAAAATATAACTCTACTGAGATACCATACACTTGCGACCACCTGTGCATGCATATCGCGCAAAACTAGCTGTATACAGTTTAGAGCGATATGTATGCACAGGTGGTCGTAAGCGTATGGTATCTAAGTAAAGTTATATTGTAGCGTGAGCTACATTGTCCACAGTATCGCCGTTTTGCGTGCTCTTTTGCACGACCATACTGCGCATGCGCGAGGAGCAAGTGACGTACGTCACTACGCACAGCTGGCGTGGGTGGTGGTGGTGGTGGCGAAAAACATTTATGTAGATACACTTCAGGAGGTTATGCATGAGCTGACCCAGAGGGGGTCAGCCCTTACAAGTACTAGGTGGAGGACCCTATACTCCGTTTCATACATCAGGTGCAACGCTGTCAAAGCTAGCGCTCTTTTTTGCGCAGCCTGCATCCGTGACAGAAAATAGTGCGTTGCTTGTGGTCAGTGAAAAATAACAAATGCATTGCCGACAGGCTTCGTGGGTAATACATTTGTCATCAGCGTGACAAAAAACGATGATATTGCGAATGAATCGGTCGAGATCTGTGATTTTGTATTTTGCGTGTGTCGTCTTTTTCCATTTCACGTTTTCGCTGTCCCCGCTGGCCGCCGTGTTTACTCTTTCTGTCCGCCTCCCTTTTACTTTTGAGAAAATGGCGTCCAGCTCAGCGGCGTGACGACAATTTGGACCAATCTGAAACGCGGACAAATACGCCTTGCTCGTCAGTAAATTGGTTTTTGAGGAAAGGAAATGTATCTGTCATATCTCGGTGGACACCTAAACCTCGCCGTAACGGGAAGGGAGGAAGATGGAGCGACGCGTTAGACCGCACGGCCACAAAACAGCGCGGAGGGATACACCTCTCTTTATTTTTTTCTGCGGACTACTTCCGTAGCCTTCACCGCGTTGCACATGATGTATGAAACGGAGTATAGTTCGGGACCACAGTGGCGTCGGCCCCCGCCCGGGCTCGCGCGACCAAGACCCGTTGAGCCTGCAGGTCAGAGCAGCCGAGCAGGGTCGCCTCCCAGTCCTCCCGGGTTGGGTTGGGGTGAGGGGGGATAGCAGGGTTGGAGGGGCAGGCCCACACCATGTGGTAGATGTCCGAAGACTTCTCCACACAGTGCGTACAGCTGCCCGAGAAAGAAGAATCCAAGTGTTCGAGAGCTGCCGGGCACAGCAAAGAAGTCGCTCCTCCGCCTTTGAGAGACCTTTACACGGGCGGGGATAAAGACCGTGGCCAGATTGATAAAGTAAAGTAAAACAATGTCTTTGGAGGAGTAAGCGGGAGTGAATTCGAATTCCTGATCGTCGGGGTCGGAAGGGAATGTTCGGTGAGAGAGCTCGCGGGCGGCGGCGTCAGCCTCATTTCCCTCAAGGCCCATGTGAGCAGGAGCCCAAATGATACGCCGGTGAGCGGGGTCCCCTGTGTAGACGCTGTTTTGGAGAATGCGGTAGGCTATATAACGGTACCCAGCCCTGCTCGACGTTCCGACAGGCCCCTCGCGAGTCGGAAATAATTGTTTTATTGCGAAAGCAATACTACTCGCACTTTCAAACCTTCGTGTCACCCGGCCGCAGTTACGTTTGACCTTTAGCGGAGTGAATATGGGCGACCAACTCGCTCCTTCAGATAGCCCGGCCAGTTACGCCGCGCCGCGTACCTGTGGCTCTACTGCCGCTGTGACGTCACACCGGCTGTAGATTATGGGCGACCAACTCGCTCCTTCAGAGAGCCCGGCTGCAGTTACGGTGTGTTTGCCGCGCTGCGCACCTGTGGCGCTACTGCCGCTGTGACGTCATACCAGTTGTACATTATGTTTTCTTTCTCTCAGTCACAACAACATCAAAAACAAAATATAAAAAAATACCGAAGACGCTTTGAGTCGTCGCGCAGCGGCGGCCGGTAGCCACGCGTGACCTGTAGACGCGGCGCACTGCGTTCCTTCAGTTGGAGGCGCTGAGCTTTTGCTTTCGCAACCTACCAGGCTTAACCAAAGCTAGGCCCCCGCCAGTTTTTACTGCGAAAGCAATACTGCTTGCACTTTCAGCCCGTCGCGTAGCGAGGCCGGTAGCTACCAAGCCCGGCCTAACTCCTGCCACGCGCGGCGCGCTTAGCGGTCTGACGTCACAGCTGCAAGAGCGGGGCTCCAACTCGCGCCGTCGCGTAGCAAGGTCGCAGCTACCAAGCGCGGCCTAACTCCTGCTCCTGCCACGCGCGGCGCGCTTAGCGGTCTGACGTCACAGCTGCAAGAGCGGGGCTCCAACTTGCGCCGTCGCGTAGCGAGGCCGCAGCTACCAAACGCGGCCTAACTCCCGCTCCTGCCGCGCGCGGCGCGCTTAGCGGTCGGTTCGGGTGTCCACCGAGATGACAGAGAATTACTACGCCATTTTCTTTCCTCAAAGAGCGGTTCGTTCAAAGGGCAAGGCATGGCGCAGTAATTCTCTGTCATCTCGGTGGACACCCGAACGACAGGAAGGGAGGAACGCCACCACCCGTTCGGCGCGATGTCTTGCCCTTTGAACGCAACGTTTTTTGAGGAAAGGAAATTCTCTGTCATCTCGGTGGACCCCCGAACCGCACCGTACAGGAAGGGAGGAAGTGGGAGTGAAAGAAGGGGGAAGCTTCTAGACAATCATCCGTTAGCGTCAGCCGCTCATTTTGGCGACCGAGGCACGCATAAATCTCCCAGCACGTGGGGGCCCTCGTGTGGAGAGTATAATGCCATGTGAAACAAATGGGCAAAACTTTCATAAATAAGCTTAAGAGCACTACCAAGACACACCACCAGGCAAACCAGGCGCAGCCAGGGCTATTGCTTTCGCAACCGGGCTTAACCAAGCTAAGCCTCTGCCAAATTTTTTGAATTGCGATCAGATAAAGCCAACGCAATGGCGTCCTCCTTCGCGTGTGTTATGTCACGTGCTCGGAAAGTAAGGCCGTTCACTGTTTTGGATTGGCGGCGGGGCACGCCATGTACCGACCCCCACCATGGGGGATGGTACAGCCTTTGTCAAAAGTTTGGAGCCCAGGGGGTTTGCTTCTGAGCCACACTGTCTGGTTCGTAATGCATCTCCAACGCTCCAAATTTGCTGAAGGTCCGATGACTTCTGGTTCTGCCTCCTCCAATGGGTAGGGCTGCCACGAATGTTACAGGAGTCCCACTGAGAGGCTTAGAAGCAAACCCCCTGGGCTCTAAACTTTTGACAAAGACTGTACATGGCGTGCCCCGCCGCGCGCGCGCTCGCCTTCCTTTTCTTAAAATGATCGGAGTGTAAAACGTTGACAACGTCGACGCCAACGAAAACAGTGACCGCCGACGGCCTATGGCTTCAGAGCCGCGTTTCTGGCACAATGCTGTCAATGCCAACCCATGCAGCGCACACCTGTCACTACCGCCACTTAGCGTAAAGCACGGTTGAGGTGTCCCCTGTTACAAGAGGGCAGGTTATGCGCCTTCCCTCAGGTTCAGGTGTCCATCGAGATGTGGACACCTCGCCCTCACCTCATGCTGCGTATATCCTGGCATAGCAGAGCTAAGCCGCTGCCAGTTTTTAAGGCGAAAGCCTTTAATGCCTCATCGTTGTCGACAGAAGGCTGTCAGTAGAAGCTTGTTAGCAGAGGTGTCACGCTTTTTACTGGTGTCCACCGAGATATGTAAGACAATTACTGCGTAATTTTGTTTCCTCAAAAAATTGGTTTTTGAGGAAAGGAAATGTCGCAGTATCTGTCTCAAATATCTCGGCGGACACCTGAACCGCGCCGTAAGGGAAGGGAGGAAGGTGGGAGTGAAAGAATAAAGAGAAGAGGTGCCGTAGTGGAGGTCTCCGGAATAATTTCGACCACCTGGGGATCCCTAACGTGCACTGACATCGCACAGCACACGGGCGCCTCTTGCGTTTCGCCTCCATCGAAACTGGTGCCGGGCATCCTCTGGTTTCCTCAAAGAAAATTTTCATTTTCTTCATTACGGCCCCTCTTTCTCTTTCTTCTTTCACTCCCACTTCCTCCCGTCCCTTAATTAAGGCACGGTTGGTGTCCACCGAGATATGCGAGACAGATACTGCGCCATTTTTTTCCCTCAAAAACCAATTTACTAAATTTTAGAGGCCCGTGTACTGAGCGACGTCAGTGCACGTTAAAGAACCCCAGGTGGTCGAAATTTCCGGAGTCCTTCACAACGGGGTCCGTCATAGCTCGAGTCGGTTTGAGACGATGAAACCCATAAACCATGTTGTTTAGTGGGAGACGAAAGCGGCGGCAGATCTTTTTTTGCGAAAGCAATACTACGCTCATGAACGGCCTTTCGCGTAGCGGCGGCCTGTAGCTACATTAGACCTTTAGAATGACCTCTTACGTCATACCAGGGTGAGAGATGGGCTACCAAGTCGAGTCGTCGCGCAGCAGCGGCCGGTAGCCACGCGTGACATTTAGAATGACCTCTGACGTCATGCCATGCCTAGTGACGTCAGAGCATGACACCATACCAGGGTGAGAGATGGGCTACCAAGTCGAGCCGTCGCGCAGCGGCGGCCGGTAGCCACGCGTGACCTGTAGACGCGGCGCACTGCGTTCCTTCTGTTGGAGGCGATACGCTTTTGCTTTCGCAAACTACCAGGCTACAGTGCTCTAGAACCTTTGTTCTAGAGCACTGTAACCAGGCTTAACCAAAGCTAAGCCCCCGCCAATTTTTATTGTTGGTGCGTCTCAAATATACAGATGAATGCTCTCGCGTTCCTTGTCGAGCGCATTACTGCAAATATAAGCACAATGTGAGTCAGGGCATGATTTTATCCAGCATTTACTCCGCCGATTCTCTCTCGAAGACAATCTAATGGGCTCACCATTGCTTATACAGCACGGCGAGCCGCGCGACTGTTGGTTGAATACGCGAGCGCGTTTCATGTATGGAGTCCGCGATCGGGAACGCAGGTTGCGTTGCTGACAGGGTCGCTGCACTGCGTCCCACATGCCGTGAGGGAGGACAGTCCCTGGTTTTTACGTCGAACGCCGCCTCAGGCGCACCCAGGAAGGAAAACTTAATCTGTGTTAACAAGAAAATAATTAAAAACAAAAAAGAGGATCGCGTGTCGAATGGGCGTCTCGAATTTTAGACGCTGTGTACTAAGGTCTTGCTGTGTGCCACCGTGCTACGTCTAAAACAGTAGGATACAACTTGAAAAAAAAAAAAAAAAACAGCAGTTGCTAACACTGAGCCGCGCTTCGCGGCGTCTTGTATTACTCCGCTGTCGAATCGCAACAGTAAACGAAGTAGCTTTTTATTGTTTGGCTATATCAAAAAACCTACGTATCAAAATTCTAGAGCTCATAATTCTTGTGATAAGCTTTTTGTTTAGGTAACAAGAAACGTTCAAGCAGCGGACTACTTTTTCATCGTGGAGAAATTTTGTACTATCAGCATTGTTGTCAGTGGCGCCAAAAGGACGGAAAGCGCGCGCGCGCGCCGAGCACTGCGTCTCTACGCGCCATCGCGGACGGTCGCACACGCCGGAGAGCGCGGGTCCAGCTAGGCGAGCCTAAGTTTGAAACTTATTTACTGAAGCGCGTCTGTAGCTCTAACTTCAAGTGCCCAAGTCTGAATTACACCAACAGCTCAAGTTATGGCTGAAGGCGGCGAGAAGACAGGCGAGCAACAGGTGGACACTAATGCGCCGATTAGATTTTACAAGTATAACGAGCTCTCCTTAGTAGAGGAAGATCAGTGGCACGAGTACAAAGCTCACAAAGCGTTGTCCTCGGAAGAAGTTCCGCACTCCAGCAAGGAGCGGCACACTCGCCAGAGCGTGTCAAGGTGAGCATATGCGCGGTGCACGTGCAGCGTCCATATAGTTACGTTTTGTTCTTAAGTGGATGCGGCGTTCGGCTGCTGGGCTCAAGAACGCGGGATGAAATCCCGGCCGCGTCTCGGTCTCAGTGTACGCGATATGCAAGAGACGTCCTTGAGCTGTGCGATGATCACTGCACGTTATAAATTACCATCGACTTAGTCGCAGGAAATACGCAGCCCAGCACAAAGACCTCACGGCTCTTTGTTGGCGTTGCATAACCCTCCTCGCAGCGCCGCCCCTCCTCCGCTCTAAGAGTGTGCTCGTCGTATTTTCCCGTTTTCGTTTGTTTACTTGATGCTTCTGTTGCACTGATCTGTGCACCTTGTTTGAATTATTCGTAGCGGCGACTTCGGTTTTCCCGCGTTGAACTTACACTCATACCGCGAAAACGTTACCGCGTTCAGGAATTGCCGGATAAGTACTGTATGTGGCATTCGAGGGAAAAGGAAATAAATTAATTTATGCTTTGAGCAAATGCAGCGGGAATGAAACAAACTAGATGCAGCATCAGTATTCTCTCTGTAGACTTTTTAAGAGCTGGATTCATTCCTTCTAGGACAGTGGCAAGCAGTAGGTCAACTGCACACAAATTTATTTTCCTCTGGTGCAAAGTAAGGAGTGCAAACGTTATAAGAAGACCCAAGTCGCCGCTACGAATAATTCAAAAAAGGTACATAGATCAGTGCAATAGAAACATCCAGTAAACAAACGAAAACGGGGAAATACGACGAGCACACTCTTAGAGCGGAGGAGGAGGGGCGGCGCAGCGAGGAGGGTTATGCAACGCCAACGAGGAAAGAGCCGACCTCACTCGTCAGGAAGCCAAGATATGGATAAACATACAAGCCTGCACACTAGCAAACCCAGCTCGACACAATGATTTGGCCCGCGCTTGGCCAGCAGAGAGATTTCCGACATCCTCCACATGGTGTGGAATTGCCCCAAACAGCGTAATGCCTACAGGGCCACCAGTAATTTCCTGGACCTGGGTAAACCACCCGCGTAATTAAGTTCATTCTCTCTCTCTCTCAATAACACGAAAGGGACATTCATAGCCCAGGAATAGCTTAGGGACTCCATATGCCATGCTCTTTTGTTAGCTTTTGTCTTTCATTTGTATAGTGCATTTTAAGTTAGCCATGGTTAAAAATGTACCCAAAAGCAGGTCGATCCCTCATAATTCAGGTAGTTTATGCATGCAGAGAAATGAGAGCTGGTTTTTTTTGCACACTGCTAGTTTTGTCATCGAAATTGCGGACGTTGTTATCGCATATGTTTAGCCGAACCAGCTGAACTCATCCGTGTGGCGATAGATTTGTGTAAAATCTCCGTGTGCCATCTTTTACATTCTTTATCGTCTTTGTACTTAATTCCTGCTGTTATTAATATTATTACTTTGCACTTTGCAGGACTCTTTGCTCCTTCCTAAACACTGGAGAAGGTGGAACAGTGTACTTAGGAATTCTCGATGGTGGGATAGTAAAAGGCCTGCACTTGACAGAATACCAAGTAGGTGATAAAACAATTGCAAGGTGCGGCAATTTCACATGATTTCATGATAAGAGCAGCTTTACTGTGCCGCCTGGCTGCCCTTTTGCTGCTTCAGAGCGGTGTTATGCAGGGACTGTCGCCAGGAGTCTAAAATTATTGTTACTGAACATTGCTTGAGTATTGCTGCTGCTTGGTGAAAGTCATGTTTTGCAGAAACCATTAGGCGCTGGTGAGCTGAGCCAGAGCAATAGGTGCAACTTTTCATGTAAGCCCACAGGACCTTTAATACATTTGATGATGCCACCATTTGACAGCCATTGAGTTGCACCAGAAGCTTGGTATTTTTTTAGCAACTGAGATGTTCCTGCAGCTTTCAACAGTACAGCCGGCCAAATCTTTAGCAAAAGTGCGCGATGGCCGCTTTTTCTGCGCTCCTGCGCTTTGCGATGAAGCAAACTTACGGAAAGCTCAATATTATCATCATCATCGTGGTCAGCCTGACTATGCCCACTGCAGGGCAAAGGCCTCTCCCATTTCTCTCCAATTAACCCTGTCCTTTGCCAGCTGCGACCACCATATCCCCGCAAACTTCCTGATCTCATCAGCCCACCTAACTTTCTGCCGCCCCCTGCTACGCTTGCCTTCTTCTGGAATCCACACCATTACCCTTAAGGACCAGCGGTTATCCTGCCTTTGCATTACATGCCCTGCTCTAGCCCATTTCTTCCTCTTGATTTCGACTAGGATGTCATTTTAACCCCCATTTGTTCCCTCTTCCGACCTCTTAACGTTTGTGGGAATCCTGGCTTTCCGCCGTTGCCTTTGCGCGGCTGTGCCGGCTTCCCGCGTTGTTTCTCCTCTTTCCCTTGCTCCCGCCTCAGGCGGTGGAGATAAGTGACTAATCACTGTCATTTGGCCACAGCTCCGCCCCGGCTACCCAACGGCCTTTGCCATTGGTGCCTTTTGGCGGGAATTCGGGACCCGTTTGGGCGGCCGCGCGCCGCGCGACCGTCCGAGCGGGGCCCAGGGAGAGAGATCCCTCCGAGACAGCGTAAGGTGCGTACGCTACTGTTTTGTCCGTGCCGGCCTTTGCCGTTCGGACCAGTGCTTACTCGAGCTCGCCCGCACGTGTCCTCTGACCTGCAGCGGCGTGCTAGCGGCGCGCATTGCTCGAGTCGCTTCGTGCGCGCAGCGGAGCCTTGCTCCTCGCGCGCCCCCGGGACGGGGTGACGATTGAGTGTGTGTGTACTGCTGGAGGACGACGTGAATAAACGTCTCCTTTGTGAGATTGGAGGCCTATTTCTTTGCGGCGAATCGCTCTCCTCCCAGCGGAGGTTGAGAGCACCGCATCGGTGTCCCAGTGTGTGTGTGGTGACGGCTGATCGGGGCCCTTGGCTCGCGCGAAGCTCGAACCCGCGGTGAGTGGTGGCCTGTGTCCACTTAGAAACCCACAACTGGCGCCCATCAGCCGTCACCACACACACACTGGGACACCGATGCGGTGCACTCAACCTCCGCTGGGAGGAGAGCGATTCGCCTCAAAGAAATAGGCCTCCAAGTTCACAAAGGAGACATTTATTCACATCGTCCTCCAGCTGATACACACACACTCAATAGCCACCCCGTCCCGGGGGCGCGCGAGGAGCAAGGCTCCGCTGCGCGCACGAAGCGACTCGAGTAATGCGCGCCGCTAGCACGCCGCTGCAGGAGAATGTCCCCGCGGCAGTGCTGTGATCTCTCCCTCGTGTCGACCGTTGGGCCGGTTGCGAGAGAGAGTGGGCAATCAACGCAAGGTACGCCTGTCGGAGGTCGCTGGACCCCGCTGGACAGGCTCGAGCCGCTGCAGGTCAGAGGACACGTGCGGGCGAGCTCGAGTATATGCACTCGTCCGAGCGGCAAAGGCCGGCAGGGACAAACAGTAGCGTACGCACCTTACGCAGTCTCGGAGGGATCTCTCTCTCCGGGCCCCGCTCGGACGGTCGCGCGGCGCGCGGCCGCCCAAAGCGGGTCCAGAATTTCCGCCAAAAGGCGCCAATGGCAAAGGCTCTTGGGGAGCCGGGGCGGAGCTGTGGCTAAATGACAGTGATTAGTCACTTAGCCGCCTCTCCACCGCCTGAGGCGGGAGCAAGGGAAAGAGGAGAAACAACGCGGGAAGCCGGCACAGCCGCGCAAAGGCGACGGCGGAAAGCCAGGATTCCCACACGTTACATCTGTCATTTTTTTTTTCCATAGCTCGCTGCATTGTCCTTAATATTTTGCGGTATGCCTGGGATGCTAAAGGACGCCGCTTCCCAAATATCCTCCAGCAAGAATTTTCTTAATGCGTTTCGTGGAAGCTGAGTTATCTCCCGTCAAAATTTGAATTTGCGCGTCTTCTGTGTCTTTCTCTCCTCTCCAATTTTTTGCATGCTGACATGTCGGTGCCTCCGCCGGCTGCTGACGCGTGTGGGAGGAGGGTGGGGAGGGGGCGGAGCTTGTGGCCGTGGCCTTGGGAGCCGCGTGACATCAGAAGGAGGCATCATGGCGAACCAATGGCAGCCCTTCGCTGGTGACGTAAAGAGCGCGGCACGACGTGTTGCGTGCGGATTCGGACGAAAGCTGGGCACTGCAGATTACTTCGAGGCGTGGAAGCTCGAATTTTTAAAATTATATTGTAAATTATTGGTTTCGTTTGTCCAGTACGCAGCATGAACACTTGGTAGCCTGTACTATACGTAATGCAAGTGTATTATAGGCAACCCTGTTGTGTCCCCTTATTGCTTTTGTGTGTGTGCGCCCCCTCCTAACGACCACTCGCATTCCCCTCCTAACGACAGTTCGCATCCTCCTCCTAACGACCACTCAATCCTCCTCCTAACGACCACTCGCATCCCCTCCTAACGACCACTTGCCTCTCGTCGCACGCTGTCGCCAGAGGCCCCCCCACGGTGCGCCCCCGCATCCTCCTCCTGTTTTGGGAAGCCACTCCCTCCCGTGGACGCTTCTCCGCTCCCTCCTTTCTTCGGGCGGCCAGTTCGGCTCCTGCCTCGGTCGACGCTGGTCGCACCCTCATCGGCTTTAAATAAACGAAGTCTTAAAGTACCGTGTGCGTCTTTCGCTGCATTCAACACAGCGACCGGACACGACAGTGGCGACGAGAAAGTGGACTCGACCCGCGCTACGCAACGCTATTGACAAGCCATGGCTACGCGAGGGTTTCCCAATCAGATACCAGAATTCAACGGCTCATCGTGGTCATCGTGGGTTGGACGCCTTCAGTTCTACTTTGAAGCTAACAACATCACAGACCCAGCCTTGAAGAGGGCCAACCTGCTGACGCTGTGCGGGGAGCAGACCTACGATACTGTCTGCGCCCTTATTCAGCCAAGCACACCAGCGGCAGTGTCTTACGACGACATCGTAAAAGCGCTGCAAAAGCACTACGACCCAAGGCCATCCGAGGTCTACAGCCGGGCTCGCTTCCAACGACGAGATCAACTGGGAGGAGAAACTGTGAGCGCCTACGTAGCCGCGCTCAAGAAGCTCGCTGCCGACTGCAATTTTGGAACGCTGTCGACAACAGCTACCGGGCAGGAGGGAGACGCAGCTTCTTCTGCTAACACCACCATGCTTCCCTTGGACGTGATGTTACGCGACAGATTTGTGTGCGGACTGAGTGACGAGTCACTGCAGCAGCGCCTGTTCGCTGAGAAGGACCTCACATTCAGCAAAGCTTACGACATCGCCGTTCGAGCGGAGAGCGCCGGTCACCAGCAGAGAGGGATTCGCCGGAACACCGAGCCGATACACCAGACAAGCAACCAGGTGCGCAAGCCTTCTGTTGTTGTAAAATCGGTCAAAAAGGCACAACGCTGCTGGCGGTGTGACGACCAACACAACCCCCAGGGATGTCGATTCCAGTCAGCCACGTGTAATTTTTGCCACAAGCGAGGGCATATCGAAAGAGCATGCATTACGAAACGGAGACTTGCCAAGATAAAGTCACCTTCCCAGCCTAATCACAGCGTCAACGCCTCAGAGAATACACCGCTATCTGATCTCCATGGAACAACATCAGCAACACCATCTGTGTTGTACGACCTGAACACCATGAATCTCGGCACGCGACCGAAGATTTTTACAGAAGTAAGCGTACATCACCAGCTGATTAAGTTCGAGGTGGACTCCGGCGCAGCCTGTACTCTGATCAGTGAGGACACGTTCCGAACTTCATGGCCATCTGACGCACCCGCCCTGCAACAAGACGACACGCACCTGCGAACGTGGTCAGGACAGAATCTGCCACTATTGGGCTCTGCCAACGTGCAGGTTAACTACAACGGCCAGACCCATACGCTACCTCTGCTTGTTGTGAAGGGCACAGGATCAAGCCTTCTAGGGAGAAACTGGTTTTCTCCACTAGGCGTGATGATATGCGGCAAACATCAAAACGCCGATGCGCTAAGCCGTCTGCCACTCGACGCAACTGTTGACGAACCATTTCCACCAGGAGACGTTCTGATGTTCGAAGCACTGCCAGAACCTCCGCTTACAGCAGGCACAGTTGCAGCATCTACGCAGAAGTGCGCAGCTCTCCGGCTAGTTTACACAGCTGTTCAACAAGGCAACGTGCATAAACTCAAAGGGGACAACTTCGACGCTTACCGCAGGCGAGCTACAGAGTTGAGCACCCATCGCGGCTGCATCATATTTGGGTCCCGAGTTGTGATGCCGAGAGAACTACGCGCACAAGCTATGTCTCTCATCCACGCCGGACATCGGGGCATCGTTGCAATGAAAAAGTGTGCCAGAAGCTACATGTGGTGGCCTGGCATTGACAACGACATCGAAACAGTGGTGCGAGAATGCAAGCCTTGCCAGAGCAGCCGGAGCGCCCCGCCGAAAGCTCCTGTCCCAGAATGGGAAAAGCCAGACACACCATGGCACACATTGCACATTGATTTTGCAGGACCAATTGAGGGCTGCACTTTCCTTGTGGTCGTAGATGCCTACACAAAGTGGCTTGAGATAAGGCAAATGGGACAGACGACTTCGGCAGCAGTCATTGACAACCTCCGATCACTATTTGCAACGTTCGGCCTGCCGCGCAAGGTAGTGTCGGACAACGGAACACCGTTTGTGTCTGCGGAGATCCTCAAGTTTTATCGCGACAACGGGATCTCATCAGTTACATCGGCCCCCTACCACCCAGCGACAAACGGACAAGCCGAGCGCTACGTAGCCGAGCTAAAACGCGCCCTTGAAAGAGATCAGACAGGCTCGCTGCAGCGCCGCCTTGCGCGCTTTCTCTTCAAGCAGCACACGACGGTTCAGAGCACAACAGGCGAGACCCCCTCGAAAATGATGTTCGAGCGTGAAATGCGAACCCAGCTCACAGCCATCCCCCCCGAGCCAAAGGCAGAGACGTTCCGGGAAGAAAAAGCAATTCCGCGCTGCGGCACGCTTAATGAGGGGCAGCGCGTCCTCGCCCGACAGTTTCTGAAAAAGCCACGCTGGGAGGAAGCTACAATTGTCAGACGCATAGGCCTGCGCTCTTGGCTCGTCAACATACATGGCACAGTAGCACGCCGACATCTCAACCAGCTGCGTAGATTTACGACGCCGTCTGAGAGCTGTCCGCCAGCGGAGAGAACACGTGCACCATTTTCCCACATAGCCTGGCACCTCTTCCCGGAAGAAGAGACTTCGCCCAGGACAGACCTAGGAGACACAGCGAACAACAGCCAGCCTACAAGTGTTTCTCCCCCGAGCGCACAAAGCCAGCGCGCCTCCACGCGTGAGCGCCGACCCCCTGCACGATACCAGGCAACTTTCTAAGGGGGAAGGAAGTGTTGTGTCCCCTCATTGCTTTTGTGTGTGTGCGCCCCCTCCTAACGACCACTCGCATTCCCCTCCTAACGACAGTTCGCATCCTCCTCCTAACGACCACTCAATCCTCCTCCTAACGACCACTCGCATCCCCTCCTAACGACCACTTGCCTCTCGTCGCACGCTGTCGCCAGATGCCCCCCCCATGGTGCGCCCCCGCATCCTCCTCCTGTTTTGGGAAGCCACTCCCTCCCGTGGACGCTTCTCCGCTCCCTCCTTTCTTCGGGCGGCCAGTTCGGCTCCTGCCTCGGTCGACGCTGGTCGCACCCTCATCGGCTTTAAATAAACGAAGTCTTAAAGTACCGTGTGCGTCTTTCGCTGCATTCAACACAGCGACCGGACACGACAAACCCCAAACATCCTTTTCAGGGACTGTTTAACTTAAGCTGAGCCCTTTTCGTTAGCCTCCACATTTCTGCCCCATAAGTGAGTACCGGTGAGATACACCTGTTGTAATCTTTTCTCTTGAGGGATTTTGGTTAGCTGCAATTCATAATCTGAGAGAACCTGCCATATGCGCTCCACCCCATTCTTATTCTTCTAGTTATTTCCCTGTCATGATCTGCATCAGTGGCCACTATTCTGCCCAAAGTAGACATATTCCCTTACCACTTCCGGCATCTCGCTACCAATTTTGAACTGTTATTCCCTTGCGAGACTGTTGAACATTAATTTGGTTTTCTGCATGTTAATTTTAAGCCCTACCGTTCTGCTCAGCCTGTGTAACTCATTGATCATGCTTTGCAGCTTAGTGAGCCTGTGTTTCGATGTGATATTTTCGCAAGTTTGCTTTGTCATAAGCTGCAGAAGCATGGAAAACGCAGCTGTCATGCACGCCAGCTAAAGATTTGACCGGCTGTACATCGTAGCTGGATTAGTACAGATAGACAGGGCTTAAAGAAAAAGATGAGGCTATGCAAAAATACTGCACTGGAGATGAAGCTTATTGGGAAGAAAAAATAGTAGTCCTGTCACAGCTACAGTGAATCCCAACTGACCATCTGAACTTTCAGCCCTTTCCTTCAAAAGTGTTTTTGGCATGCTGAGATGACTGCTATTAAAACACATGAGAGGCTGTCTGTGCTAACAGAGGCAGTTCCGTGCTTGCTGGCAGCATCCAACATTTACTTGACTAGCAGTTATTTCTTTCAGCCAATTAAAAACATGTCTGAACAAAGAGTCGCTGCGGTGAGGAAGGAGGACAGATGGTCAGTAATAACTTGTCTTTTACAGAAAGACCACCTCGTGCTCAGCCTTGAAAATGTGATGGCACGCTACAAACCACCTGTGCCAAAGCACATGTACGACCTGCGATTTGTTCCAGTCATCTCGGAGGTTGCCCCAGAGCCAAAGGCAGAGAGGTATGTTACAGGAGTGAACGCTCCTCCAGACGAGTTTTTGCTGAACATGGACAGATATCCCCCCTTTCTTCTTTTCACCAGGAAACGTGTGCTTTTCTGTCAGTTGTAATGTGAGCAATTAGATTTGTATGTTCCTCCAACAATATTGTCACGACCAGAGGAGCCGCGAAGGTAGGCGTCGGCAAGAACCCAAGACTGGGAGCCTTCTTTTAATTATAGAGCCAGCTTCCACGATCTACTCTCGTCACCGCCGCCACAGTAGTAGCTCACTCTCCGACAGCGGCAGAAGAAACCGCCATCGCGCTGGCCATCGCTGACCCACGTACGCGCACAGTCCTCAGCGACTCCAAAAGAGCGATACAAAATTACTCGGCAGGTTTTATCTGCCACCCCGCTGCACGCATCCTTCGCGGCTGCACTCCCGACCATAAGATCAATCTGGTCTGGGTACCCGCCCACGCGGGAAACTCTGGAAACGAAGGGGTCGACCGACTAGCCCGAGGACTAACCAACCGGGCGGCCGGCCCCACGGACCCAGACGCTCTTGCCGAGGCTCCCCAGACCTTTGCCGAAATTACCAACCTCTACAGAGAGATGAGACGCCAGTTCCCGCCTCCACACCCCGACTTGAATCGAGCGCAAGCCACCTTGCTCCGCAGGTTGCAGACACACTCCATCCTTAGCCATTCTAGACTTTCACTCATCACAGACGGGGAATATGACCCCGTCTGCCAAAATTGTTACCAGGGAGAAATCGCCACCCAGGCACACATCCTCTGGGGTTGCGCGGGAAATCCGCCCCCTCGAACCTTACTGCCAGCTCCCTCCGAAGAAGGATGGAACCAACTCCTCAAAAGGCCAGACAAGAGCATCCAACTGGCACTCATTTCGTGGGCCCAGGAAGTCGCCCCCACCTGGGGGCCACACCAAGCCCACCTGCCCTAAATCCCTCCAATCTATGGCAATAAAGTTGTTTCTCTCTCTCCACGACACCAAACAGAACAAGCGCGCCGCGAGAGGCCACCGCCGCTTCGTCGTCGTCTTCGATTCAGCGCGGAGGCCGCGCGGCTCGTTAGGCGCGTGGCATTATTCCCTCCCGCGAAAGAAAACATCGTCTCGATGTGGAATGGGGTATGTACGTACAGTGAGAGGAGGAGGAGCAAAAACAAGAAGAATAGGGGTGAGGTGAACTATACAACGTGCGCTAAATGAAATGTGGCGAGAGTCAAGGTCACACGTGGGGTAAGGGGAAAAAGGTAAGAAACACAGCGTGAACGCAGCGCTCAGTCACGCGAAAAGTACGGCTTTAAGCGCACTACATGCACAATTTCAGGCCGTTGACGCTGAGGGCCGACGATCACAGTTCCATGGGGTACAACTTCGTAGTTGACGCTGTTCAGGCGGCGCAGGACTCTGTACGGGCCAAAGTACCTATTTATAAACTTTTCGCACAATCCCTTGCGGCGCACGGGTGTCCACACCCACACGTGGTCGCCGGGCTCGTAGTGCACGTCCCTGTGCCGAAGGTTATAGTGTCGGGCATCGGCGGATTGCTGGTCCTTGATGTGCAAGCGGGCCAGCTGACGGGCCTGCTCTGCTTGTTCCACGAAGTGGCCTGCTTCAGGGGGGAGCTCTGCGTCGCCATACGGCAGCATGGCGTCTAGCATCATGCGGACCTCTCTGCCATACACGAGACGGAACGGGGTGAACTGGGTGGTTTCCTGCGTCGCGGTATTATATGCGAAGGTGACGTACGGCAAGACCTCATCCCAGGTTTTGTGTTCAACGTCGACGTACATCGAGATCATGTCCGCCAATGTTTTGTTGAGCCGTTCCGTTAGACCATTGGTTTGGGGATGATACGCTGTTGTTGGTCGATGCGCAGTATGGCTGAGCGTTAAGACGTCTCGTAGAAGTCGGGCTGTAAACGCCTTGCCTCGGTCAGTAATGATGGCCGATGGGGCGCCGTGTCTAAGCACGATGTCGTGCATAAAGAAGTGGGCAACTTCGGCGGCAGTACCTCGAGCAAGGGCCTTTGTTTCAGCGTAGCGGGTCAAGTAGTCTGTGGCGACTACGATCCACTTGTGGCCGGACGACGAGAGAGGAAATGGCCCCAGAAGGTCCATGCCGACTTTGTCGAATGGTATTTGTGGGGGCTCGATGCACTGAAACAGTCCAGGAGGCTTGAGCGCGGGTTTTTTCCGCCGCTGGCATTGCCGGCATGTCCGGACATAATGCTTGACACTTGAAGTTAGGTTGGGCCAGTAATATTTCTTCCGGATTCGGGATAAGGTGCGTGTAACTCCAAGGTGGCCGGAAGTCGGTTCATCATGGCAGGCAAGGAGGACTTCATCCCGGAGATCGGACGGTATGACGAGCAGGTAAGTTGTCGGACTTGAAGTAGAGTTCTTTTTATAAAGCACCCCTCTCCGCAGGCAGAACGATGATAGTCCACGAGCTAGGTATCGTGGTATTGCAGGGCGCCCGCCTTCGAGATGTTCGATGAGGAGACCCAGCTCGGCGTCGGCACGCTGTCTGGAAACGAGCTCAGACGTGCTGACCGCTCCAAGAAAGCTATCATCATCGGTGGTGCCTTCTGGAGGAGGTTCGACGGGAGCGCGTGACAAGCTGTCAGCGTCGGTGTGCTTCCTGCCTGACTTGTAGGTGACGGTGAAATCGAATTCCTGCAGGCGTAATGCCCAACGTGCTAGGCGGCCGCAAGGGTCCTTTAAATTTTTCAACCAGCACAGCGAGTGGTGGTCGGTGACGATACGAAACGGTCTACCATACAGGTATGGGCGGAACTTAGCGGCGGCCCAGACTACCGCCAAACATTCTTTTTCCGTAGTAGAGTAGTTCAACTCAGCGCGCGACAGTGCGCGGCTGGCGTAGGCAATTACTTTGTCGACGCCATTTTGCCGCTGTACTAGAACAGCGCCAAGACCGACGTTGCTCGCATCCGTGTGCACCTCCGTGTCAGCATCTTCGTCGAAATGTGCCAGGATGGGCGGCGATTGGAGTCGGCGTCGTAACTCGTCGAAGGCAGTCTGCTGTTCGTTGCCCCAGGAAAATGACGTGTCATCACGGGTTAGGAGTGTCAGGGGGCTGGCGAGCTGGGCGAAGTTTCTAATGAAGCGGCGATAGTAGGAGCACAGGCCCAGGAAGCGTCGGACTGCTTTTTTGTGGGCGGGAACCGGAAAGGCAGCAACGGCAGCAAGCTTCTCTGGGTCAGCGCGGATTCCGTCAGCACTAATGACGTGCCCGAGGAACTTCAATTCGGTGAACCCAAAGTGGCATTTTTCTGGTTTGAGGGAGAGGTTGGCGGATCGAACGGCGTCGAGGACAGTCCTGAGGCGGTGCAGATGTTCCGTGAACGTTGCGGAAAAAATGATGACATCATCAAGATAAACAAGACAGGTCTGCCACTTCAAACCGGTGAGAACGGTGTCCATCATTCTTTTTTTCATTTCATTTCATTTTATTACCTTAAAGGCCCCTTAAAAGGGGTGTTACATAAGGGGTGGCAAGAGTAAAAACACAAATTCACAATGACAGGAAAGTTTCTACGTTATCGGTGAAAAGACTTGGGCAAGTGATAATGGCAACGTTGTTCGGAAGGCCGTTCCAGTCTGCGGCTGCACGAGGAAAGAAGGAATTAGAAAAAGTGACGGTGCGTGATCGTGGACGGGCAACTTGTAGGCGATGGCTGGTGCGGTGAGATATGCGTGCGGGTGGAAGAATATAAGGTGCGATGTGCATAGGGCTGTGGAAGAATTTGTGAAATAAAGACATGCTAGCAATGCGACGGCGGAGCGATAAGGGTGATAATCCGGATGCTGTTTTTAAGGACGAAACACTGATGTCATAAGAGTAGGATGAGTGAATGAAACGAGCAGCGCGATTCTGAACAGATTCGAGGGCATTGATGAGATATGCTTGATGAGGATTCCAGATGGGCGACGCAAATTCTAGTTTGGACCTGACTAATGACTTGTAAGCTAATAACTTGACATGATGGGGAGCATGATGAAGATGGCGCTTTAGGAAACCTAATGTCTTGTTTGCTGACGATATTATATTAGTAACATGCAGGCTCCAAGAAAGATCGCTAGAAATAGTTATGCCTAGATACTTGTATGATTGAACTAGTACGGGAACTTCAGATATTACGTAAGAGAAGGTTAAAGGATTACGGCGACGGTTAATGGACAAAAGTTTACACTTACATGGGTTAAGTTCCATTAGCCATTTATTACACCACTCCTGAACAGCATTAAGATCATCTTGAAGAGAAGATTGGTCAGCGGTAGTAAGAATGGCAGGAGCACAGCAGAGCCCGAATGGGAGGACACGAAATTCATACAGCCCGTCCGGTGTGATGAAGGCGGTTTTCTCGCGGTCCCTCTCATCAACTTCTATCTGCCAATAACCACTTCTGAGGTCGACCGAAGAGAAGTACTTGGCTTGACGAAGTCGGTCGAGGGAGTCGTCGATACGCGGGAGCGGGTACACATCTTTCTTGGTCACACTGTTCAGCTTCCTGTAGTCTGCGCAGAACCGTAGTGTCCCGTCTTTCTTTTTCACGAGGACGACAGGAGACGACCACGGACTGCTTGACGGTTGGATGACGCCGTCTGTGAGCATCTCTTCGACCTGTGTTTGAATAGCATCTCGCTCACGAGGGGACACACGATAGGGCTGCTGATGGATGGGTCGGGCTCCTTCATGCGTGATAATGCGGTGTTTGACTATCGACGTTTGGCGCACTTTAGACGACGACGTGAAACACGCACCAAACTCCCGCAAGAGGTCCTGGAGTTGCCTCTTTTCCGTCGGTGGAAGGCCTGGATTTATGTCTACGTTGGTGACCGCTTCGGCGTCAGCTCCAGGTGTGTCCTCCGCACAAGCAAAGCATTGGGCCACTTCCTGAACATGGTCGACGTAAGCGATGGCTGTGCCACGGAACAGATGTCGATGCTCATTGCAGAAGTTGGTGACAAGGACCTCTGTACAGCCGTCATGAAGGGATCCAAGGCCCCGTGCCACCGCAACCCCCTTAGTAAGTACGAGGGAGACATTAGGCTCGACAACCCGGAGTCCCCTATGTGGCTCGTCGCAGGTAACTCTAGCGAGAATGCTGGCACGTGGTGGCACCGTAACGTTATCGTCGGCGACTCGCAGGGCGGACCGAGAACCCTGGTGCGCAGGTTCTTCTGTGGCCATTGCGGTAGAAAACGTCACCAAGCGGTTCGGCAGGTCTATGATAGCACCGTGCTCGCGAAGAAAGTCGATGCCAAGGATGACATCGCGAGAACATTCGCGGAGAACGAGAAAAGTGGCAACGAATGTGCAGCCTCGAACCGTAACCCGGGCCGCACACATGCCGAGTGGTGCGACAAGATGTCCGCCTGCCGTGCGTATGTCGGGGCCGTCCCAGGGTGTCGTCACTTTTTTCAGGGCCGTCGCAAGCCGTCCGCTAAGGATAGAGTAATCTGCGCCCGTATCGACCAACGCACCGACCTCCTTTGTGTCGACGAGAACGGGGATATCCAAGGAGACCCTGCCTTCAGCACGGCCCGTCGATGGCTGTTGTGGAGGACTCAGTCGGTGCGGCGGCGGAACCTGGTCGGCGACTGGGGTTGCGCTGTCGGAGCGATTCAAGTGGTGCGTGGAGTCTGAAGGGTGAGATAGGTGGGGCTGGCTGCAGGGACGGTCGTAGGCAGGGCGGGCAGTGGCGTCGCCATGAGTGGAATGGTAGTTGAAGGCGCGCTGACAACAGGGAGGGCCTCGGGGGACAGGCCTCGGATCCTCCGGCTGGCACGATGGACGGGGGTGGTCACAAGAGGCGGGCGAGTCGAGTCGTCCTCAGGAGTAGGAAGCATCGGTCGCACCTCCACCAGTGTCACGACCAGAGGAGCCGCGAAGGTAGGCGTCGGCAAGAACCCAAGACTGGGAGCCTTCTTTTAATTATAGAGCCAGCTTCCACGACACCAAACAGAACAAGCGCGCCGCGAGAGGCCACCGCCGCTTCGTCGTCGTCTTCGATTCAGCGCGGAGGCCGCGCGGCTCGTTAGGCGCGTGGCAATATTATTGGATGACCGCTGTGATTTGGTGTATTGTCCTTAAATGCACGTTCACACTAATTGGTTAGACATTTGAGTTGAGCGTTTCTTTTGAGCAGTGCAAAATGCAGGTGTTTCGGACCCACAGGTTGATGATGTCCAAAGTAGGAAGAACAAGCAAAACGCACAAGTGATGTCTTGCCCACCCCCCTTATCTGCTGGTATTTCTGGGTGTCATCTGTAACTTTTATCTTGAATCTCAAGTTAGTCCATGACCTCTTTTGCTCATTTCAGTACTAGCTGGATTCTTTTATTTGTCCAGGTCTTGCATTAGGACTCTCAACAACACAAAACAAAGGGAACAAGGTCTTAATGAGAGCCTCAGTCAGTTGGCCAACACTTCAACAAGAGGACGGACGTCTTCGTCTGTTGTGGTCTTGGCTAAATGTTAGCTAGTAGACTGAGGTTCTGCTTTGATCCTTGTTCATTCTGTTTTGTATTGTCGCAAATCTTGCATATGTTATTCTAAATGTAGCTAGCGCAGCTTTACTCTCTTTGTTTTGTTTTAGTTTACTAAGCCTTACTGGCTCAGGTTGAATACACTCTTATCTATTGCTGGTCTTTCCTGAAAACAAGTTCTCCCCCTCTCCCACCCCTCTTTCTATCTCTGCTCATACTGACCAAGAGGATTTAAGAAGGCCAGCTTTCTTCATTGCGTAAGGGCAAGGAGTGTTGACTCGACATGTCATCACTGGCAACACTGGGGCAACATGCTAAGTTAGCTCACGCATAAAAGTACATGTATAGAACCACAGCTTCTTAGTCTTGTTTAGCTTGTTTAACGAGAAACACCGTGTTTTTATTTGTGCAGCTCTACCAAAAAGGTAGAACGGCTGCAGCCCCATGCCCTGCAGACTTCAAAGTACTGCTGGTGTGAAATAGAGTCCGCTGCTCAGATCGAAGTTGTAAGTCTTTGTCATATTGGAATCTTACTTGTGATCTGTTTCCCACAGGTAGAGAATGTGATGTGTTTTTTGATGTCAAACTTTTCTAAGTTTAAATACAGTGCAGTTGAACCTTGGAGCAGCAAACCTCACTTCTGCGAAATGCTTACTGTATTGAAGCAGTCCATCGTTCTTATTTCATATGAAAGCTATGCACACTTTTGTCTCAAGTTAGTCAAGTAATCTTGAATGCTGTTTTGTTATAATATGTTTACATATTGAATATATACAGTGATGCCATCTTTGAAAAGCAGAGAAAGGAAATGAGCCAAGTTCCATGCAGATAAAACTGTTACGGGCGAAAACTTATGTGGGACAAGGAGGCTGCGAGCAAAATAGATTACAGTTCTATTTGCTGGCTCGGCATGTAAAGGTCCATGCTGAGCATGTTCCATGTGTGCATGGATGCTTACATACATGTCTGTGAAAGCGGGCGTGAGCCTCTGAGCTGATGTTCCTGTCAACTGACCAGTGGTTATAGACTAAATGAAATCTAATCAAGAATGTGTCTGACTCACGCAGTTTACAATAGCTGTTGCAAAGCTGTTGACCACGATGTAATAGGTTGGTAACATTGATAGGAGGGCCCTCCATGTCTGAGGAGCGTGTGCTACCTTGTTCTCGAACCGTATCCAACTGTAGAGTGCTGCTTACACTTGTACCCGACATTTTAACACCAGATGGAATGCAGTTCTTTTGCATGCATGTTCACCGCATTTCCCATGTATATTGTACATTTTATTTCTTATCTTCACATAAATACATCAGGGAGAAGTTGTGCAACGGTACATCGTCGAGATAGAGATGTTTGCCTGGGACAGCACTGACCCGAAGAATGCGTCATTGAACTTCACCTTGATGGGACTACATCCTATGTTTGACAACGAAGAGGGGCTGTGCTTCGTACGACGTCAAGGAAGCAACATTCGGGTAATGTGTTTATGTACCAATACTGTGGTGGTAGAGAGCAGCAAAGGATCAGAAGTCGTGCTGTGTTCTACGTGCAGGCAGTGGGCACTAAACAGGACTTCATTACTATTTGTTAGTTTCATGGTGCTGCAAAGGTGTGGCAGTTATAACAGCTGAGGAAAATACAGAAAATCATAGGAAATGTAGAGCAAAAAAAAAAATGCAGAAACATGATTTTTATAAAGCCTAATGCTGCTTAGATGAAATGAGGAATGGTTAGTATTGATTACATGTAGGATTGAAAATCTTGGTGTGTGTACAAGACACCAGGTACCTCCTTGCCTTACGTGTGTGGAACATTACTCTGCGAGATGGGTGCATTGTCATATTTGCAGTACAGCATTTACTTGTGGTCCAGATAAGTTCACTGTGTAAATACGGTTCTGTTCATCGTACATTGCTCACAGTTCGATAAGTCGCTGGACAGCCACACAGCTCTGGCAAATTCAGGCCAGGGAATTATGCAGGACGTGTTAAGAAATGCTGGCAGGTGGTTGGTTGCTATGTACAAATGAGGCCAGAAGAAAATGAAGCTAGCTGGTTGTAGTGACGAATGACTTAGTGGAATTTAGAAGACTTTTATGGAGTACATATGCACACAAGAAATGATATTAATAGTGCTTAATGCCTTGAGTTTGTTAATGACATTGTTTCCCTAGCCAGTGCTACATGTCTGGATTTAATGTCAGTGTAAGTCACAGTGGTGATAATGCCTGAGAAGCACTGCAAAATTTTTACTTGGTTATAGACAGCTCTAGCTGTTAAACGTATCACCAAAATTACCTTGCAGAAAATCCTGCTGTGTTGCTAAGTTCCAGAAGTATCCCTGTGTCAGCACGCAAGTCAAAAAGTGTCTCTCAGAAGCACTCGTAAAAATTGTGCCAGTTGCAGCGAAAATGTACAAGAGATGCCTTGTCTAAACGAGAGCTATGAATCAGTGGCATAGCCAGAAATTTTGTTCGGGGAGGGGGGGGGGGCTCATGTTGCAGCACGGCCTCCTCGTAGAATTTGTGGAGGGATCAGACGCAAAAATAATAACTGCACTGCCCTATTGGCAATACCTTTGTGTATTAGATAATGCTACGCACTGTCTACTCTATGTCATAAAAACCGTGGCAGACATAACTGATGCCAATACTTCCATGCTTTTGAGTATTTAATAAGTAAAGAAAATATCACACGAAGTCTAGAACTATATCCGTCCGAAACGAGCAAAGCAGTGCATGCCGCTGATATGAAAAACGTAAAAGCCATCAAATTAGCAAGTATAGAAGACAAATATTTTAATGAATCTTTGTCATTCAAGAACTTTTACATTTTTGTACATATGCAACGGCCAGGAAAAAATCTCAACAATGCTGTCCTTCGTTCCAGTGTACTGCGCAGCAACAGCTGTCACCGGTCATGTATTGCGAGTAATTGCACCGAAATTTTAGTCGCAACAACGAGCACATGTATAAACGAGGAGTTCTGCAAAATATGCGTTAGAAGTGCAAATATAAAATAGAGTATTAGAAATGCGAAGATACAACTTGATAACGGACAAGAAAGTGGCAATGGAAACAAAGTCACTGCATGTATACACAAAACCTCGCAACAAGATATTTAAATACACGTATATCTCCATTAAAGCTACGTATCTAAGCAAAAGTCACTCTATATAATGCGTAAAACAAGGCAAATAAACATCTTGCGCAATCACAGATAGTAAACTTTACACACGGAAAGACAGACGATCTAGGCAAGAACAAAAGTATGATAGCAGAAGTCGCGATATGTACTTGGGCCATGCTGCGGTCGCGACAGCACTGTATGGTTAGAATAATAGAGAAACAATGCAGAAATCAATATGAAAGTACGTATTTTTTAACTGCCTGCATGGTGGCAATTATTCGGCACCCATAATTACAGAAGGGTATTCCTTTGGTTCAAAGAAAAAACGAAAGCAGTTAGATAAAAAGGAAAGAGAAGGACAAACGAAAGCCACGGATGTTGTCGCAAGTTGAAATAACCAATATCCGAGTGTGTATGTTCGGAAACGCCGCGTGGGCAGGGCTTTCAATAAGCAAGGGCAATCAAGATCGGTTATTGATGTCCTCAAAATTTTCGTATTTGCATGGTAATTTTGATCATGATGCTAACTGATGCTTGCGTTACATGACTCCAGGTGCATGTGCCTTGCCACGAAATCCGACCCGAGTTAGCAATGTTTGTGCCAAAACGTCTTTTCTATTCTGCAAAAGAAATTGTAAGTGACAAAATCCAGAGTGACTTCCAGCGCCGGTGGTTGTTTTGGGCAGCAGTGCGTGACAGTTCAGAAAAATTTCAAAATTTCGGGGGGGGGGGGGGGGGGGGGGAGTCCCATAAGCACACCCCCCCCCCCTGGCTGCACCCCTGCTATGAATAAATAATTCACTACCTAATTGGAGGTTGTTCCTAACAAAGTTATTTGCTGTTCTACGTAAGGAATATGGGGCGAGAGTATGTGTTTCATGGTGCAAATGAATGCCATTGACGTTAAATTTATGTATGTTGCCCCACATGATTGGCATAGAACTCGAGGTATTAAGCACATAATGGCAATAAATTTACCTGTGTGGCACAGGCATTACTGTGCCTCTGTGTGAGTATTCCGATATTAAGTTTATGAGAATTAATGTATAATGTCCCTGCAAAACTTCATTTCAATACTTCAGCCTCTATCACAGTTACACTGTCTGATCGCAAAATTGTGTTCCACTTGCTTTTGGCATGGCTAATGCATGTGCACAAGCATGGAGAATACCACTAGTGGCAGCCTTTTAAGCATATTTACTTTTCCCACCTTTTCAGTTGACACTTCAAGATATTGTTGATATGACTCGTCAGGAAGTCAAGGAACATTACAGCGCAAAGAACAATACACTGTAAGGTTTGCCTAGTCGATGCTTGCTAGTGCTTTTGACTCTTAAGTTAATTTGCCATTGTGGTAACTTTGTACGTTTCTTTATTCCAGGCCGACACCAGGGGCTCTGTAGAAAACGTCCGAGGAAGTCATAGTCCTATTCAGACCTTTGTGGACTGTGATTACTAAAGAGCTAGTGAAAAGAAACTTCCTGCGCAGAAAATTCAGCCGTTTATCCTTTTTCCATACTATCTACCACAGCAACACACCATTTTCAAGCTCTCATCTTCTCCCGGCACCGCACACATCGGCTCGTGTAGACCACATGCAGAAGATTAAACCTATTTTCGCTCGGACAGAACGATACAAATACTCACCATTGGTCTTGTCTATCGAAGAGTGGAATTCGCTTCCTTCTAGCATTGCGACTATCGCTGAAACATCCTCATTTCAAACAGCTCTTTGGTCCTGTTTAGAAAATTCTAACATATGTTGATGTGCGTTCTTTTTTTTTTTTTTTTTCACTGTGTGATTCACTTCTTATGTTTTTTTTTTGTTTTTTCTTGGTTGCTCTAGTGTGTGTGTGTGCTGGCCGCAACATTCCGCAAAATGTTAGATGCTGTGTTTAGTAACTTTCGAAGCCGGGATTTTTCTTGATTTTTTGCGCGGTTTGCTACATGTGAATTTTTTTCAAACACCTCATATTAGCCTTTTTTTTTTGTTCCTCTTATTAACTTGTACCTGCCTTCTTAACTTGTTTACTTCTGTTTTCAGCCGTTTGTATTGTGTGTTTTATATCTGTTGTTTTCTTTGAGAATCCCCCCCTATGTAATGCCCGAATTGGGCCTTTAGGGTATTGAAATAAATAAAAATAAATAAATTAGCTGTGTAGAAAGTACATGAGAGAACCAGCTTAAACACTGGTTATTTATTTTTCTAAAACCAGTTTATTCATTCAGCTGCAAAGCACTGCGCTCACTTCCTGATTTTATTTTACTGTTTAGGTATGTGCATTTTCTGCTGTAGCCATTCTTATTGATGATGAATAAAATCAAGCATTTACTAAATGGATGGCCCCGTAAATGCTTCATTTGTCATGAGAAATAGTTGCTGATAGAGAGATAAAGCACTGCTCACCTTTTTCTGAGTGTTTCCGTTATGTAGTCCTTTCCCGACTTCCTTTTTCCACTGAACACGAGGATCACCTTGGGGTTTTGAGCCATAGCTGCGTGGTGATGTTTGAAAAGAGCATAATTCAGTTTGTTGTTGCCAAAAAAGTTGCGCGTGCTCGTATTAATTTTTAAATAGAGCTGTCTGTTGCTTTAACAAGCGTGCATCACTACCAGTAGCTTCGAAGCACTTTTACAATTTGCCATAGGCCGGCACACTCACTCATGAGTGCATTTGCTACATGTGTGCAAGGCATGTTTCTGATTTGTGAGGCCCAGTAATCGGCGCTGGGTGCGTAAAATGGGCGTGTGAAATGAGATTCTGCTTATCGTGGAGTATTCATTTTCGTAAGTAGAATAAATTTTGTTTTCGTGCTCTAATTTCTGCAATTCTACCCCACCCTGATGTCTGGACAGCATGAGGAATTCTTTGAACCAGATGGTATATGATTTCCTTCAAAAACTTTTGGATAGGGTTTTTTTCTCGGTAACATCCATTTCAGAAGGGCATGCACTGCAAAATGGCTCACGAGTTAGGTGCACACATATTCTTCTACGAACAACATTTCTTCGACCAACACAGCAACAGACTACAGAAGAATAACTAGGTGCAGTGTTAGCGCACTATTTATGCCTACGGAGATGCACTCGTGGTCTCTGCACTCACTGTCCTCAAGCGAGGACACTACACTGGTTTCTCAAGGCTCCTTCAGACGGGGATTATGTCCACATATCGGTCATGCATATCTGCTTTGGCTAGACGAAGCAAGCCCTGCTTTTAACTGTGACCCAAAGTAAGCTCAAGAGGCTGTTGTAAAGGGATTGAAAACGGCCACTCCCTTTCGGATCCTTTTTCCGCCGGGCAAATCTGTATATGGGGCCCATTCCAGCCATTTTCCTTTGCGTGAGGAACTCGCTCGAGGTTTGCAAAAACACACTCGATATCGCACGCCGCAGAGTATTCAGTAGCCACTTGCCTCCAAAGTGTTCATGCATACTCACGGACACATCATTGTCAAGGCAGACTTATTGTTACTGCAAAGTTCAAAATGCGTCTAAGCATCTTAGCTGACGCTAAACAGGCACTTAACGTCTACGCAGCAAGCGCGGAGGCACGTGTGCATAACAATGGACCAGGCCATGGAAGATGCGTGATAACTGACCACTTCCTTCGAGCATCGAAAATGAAAATTGGCGAGAGACCGACCAAGCATCGGGCGGCTCCCCACATCTCTCCGACCCTGGCTTCGCTAGGGGTGAGTGAACTTTAATGTGGTGAGTGGACATGAGCGCAAGTGAATGGTTGTGAGTGATGATGAATGCGAGCGGACATGAGTGTGAGAGAGTGGTTGTGAGTGTAAGTGCACATGAGTGCGAATGCGAGTGAGTGGCTGTGAGTGTGAGAGGACATGTGTGTGAGTGAGTGAATGTAAGGGCGAGTGGCCTTGAGTGTGTGTGTGTGTGTGATTGAGCCACCGCTCATGGCGCCGACGTATGCAATCTGCATGCTTCACAAAAATGACTTATTGAGCTTTTGTGGTAGATCGCAGCGCTGCTCAGGCAACTGTCGAGTTCACTCAAAGAATAATGCGAAATGGCTCTTGTCAAGCTCGCGATGAGAATGGCCTCGTTGGCGGGTGCAAGAAGCCAACCTCGCCGCCTAGCTTACCGACATTGCGGTGAAGCTCGCTGTTTCTGTACAGTGATTACTGTACACAATCGATGTCACGGCAGCAGTCACGTCGGTTGCATTGAAGCAGTGTATAACGTAGCAAAATTAAAATGTTATACGTAACAAAAGCTTTACGCTGGCGCCGTAAACACCCTCTTGAAACAAGAAATAGGCATGTCACGCGACAAATTTCTGCAAAGCCATTGCAAAGCGCTGGCGGCTGGCGGCAGCACGTGCGCAGTTGGTGCGTTCTATTGCGCATGCATTGTGCATTTGTGTATGGCATATCGGTGGTGCAGTAGTCGTTCAGGGCGCGTAACGTAGCGCTCGTTGCGTCATATCCGGTATATGTTGACGCGAAAGTCGCAATCTTGAAAGCTCATAGCGAGTACGCAGCGAGGCTTTCTTTCCTCCGTTTCTTCGTGTTGTGCAAGATTTGGACGATTTCAACCTCATTGCAACCCACCGCTGGAAAGGCCGGCCTCGTGTCTCGATTTAGTACCTTCTGCTCGACCAGCGTAGTACATTCCGCTGCTGCCGGAAGTTGAGCTTCGGCTCTGTTTTTCTTGAGGGTAAACACCCGCTTAGTCTTGCCCGTGGTCCTGCCACTGAACTGTACGAGAGCCCACGGCGTGCTCGAGTCCGATCCCAGTTGGTGCTGCCCACTTATGAGCCAAGGAGCGACCGGTAATACCGAGCGTGATTCTTACGATGCCGTCGGCCTAGATCCGCAAGCATCAGCGCGCTCGAGAGATCCCCACGCTTCTGCAGCTCCTGGTGGCAAGACAGGCAAGCCTGAAAATGCAGCCAATCGCCTGAGCAGCGCAGTTCGACCGCCTTTTCGCCGTCGTGGTTTTGCGCATAGGACCGATAAGCAGCCATCGAGCAACGCACCGCGGGCAACAGTAGTCTGTAAGTTCTTCGCTAAGAACGGTCACTGCCGAAATGGCGACCAGTGTCGGTACTTGCACCAGCTAGACGAACGGCCTGCGGCCGTTACACACGAGGCAGATGATAAGCACAACGGAGACGTCACCCCGAACGATTCTGCTAATGAGCCTAGCGAGCGGCCACCGGCGAAGGAGTTCTGCCGGTTCTTCGAGCGCCACGGATACTGCCGCTACGGCCGCGGCTGCCGCTATGCACACAGGCGCCGTCGCGGTACGGTTAAAAGCAGTGCCCAAGTTCTGCAAGAAGCCCCCCTGAACGACTCACCACACCCGGAGGAAAACAGCAGTGAAGTCGGCAATCCGTCGGCGAGCGATCAGACGCCTCCAGAAGTCGCAAACAAACCTCCGGAAGGCTGCTCAGCTCAGCAGCCTCCGAGCGAAGAGGAGCTTCTTGAACAGTTGAGGTAATTGCCCTCGGTAGTCAACGCTTTGCTGTGCATCGCCCTCCTACAGCTCCTTTCCAAAAGTACGACCTGTATGTAATACTAGTGCATGCTTTTTTTTACACCGGCCGATTAGCACCTGGTTGGGGCAGCGCGGTTGACGGACGATGGCCTCGCAACTAGTCTTCAAGAGAGGCAGATCTCTCTCGGGCGTTCTTTGCATTCCTTGCCGGCTCGCGTTCCCGTTGTTTCGGCTTTTCCGCCTTCGACGGGTCCTGGATGAACTAGAGGAAGTGCCTCGCGCGGCCCGTTTTTTTTTTTTTTTTATGCAACCGCCTTTTGCTTGTCTTCGCTGCGAGCGCAGATTTATTAGCCTCACGCATGGCTTAGCCTTTTCCTGGAGCTACTCCTGTACTTTTGCTTCAAGGCCACGCTTCACTGTGCCGATTATTCACGAGTAACTCACGTCGCAGGACATGTTGGGCTAAGATCATAGGATGCAAGGACAACTTGAATTAATGAACATTATAAATGATCATTCTGTATGATTAATAACTATGTATAAATACAGCATTGAAGGTTATGGGAAGATTACATGTAGATGTGCAATACCAATTCCTATCACTTTGCCTCAATCATCATAGATGCCTCTACCAGGTGCATTCAGGGGTTAAGTTGGCTGCTTTTCTGCTCTTCTCTGGAGTTAGTGTGATAATATAACTCACTTTGATTATGCACATTTGTTCAAAGGGTGCCAGTGAGACTAGTATGGCCCACTGCATTTTGAGTGAAAATTTTCAAAGCAAAAGCTTGGTTGGTTGGTTTATGGGGTTTAACGTCCCAAAGTGACTAAGGCTATGAGATGCGCCGTAGTGGAGGGCTCCGGAAATTTCGGCAAAGCAAAAGTACTGCAGAATAGAACAGTAGACCATGATATACTGAATCTGTGAGACAGGCTTTCAAGACATCATTTGATATCACCGAACTGGCTACTTGTCATGGTTAATTAAAGAGTAATGTGTTTCTTGCTTAAAGTGGTTGTCATATGGGCATGGTGAGACTGCTGCCTTTATTGCAGCATGCATTAGTAACATCTGCCACCTGCCGCGGTGGCTCAGCGGTTATGGTGCTCGGCTGCTGACCCGAAAGACACGGGTTCGATCCCGGCCGCGGCGGTTGAATTTCTTTGGAGGCGAAATTCTTGAGGCCCGTGTACTGTGCGATGTCAGTGCACGTTAAAGAACCCCAGGTGGTAGAAATTTCTGGAGCCCTCCACTATGCCGTCTCTCATAGCCTTTAGTCGCTTTGGGACGTTAAACCCCATAAACCAAACCAAACCAAACATTTTGCTGCGTTCCTTTCTTGCGCCCATGTATATTTCTGCTTTGACCCTGTTATCAAGATTTTGAGTCTAATCAGTAACCTTGTGTCTCCTTTACAGGCACAGAGAAATTGACCAGTTTCGGAAGCGTTTCAGAAAGAGCAAGAAATTAACTGCCGAGGATGGTACTGACAAGTATTCCTTTGTATTTGGACCAACAGACCCTGACTGGGTATGCCACGCTGACTGCTTCGATTTTCCAATGCATGACTTTGCTCTCTGCAGTTTGCTCTCTGACAGCTTACATTTTGTTATTTCTCACCGCAGCCATTTGATGTCAAAGAACTCACGATGATGGTGGCTTTTCCGAAATCTTACCCCAAAGAGGTAAGCTTTTGCTTGATGGAAAACGCTGTTTGGTGTTGACTGTGTGCCCCCCACCCCCTCCTCCTTTTTTTTTTGCTATTCTGGTTCTAGTGCTTTACGATGATGATACTGGATGAAGAAGGTGTTCTACCCCCAACATTAGTCAGGTGGGTGATTTTCTTCTGCTTGCTGTCTTTCGCAGTTTATATATATCCTGTAATATGGTGCAGTGGTTGTAAATGTTTGATAAAGCAGACTATACAGACTCATAGGTGCATAAAGCTGTAGCACAAAAATTGTTGGTGAAAAAAGAAAAAGAAGAAAGGAAGGAAAAGACTCCAGCTTTTTCGTAAACTTTGCTGCTGCAGAATTGTGGAGGCCTGCTGTAAGCATTCCTCTCGGTGCTTTCTTGTGAAGAACACTCATTGTCTTGTAGCAGTGCCATCTTATAATCGTGATTCCTTGTTTCCTTTTGGGATTACATTACTGACGTTATGGTGTATGCGTTAGCAGACCTGTGAAGGGAACTATAGCTAGTTACTACTCAAGAATGAAGCAACACGTGCCCCTGAAAGGAGACTCTCCAACCAGTGGCAGTGACCAAGTGTCGTGATGTCATGGTTAATCCCCTTTCAGCTACTAGTCTGACGTGGCAGGGTGCTGGCTGGTGTAAGGGGATCAACCGTGGATTAACCAGATAAACCACTACATCATGATAATGGGTCCCCATCCTTGGTTTGAGGGCCATTTGCCAATTTATTCTTGAGTTTTATCTGACTGTAGCAAGTGTTAGTTGATGCCTCCCAATGCACTTTGGTTGTAGCAGGATCCACCGATGTATTGCAAACGTGTTGCTCAGCAGCGATATCATTTATTTTAAAGAGTGTGCTAATTAGGAGGTTGTAAAGTGTGGCAGCTCTAGTTTGGTTGTAATTTGTTCCTGTTTGCTGTTTATTTTATTTTTCTTTAGGAGAATGTTTTATGGAGAGTTGGTTGTAACATTTATTAGACTAGACTTATCTTTCAGTGGCTGTTAAGTGAGGCAAGGTGGTATATAGCTATCCCTCTGTCTTGATGTCTGCACGAACAATGCAAATTCACAGCAGTTCAAGCAGGGCTTGAGCAGTCCTTCTTCTCAGGAGTTGCACGAACAATGCAAATTCACAGCAGTTCAAGCAGGGCTTGAGCAGTCCTTCTTCTCAGGAGGTGCACGAACAATGCAAGTTCACAGCAGTTCAAGCAGGGCTTGAGCAGTCCTCCTTCTCAGGAGTTGCAGTATGTCTGACATTAGCCTGACTACACGGATTTCACTTAGTGATGTGATCGTTGTGCTAATTGTGCAGAGCTTAGAAAGGCTAATGCTAGTGTAGCTTCGTACATTTGACAAGCATATAGATATACTGGACTAATCCCTGGCTTAATACGTGACTATTTATAAAACAAGCATTGTGTCAACTTTTGTACTATGTATGCTTATTCTCAGCAGCATTTAAAAAGGAAAATGCTTATTGCAATGTATAAACAATGTCTTTTTATGTGTGTGAGGGCAGGGGTTGCTGGTTCATGCAACCAGGTTTCTTGGGATTGTAGGAACTTGTCCTGCGTTCTATGCATTCTGTATGAAATGTTATGCATGTGAAGAATGTGCTCAGTAGCCTGTGCGAGAGCCCCTGGGTTTTCATGCAAGCTTTATTAGTGATCATTTCTGTTTCCACCCCGCTTTCACTTAATGCCCTTCGTCCCTGGTTCTGGCTGTTGGAAGAATTGGTACTGTATGTACTATTTTTGCTGGCTTGAAAACTTGGGCCTTAAGTGCGACCAAATGCATATATGGTTGTGCACAAAAATCGGTGCATTCAAGAATTTTTATCTGGATTCGACGGTGTCATCATGCTGAGGACGTGATCTTATTGTTGTGTGAGACATTAAGGAGCCCTGTGGTGTGTTATGTGTTGTTGATCTGAAAATTGCACAGGAAATTTGTGCAGATTTCAGCTGCCTTTGTTTGCATGGCAATTGCAGATTTGTATTATTTGACTCAAGCTTATACCTAAAAAGCAGCACATTGCTGGAATTCTTATTGTTGGCAAAAATTATATCAGCCAGCATAAATCAATCTTAACTTAGGATTGCATACTTGACTTAGGTACAGATTGGGTTTTATTTCATATATATGACCTAAAGAAGAGTACCTCAAATCCTTTATTTCCAGGCTGGCTGTGTCTAGCTGTTCTATTGCACAGGCCTCGCTCATTACGTTTTTAAAAAAGATGTCATGCTAATGCATGACCTAGCCTGAATTTGCCACAAGTAAGCTTTGCTTTGGGCTAAAGGTATGCTATCCAGTTTAGGTTCTTATCAGAGTATACACCCTTATATTTCAATTCAATTCGTTTCTTTCCATGGAAAGAGGAGCTGAGGCAAAAGGCTGACTTGCCTGACGAAGGCCTCAGCACCCATACATGGTTGGCAATGCAGTGGCAAAAGTAAAACATTTGAAAAAACCTTACTTGTAATACAAGTTACGAAAAAAAAAAGAGGACGCATATGCAGGTTGTAACACAATAATGCACAAAAAAACAATATGCAACACACACTTTTCTACATAAAGTTCACAGAGCAGGCAACACAACCAAGATTTACTGATCAGAATACATAATCATCAAACAAAGTAGCATGATTCACAAATTACACACAGTAACTGTAAGGAAATCTAGAGTGAAGTATTGTGGAAATTGAATGTTACTGCTTATTAAGTAATGTTTAAGGTTCTTATTGGACCACGATGCGGAAGAATTGAAGTCAAGAGGTGGCGGTAAATTATTTATGGCTGTAGGAACTTGGTAGTTTATAGTTTATTGACAGTTTATTTAGTTTATTTATCTGGACAGTTTATTTAGTTTATTGTAGTTTATTTAGTTTGTATTTTATTGACAGAGACATGTTTATGTTCCAAAACTAATGGCTGCTGTTTGTTGTGTTTACAGGGACCTCAACAAAGCTGTGAAGACATGGCTTAATGAAAAGCACTCTGCAACCAACCATGTTGGACCAGGATCGCTGCTTCTGCGTCCCTTCCTTCGCTGGTTTGACCGGAACCTCGAGGATATGTTTATTGAGAGCTTGAGAAAGGTGATTATAACCTGTCTTTCCTTTGTGGGTCAGTACTGAATAAGCAGCATGTTTTCTTTTGCTGGCCATGTGAACTTTTATTGTGCTCTAATTTCACTGACTGGTTGGCCTATGCAGGTAAATTAAAAAAAATGTCTGTGGGCTATGAAATTACTCTTCTCATGACCTCTCTATTATGCCTTTTGTAGTTTCCACCATTCCTTTGCTAGCGGCATGTTTAGGCCCTCTAGTAGACACCACCAATCACTTTCCACATTTTTATTAGGTAAATCCCGCAGAAAACGTTTCCTATACCTTGTGCTTGGCGCATGATGGCCTTAGCTGCCTATGTGCCATTAAACCCAACACAACACAACACATTTGCTAGCAGCATGGTGTCTGTTCAAACACAGTAATGCCTGTCATTACTGATGTGTTTTCTTGTCACATCAAGCACGTGTTGCTGACAGTGCACCCTTACTCGTTTGGAATAGACGATATGGGAAATGCACACCGTCATCTCTTAAAGCTCAGAGATCTATGTCCACCGGTGTTGGTTCGATAAAACCGCCACCTGGCATTCGGTAAAGACGACTGCACTTCATGTGAAAGGTGAAACGCCAAAGCACTGTTGAGCTACTCTATGCATTCTGTGAGGATATTGTGATGCGTGTGGGAGCCGGGTATACATTTCAGCGTCTAGTTTACGATTTTATTGCTATGCGCGAATATTTCAATAATGCCAAATGCAATGCGAGGTATTGTGTAAACAGGCCGACTCGTTTACAGTCGCCTGCTGTGCTCATTATTTACAAAGCTCTAGAAGTGGTTCGTTTTCAAATTACAATTTGGTCCATCCTATTTATTGTCCCTGATCAGAAGAGGAGCCGATTTCGTGTTAACTCTGGCAGCATATGATCGATTGACCTAGACATATCAACAAGCACTTGCATGACGAAATAGACGGGGAAAATTTTTTTCAGTCGCTGTATGCTGGTGTTGCTCAAGCATGTAGTCCGGCTGCAAAATAAATTTACCGGCAAATCGTGGCTACGTGCACTCAGTGTGCTTCAGCTGCAAACCTTGATCTAAGACAATGAACCTCAACAAACTGCGCCCAGCTCTTCAATGACCGGTGATGTTGAAAAGCGCATTGATGCTCATTGCGCATTATAGTTGAAAGAATGGTATTTCACAGCTAGTTGTGTGTCGTGTGTGATTACAGTGTTGTGCATGCAGCTGCTATCGCCAGAGTTCATTAAAGCTTGCAGTGTCACAGTTGCTTCAGGCCAACGCATATGTGTGCACACAGCACAAAATAACGCTCTCTATTCTACCAGGCGAATTTTCACCTACTTCAAAACAAAAAGTAATGATAATGCGATGTTCTTGGACTGATGCCTAAATGCGCGCATTAAAATCACATCGACACAGAGTTCAACTTTTCTATGCACTTCCCGATGCTAATTCTTGTGGTCTTCAGCACCAAGAAGCAGAAGATGCAGTAGAAGCATGCTAATGCTGACTCGACAAGAAAGGACGTTCTTTTGGTAAAAGGTCAGCGGTATAAACAGCACAGTGGCTGAAGCTTTGATTTCCAAATTTTACTCGCAAGATTCGTGACAACTTCGCCCAATATCAAGCAAGCACACTACCAAACTACGCACCTGCTCGACTGAATCAAGATGGGTGTTGCCGGACTGGCAAGCAGTTTTGCATATCATCTCTTGTAATAGCAACTGTCGCTCTAACTGTGGCCGCTTTGTGTTGCTCCTGCACTCCAGATTTGTTGCAGTTCTTTCACACCTTACCTCTATGTGTACATTTTGTTCTGCTTTTTGTTTTAATTTATTTATAAAATGCACTCTCTGTGTTAATGCTGTTGGCGTGCAGAATTCTTATGATGATATCTTCTTGACTTTGTTTAGGTGAAGAAAGTTCAACTTGCTGAGGCAGCCGGTCTTGAATTCGTTCCCTTTGAGCAGCTGACGGGCGCTACCAAGGAAAGCACAGAGCCACTTGCAGATGGCGCACTGCCCGAAGGGGGCGAGGATTTAGACAGCCCTGCTACTGACACTCAGGACAACGCATGTCAGGACTTGCCACAAGAGCCAGGCCTGGCAGACAAGCTGCATATGCTGACACTTAATCCCGTTGAGGAGGGAGGGAGATGCTTTGATGGAAATCATTCAAGGGAGCAAGATTTGGAGCATGAAAAACAAATGGAAGGCAGTGGTAGCATCACAAATGGCCTTGATTGCTTTGGAAATGATGCCAAACCCTGTGGTAGCAGAGACACTGCCAAAAGCTCTGATGAAAAAGCCAAAGGATTGCAGCACGATAAAATTGAAAAACAGAAGGATGGCCCCTTTGAAGAGCAGCATCAGTTGTCCGGCACAGCTGCCTCGCTTACAGATGCTGCCAGTTCATCTGGAAAATTTTCGGTGGATGAGAAGTCCTCACAGCGAACTGGTGTTGACGTTACAGTGAACCAAAAGAAAGGCACTGAAGTGAAGTTTCGGCGCCTGGAGCTTGGAGAAGGCGTGGCCACGCTAGAATGCACAAGAGTGGCGGTCAGGGTGCAATGTGGCAGGTGCCGCTGCAATGCGGATGTCGTCACGCCGGCACGTCGCCGCAATGTGGTGACATGCGGCCGTTGCTCACGGACATGCAGCGTGACATTCCGGCCAAACTTGATGCATCAGTTCAATTCTGTGCTGGGCTACCTTGACCTTGTCGACTGCTGTGCAGTGGACCTGGTGCTGTCTGGCTGTGCTTTTTGTGTGGACTGCTTCAGCTGCAACAAGAAAATGGCAGTTGATGTGAGTATTGTTGCACATTGATAAGTCAGATTGTGTTATGTGCTCTTGATGTTTCATCTGTGACTGCTTGTGATCTGCCGCACTAAGCACATGCTGTTCATTCTTAGTTTCCATCATCGCAAAAATTTTGTAGACTTGCTTTTTTCTTAAGCATGTTGGCATGTTCTAGGCTGGCTGGATGTTGTTTAATTCTACTGATGTGTATGGATTTTGATGAGATCATGTGTTTGACTTGATCCTCTTTGTGCACTTAGGCTGCTCAAGTCAAGTTTCCTTAAAATTTTGTTTTAAGTGTTCTCTGTAACAACTACTGTAGCAAAACCGGCAGCTCTTAGAACGCTATAAGATGCCACAAGAATTCACTCTGTTTTCCCAATATGCAGGGCATACACTATGGGCAGCGTCGCTCTCTTTGGTGCCAGTTCTGCAATGCCAAGATGACTGTACTCATGGAGTCTGTCAAGTTTCTTCAGCTGCAGCCTTCCAAAGCAACTGGTCAGTATTTTGTGACTATGTAGCATTGGACCTACATACATTCCACCCCCCCCCCCCCCCTCCCCTTTTTTTTTCATTCTGTTACTGCTTTGGATACCATAAGTGGAAGCAATGCACTAATGTAGTGAACTTGCAGAAATGTGTGTTTTTCTTGGTGCATGGAATTTGTCTTGAATATGCACATCAATGTACTATGTGTCCTAATTCTCATTACTAATTTACTGACATCTGCAGTGGTAAGTGCTAAAATGATCTCAGTGTTTTCAATGACACTTACCTGATGTATTGTTTCAGAAAACTCTGGTGCGGCATTTTCCATAAAGGCCCCCAAGATGGTGAAAAATGTAAAGGATCCAGCTATTCAAGAAGGCAAGCCTCTTCCAGATGGTGGCATCTGCAAGCATTACAAGAAGAGCTTTCGATGGTTGAGGTAAGGGAGGTTGGTCTTTGTTGCCGGAAAATTATTGGTTGTGTGTTGGGGTCAATGCGTGCTGGCTGAACCAAGGAATTTGCTATAGTTTAGTTATTCCTTTTAAATCATTAATTTAATGCAAAGCTTCTTAAAAGATTGAGCAATGGAAATACAATTGACTAGCGATGATTTCAACTCAAAGGGGACCGCAAAGTTGGTCAGATTATGTGGAGTCCTTTAGAGGAGCCTTTTTGATATCGACTGAAGCAAAATGTCAGTCTATATAAACTAGATGTTGGAATTAAGAGAGTTAGAATACGAGGGTCCACTGTTATAGTTAGTTAGTGTGATGAAATATGGCTTTATGATAAAAGCTTTAAATGAAGGGAAGCTGTAGATCAAAAATTTGCACAGGTTGTACCATTTGTGTTATCTGTGACCGTCTTTAAGTTTCATGGAAATATGATGCTCCTGCAGGTCACTGCTGCTATAGCTTTAGCAAATGGCGGTCAAATTTTGATGGAGGCGAAATTCCAGAGGCCCGTGTACTGTGTGATGTCAGTGCACGTTGAAGAACCCCAGGTGGTCGAAATTTCCGGAGCCCTTCACTACGGCGTCTCTCATATCCTGAGTCGCTTTGGGACGTTAAACCCCATAAACCAACCAACCTTTAACAAGCAGCACATGTAGGTGCTGTTTCTCTTTGCCTAGAACCAGTTGGTACGATCAAGCTTCGTGGCACCTTTATTGATGGTGATGGTTATCAACACTGCATGTTGGTTTCAGGTTTCCTTGCTGTGGGAAGGCCTACCCGTGTGACAAGTGCCATGAGGAACAGGAGGGTGGCAGCCACGAGATGAAATTTGCTACGCGAATGATTTGTGGCCACTGTTGCAAGGAACAGGTGAGGAGCTTTGGTATATTTTGGGCTGTGGTATGGCAACTTACAGCTTGCACTTCTGGTGTGCTGTGCTGTGAACTGTTGCTACCCTCTGGCCACTTCTGCTGGAGAAGACACTGGCTATGTGTCAGTGCTTAGTTGTTCAAAACATTTTGGATGTTGAAAACCCTGATCCAGAAATTCTTGCAACATTCTTGTCACTTTAGGCACTAGACTTAATAATGGTGAAATTCTAAGATCGTAGAGTTGATCCCGGATGTATCAAATTCGATCACAAAATACTATAGTTTGATATATCAGTAATTTGATGTATATAAGTATGACATCAGGTGAGCTTATCTCTAGCCTAAAAGCAAGAAGTGCATGCTGACAGAGCACTGCTTGCAGGCGTTGCTAGGCCTAACCTGCTTCGCATCGGAAGGCGCAGTAAATGGCTCTTTAGAACTAGCCATTGTCTGTCATAAGCTAACTGATCCTGTTACTAGTATGTTACAAATAGAGTAATCATTCATTAAAATTAAGGTAAGATTGGTTTCCACAACGCCTTTGGCAGCAAAGCACGCCAGGCAAAGGCCACCACTAGGCTTTAGTTAGGTTGGCTTCCCAGCATGACAGCGATGTGGCGTGGAAAATTGAGTGCAAGAGATTGAAGGCCAACCCCCCCACCCATACACACATCAAGTTCATCTAGTCATGTGGTTTCACAGCGCGAATTGTGCCAGCAGATGCCCAAGGTCACGTCATTGAAGAATTGTGAAACGCTGTGAAATGTATTGCTTAGTTGTGGTGCCAGATGTCTAGTTTGGTTTCGTTTTGTAGCTGTGTTCATGTAGATCCTATTCACTGTCAGATTTGGCAGGTGGCAGGAGGCTTCTGCATGGCAACCCTGTGCCCCCAACCATTATACTGTTGTGAGGTTCGAAACTAAGATCTCCAACTGTGGGGTGTTGCACAAAGGGAAGTGGGGACAGGGCAGTGCACCCTGCTTCTCTAAAAGGTGTGTCGAGAGGCCATTATTGGATTTGCTGCACAACAGGATGCGATGTAGGTGCTCTGTTTAATTGACGTCACATGAATAAGCTTTATGCAGTTTACTTTTGGTAATTGTGACCCGAAGGGGACCAAGAATTTCTTCGAATTACATGGAGTTTGAATTGTGGGGAACCTATTTAATATAGAGGACCAAGGTGTTGGTTCGAATAAACCAGATCTTATTGACTGTGAATTAGTGAGAGCCCACTGTAGTATACGTGCTTTGCGACTGCAGTATGTGAATTTGTAATCTCTGAATGGGCTTTACTGCCATCAGAGTGTGTATTGGAGTAGCAGTGCCCCTTACCCAGCCTCGTGTTACAAAAGCCTGTCATTTTTGCAGCCGTTTGCTGCAGAGAAGCCATGCATTGGCTGCGCAAGTTTCATGACCAAGAAGCCCACAGCTCATTGGGAAGGAGGCCGTGGCTGCCGGGACAGGATTCGCATGAGCAAGTATGCATCATTCTTCTTGTCCATGGTGCTGTTTTCTAAGATTGCAAACAGCATGTTGCGAGGTGCTGCAGGCTTTGTTGCATTGTTGGCGGCCCGCAACACTATATGTGCAGCTCCAAACTGTTGAAAGGATTGTACGAGTGCATGGACAATTGTACCTGCACAGCCGTCACTTCGTAACCATGTGCTTTAATCTGTGACATGATTACCCACATATACATCCACCGGCAGTAGATTATAGAAAGTGATGCTGTCAAAGAAAATTAATTCCTTTACATCTAAGATGTATTATTGATTAGTATTTAATGGTGCACCGTGTAATTCGCATGACAATTAAGTTGCATATATCTACTGCCGTTGGCGGATTTTTCTGACTCAGGTAGACATGAAAAATGGTCAGAATAATCGAGCAGTCCGAAAAAAATTAACCAGTTTGCTAAGAAAAACCGGCTTGAGAATTGCTGTCGATGGCAGTGCTTCCTGAATGTGGTAGCACGCCAGCTGTTCGGTTGTTTAGGATTCTGGACACCTTGTCCTGGAAAGCGACCACCAGCGCGAGTGGGCCGGGTAAGCAGCGCGTGAATGTAATTTTCTTTACCGGAGCTAATTTAACAAACGAAATAAGACCTTCTTACACGTGGAGCTGCCAGGGAATGGGCACCGGGCTTAATACCCGTTGTGCCCGCACCTCGCTCGCAGCAGTTATGAAATTGCTTTGACTTGGCCTGGGCAGTTACATGGTTATATCTTCACAGCGGCGCGGCCGGCGTACCCTCGCTACTTGCACTTTGTACAGCCATATACAGCAACACGTTCGTGCCGATCTTCCACAGCCTGCCTTGCATGCACCCGCTGGTTCCTTTTCTTTTTATACATGGTTGAGTAATAAATTCTGGGTGCGCATTTACGCGAGGGCGCAAATTATGCGAGTAAATAGGGTAAGTTAGCCCCCTCCTTGTTGGTTTATGTGCGGCAATTTTCCGAATTTTAAAATCCACCGGTTTCTTGGTGTTCTTTTCTTTTTTTTGGCCCTGACTCAGTATATTCGGGATTCTGCTGCTCTCTTTTGACGGTTTTGATGAACTGTCCCCATTATGTTGTTGTTTTCTTTTCTTTTTCTGAGCTGAAATTAATAACAGCTAATTTACTGCAAGTACTGTTTGTAGTAGCTGCCACATGTCTATTTTATTTTCATGAACTCTAGTAGATATCTTCAGAACAATTGCAGTCCTTTTGATTAATTCTGGCCTGTGGGATCAGTGATCAATATTTATGCAGTTTTTGAACTAGTTGCAAGCAAAATTGCTCTCAGTCGCATTAAAATGTCACCACTTTGCTCCAAAAGGACTCTGAAATAGCCTGCAAATTCCTACAAAGTTGCTCCAAAATGGGACATTGGCTGCTCCAAAGCTGCTCCAAAATAGGACTTTCGCTGCTCCAAAGCTACTCCAAAATGGGACTTTCGCTGCTCCAAGGCTGCTCCAAAATGGGACTTTTGCTGCTCCAAAGCTGCTCCAAAATAAGACTTTTGCTGCTCCAAAGCTGCTCCAAAATGGGACTTTTGCTGCTCCAAAGCTGCTCCAAAATAAGACTTTTGCTGCTCCAAAGCTGGTGCAAAATAAGACTTTTGCTGCTCCCATGCCTGCTCCAAAAAGCTGGAGCCGGCTTCCACCCCTGCAAAGTTTAATCAACTTATCTGTGTTAGTTTTCATTTTCAAGGATTCTGGTCGTGAGGCAGTACTACGAAAATCTTCCAAACTGGAAAGGCAATTAAAAATGAACTAATCAAGATAAGTTCGTCATTTGCAATACCACCTCTTGCGCAGTTGATAACGTAGCTGTACTATAACCGTGTGCATCAATTGACAGAGGGAACATTAGGCTTTCAAATGAGGCCTACATTGTTCTGTTTGAACAAGAACAATGCACAGAATGCTGGTGCAAACATAGCCCAAAATGGAGCATTCACTCAGCCAGAGTGGGACTTAACTTTGTGGAGTGCGTAAGGAGTCTTCCACAGAAGCCGGCTTTCAGCAGTAGAGATTTTGTATTCATGCCAGACAGTTGCATGGGATTCTTGCTAGAAGTCGCAAGAGTAATATTTAAAATAGGCTTTGCTTTGGCAGGCAGTGAATTGACAAATGTGAAGTCAGAAGCAGAGTAACAGAATCTTTTTTTTTTTTTCTTTGCATATTGCACTATGCTTAATTAACATTATGCAGTTAGCATGCTGTTGTGCTTTGTGTACTTATAGTTTTGTTTTATTTTTTAGGGATGACAACAAGAAGTTCAGCGGTGCCAGCAAGACCATTTCAAGAAAAGCACAAGACAAGATTAGTGGCAAAAAGTGATGCTGAGGAAAGATGCAAAGTCTTGAACCTTATTTGGATTACTTTTGTACTGAAGTTTAAGATGGATTAGAAGTGATGCTGAGAAAAGATTCAGGGTCTGGAACCTTATTTGGATTACTTTTGTACTGAAATAAAAATATGATTAGTTTTGCATATACTGTGTTTTATTGAGAGCAGAGGTGGGTTGACAGTCGCTGCTAGCTACTAGCTACAGTGTGGAAACCAGAAATACGTTCTCCTAGCTGCTTAGGGTACTCAGTGGGAGGCCATAAATTCGGAGCTTTGAAGACGTCCAATATAGTGAAATCCATGGCACCTTGACTTTCTTTGATTACAGCTTGATTTTGTCCAAGACGGATGTCAGTTATTTTTGAAGGTACAAGCTTGATTATTAGGTTTTCTTTCGCCAATGGGAAGGTGCTTGTTAATCAGAAGGACTTCAAAACTGCATTCATTCATGGATTATAATCCTCTGCCTTTCCTTTTCTTTTTTTTTTTATTTGGCTGAATGCACAAAGCCGTTTGGATGTAAGCATGAATCGCGACGAGCAAGCAGTTTTGCACCTTTGCCCCAAAAAACGATAGAAAAGTTGCCTAGCTTTCATTAATGACAGATCATCTGAGTGCCTGTGTTTCTCGCTCAGCCCAAAATGTCGGGAATGTCATGAAAAACTGGCAATTCACAACCCGTTCCTTCGGACCAGCAGCTTTGTGAATTAGTTCCCTGATTAACTGATGTCATCTCATGATTTTCTCATTACCTTGCTCTTTTAATGGCACCATGTAATGGTTCCATAAGTTCTAATACAGAGGAAAACAGCTGATGTGAGCAAGATCTGCAGCCCCGAGCTATCCATAAAATAAAGATTTTGCAACTGAATTGGACGAACAAATTACATTTCAATGTTGTCCTCTCCGATGCCCATGCACGTAGTCCAACAATTCTCTAGTGTGGACCTCTGCAGACAAAGCTTTCCGAAAGCTCAGTTCTCCAGAAAACGGATCGCATGGTGTGAAGAACCTCATCATCGCTGAGAGTGTGGAACCTAGAAAGTTTATTTCTTATGTTTAGGTGCAGATTGAAGTCCAAGGATGCAAGATATATGGCAGTTAAATAGGCGATGACAAGGCCAGTGATGATAGTAGGCTGCAGAAGCCTACTACGATTCGCAATCGGTGGTGTCTTCAACCATTGTCCAGTGACATGCTAGCAGTTGGGGCAGCAGACCTTTATTATGAGAGAAAGCGAAAAATTATCAGACATTCACCCTCTGAGCTAATCAGGTCTCTGAGATAGGGTTGTGAGAAATGCTGTTATCGATCGGAGTGTTTATTAACTTGTGTGCAAAGGTGGGATGCCTGGTGCTTTTATGCTGCTACACTTGCTTTAGTGCCACTGGTAAGTTTTCTCCTGAGTGTGTTGTAAGTAGTCTGGTGCAGCAACTGTTCATAGGTTGTTGTGAAGGGGCACTGGTGGGGGGGTGCTGGGTAGGCAGTGTGCTGGGGCATGGCACACAGTCCCTCATCCCTTCACATAAGGTGGGCGTCCTGCGTGGACAATTAGATTTTTAAGGAAAGGGCACAGTAACTATCTGAATTCTCGGTGGCAGTCTTATATGCATTACTTGGAATAAGCTACTCATTGCAATTACATTTACTTTATCTGAAAGGTAAACTATTTGCAGTGGTCAATTACAGCTTCTGAAAAGTAACTGAACAATTACAGAAAAAAATCGATTGCTGTTACGTTATTTTCCTTCGAACTTTTATTGCCATAGCATGAACTTACACTACAATGAATTACTGTGACTTTGCTTGTTATTTTTGTACAGCTTGTTAATTCTCAAGAGGAGATGTTTTTCTAAGTTGTTGCTAATTTTCTTATTTTTTCATGAAGAGTAGTAGCTACACTGAACGCTTTCTTATTGTGTGCACTGGTGGGAAGAGTAATATTACAACGTATGAAACCTTGCATACCAGTTCATAAATGTGCAATGCTTCAAGTCCTCAATGTACTCAAGTCCTAGTGTACAAGTCCTCAATGAAGCGCCACACTTCATGGTTGCTTCGCACTTTGTGTGGAAGCCTTCAAGTTGGGAGAAGTGAGGTAAGTTTTGGCGCCATCTCACAAGATGGGATACTGACAGAGTGGTCACGTGATATTTGTCGGGACGGTAACTGCCTAGAAGACTGCGGTGATCGGGCTTCTGTCATCACATAATCGAGCGGGATGCCTCTCCGCAGTGGGTCCGTTGTTGCTCTGTCACAAAGAAAACATTCTCACTAGCACCAGTGTGTGTCACTTCTTGATGGAACCTCAACTGTGCTTGAGGGAAGGGAGGAAAGTGGGAGCAAAAAAAAGAAAGGGGTGCCCTAGTAGAGGGCTCTATAATTTCAACCGCTTGGGGATAACGTGCACTGACATCTGCGGCCGGGTTCGAACCCGGGTACGCCAGCTCAGAAGCCAAGTGTTCTAGCCACTGAGCTATACCACTGGTTACAATTTGTTTTACAGCAAGAGCTGTTAAGCACCTATTCCTTGGTTTCGCGTCGTAGTAGTATGTAGTAGTCTGCGTAACCGGTGGGTGCATTACCATGGGAACAACTGGGAGGGTGGTTACCGTGCAAAGAGGAAAGTATGACATTAGCGGAGAAATGCATAAGTAGTGGGTAGTGACCTCAGGAACCATTTGGATGGTAGTTACCATGGAAGGAGGTGGGTATCAGGAGAGCAGAAGAATCCCCAACCAGAGGATGATTACTGTGGAAAGAGAAGGAAACGGCGGGAGCGTAAGAAGACGCGACTGGTCGGGGATTGCCACGGAAACCACCCGGAAAGTAGTTAACCTAGAAGGACGAGGAGAGTTACCATGGAACGAGGCTTTATGGCGAGAGCGTAAGAAAGCGCAACTGGAGTACAGTGCTCTAGAACCTGTAACTGGAGGTCAGGAACCGACTGGAAAGTGGTTTCTGTGGAAGGAGTAGGGTGTGACGAGAGCGAAGGAATCTCCAACCGGAAGACGGTTACCCTGATAGAGGGTGGGGATGGTTATCCTAAAGGGAGAGGAAAAAAAACAGTTAAATTTACCGCTTGTTCGCGCAATCCGCGTGGCTGTTCATGTTCTCCAATGTGCTGCGCACGCGACTGAAGTTTGGTGTCCGTTATATTGCAAGGGCGCCTTTTGCGTTTCGGCTTAATCGAAGCCGCCGCGGTGGGTTTTAGTGGTTATGGAGCTCGGCTGCTGACCCAAAAGACTCGGGTTCAATCCTGGCCGCGGCGGTCGAATTTCGATGGAGGCGAAATTCTTGAGGCCTGCGTACTGCACGATGTCAGTGCACGTTAAATAACCTCAGGTGGTCAAAATTTGCGGAGACCTTCACTACAGCGTTCAAGTGCCCGCGGGCACTTGCGTTTGGACTCCATCGCGCACGGATGAAGGTAGAGGAGAATTTCCAGAGCAGACCGCAAGAGGCTTGCCAAAGTTTTTAAGCTTGCAGTTTAACAAGTGGGGAGAGTGGGTGCGGTGATAGCCGAGTGTTGTAAAGCAGCGGCAAGTGAATCTGATCTGTTCGCGCTGCCGCGGGTTCGCATCCCGCTGGAAGTACAGCTAACGCGTTTTTTTTTTCTGCTTTTCTGGAGGCTGTACACCGACAGACGGACGTCGATTTTTCGTTCGAACGCATAAAAAATCCCTGGCGATATATGCGTAGGGAATGCGTTAGCGTGTTGGCTCAGATTTCGTGAAAGCTTTGTTGAACTGAGTTCGTTCGCACCATTGGCATTTTAAGTTCTTTGTAGCCCTGCTGCGGTGATTCAAATCACCCGCCGTTCCTTGTGACTTGCTCCATCCTCTACAGGTGGCGTCGGTGGTTCAAGGCAGATGACAACTTTCGCCAAGGGTTAAAAAATAAAATATTTGAGGTAGGCCAGGGAAACTACTTACATACGTCTACCAACCGGCTTGCGCATCATAGGCAATTTTTTGTTTTGCAATTAATTAATTAAAATTGAGATAATTTTTCTAAACGCGTAAATATTGACTTTAGACAGCAAATGTGAATAGCAAAGTTGGAGAGTACCTTCAGAAACGCCCATTCCATTGATTTGCGATAAAGAAAGCCTCACGTGTATCTTTTTTCCGAGCTCCAAAGAAAGCCCGCGAAATACAAAAAAAAGTCACGTGACTAGCGCACTCGCGTGCCACGATTGCGCTGCTCTCAACCGTGGCTTGAGTGAACGAAATCAGTTGCTGGCAAGGCGCGACGACCTCAATCCTCTGGCAGGCCGATATGTCAACGGTGGTTGGGGCGCCCACGCGAGCCAGTCTGCAAGCGTGACTAGAGCACTGCACGGGCCACAATCTGAGGCCCGAGCCCGGCCCGGGCCCCTCTAAATTATCGCTCTTGCGAGCCCGGCCCGGCCCGTGAATCCCGGAGTGAAGCCCAGCCCGGGCCCGGCCCGGCCCGTTTCACAGTAACGCTTCAGGTATACTGCTCACTCTGAGCAAGTAGACCGCTACTACACCGATAAGAAACTGGCTGACAAAGGTTCTGAAACCGCAGTTTGGATTTCAGAAAGTTGGTTCTTTTTAACCCAGAAGGAAGTGATGAAGAGTAGTGCTCGCCAGGCCCGTCTTTTGGACAGTGATCTCGTGTAGGTGGGCAAAGATAAACTCGGAAGTACCGAGAGCTAAATAAAAAGGGCTGCATACACTCCTAGTAGTCTACTTTGCGTTCCCCCATGATTTTAATCAGTTATATTCTGCCGCCCGCGAAGTATAAATATTAAAGCTGCCTAGCAAGCAGTGGGATGAAATTTCTTTTAGTGAACGCGATCTCACAGGTTGAGCTCATAGCCGAACTGGTCGCCTTTAAGTAGAAACGAAAAGCTAAAAGGCTTGAGTATTTCACGGTATGTGCTTAAAGACTATAAGCGTCCTAAACTGATATGTTCTTCCCGAATGCATTTCTAGTAGTGTATAGGTATGTTTTGGGATGACAAGCAATTAATGGCCAGTTAAGGCCGGTTGAATTTTACTCGTACTGCACCGCGGCGTGGAAATAAGGAAATAAATAAGTCAATGAATAAAGCTTAGTTTTTTTTTTTCTCGGCGCGTATTATAACCCATAGCTCATCCGTTTCGCTGCTTCAATGCCGCAGTTGTGCACTTCACTCTGCAATAGCGAATGAAAAGTCGGGCGCCAGCCATTTCTGTACGGACCCAAGCCCGACTCGGGCCCGCAGCTTTAAGCCCGAGCCCGGCCCGGGCCCGCAACTTCAGGCCCGGGCCCGGCCTAGGCCCGGCAATATAAATCACGTCCCGGCCCGGCCCGGGCCGGGCCCGGGCTTTCGGGCTGGCCCGAGCCCGTGCAGTGCACTAAGCGTGACAGTGCAAGTTGCAGCGAACACACCGGGCATTGTGAGCTATGAAATGGCCAAAGGTGACAAACACAAATGCGGCGAGTTTTATTCGCCACTGAGAGGCAAAAGAAGATAAGCTTATCTTCTTTAACTTAACTTGCACCGTCATGCTTGCAGACTGGCTCGCGCGGGCGTCGCAACCACCGTTGACATATCGGCCTGCCGGAGTATTGAGGTCGTCGCGCCTTGCCAGCAGCTGATATCGTTCACTCAAGCGACGGTTGAGAGCAGCACAATCGTGGCGCGAGTGCGCTAGTCACGTGACTTTTTTTGTATTTCGCGGGCTTTCTTTGGAGCTTGGAAAAAAGATACACGTGAGGCTTTCTTCATCAAAAATCAATGCAATGGGGGTTTCTGAAGATGCTCTCCAACTTTGCTATTCACATTTGCTGTCTAAAGTCAATATTTACGAGTTTAGAAAAATTATCTTAATTGCTAATTAATTAATAGCAAAACAAAAAATTGCCTATGATGCGCAAGCTGGTTGGTAGATGTATGCAAGTGGTGTCCCTGGCCTACCTCAAATATTTTATTTTTTAACCCTTGGCTAAAGTTAGCGTGGACACCCTGTATATATAAAAAAAAAAGAAAGCCGTGGTGGCTCAGTGGTTATGGCGCTCTGCTGCTGACCCAAAAGACGCGGGTTCGACCCGGATGTGGCGGTCGAATTTCGATGGAGGCGAAATTCTAGACGCCCATGTATGGTGCCATGTTAGGGCACGTTAAATAACAGTGTGGTCGAAATTGCCGGAGCCCTTCACTACGGCGAACCTCACAGCCTGAGTTGCTTTGGGTCGTACTAACACAAACATAGTTTCGGTGCGCCTGTGTTGTGACTTTTAGTTGTAAGTGTTTCGTTTGCTTTTCTCCTCTCCCAGTACTCCGGCTTAGAGAAATGTTGTGACCGCCCGCTAAAAGGGGTTATGCCATAATATCATCATCATCACCAATCTGGAAGGAAACGCTGTAGAAGCACGTTTAAAAGGGAGAGTATATTTTTCTTGTGCGCAAGAGGAGTGCAAAAAATATTAAACATGTTTTGATAGACTATAAATCTTTACATCCCGATATCAAAGATGGCAGGGTGAGCTTTCCAGTGGCTCTGGGCTTTAGGGATAGTGAAAGTAAACTCGCGGCTGTAGGGATGGGCAAGAGAAGACTAGGGTACTGCTAACGTAAAAACAGAATGGAGAAATTGCACGAAACGTCACAGGAATCGAATTTAGCGTAGATCATGAAAAACTGCCTCGAATAGGAAAAAAGCAGGATTTAAAGTAAAAAAAAAATCGGGCGCAGGAATTCAAACCAGATAAAACAGCCCCTACACAAAGTTATTTTCCGCCTTGCCCTGTGACTTGATTCATGCTTGCCAGATTGCGCTTCCTTGCCCCTTTCTTTTTGGGTCCAAGTGCCCGCGTGCGTTTGCGTTTGGAAACGGATGAATGTTAATGATGACACCGATTGCCTGAGCACAGCGCGAGAAGCACGGATGGAAGTTGCTGAAGACGGTGAAAGGTTGCTCCGATGGCCGAGTAAAGCAGCGGCCAATAAAGCTATATGTTTGCGCTAAAGTCCCTGTATAAGAGTTTGCGCCGCCGCGGGTTCGAATCCCACTCGAGGCCGTAAATATGGTTTTTTAAAGCGAAGGCTTTACTAAAAGCCTAGTCAAGCCAAGGTGCGCCGCAATTAACCTTCAAGTGGAGGAGCAGTGGAGGTGTGGCAGCCACGTAACATACAGGGTCTGTTCTGAAAGTAGTAGGACTGGTTTTTTCCTGGGCGAACGGGCGGACGAGAGGTGGTCTGCGCGTGCAGGATCGTTGAAGGGGGATTTTGGGAATGCTGGGGAAAATTGGCAGTCGGCTCTCGGCCGTTGAAGAGAGGAGGTCGCTTGTACTGTGAACCCCTGTCGAAACGTCTCGTCACGCAGAATCGTCGAGCGTTTACTGGATCAGCGATACGCGATTAAATTTTGAGTAAATCTTGGTAAAACGGGCAAAGAGACTCACAACATGATTAAGGAGGCCTACGGTGACGCTTCCATGGGTAGATCAGGTGTTTTTTGAGTGGCGGAAGCTTTTCCGAGAAGGTAAGGAAAGAGTGAAGGAAGACGACCGCTCCAGACGCCCTTCGACCAGCAAGACCAACGAAAATGTGTAGCGAGTGAAACATTTACTTAACAGTGATCGTAGAATGAGTATCAGAATGATTTCTGATGACTTGAGCATTCCTCAAACCCAAGTTTTTGACATCGTGACAGAAAACTTATCCATGAGGAAAGCGTGCGCGAAGTTGGTGCCGGGAGTGTTGTCAGAGGAGGAAAACGCCAACCGGTAGGATCATCTTCATCATGTGAATGAGGACCTCGATTTTTTGCCCAGCACAAGGCGGCAACGCTGCCTCAGCCCCCCTATAGCCTCGACTTGGCCCCGCCGGACTTTTGTCTATTCCCAAGAATAAAATCAACGCTCGAGGGGAAACATCACGGATCGGTAGAGGTGGTTCAACAGGCCGTGACGAGGGAGCTAAACAGCATTCCGGTCCAGGCGTTCCTGGAGGCGTATGAAAACTGTAAAACTCATTGGCAGCAGCGTGTAGGTGCGGAAGGGTGCTACCTTGAAAAATTGTAATCGTTTGTACAATTCTCTTGAATAAATTTTGTTTAAAAAAAATGAGTCCTACTACTTTCAGAACAGACCATGTATATATTCTCCATTCCCTCCTTTATCCCTTCCCTTAAGGCGCGGTCCAGGTGTTTACCGAGATGTTAGATAGATGCTGCTCTATTTCCTTTCCTCAAAAACCAATTTTCAGTTTCCTCTTCCTTCCTTTCTTCTTTCACTCCCTCCCTTCTTTTACGGCGTGGTTCTGGTGTCCACCAAGGCGTGACAGCTACAGACCCATTTCCTTTCCTCAAAAAGCAAACAAAACAAGTGGGCCGCCGGCGTTCATTGTGATCATTGGCGTTGGCGTTGACTGCGTTGTAGTCTCCGTTAATTTTGAGGATAGGAAAGGCGCACAACTGGCTCCTTGTGTCAGTGGCACCTCAATATCGCTTTTATTGCGTGGCGTTGGTGCCCACCTACAAAAACCTGCTTTCGCTCAATATTCCGCGCTTGGCTATTGTAAACCGCCAGCAATTTTAAGGCGAAATCCTTTAATGCCTTATACTGTCGTTAGCAGACGCGTCGGCAGCCATGTCGACAGACGCGTCGGCAGCCGTGTCGACAGACGCATCGGCAGATTTGTCCGCCTTTCGGCGTCACTGCTTAAAAAGAAACTGCGCCGAGGGTTGGAATCAAACCAGGGCCTTTGGCATTTGAAGCGGAGACGCTACCACTCCGCCACGAAGGCTCAAGGTTCGAGCATGAATAAAGGCGCATCTAGTGAATGCATGGGTTTCATAAATGAAACAAAAATAATAGTCAAGAAAAGGAAAAATAAAAATAAGAAAATAAACAAAAATAAAAGCAAAATGAAAATAAGATATGAAAATAAAAATAAGGAAAGGAGCAAAAAAAACAAAATATGAAAAATAAAAAAGTAAATAAAACAAAGTGCGCCAGGAAACGCTTTCTCCTTGTAGCACTTTAGAGAGCCAAAGTGCCTGTCCTTGGAAGCCTATTCCCATTTAGACAATCTGGCCCTTACATTCGGTAAACACCTGGTGTGCTATGTGTCTGTAATCTATGTGTGTGTGTGTGTGTTTGCAATTACATGAGTTTTGCAGAGTGCCGAGATGTGCATTTAGCGTTTCTTTTTTCCTTAAATTCTACTAAGTGTTGTCTAATTTCCATATTTATATGTTCACTTTTATATGTTGAAGTATTTATATGTTCAAATGTGTTTATGTAAATGAGAGCTGTTTCCCTGTCTATCTTTTCTTTTTATTAAGTGTGCACTGAAATGCCAAATTGTGCTACCTGGGGCAGGAGCCTCTGTCAGGCTGTGAGCCTTTAGCTCCTGCTCCTTTTTTCTCTGTTGTGAGAAAATGAAATGAAATAAAGATAAAGATAAACACATCACCGATTACTACGAGGAGGAGCACCGGCGCTACCCGGCCCCTTGTAAGGGACTGGATCGCGCTGACGAGCGCCTCCTCATCAAAATTCTTACTAACACTGTACTGTGCCCGGCGGTACTTAAGCATTTCAACGCATCCTTTGATGGCACGTGCCAGTTCTGTGGGGAGGTGGCTGACACCTTCCACATGGTTTGGGCGTGTCAATCCAACCCATCCATCCCCCCCCAACCCCAACCCCACCAGAGAGGACTGGGAGGCGGCCCTGCTCGGCAGTCAGGACCTAAAGACCCAAAAGGCCTTGGTTCATCGGACGCGGGCGGCGTTGCTTGCCAATGGGGCCCCGGAATAGGGGCTCCACCTAGTATTGTTAGGGGAAAGGGCCAATAGGGCCTACCCCGATCACCTCTCTGTAAAAATTTATTGCACTATAAATGTTTTTCGCCACCACCACCCCCTGAATTTTCACGGGTGTCCACCGAGATATGCGAGGCAGTTACTGCTTATTTTCCTTTCCTCAAATACAATTTTCAGTTTCATCACGGCCCCTCTTTCTCTTTCTTCTTTCACTCCCACCTCCTCCCTTTCTATAGGGTGCGGTTCGGGTGTCCACCGAGATGGCAGATAATTACTGCGCCATTTCCTTTCCTCAAAAAAGCGTTGCGTTCAAAGGGCAAGGCATCGCGCCGAATTGGTGGTGGCGTTCCTCCCTTCCTTTACGGTTAGGTTCGGGTGTCCACCGAGATCACAGAGAATTACTGCGCCATTTCCTTTCCTCAAAAAGCGTTGCGTTCAAAGGGCAAGGCATCGCGCCGACCGTGTGGTAGCATTCCTCCCTTCCTGTACGGTGCGGTTCGGGTGTACATCGAGATGACAGAGAATTACTACGTAATTTCCTTTCCTCAAAAAAGCGTCGCGTTCAAAGGGAAGGCACGGCCGCTCGCCCGAGCGGCCGTGGGCAAGGCATCGCGCCGAACGGGTGGTGGCGTTCTGTTGAGTGCCTGGCAGCGCTACAACACGCTGTCGAGTTCCACTCCTAAAGGCGAAGCTCAAGCTCCATTAATTAGTAGTTAATTAGTATATAGTCATTAATAAGTAATTAGTCACTAATGAGTAATTTGCCATTACTTCGTCATCAATTATGTGTGACGTCATCCAGTGGTAACGTCACCAGTGTCACATAGGCAAAGTGGTGCGGAAAACGCTTTCGCCTATACGCAGTTTAGAGAGCCAAAGTGCCCCTGAATTTTTCTCTGCTTTCTCGGTGGGCGGTCACCGACACACGACTGCGCCGGGTTTTATAGTTCGCATAGGCGTTCTGATGCTTATGCATAAAAAAATGGCGGGGGCTTAGCTTTGGTTAAGCCTGATAGGTGCGAAAGCAAAAGCACAGCGCCTCCAACTGAAGGAACGCAATGCGCTGCGTCTACAGGTCACGCGTGGCTACCGGACGCCACTGCGCGACGACTCCAAGCGTCTTCGGTAAAATTTTGATATTTTGTTTTTGATGTTGTTGCGACTGAAAGAAAAAATTCGCTATGGCTTAGCTTGGTTAAGCCCGGTAATTGCGAAAGCAATATCCGTACCTACGCCATGGTAAAAGCTGGCAGTGTAGCTGGTGGTGGTGCTTGTGGTATGGTGACAGCCACCATACTTGTGGTGATGCATCGGTTATACAATCCAATCCAAACCAATTCAATCAAATCCCATCCAATACAACCCAATCCATTCCAATCCACTGCAGTGCAATCCAATCCTATCCAATCTAATCCAGTCCAGTCCAATCCAATCCAATCTAATCCAATGTAATCCAATCTATGCATTCAAGGTCAAATGAAGGTCAAATGAAGGTCAATGGTGGTCACCGCCGCGGCACGGCAAAGGCGTGAAAGTGCAAGTAGTATTGCTTTCGCAATAAAACAATCTACAGCTGGTATGACGTCACAGAGGCAGTAGCGCCAGAGGTGCGCGGCGCGGCGTAACTGCAGCCGGGCTATCTGAACGAGCGAGTTGGTCGCCCATATTCCCTTCGCTAAAGGTCAAACGTAACTGCGGCCGGGTCACGCGAAGGCTTTAAAGTGCGAGTGGTATTGCTTTCGCAATAAAAGTGCAGCTGTGGTTCAGCTACTGCTGTACTTGGTTAGAGAGCGAAAGCTATGGGATATCGGGCAACTGTACGCGGATTGGCGCCTGTAACGTTGAGTGTGTTCCGGACACTGGATAGGCAGCGCGTTTACCCTGCCACCCTCTGGCAGTTAATCCATGGCTGATCGCGAGTTTGCTCACCCAATGAACACTGCAGTGCCGCGTGTCTGCCACCACGTTGTCAGCGCTAATGCATGCAGCCCACATCTCTCTCTCTCACTTCTCCACGTACTTCAAAGCGCGATTCAGGCGTCCAATGAACAAGGAAGCCAGTTTTGCACACTTCCTTTTCAAATCATCGGAGTCATCGGAGTCTAAAACGTTGTCAACGCCAACGCCAATGAGCACAATAAACGCCGAAGGTAAATTGATATTTGAGGAAAGTAAAATGGCGCCGTATCTCGTTGGACACATATCACGGTGGACACCTGAACCGCGCCGTAAGAGAAGGGAGGAAGGTGGAAGTGAACGAATAATGAGAGAAAGAGGCGCCGTAGTGGAGGTCTCCGTAATAATTTCGACCACCTGGGGATGTCTTACGTGCATTGACATCGCATCAACAAAACAGGTGTATACTACGTGGACGCCTCCGGTCCTCACCACGGGGGATGGTACACGGTCGCGGTGGTTCGCAACAGCAACATAGTTAACGGACTCACCTTCCGGGCCAGCAATGTAACACAAGCAGAAGAGGTCGCGACTGCTCTCGCGGCCTCACATTTCGATTCAAAATACATAATCACCGACTCGCGAGGGGCCTGTCGGAACGTCGAACAAGGCTGCACTCCCTTCCTAGCCTATCGAGTCTGCCAAAATTGCATACGGGATACGGACCCCGCACACCGTTACCTTATATGGGCCCCTGCTCATCAGGGGTTGGCAGGAAACGAGGCAGCAAACGCCGCCGCCCGCGCGCTCTCTCACCGGGCTGTTTTCTCTTCCCCATCCGATCAGTAACCCGATTTTATTTCGGTCTATACATTCAAAGATATTACAATATATTATCAAAATTGTCATCGCCTTTACCCTAGCCCATGTAAAGGCCTGAAGAAGGCGGATGAGCGGCTCCTTCGCCTTCTCACCAATACATTGCTGTGCCCGGCAGCGCTAAAACATTTTGACCCCTCCTTTAGCGGCAGCTGCCCGCACTGTAGCGCGATGTCTTCTGACACCTATTACATGGTGTGGTCCTGCCCCTCCAACACCGCTATTCCCCCGATCCCCAACCCAACCCGGGAGGCCTGGGAGGCGACCCTGCTCGGCTGCCACGACTTACAGGCCCAACAAGCCTTAGTCGGGCGCGCCCGGGCGGCGGCCACCGCCACTGGGGTCCCATACTAGGGACCTCCACCTAGTATTTGTCCAAACATACCTCCTGTTCATTGTTAATAAATGTTTTCACCACCACCACAACCACAGCACATGGGCGCCTTTCGCGTTCCGCCTCCATCGAAACGCGGCCGCTGCGGTCGGGTTCGAACCCGGGTACTCCGGCTCGGTAGACGAGCGCCTAAAGGCCGAACTCCATCGGCGCTTTTCGGTGAGCGCGCGGAGCGCCCGCGCGACCAGCACGCGCCGCGACGAGCGTCGAAAAGGGACATGCACCTCCATGCACCTGGTGCTGGCTCGCTCCCCCGCGCAGACCTGTTCTGGCCGACGCGTGGGGCCCCAAGTGCGCAGGAAGCGCGCCGAAAAGCGCCGATGGAGCCACATGCCCGTACCGTAACCTTTTCCACCTCCTTCTTTCCACGAGCCGCGTCAGACTGGAACGGCCTCTCCCACTCCGCTGCTGCTATCACCTGCCCATCACTCTTCAACGCCAACATTGAACTTCATCGCAAATCTGTCAGTACCAGCGCTGGAGGTCTAAGAGGGCTGCAGCCCAGGGCCTCACCTCCGACAGCAGGAAAAGGGGCCCATTTATTCTAACTATCTCAGTATATGGAATCGCGGGCAATGGAACTTTGAGCGACGCGTATGAAGCGAGAAAACCAGAACGAGGAGATGGGCCCCCACCTTATGTTTCATTCATTTCATTTCATTTATTTACCTTAAAGGCCCCTTTCGGGGTATTACATAAGGGGTGGGGTAATAAAAAATTGTTACATTTTTTCACGATGACATATGAATTTCAATGTTGGCGTTGAAGAGTGATGGGCAGGTGATAGCAGCAGCGGAGTGGGAGAGGCCGTTCCAGTCTGACGCGGCTCGTGGAAAGAAGGAGGTGGAAAAGGTTACGGTACTGGCACGTGGACGAGTAACTTGAAGAGGGTGACCAGTGCGATGTGATATGCGCGGCGGAGGTGCGCAGATGTATGGTTCATGGACGAGTGAGCTGTAATAAAATTTATGAAAAAGAGATAGGGTTGCGACGCGACGACGGCAAGAAAGACTTCGTAAGTTGGACAGTGATTTCAGGGATGACACACTGACTTCGTATGAATATTGGGAGTGATTGGAACGGGCGGCGCGATTTTGCACGGCTTCAAGTGCATCGATTATATATGGTTGATGGGGGCTCCAAATGGGGGATGCGTATTCTAGTTTTGGTCTTACCATAAGCGATTAATTTGACCTCTTTTGTTGCGTGACGTAAATGTCGCTTCAGATATCCAAGGGTTCTGTTTGCAGATGAAATAACGTTAGTAACATGTTCCCGCCAAGTTAAATCATGACACACAGTGATACCTAAGTAATATATATGAATGGATGTGCTCTATTGGATTGTTAGAAATTCTATAGGAAAAGGACAACGGATTAAGTCTGCGATGAAACGAAATAAGCTTGCATTTGTTAGGGTTAAGTGTCATTAGCCAATCATCGCACCATTTTTCAATGCGGTTAAGATCATCCTGAAGGGCTTTTTGGTCGGAAGTGTTAGCTATTGAGTGGTAGATAACGCAGTCGTCGGCAAATAAACGGATATTGCATGATAGATGTCCTGGCAAGTCATTTATGTATATTAAGAAGAAAAGAGGACCTTGGACCGAGCCCTGAGGTACGCCTGAGGTTACGGGGGCAGAAGGAGATGACTGGTTGTTAACAGCAACTGACTGAAAGCGACACGTTATAAATGCTTCAATCCATTTTAAGATGTTAGGATGCAAGTTCAGCTGCGAAAGTTTTAGCATCAAACGCCGATGGGAAACTTTGTCGAATGCTTTAGCAAAGTCTAAAAAAATTGCGTCAGTCTGGATATTCAAGTCGAGGTTCGCATGCAGATCATGAAAAAAGAGTGCTAATTGTGTGTTACAGGAATAGTTTTTGCGAAATCCATGTTGTACAGGATGAAAGAATTTGTGGTAGGCCCGTGCAATTTCATTTTCATCCTTCTCTCAGTCGCAACAACAACATAGCCGACCCCAGGCAGTTACGCCAGGTGAAGAAATACATGAATGCATTGAAAAATAACTGCTGGAAAAATGAATTTGCGATGAGGCATCTAGAGGTGCCATTCACCTCTCTTTGGATTGCTATTACAGACGAATGATCACTCCGATCCAATTCCTTGCACTCCTGAATGACACACGCAGGTGCGTTGGGTATTTTCGGGAATAAAGGCATAACCTCTACGTTACACGTAAAAGCTAAACAGTAATCTGCTGCAGATTATTCAGTTGCGGAGACTGCGTATAGGCCCTTTTACCTTATTAGTGCGTGCAGCTATTCACAGCGTAATGTCGGGCTCGTATACGTGTACCCTTTCATCGCCGTGCTCGCGCTCCTGTTGTCGAAAAAGGGCAAGAGGAAAAAAAATAGACAGTGGCTTAGCTCTGGTTAACCTGAATATACAAGCGAAAAGCTTCAGTTACGCTTGGTTTGGCTGGATGGAAACAACTTTATTACACACACAAAAAAAAAATCTTCCAGGGTGGTCCCCTACTGGTCCAGGAGTCCACGGCCTAGTGCTTCACGTAAAGCCCGATCCACTAGCCATTTCTGGCCGGCGGGCTGAGCGGTCCGTAAAGCAGCCTCCCAGGAAGAATGAGTGAAATTGGGGATAGGGGGTACTGCCTTTGGGGAAGGACATTCCCAAAGGTATTGGAAAAGTGTGGATTTGGGCAAGCCACAGGTGTTACAATCAGGAGGAAAGGTGGGGTGAAAGCATGAGAGACGGTAGGGTGAAATAAAGCAGCCTGTCTGTAATTGCCGCCATGTGGCGCTGGATAAGGGCGACAAGGTACTGTGGGGTGGTAGCAGTATCATGCGGCTTAATTTGTAAAATGTGGTGATTTGGTGATATGTAGAAAGGACCGATGGGGCTTCTTGCGCAGGGTTGGGTGCCTGATCCTCCGGGGTCCGGGAGGAGAGTTCTCGGACCAGCGCATGAACGCGCTCATTACCGGGGATCGAGGCATGCCCAGGGACCCACGACACAGTAACCGTTCGGTCGAGAGAGGTGGCCGTGGTAAGAATACGGTGTGTTGCCGGAGTCGCCACGCCCTTTAGGTAGTGGCGGTACGCGGCCTGTGAATCTGTGCAAATTTCGGTTATGTTTTGTGGGATATACAGATATCCCTCGCCGCCCGCGCGCCGAGTCAAGCGACGGAAGCGTGCTCCGCCGGGCGAGGGGAGAGGGGGGCAGGCGGCCACTCTCCTCACTCCAAGCTCGGACGTGACGTCACGCCTACGCCCTGGCGTCTAAGGGACGGGGTGAACGACTCCCCTTGATTGCAACCGGTTGCTCAAGGGGGAGGCAATGTCGTAGGGGTTAAAAGGGGAGAGCTTGCGGCGGGAAGGAGCTCTTCTCGCCGCGGTGTTTCTACCGTTTTGCCCTGCCGACGCCCTGCCTGCCCGCGCCTCCCGGATTATCCAACGCCGGTTGACGACGACCTGGTAAGCTACTGAACCTTGTATTATCGGATAGAACATTCTTCCGCAGTGTGCTTTGCCTTGCGCTAGCTTAATAAACGGTTTCCTAGCGTACTCTGTTCGTTGCCTACTTCGTCCGAACCCGCCGTGGCTGTGACTTCGCGCCACGGGTTGGGGACACGAGAACGCCCGCGCATAGCTGGCACGGAAGCTCGCCTTCCCGGCCGGCCGCACGCGGAGTGACCCAATATCTTGGCGCCCAACGTGGGGCCTGCTCTTGGAACATTGGTCGACTGTCAGTTCGGTTCGAGGAACGCTCTTTATCCGTACTTGACAAGTGGTAGGCCTAGTGTGAATTTTGATCGCTAGGACCTGCGGCATGCTTTCTTGAGTGCGAGGTGTATTGCGTTGCAGCATGTTTGAACCTTTTCGTCATGCTCAGCATGTTTTTTGTCAAGTTTTCTCGGGAGTTTCTTCAGCACGAGAACCACTTGGTCCGCATCGAGGGAGCGCGAGGCCTAGCGCCCGCGGAGTTGCCGAGCCCGAAGCGAGTGAGTACGGAAGCCGCGTGGGTGGTCCGAGTTTTCTGTATATATTTTCTCGCTGTCTCTTTTTCGACTCTGGGAGTCGCGGCTCCGGGAGCCGGGTGGCCTGAGGCCACGGGTGCCGCTACGAGCTCGCTGGTATTGCAGCTCGGCACCGGGCGCTCCGACACCGTCCGATACGGTGGGCGCCGACCGTCCAGAAGCTGCTTTGTGTAGTGAACGGAGAGGACCACTCCACAACGCTGATGTCTCCTCGCGGCTGCGCGCACGAAACCCGTTTCGGGTCTTTCTTTTGTTGAGGGTCGGTGTCACAATGACAGTGAGGCCTAAGGCTTTTCAGAGCTGCCTGCACCATGTCAAAAGTGACACGACCACCGGACCGTGGTGTTGAGAGGGGGCACACTTTGCTGCCCACCCGTTTTGTAACCTCGCATGAACTGAGCAGTCTCGTTCAACTCAAGAAAGGGCTTTGTTCACTCGAACTTTGCGTTGCACAGCCGCCCGACACGTTTTACTAGCGAGTTCAGCATTGAGCCACGAGGCCCTTGTGTACGCCGTTTCCCCTCCCGTGACCTACGTTAAAGGCATGCGGAGTGTGTTTCGGAAATCTTGCAGATCCAGTGGAGCCACTCAGGCTTGCTGTCCTGTGCACATCGTCTCGCTGCCGCCTGCTGCGACGGAGCGGCCTGTATCCTGTTCGCCGCATCCCTCCGGGGTGGTGGTGGTGATCTCTTTTATTACTCCCAAAACAGGGGACCAGTCTAAGGACCGGTTGCGCTGGCTTAGAGGAGGTCGGCGGGGATCCCTTGGGATGCCGCGGCCTCCAACGCGCGCTGGATAAGCCGGCGTTGACCAGACAACAGCCACCTCCGGCTGCTGTTACCCTGGCGACTACTGCAGAATCTTGGCCTGCAGTGGTCAACCGGCCCTCCTCTTCGCGGGCCTGCGGACACGTAGTCCGCGGGCCATGCGAGTCGTCCCAGCGGAGCCCTTCACGCCGCCTTCGGAAAACCGCGGAAGACTGCGTGCACGCTGTCGGCGTGACCTCCGTTGCAAGACCTGCCTCAAGTGCATGAAGACCAGGAGACTCCTCCATAGCATGTGACTTGCAGGCGCGTGGGTCTATTTAAGGTTGGGGGGATGTGGGGATGCACTCGCTCCCCCGTGGTTCGCTTTCCCGCAATGCACCCCAACTGTGGTTAGTTCCCCGCAACGCACTCTTCTCAGTCTTTAACTAACAGGGGAGGGCGCTCGCGTCGCAGCGACACCAGCGCCACGGGTGGCGTTATGCTGCGCACTCGCGGGGGAGAGCCGGTGTTACGTTTCGCCTTCGTCGCGAGAGGAAAATCGGCGCGGCTGCAGCGGAATGCCGATGAGTCACGAAAGGCACGCGGGGTCATCGCCTGAAGTAGCCACGGAAGCGGCGTCAGTCATCCACCCCGCATCTGGCCAGCCAGCTCTGCAGTACAGAAAGAAGTTAGCTGCCACGTTCGGCAGTACTAGACATTCCAAGGGGCACATCAAGTTGACAGCAGCAACCGTCTTCCAGGGAGAAGTGGTCAACGACCGTTTCCCCTACCCCGAGCACGTGCGACCACATGAAAGGCGCAGGAACGCTGTTCGAGAGCCTTCCAGAATCTGCGCGACGCATAGGGCATCCTTCTGTCCCAACACGTGACGGGGACGTGTTCCCTATTGAGAGTGTGTGTGTGTGGGTGCCACAGTGAACTTTCAGGACCTCCTTTCCCGACAAGCCCGGCCCCCATCTAGGGAGCCCAGGGAAAAGGAAGGATATAAAACTCGGCGCCTTGGACTGCCGAGTAGCTCCTGACCATCTGAGCTCATCGTCATGTAGCTTTGCTCCTTGTTTTGAGACTCTCTTACTGAGACGTTCTCTCAGTTGCTGTTTTATATTTATGCAACTTCCCTTGTATAAAGTTATTCTCCTTGTCTTTCCCTTAAACCTCGTCTCCGACCTTCCTCATCCCCTCTCCGGCACGACCATGCTACGAGAGCCGTAATACCGGTCTCTTCTCCTTGGGATCGGGAAAGCGAGCGGACGTATCGCTCGCGGCTCCGCTCGCCGGCGGGCGACCTCGTGTGGAATCATGTTCCCCTCAGCTCGTCCCGTCCAGCCTCGGAATTTTTCGCCCTGCCCTACCGTGGGCGAATGTTCGCTCGTAGCCGTGCTGGTGAGTCGGACATCCTCGATTCCTCAGTGTATTTCGTTGCTAGCTGGCGTTATTGTTGTTATAGCAATAAATGCCTTGTTTGTGTCAGCCAGTGTGTCGTTCCTTTGTTCCCGCAGAGTACGGCCCGCCGTGGTCGCCGTGCGCTCGGTAGCGCTCGCGACCACGGGGCTCTGAACCGTGTCAGCCGCGATTAAACGGGGAGAACGGATTTATCTCCCCAATTAATTTTAAACCCCACAAGCCTTAGTCGCTTTGGAACGTTAAACCTCATAAACCAAACCACGCCTACTGGATTGTCGTGTGGAGATCGTCCCAAAAGTACACCACCTGCCAGCAATGTAAAAAAAAAATACGACCCGTAGTTTGAGGTTGCTTACACAATTGGGCAATGGGTTCCCCCTGGAATCTAAAGACCACGTTTTTTGTCCTATAAGAGCTGTTTTGAGAAGTCAGAGATAAAGAAAAAAATTATTAAATCTATGCTTACCGGCTGTTGTGAGCCGACCTATAACCCACCGCTGCCACCAGTTGTTGAGAGCCGATCTCTATCACACCTCTGGCACCAGTTGCGAGCCGGGTCTGCAGTCGCTTCCCCGCAGCAGTAAGGACGAGGAGACAGGGGAGTTTACGCAAAATCAATAAGACATGTCTGTTCACATTACTTACATCTTGCAGAAGTAGGAAAGAGACGGTACGGGGCAAGAAATGACGATGAGGGGAATACGGAGAAAGCAGTCGGGCGCTCTTAAATGCAGTTTGTTCTTCTATAGTTCCCGCCTATTCGCGCCAATGAGTAAGGCTTTTCGTGGGCGCTGCCTTCGGGTATACTCTTGATAAATCCGTTTCGTCCCAAGGCTTGTTGCTGGGGGACTTTATTTTTCTTTGCATTTGTTTATTTACTTCGACCTCCCGGCGTGCAGTGACAGTGCGGAGTGCATCGCATGAACACAGTTGACACAGGCCGGTGCTTGGAGCCGGCTCGGGCTTCCAGGAAATGCCGGAAGGAACGGTGTCACACCAAGGGCATGTGTGTTCCGGATTAAAATAATGGTTTAGAGGTACGGAAATGGCGCAGTAACTGTCTTGCTGCTCGGTGGACGCTTCAACCGTGCTTTACACCTAAGGAAACAAGAGGAGAATGCCGTTGAGGTCATCGTTCGCAAAATTATCAAGCATTCCCTCGACCTCCCCATCACTACTTAAAAGAGCTGTCTTATGGCCCTTGGGGTGGTGAATACTTTCCGGGAGCTCCGGGTGGCGCACCTTGCATACACGCGCTTGTCGCAAACGGAGTCGGGTCGCCGCCTTCTCGCTCGACTCCATATCCAAGTTCATGAAAAAAAAAACAGTCAAAAGACGGAACACAGCGAAGAGACGAGGCACACACTCGGCCACTGGACTAACAACTGTGCTTTTTAATGTCAGCATTGTTGGCAGAGGCAAGGGAAAAGTCGAGCGCGAAATCCTCGAGGCGTTCCTCATTAGTATACAACGGGATGACTGCATCAGCAATCCTTCTATCTCCCTTATGCAAAAGGCATATCTTTAGAATGCAGATTTTTGATGACTGAGCTGCGCATGCTCTGCCACCTTTTCGTGTGAAGACGTTTCCATCAAAAAACGTTCCCTTCAGTTGTTAGTCCAATCGTCGTGTGTGTGCCTAGTCTCTTCGCTGTTTTCCGTCTTTTGACTGTTTTCTTTCTCATGAATATGTACCAACTGACCCAGATTTCAACTCTACTCCATATCCAACACACCACAGAACTGTGGAGACGCGCCCTCTATGCGCGACCTCTTACAGCCATGTCACACGAAAATCATAATGGTCGGTGCCTGGCACGAGCGGAAGCCTTAGCCCGACATAATGGCAACAGATCATGTGTATCCTACGTGGACGCCTCCGGCCCTCACCACGGGGGATGATACACGGCCGCGTTGGTTCACAACAGCAACACAGTTAACGGCCTCACCTTCAAAGCACACAGTGCAGCACACGCAGAAGAGGTCGCGATTGCTCTCGCGGCCTCACCTTCCGATTCAGAATACACAATCACCGACTCGCGTGGGGCCTTTCGGAGCGTCAGTTAAGGCTGGACTCCCTTTCTAGCATATCCAAGTTAACTAAATTGCATACGTGATACGGAACCCGCACACCGTTACCTTATTATATGGGCCTCTGCTCATCAGGGGTTGGCAGGAAACGAGGCAACAGACGCAGCCGCCCGCGCGCTCTCTCACCGGGCTGTTTTCTCCTCCACACCCGATCAGGAATCTGATTTCAATACGGTCTATACCTTCAAAGATATAACAACATACCATCAAGCCTTTACCGCCGCCCATGTAAAAGCCTCAAAAAGGCAGATGAGCGGCTCCTTCTCCGCCTTCTTATCAGTACATTGCTGAGCCTGGCAGCCCTAAAAAATTCTGACCCCTCCTTTAACGGCAGCTGCCCGCACTGTAGTGCGGCGTCTTTGGGCACCTATCACATGGTGTGGGCCTGCCCCTCCAACCCGGCTATTCCCGCCATCCCAAACCCAACCCGGGAGGACTGATAGGCGGTCCTGCTCGGCTCCCACGACTCTGCTGCCTCGTCTGCTGCCTCGCTTCCTCCAAGCCCCGAGTGATCCGGAGCCCAGACTATGGAGTGGTGGGATGGACTCCTTACGTAGGAGTTGTTTTGTAGTAGTCGATAGGCCAGGTATATACGGGACCCAGCTCTGCTCAACGCTCCGACACGCCCGTCGCGAGTCGGGTATGATTCTCTAGGAATCGGAGTGTGTTGCCGCTGACGCGATGGTGACATCCTCCGCTTGGGTTACGCCTCGGTCTTTGAAGGTGAGCCCATTCACCGTCATGGACTCGTGGATCACCGCCACCGTGTACCACCCACCTTTGTGCGAGATGGACGCGTCCACGTAGTATACGCTGGGCTTCTCACCGGTTGCGCCTCGTGTTCGTACCCTCGTGGTCGTACCTGGACATGTTAGTTGGGAGTGGTCTTACGTGCAGGGCGTAGTGCCGCTCCTGCAGGAGTCACTCTCTCCTCGGTTAGAGTCATGTGTTGTATGTTTAGTCGGGCTAGTCCCGACGGCGTCTGCGATAATCGCGTGTACTGACTTGTGAGGTGGGCTTCTCTCAGTTCCTTGAAGGAGTTCGTCATACCCTGAACTTGAAGACTCAGGTTCGACGTGTTTATCGGGAGGTCGAGCGCCTTCTTCGTCAGCTTGCGCGTGATCATATCGAGGATGTTCACGTCGTGTTTCTTGAGGCGGAGATAGGGGGTAGGGTAGAGGATTCTGCTCGTTACAAAGGCATTGGCCAGCCGCAAAGCGTCTTTGCTTCGCACTTCCCCTTTCTTGTTCGAGAGACTGCGGACCATTCGGGCCACCTGGTCTCCCACGTTCTTTAGCTTGTCGAGAGTGGTCGTCGCCAGCTGAGGCTGGTGGATGAAAAGACCTAGGACTCTGATTTCTTCTCGTTCGGGTATCGGTTCCTATCCGAGTCCCAGTCATACCTTGTTCGCACATTTTTTGGAGGGGCGATTGTGCTCTAATTCGGGCTTTCATCTTCTCGCGTACTCGTTCACCACGGTGGCTGCCTTCTGCAGGCTGCAGGTCCTCCATTTCTTCGAGAGAGCCGTGTGTGGCCCACATGGAGATGTCGTCCCTCGTACCTCCACCCGTGTAAAGGATTAACGAGAGCGGAGCAATTATCTGTTCCTCCGCCTCGTCACGAACACCATGATGCGCCGATGTGCCCGGCCTCGCTAAAGCACTTTGACCCTGCCTTCTCCGGGGAGTGCCCGCACTGTGTGGAAAATTCCTCGGACCTCTACCACATGGTCTGGGCTTGCCCCTCCAACCCTGCCTTTACCCCCAACCCAAACCACACCCGGGAGGACTGGGATGCGACCCTACTCGCCTGCTCCGATCTGAAAGCCCAAAAGGCGATGGTCGAACGAGCAATGGCGGCAGGGAGAGCCACTGGGGTCCTTTACTAGGTACTCCATCTAGTGTTTGCGAAGGAAAGGGCACTAACCTGACCCCAGAGCAACCTCATGTCACTCCCTTTTTTCAGAGGAAATAAAATTTTACCGCCACCACCTATATCGAAACGCGGCCGCCGCGGTCGGGTTCGAACTCCGACTCCGACTCAGCAGACGAGCGCCTTAACCACTGAGCCACCGCGGCGCGTAAGGCCATGCCAGAACTTTCGTAAAATTTGGAATTTCGTAAAGTAGAGGGACACAGAAACATTACGAGTATAGGATTTTTTCGTGTTCGCGAATTAACGGCAGGATGCCTTTTTACTTTTCGAACAACTGTTTATTAACAAGGTTAGCTAAGAGTGATTACATAGGTGCGTACGGTCCAGCGTCCATCTTGCGTCTGCTTCTTCGTCTTCCTCCCCAGGGTTGCTGGTCGCCCCGTTGCCCAGGGTTGTCGGACGACTGCGCTTTTTCCGCTGCCCGCGTTCGCCGCGCATCGGGAGGTTCGCTAACACGAGGTCCTTATGTTCTAAGCTGCACGGTGCGCAGCGACACGGTACAAGTTTGTCGCCTTTGCTGACAAGGTCCTTGCCGCCTTGGAGGCCATAAGCATATGTCCGGGACCTTTCAAGCCCGAAGGAGCGGCGTTCAGTACTTGCGATCGCAGCGGCATTCATCATATAGAAAACTAAAAGCAAAAAAAGGAAAAAGACTGAAGCAACTGATAACGCTGGAAAACATTAGGATGAAAAAGTTTTTGTGGTTTTACTTTTTGTACGGCATCTTATGCTCAGATCTCAAGTCTGCAAAAATGTTGCAGCAGCACCTAGTGTCCATGACTTCCAAGGCAATAAACAGAACCTGCTGCTGCTTATGAGAGGAGCTGTTGGATGTTATTTTCATCGAGGAAGTTAGACGATTTAAATATGTGAGCTCAACAAACGCACAAGAAACTCCACTTTAATTTTAAAGTCTCGATTGTCTCACCTTTGGAGTGCACAGTTTAGCTGCGTCGCTGCTCCTTTGATGTTTTACATCTTTGGTGAAGATAGGTGTTTTTGTTGCATATGCCTTCGAGGAATGCCGAGTACCAGGGGTATAAGTCGGTTAGCTTTCTTTGGATGCGGTTTTCGAGCAAAGCCGTTACGCTATTCTCGTAGCTCACCAGACCAGTACGAGCACCTTTCGGCTCCCTTGAGATCCACGCTAATCGCCTTATAAAGTGGACGGCACCCGCGACCTCACTAGGCATCGGCGCGCAATTAATATGCGGCTGTCTGTGTATGGTATTCTTCTGACAGCCGTTTCTCGGCCGGCAGCAAGCTTCAGGTGGTTATAGTCGTATAAACTATTTGCCTCAGCGACGTCTGCGGTACGTGGGCACATATGGGGACGCCGCGCCGAAGTTCAGCTAGTGAAACCCCTAGGTGCTCTGGCTGGCTTGCTGGCAGGCTGGCCGACACACTAGACTTCATTTTTAACTTTTTTCAGGCTCCCGGGGAGGGGAGGGAGAATCTGGAAGCGGCCTGTTCCAACTGTTAACCGGGGTAAGCCGAACCAGACGTATAGAGCGTTATCATGGAACCTTCTGAGCCCAACGTCTGTGAGGCCTCAGTCGACGAGTCAGTGACTCCGCACTATGGCAGATTTGTCTTCTCCAAGCATTTCTGTTCAGCAAAGTGGGCTGACTGTGCACTGACTGTGGTTGGTTCGAAGTGACAGCTGCATTGAGAACCTTCTGAATGTGAACGGCGTCACTGTCATATGCGGTAACAGAACACACCAAGGACGTCCTCAAGATGCTCCATAACCCACAAGAACCATGCTCTGGGACACGGAATTGATTACGGCCTACCTCGTATGGCCGGTTAGGTATAGGCCTGCACCATACAAACAATCTGCTTGCAGTCCAGATGGCTTGAGGCCCCATCCGCGGTATCCTGCGGTATATATTGCAGACTTTTGTGACGGAACAGCGCAAAACACCGCGACAAGAGACAAGCGCTTGTCTCTTGTCCCGGTGTTTTGCGCTGTTCCGTCACAAATGAATAACCAACATGCCCAAGCTGCTGTCCTGGATATTGCAGACGCTCTTCACATCAGCTTTTTTTTAGGCGAAAGCCTTACTTGCCCCATTGAGCGAAAACCCGTCTGTGTGTGTAGGTGATGGCACTCGATGGTACCCATAAAAGATGGCGCCCTCATGGGCATCCGAATGCGACCTGAGGTGACAGCGCGCGAAGCGGGGGGGGGGGGGGGGGGGGGGGGAGGGGGGAGTAGGGGGGGAGGTGCTGCGGCTTCGAACAGCCATGTAGAGGTAGGACGTTGCCGGTTGCGCTGCAACGCGATTCCCTCTGTCCATATCGACGCAGCGCGCGGCAACTGCGTTCACGAAGTGAGCGGGCGGGCTTTCGCCTTCTCACACGTAAGAAGCTAGGGGACGAGGCAGGCGCAGGCAAGGGTCAAATTCCTATAAGTCATCAATGAAGTGAAGAGGTTAAACCTTTCTGTTTGCTCCTCAACGCAACAATCAAGCAAGGAAGTGTGCGGGTATGCCCACGCCCCGGATTTCCGGATCGGCCGACGTTCTAAAAACCGTCCGCAAGGAAAGTCTACATATGGAAAGATGTTTGTCGCCTGGTCACGCTTGGGAGGATCTTCGGGCGAGTACCACATTTCCGTCGGCTACCCACCTTGCATCGGACCGGGAACGTTCTCCACAAGGTCGACCCGTACGGCGCCCCACAACAGGTGCCCGGTTGTCTGGAAACCATCCAAGTTCGACTCGAAAAAACAAACCCACTAGTCTCCAACAACGCACTTTCTGTTGTGCGCAAATAAAAGTACTATCGTCTACACTCAACTTGAGTCCCGCTCAGTTGCAGTAAAGTATGTTTTGTTCGACATTACGGAATACAAATGAGCAATCTGGCACATGGCGGCAAAAATTAGCCAGCCATATACCAACGGTCTTGGGGAAGACCAAGTAATTTTAAAAAGTAGGATTTTTGGCGTAAAAATATGGCTTTTGGAGCATAGCATTACCAGTGCTGGTGGACGCCAGAAAAACCTGTGAATCGCCTTAACTATGGTTAAATAGTTTCTAATCATTAACTTTTTAACTATTGAAGTTAGATTCCTAGTTGAAATTAGACATTTGTAGCCGATCGTTAGTAATAACCATATCAGTTTTTATAATTTCTCAAACGCGATTACCCTCGGCGCTGTGCATCGACAAAATTTGGCTCCTGCATGCTTTTCTAAAGCGCATGTCTTTTGGCAGGATGCCCCCAGAATTTGTTAGCACACAGCGCCGAGGGTAAGCGCGTCTTCGAAATTCTAAAAACTCACATGGTTATTACTGACGACCGGCTACAAATCGCAGAATGCAGCCAGTTGCCTAACTGTGACAGTTAATAAGATAATTATTAAAAACTAGTTAACCAGGGTGCTAGTTAAGGCCATTTACCGGTTTTCCGGTGTCTGCCAGCACTGGTAATTCCATGCCGCAAAAGCCATATTTTTACCTCGAAATGTCTATCTTTGAAAATTACTTACTCTTCCCAGAACAGATGGGGTCGTATTCTATAATCGGCCCATTTTCCTTTGTCCATTTCGCGTCAGTTCGGTCCCCTGTCATTGGTCACTCAGATACACCGGGGGCTTTCAAGCGTCTGTGGGAAGCGACCCGGCCTTTGGGCGGTTGGTGACTACACCTCACCATTGGCTGCACATCGAAGCCAATGGCAGCCAATGGTGAAGACTGGCCGCCAACCACCCAATCTGCGGGTCGCTTTGCACAGACGCTTGAAAGCCCCCGGTATATCTGAGTGACCAGTGACAGAGGTCCAAATGAACGCGAAGCGGACAACGGAAAATGGACAGCTTATAGAATACGGCCCCCGATATATATTGCCCGGCGCATCGCTCGCAGAAACGATACAAAAATCTCTAGTTTTCGTTTATGCCTACAGAAATATATAAAATTGTATGTTTGAGTGAACCACCACTGCCCTCCCTCCCCCCCAAAAAGGGGGGCGGGGGCGGGGGAGGGTATTAAATATCAGGAAAATGCACTAATATTGAACAGTTAACTTTCTATTACTGTCAGCGTCCTCGTTTATTGAGAGGCGTGAGTTACCCTCGTCGCTGTGGCCCGACAAATTTTTGCTATTTTGACGAAATACGTGCACTGGAGGGGTTGCTCTGCCTGCAAGCTTTGAAAAGCGCATGTACGCGTATTTTGACGCGATGAAATTTGTTGGCCCACAGCTGTTAGAGGTAAATGCGTTTTCGAAATTAAAAAAAAAAAACTGATATAGAAATTACTTACGGTGGGTTACATGCCTATCAATAAATGAGGAGATTGAGAGTAATAGAGAAATATCAGTTAACCTAGTTAATTGTATTCTGATACGCCACACAGCTGACTATGCCATGTAGAAAAAGCGTTTTTCTAACCCAAAGAGCCTATTTTTTAAAACTGCAGAATGCCTTTAGCGAAATATTCGCTACAAGTTGGCTCTCGATGCTTTTGAAAAACACCTGTTGGATCTAACCTGGGCCCCACTCGGACCTTTTGGCCTTGGAGAACGCTCCAGTGCATGTATAGAAGTGGATAACATTCCAGTGAAATGAAATAAACATAGAGCCATCGCTTTATAAGGCCGTGTTAAGGCTGTTACATCAGCATATCATATCAGGGAGAGTCATATATCTGTTCTGAGCTGCTGTCCCGAGACTATGTATATACGATGCCTGTTCCCAATGCGGCCGCCATTCAACCAGATGTACAGCCTAGGTGCCTTCGGATTCCCAGCATACCAGACGCCTGGTTAATTATATCAAGCGAATTACTCTTGCGCTGCTGCCGCACGCAGGTGCGTCATGTTGTTATGCCAGTCCATGGCGGTGCTTCGCCGCATAGACCTTAATCCCGCGGCGCACATAATCCTGATGTACAGGTTGAAGCAGTATGAAAGATGACACTATAGTATTAACACGAAGTCAAATATTACCTTCAAGTATTAGCAAGAGACGTACTTTTGAACGCGAGAGTACTAAAGAGCTCGTCTGGCAGAAAATCTGGCGTCGTCGGCGTCGATGACCAAGAGCGAAAAATCAACAAAAAATCCCCAAAGAAGCAACCCATGAGGCAGATGTGCCACCTAGGTCGCGTAACCTTGTGACGTCACGTGTCCAATGTTCTCGGACAAAAATTTTGAAAATTCGAAAATTGTAAGATACTGTTGGTTAAATGTTTAGGGGAATCCCCCAAGGTGGAGTAGATTTGTAATAAGGGAGTAATTACTCATTGGCATCCACCCTACGGCTACAGAGGAAAGCTATACAGCTTTCTCAGAAACTTCGTAGTTAAAGAAAAAAGGGTGGACGTCAATGAGTAATTACTCCCTTATTACAAATCTACTCCACCTTGGGGGATTCCCCTAAACATTTGACCAACACTGTTCCCACTTCGAGTTATTGATCAATTCGATCTCGCCCTACCATAAGCTTGCCGTCCTGGTTAGCTCAATTGGTAGAGCGACTGCTCCGGTGTAGCGGTGGTCCTGGGTTCGAACCCCGGACCAGGACGAATTTTTCTTTAACTACGAAGTTTCTGAGAAAGCTGTATAGCTTTCCTCTGTAAGATACTGTTGTGGAATTATTGACGGTAACGGTCTTCTGTTATGTAGCAAGGTCTTTCTTTTGAAGTGTTTCCATCGATCGCATCGACCAGTTAAGGCCGTCATAGAAAACCAAAGGGGAACGCCTTTGACGGAAGAAAAAACGTGAATAGAAAAAAAAAAGAATCTGAAGACTGCCGTCGGGTGATTTCCGGGATAAATTGATCGTTATAGTGAAATCTTGCACTACATGAAAAAATTGCGTTCGTAAAATGTTTCCCGCTGAAACATGTTTTTGTCCAGAATTGTTGGGTATGCACAACCTTCCCGTCGGAATGTGAGCGAACTGCGCACCGTGGCAAATGGCAGTTATTTGACCGCGAGAGGTCGCTAGGTAAGAGTGACCTGGATCGCATAAGTCCCACCGGTGGCAGCATCTATCATCTCTGGGCAGTGGCGCATCATTTAACCGTTGCCCCACTGGGCCGGGAGTGATATGAGGACTCCTAGGGATCCAAAATGTTAAGTAGAGAACACTGCATATATATATGGACAACAATCCATTAGATATAACATCATACCCTTAAAGCGGATATGAAAAATGTCCCCTCGAATTTTTTTTTATTTTATTCAAACCAGGTTTCCTGAAGAGGCCTGACCCTTTTAACGCGCATTTTCAAAATAGGCATTTTCCTTTTCAAAATAGTAAAAAACAGGCTCTTGAGTATAAACCCCGCGTGTTTTTAATACTGCACCGCCTGTATATACTCTCTGTTTCGACTGACCATGCTTGCATGTGTTGGAGCTCCGGTATAAAAGAGGCAGGCTGCAGTGCGGCCGCGCTCATGTGGATGCGCCCTGACTTCGCTCGCCAGCGTCAGCAGGCTCCTGAGATGGTCCCGCCTGAGAATCAGCCGTTGGGCCGGAAAGCCTGGCCTCACCCAAATTCCGGAGTTGACCTCCAATAAGAATTCTGCGCAGTCATTGTTTGTTTTAACCGTGCATGGTTGCCATCATCGTCATCATCATCATCATCATCCTGACTACGCCCACTGCAGGGCAAGCGCCTCTCCCATGTCTCTCCAATTAACCCTGTCCTTCGCCAGTTGCGGCCACCCTATTCCCGCAAATTTCTTAATCTCATCCGCCCACTTAACTTTTTGCCGCCCCCTGCCTTCTCTTGGAATCCACTCCGTTACCCTTGAGGACGTTAATAGAAGGTCGTGGCCAAGTACTACACCAAGGTGGCCAAATCCTGCTTTGGTGAGAGAGTGCGTAGTCGGCGCGAACAGATATGCTTTAAAGGCCGCTGCCTGACACCACTAGACTATCGCAGCATTTTTTATAAACATGGTATTTATTACGCTGAAATTATTCTCTATCTTTGTGAACTATTTACCAAAGCTTTCGGGGAACGCCATGAAAGACATCTCAAAAGACAGAGCAACAGAGCACTAGACAGGAGGTAAGGATGGGCACATAGCCGAGAGGGAGTGCCACTCCGACTTAAAGTCGGTCTGTTCGTGCACTTCCCTCAGATGAAAAATCATTTCGCAGAAAAGAGATTTTGCCGAAAACACGGATTCACAGTGTCGGTCCATCATTTTAGTTTTCCATGTTGTCCAATCAACATATTTTCATACGATTCATAGAAAATTACCATACAAACGGCATTCATTTTTGCAAAATCATGCATTTGTCATACAGGTGTCACAATATCATATAAATTATATGGCATTTGTATTTACGAAGCCTGTATGAGGTTACTGCATCGTACAACTTTTTTCAACAGGGAAGGTCTGTTGTAAGACATCCCAGAGCAAAATTGAGCTCTTACAGTAGATAAAGCAATGTTCGATTGTTAAAGGAACATCACAGAGGCGGCAGTTCACAGATGACACAAAAATGTCTTTTTCTCTGAAGACAGGTCTTTACAGGCAGTGCTTCCGTAAGTAACTTGTAGAAGGACGTTTTAGTGTACGCTGAAAGTAACATCCTTCGCACCCGCGTAAGGACATCATGCCCTGGCAATCCAGAGTACAATGAGTGGTAGACAGGGGAGGGAAAATCATCGAAATCAAGCATTTGTACAAAAGCTTTCGCTACACTGAAAATAAGAACTCTGTTGAAAAACGCACCGCCAGAAAGCGCACAGCAAAATATACCACGTGCATAAACCCCCATAAACGAAGACGGTCAGAGAAGTTTGAGGACACAATCAGTGTGGACAAAGCATTAACTAAGCTGCAGCCAAGCATGCTTCGTGTTAAATTGCACCACACTCTCGTAGTCGAGCACGCTTCATGTTGTTATTGTTGCCTCCGAAGCGATGGCACACACCGACAGTGCAGGATTGGCCAGGGTTCGGTGCAGATCCAAACAGGAGAAAAATTCACCCGGACTTATCTCAAATTGTTCATAAATAAAAATTGAGGAACCCGGGAAAACGAATAACGAATTTCGAGAGGTTTTGAGGAGAATGGTATGAAACCGCACCACACTCTCGCGCTGTGCAATGCAGAGCGTCGTCTTCATCAACTACCCTCATGCTCCGTTCCGCGGCACTGCCTGCTCCCCGTCGTCTTCTAGGTAGCACGAATCCTTGCTTTCGCACTGTATCGAATGTGGTAAATATTCCCTGTAGTTTTATTTTTTTTATGTTCAAACAAACTCCAAACTTGACTGAGGGCATTCAGTGAAACCAAAACAGCAAAAATGGGGTGGGTGGTTGCAAAGGTGAATTGGTGAGGAGACGTGCGCGGTGCGCTGATCTTGATAACGGACAGACGTGCGCCTTTCAACATGGGTCATGGATGAGAACATCGAGAGCAGTACTAGGAACAATAAGAGAGAAATCGCCATCGCAGGAATACTGATACTGCGCCCGCGCATGTCGATGCTCACATACTTACGCGTTATCGATAAGCGAAACATCTCGCATTGACTTTCTGAAAATGCCGATGGCGATGCAACGACGCACGGGTCAGCGATATTGAAAAAAAGTAATTTCTCTATAATACGCCTTTCAGTAGGCAAGAAGCTGTTATATGCTTTCCACTTCATCGATACTGGTAAACTGTCATTAATGATCTGAGAGTACTTGACAAATACGCTCCACCACCTAGTTATTTCACTCGCGCGGTTCAGGTCACCGGTACCTGCCATAGGCATTAGCATTCCCTTGCCCCTTCCAACACTTTGCTGCATATCGTAAACGCTGCTCCCGTCCCAGTATGTTGAGCATTACTTCATTTTTCTGTGCATTTATTTTTAGAACTTAATCCCCGTTCGTGCTAGATAATTAAGGCCCCGATGAACAAAAATAATAAAACGAATGCATTGTGTAATTTGTTCAACGCTCCCAGTTCGCCTTTCATAGCTAAAGTGGAAATTTTCTGGTAAAATTTTGCAACGTATAACGACGTCCTGAAATGCACACACACAAAAAAATACCGACAGGTTCAGACCTAATTCGCCGAGGCGAAAAAATAACAGCAGTATACGATGAGAGCGATTGGTGGAAAGCTGGAATGCTTTGCCTGGTGTTGTTGCCGATTTCAGAGACGTGCAGAAATTTGAATTTTATCTTCATAATTTGCGTCGGGGGCGTATCACTTGATGCTATGAAGTGCCAAACTTGATTGCATTGCGCTTTCTTCCCTCGCTGTAACGACCCTCAAGCGAGGGTTAACAGTATAAATAAATAAATAAATAAATAAATAAATAAATAAATAAATAAATAAATAAATAAATAAATAAATAAATAAATAAATAAATAAATAAATAAATAAATAAATAAATAAATAAATAAATAAATAAATAAATAAATAAATAAATAAATAAATAAATAGTCTCGCATAACTTGAAAAAAGTAGCGAACAGGTTTGGGGTGCCACTCGTTTTTTCGGCTCCGAAAAAGCTTGGCCAACTATGCCCTCGTATCTCCGGTAAGGAGGCTACAAAATCTGGATGCGGGAAAAAGCATACCAAGCCCCATGTACAGTGCCAGTCAGGAGTGGTATATGAAATTCCACTGTCATTCGGAAAAGCCTATGTCGGCCAGTCTGGCAGATGTGTCAATGATCGATTGAGGGAGCATGAAAGGAATTTTGAGAATGGTGAAGATGTTAACTTAGTAAAACATTGCAGGTCTTGCCAGGATTGTTCGCCTCATTTTGACGGTGCAAGGATTCTAGGCAAAAGCAAAGATCAAACTGCACGTGAACTACTAGAAGCGTACCATATAAAGAAAAAGGGTGATTTTTGCGTAAGCGATACCTCTATTCATTTGTACAAAGCGGAATGTGATCTTTTCTCTGCCACACCATAAGATGTATCTGATGGGTGATAATGTATCTTTGTTATTCATGGCATGTGTACTTTCCTGCGCGCGCATTAGCGGCGGAGTCATTATATTTCCCATTGCTGGCGAAATAAAATCAGTTGTGAGTGCAGCGTTTGTCCGTGTCGTAAGTGTTTTCTTCCTTTGTGCTCGTCTTTTTTACGCTGGAGTGATGTGGAAGCAAATAAATAAATAATGGCGATTTTGATGGCGGTAACCATAAATTGTTTTTGAGGATATTAAGGTCATACGCAGTAACTGTTTCACTCTTTGTGTGCACGAAGCAAGGGATGAAGAATTTGGTGAACGAATGGAAACAGAAAGTAGCCATTGAGGAAGGCCGACCTCCGGATTAAACTTTTTGTCGATAGGGGAACGCGGAAGTGGGTGTTTTCAAGCACCAAGGCGCCTACAACGAAGCTCCGTAGCACGCAGAACTCCTCACATGCGGCTACAGTTGCTCTAAAATTACGTCTATATACACCAAGCACACTCAGTCGGTAGGCGTTAGCGTGAATTCTCCAACGTATCCCTTCTATAGTTGCAGGAAAAAGCCAGTGTGTGCCTTATTTATTTCTTTTTTTCTAATCTTCTGCCTGAGTAGCTACAAGATCTAGGCAACAACTTGGTGTTCTATTTTTTTTTTATCAAGCAGCTCGAGCATACTTGTTCATTGTTGGAAGCGAGCCACGGAGTATTTCGCTAATGCCCTCCTTATCGTACCCCTCAATCTTTATTATCATTCGGAGCCTTAGAATACACCTTCGGTGTCGGCGGCACGTGTCAAGGCTGGCCACTTTATTCGGCGCGTTGTTTACGGCGCGTCTTTTCCTTTTATCTGAAGGGGAAAAAAACAGGCTATACACTAGGACCAGATTCGTGCGTTTTTCGACTTTCCTCCGTGCCGTGAAAACCTTTGCAGTCGTTATTAATCTTTATTTATTCACTAAGGAAAATTGGGTCACTGACCAAGTCAAAAGATGAAAAAATGACGTTTCGGGTCCCATACGGGGCCCTTGTTCACAATAAGGCTGCCACAGAAGAAGGGATGGTAATATACGGCCGCCGCGGTGGCTCAGTGGCTATGGTGCTCGGCTGCTGTCCCAAAAGACGTGGGTTCGATCCCGGCCGCGGCGGCTGGAATTTCTTTGGAGGAGAAATTCTAGAGGCCCGTGTACTGTGCGATGTCAGTGCACGTTAAAGAACCCCAGGTGGTCGAAATTTCCGGAGCCCTCCACTACGGCGTCTCTCATAGCCTCAGTCGCTTTGGGACGTTAAACCCCATAAGCCAAGCCAAGCCAATATACGCTTCAGAATCTTCTGCAAACTTTTCACGTAGATATGATGTAGCGTGCCCTGATTCTTATTTAGCGTGTTGGCCGTTGTCTGGATGATTAGGGTTTCTACATGCAGTCTTGCAGATAGGTTTCTTTCCGTCGCCAAGATTTCCACCTCATCCCAGCCTATCTCGTGGCCAGTGGACAGCACGTGCTCTGCAACTGCATTTTTTGCAGCGCGCTTGTTTCTGACGTCGCCCTGGTGCTCCTTCATGCGCCGCTGGAAGTTCCCGGTTTCCCCGATGTAGACGGGGGCGGAAGAGGAAATGATTAATGGGGGCCGAAGAGGAAACTATCCTTCGGTGTACGCGAACGCAGTTCAGTACTCCAATGAGTGGGCGAAATGGGCGCAGTGGGCGAAAAATTTCGATCGGTGCCTCATCGACATCACTGCTATGAAGTTTGGTTTGGTTTATTGGGGTTTAACGTCCCGAAGCAACTCAGGCGATGAGGGACGCCGTAGTGAAGGGCTCCGGAAATTTCGACCACCTGGGGTTCTTTAACGTGCACTGACATCGTACAGCACACGGGGCTCTAGAATTTCGCCTCCATCGAAATTCAGCCGCCGCGGCCGGGATCGAACCCGTGGCTTTCGGGTCAGCAGCCGAGCGCCGTAACCGCTGAGCCACCGCGGCGCGGCATTGCTATGAAATGAATATGTACTAAAGGGGCGCATATTATTTCCGCTTAGCATCGCAGTGCAGTCTTGAAAAAAAAAATTGCTTGCGAAGCTTTAGTTGCTTAACATTCGATTAACGTCATACATGACTGCAGTGATACAAGATAGCAGGCGTAGTTAAGCGCATAATGTCGAGAATGGATAAGTCAGTGTTGGCGGTTGGTCCTTATAGACCACTCGATTTTTAATGCGAAATCATTATATGGATTATCAGCAACGAAACCCGGCGTCGCACAGAAAAATAGAGTCCAGAAACCCATGCTACAGATGCTCAGGTTACTGCCGGCCTGGCAAAAATCAACAGACGTTGGCCAGGAAACGAACACGGACGACACGCGTGGCAGGCTGACACTTTCTTTTTAACATGGTATTTATTGGAACGATGCGATGTTTTATGTACTATTACGCGCAGTATGATTTGCAACACGCATCAGGTTGCACAAGCTGATGTCACGAAGCAATGCGAGTCGGGCGGGTTGTACAAGCTCTGTATATAGCTGCCGAGCAGCGTGCCCGCGTGCCTGCGCAGCACACCGTATTCATTTTCTGTCAAACGCCAACCAGGACAAAGTTGTCGCCAGAGCGTTGCAGGTCATTCTGATTGCGCTGTGCATGAGCTATCTACAAACATTACGAAAACAGTGGCACATTAACACACCTAAGCAGTCGAGCACGAGAAAAGAGAAAATGCAGAGCACTTGATAATACATCATAATACGACACATCTAAGCAACAAAGAACTAGAAAAAAGGCAGTGAACAGCACAGCACTGAAAGTGGGTGCCAGCGCAGTTCAAACTCAGTCTGGGCATACAATTCTTTTAGGTGTACAATCGTTTTCAACACTGACCATTTATTAATTTCGAAAGCATTATATGGCCCATCGTCGACGAAAACAGGTGTAGTCCAGAAAAAGTGGTGTCCAAAAACATGTTGCGAAAAAAAAAAGAAGTGCGTCGGCCGGGAATCGAACCCGGGCCACCCGCGAGGCAGGCGAGTATTCTACCACTGAACCACCGACGCTTTTTTTTTTCTTTATTGCATGAATGAATACATAACTAAAATATCGTAGTTGTCATGCCCCTTGGCAGACAACCGTGTCTAATGGACTTTCATTAACACAAGTTGGTCCATCAGACTCAATACATCATCAGCGTAATCTTGTTGCTTCAAGACTTCTCTTAATTTATACACATGTTCCACAAAATAATCACATACCGATCGTGCATCCAAGTCACAGTGTCGAACAGCCATTCTACTCCTCCAAATGCTGTGAAGGCCCAATAACATAATCTGGTCGTATTGTGCAACATCACTTTCAGTAGTCAAGTACCGAATTCCGCGCGGTGTCAATGGCAAGTCCTTTTTTAGGGTTCTTTGCAAAACATCCCAGTAGAACACCGCATCCAAGCAATCCAGGAACACATGTTCTACCGTCTCCGGTTTTCTACACAGGAGACAGTTCGAGCCCCAAGGAACAAAAAGGCCTTTTTCCTCTAGCCATGTTTTTACTGGAAGGGTTCCGGTGTGCAGTTTGAAAAAGAAAGTTTTGACGCCAGGTGCAACAGTCATCTTTTTAACTCGCCTGAGAACGTCTTTCCCAGGGCCTTCACAGTATAAGGTTCTGTACAGTGGCGCTGGAAACCACCGACGCGCGCCCTTTTTGCACCGCATTTCTTACAGTGATGTAATGATCTATGTGCAGTTTCTGTCAAACACACATAGCTCAAGGGGTTTGCTTCCGAGCCGTGTAGCGTGGCTCATTCAGAAAAACCTAAGCTTGGGAGGGTTGATGATTTATTTAAGTTCCTCCCGTCTACGTGAGATTATACCCGGTGGGCACTGAAACTCCACTGGACGTCCGCAGGACGTCTCAAACGTCCCCAGTATGTCCAAGGGAGTTCAAGTGACCGTTGGGAGGGTCCCTGAGTACGCAAGAGCTACGAGCTGGCAGCGCTGCAGGGCTCAGAAGCAGCGCCCTTGACATAGCTTGCACGTGACGTCAGTTCCGCCCCTATCAAGCGCTGGCGGCCATGCTGTCCAACCCTTCGGCCGTCCCCGCCCGTCCGCCCTGCGACGCCTGTCCAGTCCTGGGACGCTTTGAATTTGGATTATTCTCTTATCCTTTCGGGCGCGATGCCTACTCCACAGAGGAATGAGCAATTCAGTGCAGGCTAGCACTATGAAATTATTCGATCGGCTCGCGTACGCTACGCAGACAAAGTGAAAATTTGAGATGATATGGATCCATGCACGCTGCGACCAGGAGTCGACACGACGATAAGTGACCCACAGGGATATCGTGTACCCTTCCTGCTCTGTGACGTTGGAAGAAATGAAAGCCTTCAAATCATTGGAGGCACACACGAATTTTTTCACCAGATGGGTGAGAAGCCCGTCTTCGATGCGCCTACACGAAAAGATCGGCCTCGGCCCGCCGCTTTCTCTGCCGTCGTTGCTCGCTGCGGTCGAGGCGATCCGAACCAACTTGCCTAGTGCTGTAAACATGATGCAGCAACGCGGGATCTAGTCTGGATTTGTGTTGTCAAACAAATCGGATGGCGTCAGTCAAAACAGCAACATTCGCATCAGGGTGCAGTCCTTGCTTCGCACGTTTTCGCAGACTTTAGTTCACGGCACAAGCCTCTTACCTGTCACAAAGTGCACTCCGCACACAAGTAAATTGAGATTGTCGGGGTCCAAATAGTCGTGCTTAGTGCGAGCCAGCCACAGCCCGCGCCGATTCGTACTGAGTCTTGGAGCGCTTGCACTTGCATGCCTGCGGTTATCTTACGCATGCGGAAGAAGTTCGGCATCTTTCGTCTGGAGCTATCGCTACGGTTGGAGCAGCCAAGGGTGGCACACAAAATTACATTGAATCTAAAGATGGACGAGAACCAACACGATGCGAGCTATAATTAGAGGCGGCTGCAAGCTAGAGGCGGTCTGGCGGTGGTTCGGCAGCATGGTAGAGTGGCATCCCACGGCTGCCGGATGTGACGTCGGTGCAACCTATGCGCACTTTTGACAAAGATTGTACATTAACTATGTAAAAGTTATGAAGAAAAGAATCAACACGATGCAAAATACGACCCACCTAAGCAACCCAGCACTAGAAAAAAGGCAGTGCCACTCCGGTTCGAACTCGGTCTGGGAATGCACTTCCCTTAGATAGAAAATTATTCTACTCAAGTGGTCTTTTGTAGAAACAACAGATTTGCAGTGTTGGTCCAACACGCGTGTTTTTCAGAGGATGTGAGTCCAATTACAAAGAACATGTCAAGTGTCCATCAACAAATGACTGTGCAGTGAGATATCGTTCAGAATGTGGTGTCAGAATGCCTTCTTTTCTATATCTGTTACAGCATATCCCATAACAGTATTGCATCTTTGCAGTGCGAACGCATTGCATGGCTTATCGGCAATGAAACCCGGCGTCGTCCAGAAAAAATGGTTTCCACAAACCCGGTGAAATCACCCGTACTCGTTGACGGTCAACGGGTAATCATTCACAACATTTAATTATAAGGAACATTAACGGAATGATAAAGGATGTTACAAAATAATGATGAGGGTCATTAATTACACTGACAAAAGCCTTCAGGTCAAAGGCCTTTAGGGTGCTTTCGCATTTACAGCACGTAGTCTTAAAGGTTAACTGACCAAGGTGAGGAAATTTTAGAAAAACAAGCCCTCTTCATAGATGAGGCATCGAAGATAATCTCTGCAAAATACTAGAGCCATGCGCGCCCCGAAAAGCTGTAAAAATTGAAATCAGAGCCCGTTCATTTTTTCCTTAAGCAAACGTCCTCATCCTCCGCAGCCTTCGGGTTGACGTCATACTGCAAACTTTCACTAAAGGCGGCCGTGTTTCGATAGAGGAGAAACGCAAAAGGCGCCCATGTGCTGTGCGATGTCAGTGCATGTTAAGGATAAAAAATAAATTGGTTTTTGAGGACAGGAAATGGTGCAGTATCTGTCTCACATATCTCGGTGGACACCTGAACCGCGCCGTAAGGGAAGGTAGGAAGGTGGGAGTGAAAGAAGAAAGAGAGAAAGAGGTGCCGTAGTGGAGGTTTCCGGAATAATTTCGACCACCTGGGGATCTTTAACGTGCACTGACATCACACAATTAACTTTGAATTAATTGCGGATTAATTGTGAATTAGGGTTAATTAAAAGAATTAATTGTGAACGAAATGGATGATTAAGGAAGCAGTTAAAAACGAAAAAGCAAATTGTAATGAGAGGCGTCATTGCTTTCGCATTACTCCAATGCGGGTTACCGTAGTGATCTTGAATTTTTCCCGAAGCATCCGCTACGGCACCTCTTTCTTCTCTCACTTCCTCCTTTATTCCTTCCCTTACGGCGTGGTTGGGGTGTCCACCGAGATATGAGATAGTTACTGCGTCATTTCCTTCCCTCAAAACCAATTTTCATTGACTGCGTTCATACAGCGCAGCTTATTTGTCCTTTGATACATCTCTACCTTTGTCACACGAGGCGGAAATAGGACGAAACTCAGCATATTACTGAAGACTATACTTCGAACGAAGCAGGTCTTTGTCCGTCTCGTTATTCAGTCCAAGCATTGTCTCGCATTGGATTTAAACTTATTGACGGATCTAGGTGCTTTGAGAGAAAAGAAAAAGGTTATTGGCGAATAGAGTTACCTGAGGCGTCATCGCGAAGATGTGCGTAACGCATCAGCAGACATTGCTTCTTACGGAGAGCGCTTATTAATCTTTTTTTGGGGATCCTATGTCGTTCTGAGGGCAAGCCGAACGACACGAAAGGTAAAGAATGGGACTAGTTTAACTAGTACACACTCTCTTCTCTGGGAACAAAATCGTATGTGAGGTGGTGGTGGTGAAAGCTTTATTATTGGCGGAGTCCTTATAGCTCAAATTTCAGAGGTGGGCTGACTCCTGGTCGTGGGTGGTGGCAGGCAGCTCGTGTCTGACGGCGACCTTCTCCGCCCACTGCACCAGCCTCAATTGCGAGGCCGGGTCGGAGCTAGAGACCACGATCTCCCACCCCTCCGAGTCCGCGAGGGCCCATTGGGCCGGTGGTTGCATGCAGTTGTCGGCAGATGAACATAACGTGCTCGAATGTGGCTCTCGGGGCCCCACAGAGAGGACATTCGGAGGTGTGAGTAGAGGGGAAGGAAAGAGCAAGGAGCGCTGGGGAGGGAAAGGTACGAGTCTGCAGTTGTCGCCAGGTCGTTTGTTATTGTTTTGTCAGGGATGTGTATGGCGGGAGTAAAGTACAAGTTCTTCGCGGTATATAGTGTAGCGCGACGTGATATGTGATCAGCCGGTCTCTCGCGTAGCCTGTCTTCGGTAGGCGCCGCTCGGTTGACGTATCTCGAGCAGCGGAATGCGTCGCTTCGTTAGCGGGATTGCCCGAAATGGCCGGTACTCAACTTACTTGGATGCTCGCTAGCGGGATTGCCCGAATGGATCGGTACCCAAACTATTTGGATAGGGCGTGGTGGCTGGGGGTTGGAGCTAGTGAGAATTTCATAGGCGGCGGAATTTTATAGGTGATCGACAGCAGACTACTGCACATGTGGGAAACCGTATTTGAGAACCAACTTAAACGCTGATTCAGGGGAGCAGAAAAACTAAGATCACGCTGTATTGCATAGATGCAAAAGACACGTGCGATATATGCGCGAGATTCACACAGCTGTTGTTAGTTAACCTGGTTTCACATCCAACGAGTTCGGTAGTTGGAAACTTAATTTTTAACTACATCGAGCATGGAAAAGCCCGTTCGCTTGCAACTCACGCAAGCCATGCAGGCCATTGATGATGCACAGTACCACACGAAAGCTTCTAGTTAAACAAGAAAGTTGACATTCCAAAAACGAAACTATAGAAATTACCAGTTTCACATTACCACATGATCATCCTTGTGAACAGCTTTGTCTCTTGCGTTGAGGTCGCGAAAGGGCTGTTCAGAGGGTGCTTTAACAGTGCTATTAATAAACAGGTCCATCCCATAATTCAGCGGAAACTGAGGTCACCCCCTGCTTTGCAGGAATGACCTCTTTTGCGGACTGAATGAACGTTTATTTCGTTTCGTACAACAAAGAGAAAACCGGGCCACAAACGACGGCGTCCTCAGAAAAGGTCGCGCAATGTCACAGTCTCGGTCACAATCTCGGTCACAACCGCACGAGACCCCGCACTCACGGCGTCAAGCCAAAACGTGTCCGCGTGCCCCACACGCGTATTTAGAGAGACAGAGAGGGGAGAGTGCATTGCGTCAATCGTTGTGTCAGCTGGCGCGAACAAGAAAGCGCGGCGAACTCCACCGGCTGGCAGCGGCCGCCGTGCTAAAAGCAGTCGGCCGAGGAAAAAGAGTGGGGTCCCCATCGCCGGCGAGAGTGGGGTCACTCGGAGAGAAAGTGTTGTGCACCGAACACACGCGGCGGCGGCCGACCGGCTGAGCGCGCAGAGCGCGCGTCGCATCCCCTCCGCAACGGCCTACGAATTGTTGCGGACGCCAGTTTGCGAGCTGACGCTGGTTCCTTCCCGCTCTCGCGCCTGCCTTCCCGCAGTGTTGTTTACGAGGGTGGCAGGCAGCAGCTGTAAGGGCGCGAGCTAGTGAGCGAGCATCGTGCCGCTTCCAGCGAACCTCGATTTAGCCGTCTCCGGCGGAGCCAAGACGGGGGGCCGACCTGCCTGCTTGACTACTCGCCTCCGTCGCTCTCACCGCGACCTGGAGGCGCGCGAATCGGTGTCACCGGAGCGCTGGGTTTCTAGGCTCGAGCCGTCCTTGATCTCGTCGCCGGCTGCTTCAGGTGAGAGTCGCTCGCTTTCGCTTGTTCATCACCGCTCCGCGATTTTGTTGCGGGAGCGCGCGCGCCCTTACATACGGTCAAGCATGCACTCGTTGTCGCATCGTCCCTTGCACACAGGACGAAGAACTGCGGCGTCCTTCCGGCACATCATGGTCAGCTAGTCACATCATTTTGAACGTCCTCACCTTCGCACAGTCGTTGGTGTCGTTGGACGAACTTATATTGCAGCGTTGTTTCGTGAGCTCTGTTGCAGGAGCGAACTTGCCGCCGTCTGCTGCTGCGCGGCTGTAGAGTACTGAGAGAATCGGAGGGAATGACGTCACACGTGGGCCTGCCTACGTGCGGGGTCGGCAAACTTCCGCGTTTGCTGCTGCTTCCTCCGCCGACCGCGATCGTGCGTGGGCGTGACGCGCGCGCGCGTGCGCTGGCTCGCGTACGGCGATGCGGCTTGACAGCTCTGCCCTACTGGCGGTTCGCGGGCGAATGTGGGGCTGTGGGTCATTTAGGTTCGGTTCGTTGATGAGACAGGTTAGTGCGCGTGCAGTTAGTCTCGTTATTACGAAACTGGCTGTAATGCATTAATTAAGTGACGTAACGAAACAAGCACGATTCCTCCATTTACTTTCCTCTAGAAACACACGGATTTAATATCTCGATTTAATGAAGTAAAATGTGAAATCCTATAAATGCTTATTGAAACGAACTATTTTTTTTTTTTCGGAACAAAATGAATGAACGGTAGTGTGTCGTATGACACTGTCTTTCTTGACAAATAATTTCAAGCATCGTCGTGAGTTTTCGCGGGGAAAAGTTTTGTGAAGAATGAAAGAAAGCCTGGTCATACATCCAACATTAAACGGTCTCCTACAGTAAAAAGATGCTTGATTCTTTTTTTTTTTGTGCCAAGTGCAATATAGATACAGAGCATAAATGTAAGTTCTTTACTCTCAAAGGGAGAACGAACAAAGTCAAGTTGTGGCAGGCACCACAGTGTGCGAATTTCCGACTGCAGTCTGCAGCAGTCCGCGTGCAGTTAGATGTCTTTGTGTGCTCTTTGTTTTGCGTATTGAGTACCGGCGTGACGAAACTTCTAGCCTTGTAAAACACACTTCAGTGTTCTTCGTATTATGTTTACAAATATTCGGAGTATTCTGGGGGAATTTCGAATGAAACAAACGTTCTAGAGTTATTCGTGAATATAGTACATTTCCCGCGTGAAGGCTCACCGGCTTTTTTCTTTCGGTCAATTCTTTTTCCCCTGATATTTTTTTCCCCGTAAATACTCACTTTACCGATTTCCTATGGCAGGGTAAGCTTATCATGTTTGAGATGGCAGACTACATGTGTGCAGAACCACTTTCACCCTCTCTTGTTTGTGCATAAAGGCGTTCAGTTTTTTGTCGTACAATTTCTCCAAATGAACCCGTGGAGCGACATTTAATTTTGGAATACTCAACCGTCCGACTGCCAACAACTCATTAACTTGCTGCTCCCGTAGTCTACCCTTATTTCCAAGCAACGATGAAGCGGAGCAGAGCTTCCCCTGGGTGTTTATTGTGCGCCTGCCAAGTTTTTACCACCTCCGGGCCAAGAACCACCCCTTTTTCTCTCTGCTTCGACTTCCTTTCTGTTTGACCCGTGTGTCAGCGGCAATAAAATTTGTTTTTGTGAAAAGCTATCTCTTTGTTTCCATGTCACGAAGCTTTTTTTATTATTATTTCGTGCTCGCCATGCGCACTTTCTAGCACACGACGGCGGTAAGGAAACCGTTTCCAAGCGCGCAGCAGCTCGCTATTATTGTTATGCTGGCCTCAGATGGACTGAATGCGATTTCGGTTAAAACTGAATACCTATAATTAAACTACGTTTACATCGTTTTCGGCATTTGAAGGCTGTGACCAGAAACAGTAGACCCTAAAATAAGCGTTTTAAATCATCATTTGCGAGGACGCGCTGTCATGGGCACGTGTACGCACACGTGTACGCACACGCACACGCATGCGCCCAAAATCCGGGAGGAGGCGACGGTATGGGATGTAGACTATACGGTCCACGAACTATAACCAAAACATGCTCTAATGTTCTATTAGGGGAATTTTTTGTGTTTTTCAGGCAACTTTAGGGGTAAAATCTGGTGGAAAGGAATTTTTACGGAGGTTCTGGGAATTTTAAGAACAGAAATTGCCCCACTTCTTCCAACTTGACAAAGCTTTCAAGCTGCTGCTCAGAAAAAGAAAGGGCATCTTATAGGGAATTTATGGTCCATTTGAGAGAATTTTTTGTGATGGCATGAAGCATCATTGAAGCAAACTCCTATGGATAACATCTCGAAGCGTCAATGCCTCAAGAAGTTCTCTGTACGATGGAATAAGAGTATCTTTTTCCGTCTCGTCGCGATCATAAACACGATACACCTTTCTGACATCAGCTAACATAACAAGCAACCCGCCGACAGAGCCCTTGACTGCGGCCTTCCGGCAGATGGGCTATGGAGGCGGCTTGATTTCCGTCATAAAAAAGTTCCTTGTTTGTTTGTTCGATACATCTGCGCAGCCCTCGGTTATGTTTTGCCTTCCGCCTTTTATAACTGTGCGTGCTTCACCAATCATCTGTCGGATATTAGTCACATATGCTTCTTCCGCTGGGTCGTTGCGGCGCTTATTTTGTCGGGCTGGCATTGCTTCCTCAAACAGGAACCCCGGGTGTCGCTTCCGCTTTTTGCAGCGACAAATAAATTTTTCTCTGGGCCTACAGTTTGATTCAACCCATCAGAAGCGTCATCCGTTTGCATTTATACATTCCTGTGTCCGCTGTACTCCTCGTGTCAGTACGTTTTTACTCGTACGTCCGCAGGCGGACTTGGATCACATTATAGGATTTTAGCATACCGATATTAGCATACCGAGAATACCGTGGTGGTCGAAATTTCCGGAGCCCTTCACTACGGCGTCCCTCATAGCCTGAGTCGCTAATTGATTAGTTCGAATAAGGTCGACTAGGAGCATATTCAATGCACTATTCGAAATTTTCGAATATTCCCACACCCTTACAAACTACCTATCCATTTTAAGCCCTGTTAAGAGTGGACAACGTGGTCCTAGGAGCCGGGTGTGACTCATCGCAAAGCAAGGGATATGACGAGGCCTGGCGCCGGCGGCAGAAGCATAGACGACGACGGCCGGGGCTGTTGCACTCCAAATCACCGAACCTCCGAACCGATCGAAGGAGGCTGTCTCCCACCGGCCTGGGAGAAATTACTGTCAGACGAGTGTCGTCGTTAGGCAAAGCTGCGGCGAGGAGCTTGCGACGGCAGCAGAACGGCAGAAGCACCGGTATACGTTGGCCGAGTCGACCTTCGGGTCACCGGACTGGATGATGCTACGCAAGGTCACGCTGAGCGAGGCTGCTAATTGAAAGACGTTGTGTCGAAGGAGTCTCGTGCTTCGGCCATCCGGCGGGGGAGTTCGAGAAGGTTCAACCACCTGCGAGGAGACTGCGGGATTCTGCTTTCCCACGGAGGCAACGCACAGAACACTTGCGGCAGTGGTCAAGGTGACGCATCTGTGTTTGATGACTGTCTTCCCCTTCTCATCCCCCGAGCTGTGAGAGAGCGAGAGGGCATCAGCACCGCCCTGCCGTGGGTGGTACCGCCAGCGTCATCAATGGCCCATCCGATTGGACAACGTATTCGAACCAAGTTCCCCAGTCAGGGATCTAGGGAACGCGAACCGTATTTAACGGGATGTTGTTGTGTGATCGGAGCATTCGCATTGCATTGCATTCGATTCGATTCTCTTCTGTAAATATGTAGAATAAACCCTTCTGTACAGTTTCCTCGATAACGCAGTCCGACATCGTCATTCGGAGCCGGTACCTGCGAGGCTAAACGAGTTAGTCATCTCCAGGACCCCTCCGTCTTCAACTCTGGTTCCAGAGGTGGGATAGAAGCCCCATCTTTAACACTGGTTCCAGAGGTGGGGCTTGTGGGCCCGTTCCTAACAGCCCCCGGTACTTTGCGTGCACTTCACAAGAAGATATGAGAGCGCTTTGGAAAGCGCAGAAATGTCACTATTAATTAAATTAAATTGATAATGAGTGAACCGCTGTGAAGAAAAAGGTACCTTGGATGTGCAGTCATGGAAAACAGTTACCGGATTCGGGTTCCCAGAAACAAATTATTTCCTCGTTCCCGTCAGCTCGTAATTTTTCCAGCCGATGAAGCACGCATGTCCCCTATGGTTTTACACTTTTCGACTCAGTGGTCTGCCTGACAGCACAGAAGTGTTTGTTTGTTTTTTCCGCGAGCCCACGTCCCTCATACTTTTGTCTGCGAGTGTACATGTCGATTTCCATGACGCGGCAGCTATAAGCCTTTCGCAATTGTCATACCTTCGTATATTTCATTACGCTATATAAGTCGGCACATGTAAGCAGAGCGACGAAAAAATTCTCAGAATGTCGTGGCAATGTTAATGTATCTAGTGAAGCAGCGCAACGGCACAAGGCCAAGGGAAGAAAGAGACAAACACAGCGCTGAACTGACAACATAGGTATTCACATAGGTATTCACTGTCGTGAGTGTTCATGTTTTCCAGTATTCAAAAACAGCCAAGTAGTTACCAAACACAAGGATAAACTTATACGAGAGATTATCGAAGCATCTGCAATCATGAAGCTGGGTGCGAATTGTATCAGCACCCCGTCCGTAGCTATTTCGTTGAAAGAGCACAACTATCTGATATCATATGATCGATGTACACGCGATACAGCTGCATGCGCATAGTGACTGGGTTTGAAACTTTCCGTTCCTCTCTGTTTCTTTTGTTTTTTATAAGGTGCTAAAGTGTATATATGTTGATAGCATCCGGAATAAACATTGTCAGTTCAGCGCTGTGTTTGTCTCTTTCTTCCCTTGGCCTTGTGCCGTTGCGCTGCTTCACTAGATATGTCACACCAACTCGCCCACCAGAGCGCTAACTTTTCAGACGAATACACACATAGACATGACAGGACAGGAGCTGTCTGTATGTGTATTCGTCTGAAAATTTAGCCTGTTTAAATTTGAAGAAAAGAAAATGCATCACCAACTAGCCCCACAACGTGTTTTACTGTTAATGTGCGTAGCAGCAGCTTGCAGAGCACGGGACGCGACAAACGCCTACGTGCTCACTCGTTCGTCCCACTTCCTCTCTCCCCTTCCTCCTCCCTCGCATCCATGTATGCCTGAACCGAGGGCTGCTCACTTCCGCTCAGGGTGTGAGTGACCTGTTCAATTTGCTCGGGTGTCTGTTATGCAGCCGACCTACCCGGAGCCTACAGGCAGGCCCAGATTTCTTTCCCCCCAATTATGTCGCCTGTGTGACACGTTTCTTCCGTGAGGATTACTGTTCGACTTGGACATTGGGGCGCAGAGCGTGAGAAAATGGGCGGAAGGCTCTGAAGCTGCAGTGCGCATTCGGCTAAACCGGTTTAAGTTTGCCCACCTGTTGCTCTCACCTCTTCTGGTAATTTGATTCGTACAACGCGCTTTATATGTTGGTTTAGAACCAGCAGTGCTGATCTATTCGCTTTATCAATTAACCGAGGTGATATGGGTGGGCCGTGGGCCTTAGCTTGGCAACCTTTTTGTGACCTATCCATATATGGCCAAAGATTGTATGCTCTTTACCTGCTCGCTGAACGTCATCCGGAGCGAAAGCCTTTGTCAGGCACTGCAGCCTTTAGCTTTCGCTCCGGCTTTCTGTAACGGAAAGAAAGAAAGAAAGAAACAAAGATAGAAAGAAAGAAAGAGAGAGAGAAAGAAAGAGAGAAAGAAAGAAAGAAGGAAAGGAAGAAAGAGAGAGAGAAAGAAAGAAAGAAAGAAAGAAAGAAAGGGAGAAAGAAAGAAAGAAAGAAAGAAAGAAAGAAAGAAAGAAAGAAAGAAAGAAAGAAAGAAAGAAAGAAAGAAAGAAAGAAAGAAAGAAAGAAAGAAAGAAAGAAAGAAAGAAAGAAAGAAAGACATGCATCCGAACGTCCACGGCCTTTTTTGAGTGCTATAATACGCGACGCGATCTGCCCCCTTTAAAACAAACCTTGCTTGCTTTAAGCGCACTATTGAGGTCACTTCAGGGTATATATTGTGAATGTTTTCAATACCCCGACCTGCAGTACTCACTTAACGTCGAAATCAAGACTGATGGCCTAAAAAACAATAAAAAAAAAAGAGACGAGACGAGACCCTGTGCCTTCGGGGTCCTTTCCCGAGTGAGTAAGCAGGATCAAACGGAGCTTGAAGGCGACTTAAACATCAAGTCAGGGACGAAATAACAAAAGGTATATAACTGAAGAAATGAAACGATCTGGTGGGGCTGAAGGAAGCACGGAGATAATTTTATCGCCTCCTGCTGCGGTGTGGACATACATGTCGTTGCCTGCTGCAGAATCAAACTTCTTGTTTCGTTCCTGTACTTCTCAAATTGTGCAGCTTTGACGTCACTTTTTAACACTGTGATAGTGCGTGAGCAATACAAATGGGAGAGTTTGGGGGCTAATTCGTATTACGCCTGGGTTTCCGAGCAGTTGAGAATTCCTTCATGCAATAACATGCCTTTTTCGCTCGTTTCTTTGATCTTCCCGTATTGCAAGGAAAATAAAAGTCCATGTTTTCTACCGAGGCTGTCTTCGAATTCTTCAATTGCTTCATCTTCTTGCAAACGCATTTTGATAAAAATGGATGGCATATCCTCTTACCGATGCGGCCATCCCTAACAAAAATACACGTTTAGTTTCAGTTGATCGCTTACTGTACTTGTAGTGTCTATAACAATTAATTTTAAACTCAAATTTTATTGAGCTCGTTCATTAAAAAATCAAAACGTTCTCTACTGATATGAATCAACAGGAAGCCAATTGCCTATATGTAAGCTGAATCTCACTTGTGTTTAAGTAAACAGAAAGCCAGTTGCCTACGAGTCAATAGAATGTCAGTTAATTTTGCTGAGCAATATTTTTTCTTGAGATTAATTCTCATGGAACGCGCAATAAAAACTTGATTAGTATAGCGTTAGGTAGAACGCTTCAGCTATATCTGTTAAACATTTACTTCAAGCATTAAAACACTGCTGCAACCCAACAAATATGTTCCAAATAGGTAAAGTCTATGTGAAGCATCGATTTTAAGAACTGTTCATACTTTTTTTTCGCTGTTTGTGCAGTAACCACTCTTTCAGCTAATATAACATTACAGTTAAACCTCACTGTTCGTGCCACTCGTATAGATTGCTCCAGTGGCGTCGATATTCATTTCGAAAGTTGTGGCAATTAAGAACTCACTACCAATTCTAGATGACAAACCTCTGATAGCTACCATACCTATAAGCACGAGCATCTAGGCTTCAGGCAGGTGAACATTTCAGTGTAACGTGTTTATGCTGCGTTGTAATGCCGTCTTCAAGACATTGTTGTTACTCCTTCCAAAGCGCTGGCAGAGGGTGTTTGCCGTGAGATTTGGTGTTCTGGTAATATTTCAACTTTTCAGCTAAAGTTGCGCATACGTCGTTGGCTTTGCGTGATGTTAGAGAAAGGTTTGACTACTGGGCGGACATTTAACTTTATTAGTCTTTAACCCAATAAATGATTTTATAACGTTTTGGTAAAGTTTTCATACGAGTGAGTTCGGTCAGTTGAGTTCCAATCGAAACGTGATGGCTAATTTGTCCTGAAAATTCAACAGAAATGCTCATTTAAGAATCTGTTTGTTACACCTCAACCTCGGCTTGGGGGAAGTGAGGAAGGTGGGAGTGAAAGAAGAAAGAGAGATAGAGACGCCTTAGTGTAGGGCTCCGGAATAATTTCGATCACCTGGTTTTTTGCCGTGCACTGGCATAGCATAGCACACGGGCCCCTTTCGCGTTTCGCCTCCGTTGTAACACAGCCGCCGCGGCTGGGGTTGAACCCGCGTCCTCGGGCACAGCAGCCGAATGCGTTAACCATTGAGCCACCGGGGCTGGTGCAGGAAAGAAGGGTGGTAGCAAACAGGGTGGAGAAGATCAGACGACAGATAATAGAAGAGCGTGTTTGAAGGTCATTCACGCATTAAGTACGCAATAATATATGCGCACATATACTCCGTTTCATACATAGCAGGCAACGCTGCCAAAGCTATCGCGCCTGTTAGCGCAGGCTAAGCCCGCATGCAAAAAGTAGTTCGCCATACAACCAAAGCGAACAAAAACATATTTCGTACCGACAAATCTTGAGCGCCGTGACTAGTACCTCCTGGACTTCGTTTTACCTCTTGCCACATTTTCGTCCTGCGACTCGTCGAGATTTCGAGAAGCAAAAAGTACACGTGGCGGTATGATACGCGGTCGGTAGGGCGAATCGCTTCTATTAAATCCGTGCCCAAAAAGTACTTCCCTCTCCGTGAAAATTATGGCCAGAGAGCCCGAACACTGAGCGCCTCACAGCTTCGACCGTCATTTTCAATCCTACTACGTTGTTTTATACCGCTCTTTCTATTCGTACAAACAATGGCCGCAGTTTCGAGAAGAGCGAATGATATGTGGCGGAACAATATAGTTTCATGGACGCACTACTTCAGCAACCTCCGCAGCGTTGCCTGCTATGTATGAAACGGAGTATAGGTAAATGCATACTCGTAGCGTCCTGTCATGGCTAGTACGCTGTAGTCCACTGCGGTAAATGTAGCACCGACACAAGCCCAAAACAAAGCGTATAGTGCCCAATCACAGTCAACACTCATATAGTTGTTCTTTCCTCGGACCTGAGAGCGCTGTTGCGGGGCGCCCCCTTCTTTGCGCCCCGCGTGCGCAGCAACCCACGCGACCCCATTCTCACGGGTCGGCGGTCGTCGCTCTGCCCGCGCGCTGCAACAGGCTCGCCTTGCCACTGCTCTCGACGAGGAGACAAAGGACGAAGTGCGGCCTGGACCATGCACTGTCCACGTGCATTGTGTTGCGTCGCCACACAGCGGAGAGCTGAACGAAGGGGAAAAGATTTCCTAACACCCTCTATCGCGCTGATTACAACTAAGCAGTCCTTGCAACGTGTCTTCCATCTAAGTTCTGAGCAAATGTGGCAAGCTCTAAATAGGTACACACACTTCGCGTCTTTCAAAGAAGAGAACGCGTATAACTAATCGGCGTCGGGGAGTGCTGAATCGAAAATTACCAGCCGCGTAAGAACAGCTGCAAAATAACAGCTGCACTGGGAAAGCTGCGACGAAGGCTTTAGCTTCAAGTGTAACAAAAGGCATGCGACGCAAGGCAAGAAAGATCAAAAGCACACAGCTGATGAAATCGCCAAATAGGTTTACTGCGTTAAGCCTGTGCCAAACTAATGGTAAGTTGCGATTCTGTACAGAACCAGAAGACCATTAAATGTAAAAGCGAAAGCTACAAGCAGCTGTTGTTAAACACATGAAGTTACACCTTTTTTGTTATGTCTGCTGCTACTGGTTTATGCATTCGCGAAAATACTTGTCAGACACTGCCGCGTAGAAGCTGAATACGCTTTGTTTCCGAGAGGCAGAGAGATCTCTTGCAGTAAGTGCATTCGGAGATTGTGTACCAGCGTATAGTGTTTCCTGCCACGTGCCATATATATTGCTTATCTTTTTGTTGGACGCACCTACACTTTGTCGCAGCTGTCCTTACGCAGTCGAATAATTTCCATTTGTACATTTTCTTGCGACGATTTGTTGTATGAGTTGCTCCCTTTAGTTTCAATCATAAAATGTGCCCGCGCATGCCTTGTTCTGTTCATTTTCAGTCCGTGATGTTCATTGTCATACCCGATTTTTTTTTTTTTTATGGGTGCGCTTGAATGATGTGTTTTCCTGTATTGCACCCCTGTGTCTACATCCGTTAGCCAAAATAAGTGCGCATTTCCTCGTCTTTCTGTCTGCTTTGCAATTTCAATGGGGGCAGAACTGAGGACAATGTGTATGTGCTCTTCGTTGCTTGCAAAGTAATTCACTTCCAAACACTGAACGACCAACACCGTCGAAGGGATCGTCATTCGGTGCGAAGTTGCAGCTTTAAACGAAAGAGAGAGAGGCTTTCTTATTTTGCTCACAGGTGTACAGTTTCTCGCGCGCTTAATGCTAACGCACGTATGATGTGCTTCTACGAGCCCTATGCAATGCTGGCCGCAAGCTCTAAACATTGGTGTCTGAAAGTAAAACGCAAGCTTCGTCTGCAGGTTGAGAAAGCATTTACGGCGTGTTCCTGTTAAGTATGCGGTCAACTGCACATGTTTACTCGAAAAGAAAGCGGGACGATTGCGCAAGGTACAACAGCGCACTCGTCTGCGACGAAGAAGCCCGCGGACCGCTTCGCAAACGATGCGTGACTCGCTGCATGTTTGGCAAAATAAACAAATAAATGCCTTGCGCGGTGCTTTTAGATAAGACTATATTGTCAAAGGACGCGTGCATGAGCTGCGGTAACGTCGAGCGGCGCAGCGTACTTGAAGCGAGATAAACTAGTGATTGGGGAGACGAGTGCGCGTTCTCGGCGATATCAACTGCTATGTTCCCGAGGAGTTCTGAGTTTTTCTTGCGTATAGAAGCGCGCTGGGCACTTATCTTTGGGATGTTTGCTGCCGGTTGTGGGCGAGTGTAACTGGAGCTGCTCGAGCGCTCTCGTTGTTTTCGGAGTTCTGCATGGTTGTGCCCGTTGCACCTCAAAAGAAAAATTTGCTGATACACTGTGCAGATGTTACTGTGCAGATGCTACTGTAGTGCATTCCCACCGATCGCCCATAGAAGACCTTGAGTTGCTTTGGGACGTTAAACCACCCTAAACCATAAACCAGAACTTGAATTCGATCGAGGACATCTTTAGTTGTTGTTGTTGACTTTGTTTCGTTGCCGACCACTTTGTGATCTTCTTTCTTCTGCACGCTTTTAATGACATGGGTGGTCTTTACTGTTATTCTGGGAAACCCTGCAGCGTGGACACAAAAAATTCAGGGGGGGGGCGCTTTGCTGACCTAAAGTGCGGTGAGGCGAAAGCCTTAAGCGCGGTGTTGCTGCTTGTGTCACTGATGCGTGGTTAAGACGTTAAGCTTCGCCTCTAGGAGTGGAACGCGACAGCGTCTTGCAACGCTGCCAGGGAGTCCACAGAACGCCATCGCCCGTTCGGCTCTAGGCCTTGCTTGTCCGCAAATTGGTTTTTGAGGAAACGAAATCTATCGGTCTCGCTTATCTCGGTGGACACCTGAACCTCGCCGTAAGGGAAGGGAGGAAGATGGGAGTGAACGAAGACTCCGTATTCACTAGACGCGCCTTTGCTCATTCCTAACCATCGAGCTGGCACGGCGGAGTGGTTAGAGTGCTCGTCTCGCTCTCCGGAGGCCCTGGTTCGATTCCCCAACTCGGCCAATTTCCTACTCGGTTTTATTTATTTATGTGGTCTGACTAGAAATGTTGATTAGGCTAATTGCTTAACTATTATTACTCAATTAGTCGTTAATTATAGTGCAATTATCATTCCGATATCATTCGAGTGCCATCGATTAAGTATCGATTAAGTAGTGATTGGAATATGCCCATATAAGACACGTAACCGAAACGCGGACACATCTGCCGACAGGGCTGCTAACGACAGTATGACGCATTAAAGGCTTTCGCCTTAAAAGTGTTGCTGCACAATTGTTGTCCTGAAGTGCGGGCTCAAAAGTGGGTGGAAATCTAGCAAGCCCTAGAATGCTTTTTTTTTTTTTGCCTTAGAATACGTTTTGAGATAAGAACGCGCTTTCCTGCACTTCGTTGACCCCATCCAAAAGCTGCCCTGATTCCGGACCAGTATCGCTGCGACCTTCTAAACCGACCTTCGAGACGCATGTAACTGCACTTATCCCGCTACAGTTTCTTTTGCGCGGGTTATCAGTTCCTGACGAAGAGTTTCGCAGCGTCAACGTTCTGTTTCGTGTTACGACACAAAAAATGCGCCGTTTGCTGCGCTTCCTTTCCAGGCAGTAACATTATTTCGCAGCAGCTTATACAGTGCTATGGGAACATGACTATACATTCCACGACTACCTTGTTATGATTTAGCGGGCTGCTTACGCAAAGCTAAGAGCTAGGGGCGATGTCGTGTGTTTAAACTAATCCATTATAAGCTCCAAATCTAGAAATAAGGTTTCGTCGCGAACAATGGAGCTCCCCGACAAACTGTTCGGAGACTTGCCACACATTTTTTTTCTTACTGCTACGAGTGCTCCGTACATTGAAAAGATGTGAAAAGAGCGAGTTTTAACTCCCACCTCTCCAGTCCGGCCTCGTTGGCCAAAAAGGAGCGCTCGTGTTGTGTCTTCTCTCCAACTTTGGTCCTCGTTTTTGGCGCTAACTGCATCATGAATGAAATTCAACTCGTCCAACTTTCCACCTTACTATTGAAAAGAGGAATCGTCTTCACATCCACATCCGACACCTTGTGGTAAAAAATATTTGTTGACAGCATCTCCGCTAGATTTCATTTCATTACGCGTCCGTGCGCGTAATATAGCACTGGAAAGTTTCTTCCCTATCCGCAACAGAAATCTCTGTAACATATAGCCTAGATGCATCTGGACCAGCTGCGGATGGTTTCCAGATCCGTGTGTGCAGCTGGCTCCTCGCTATGCTAAAACTTTCTAATATTACATGCCGAGTACGATAGCTCACAAGGATACGTTCCGGAATATCTGTAAGCAGGGCTCGTATACTTGCTTAAGACAGGATTTCTTGCGTAAAACAATCTTTTCGCTTAGACGTACACGAGGGCCTGGGATTGCGATTACTAATGCGAGAGTTTTCTATGGCTCTGTCGCGTCAGCAAAATGTGTCCACAAATTTATCCGCATGATTACGTCGCTCTCTGAAGATAAATGTTTTTAAGTGCGATTGTGACAGATAGTGTGTGATAAAATGTAGCCATGGGAAAAATTTGGTTGGCGAGGTGTAATTAGTTCATTAATTAAACGCGGAAAAATACACCAAGATGTCAAAATAGTCAGGGACGTCGATATAGTACGTGAACGTCAGAACAACCACGGACGTCGATACAGTATATATGGACATTTTTTCTTTCTGATTGCTCCAATGCGGGTCGCCGCAGTAATCTCAAAAGTTTTTTTTTTTTTTTTTTTTTTTGCGTAGAGACGCGAAGGAAGGAAGGAAGGAAAAACTTTATTTTACTCTAGTCCTTTTTCCTGCGGTTTGGGAGCATCTTCAGAGACGTTTTCTCCTTGATTTTACCCCCAGGCGTCTTCTCTGTCGAAGTCGTCCGCCTCTAATCAGTGGTCGGTTGCCCTCAGTCCAGGGCTCCGCTGGCCACTGCCGCCCGTTGAGCTCGCTGTACCAGACCTTCTTGGTCTTCACAGCGGTCGCTGGACAGCAGAGTCTCCCACTGCTCCGCACTCGGGTTTTGTATTTTGGGGACCAAAGAGGCAAAGCTCGCGACCAAGCGCGCCGCCGTTGCAAAAGCGGGGAGCTTGAAGCACTGCATCGTAAGCTTCGCTTTTGCCGACGTGTCGTTCCTGAAATTGTAGCGGTTATCACTTCACAGCGATAAAAGAAAGGGCATTTGAAAAGCACCGGCGCAGTGTAAGTGGGTAACGACCTCCGACATCAGTACACGTTGCAGCTGACGACTGCCCATTGTGTTCGCCAAAGGCGGGGGCGTGCGGTGGTTTGCGGCTTGCGGTTCGACTGCCATATGCGTTAAGGCGACACTAACGTCTTTGGCTTTGGTCAATCACCGAACAGTCGCTCGATGGAAGTGGGAAGGGTGGGGAAAAGCGAACGCAGTGGGAAATGCGCTGGATCTTGATTCATAAATTAGTAAGCACAAAAAAGTATCATAATAGAGAAAAAGTGCCGATCATTACGCTTCTCGGTAATGCAATTCTTGAGCTTCTTCAATATCTTGTATTTGTACATAGCGCATATTGCCTACTACTCCTATCCTTTCGTACTGTCGCTGCCCCCTTCCTTTCCCTCTCCCGGTCCTCTTCTGTCCTTTCATTCCCGATAGCCGCAGCTCAGGTGCTTCAGGTTTCGATGGCAGATGCCGCGGCTGGCAACATCAATTCCTTCCGTTTTTATTTTTATTGTTCATAACAATGAATAGTCACTAACAACAACAACATTTTTGAGCGCAGCTGCTGCTATACTCGAACCTTAGGCGGCCGCATACAGAACATGTAATGCCGAACGGAGGAAGCTCTTGGTTTTGACTTCGGCAACGCGCACAGCGTTCTGCGCGATATCACCCAGTCCACACGAACCCTTCCTGTACCCTCTGCCACCACCCCAAAGCCACCCTCGACCATATTCTTTTCCTCTGCCCGGCGGATCCTCCCCCGCGGGGCCTGGAGCACCTTACCTCATGGGAGGCTTGGGAGACCCTACTGCGCTCCGAGGACCCGGCCAAGCAAGCCATCGCCACCGGCCGGGCTGCCAGCGTCATGAGCCTCCGGGACATGAACGTTTGAGTGCAGTGGGGCCGTGCGGGGGCCCAAGGACCGACGTGTCCAAAACTCCCTTGTTATAAATAAAGTTTTCATCATCATCATCATCCGCTGATGAGCCTTACCTCGGGCGAACGACCAGCGCACTACTCTGGCGCCATCTCCTGCGAGCGACGCATACCTTACTGATGACGTCATCGGCGAGCGGACTGCTGCACGTTGGCTGCACGCGCTACTCCGATGCCGCGGGTCGCGGCCTTGCAGCTTGCCCTCTTTCCTCTTCCGTGCCCGCTTCCTCCGGCTTCCTCTTCGCGCTCTCTTCGCTGTCGCCGTCTTTCATCCTCCGCTGCGCTTCGCGCTCGGTTACGCCGAGGCATGCCACTAAACCCGAAAACGGGCGCCTGAGTTGCGCTCTAAAATGGAGCCGGACAAAACAGGCCTGTGCATACCTTCCTCCGTCTGCTGTCTTGTTGCCCTCCATCTCTTATATTCGACAGTGCCCTGTGGCATTAACGCGCCAGTCAGACCAAGAACGCTCCTGAAAGAGAGAGAGTGAACAAACATTTATTGTCCAACAGAGAAGGTGCGCACCCCAACACCCTCGGCCGCAGGCCGAGGATGTCAGGGGGACACACCGCCTTGGATGGTGGCCGGGATCTTTTGTTCCTCGGCGGCCTCCTCAGCCATTCGGACGAGTTTCCGCTGGGTCCCGGGGTCCGAGCTCCGCAGCAGGGCTTCCCAGTCTATTTCACTGTCGATATTCGGTGTCCTTCCCGGGGAAAAAGAGCATTTCCAGACAATGTGGTCGAGGGACCCCCTCTCGCAGCATTGTAGACACTGAGTCGATCTTAATTCGGGGAACATTGCGTTCACGAGAACTGGATTCGTGTATGTATAGGCTTGGAGTCTCCTTCAGGCTGTCGCCTGTTTGTTATCTAACGACGCGTCTGGCGGTGGCGCCAGCTGCCCTGCGCTCTAGTTTGTAGTGTTGGGCAATCTCTCCTTACCATGCGCTCACCGCTCCCTCGGTCGAGGGGTCCCGACTTAAGTACAGTCCGTGGTCCGACCTGCCCATTGCAGAAGGCGCTGACGAGCTCTCCTTATGCCGCCCACTACAAGGCTGACGACTGGCCAAGTAAGTTGGTACTGATTCACCTTAAAACCAGCCAAATGGAGCTGTTTCCTTGTGCTGCATCTTTTGGCTGGTTTTGTGATGTACTGCACTCTAATTGGCTGATGGTTGTGCAAGGCGTTTGTTAGAAGTTGGACCCTGATCGTCCGGATCTTACCAGAAAACGTTCTTCACTCTACACAATTCACACCTATCTCTTTTCCCTTTCCTCAAAACCAAATTATTTTGCTTTATTGTTTACTTCATCATCGTCATCATCATCATCAGCGATAGCCCGACTACGCCCGCTGCAGAAGAAAAGGCCTCTCGGTATCTATCAGATGAACCCTGTCCTGTGCCAGCTGCGGCCACCCTATCCCGCAGACTTAATGTCATCCGGCCACCTAACTCTCTCGACCGCCTCTACGCTTGCCCTCTGTTCGAATCCAGTCCGTTACCCCTAACGAACATCGTTTATCTTGCACACCGCATCTCTCACTTTACGTGAACCCTTGGTCACGACCACATGGTGGGACTTAAGCAGGGTGACCTGCTCGTCTGAGCACAGCACCCTCATTTCAGGATTACACCATATCTTGGCTACGGGAACCTCAACCGCAAGTAAAAGACGCACACAGAAATGAGGAGTTCGATGCAGGTAACTTAAAGGAGGTAATCCACCTCCCGACAAGATTGCCCACAACCACACAGCACCCTGTCCAAAAAGTACGACTGAATTTGGAGGAACGCTCAGACACTGACTCTATACCATCCCAATTTTGTTTGCCATTGATAGCAAGTGCGGTGATCCTTCCCTACCCTCACTGCTAATATCCTCGAGCTACGAACGTCTACACATACTGGGAGTGCCCCAAGGCGCAGACTAGCCCCCACGTTCCAAACCCTATCCCGCTTTCCTGGAAGGTCAGGGAGGTAACGAGTGGAGAGGCGGCGATGGATGAAAGAAAGGGAGAGGTAGAGAAAGAAGAGGAGGTACGCTGTTGCCTACAGAAAGATTGAAAGAAGAGATAAGAACGCTAGCCAGGAGAGAAAGAAAGAGAAACTAGAAAACAAGAGGGGTGGTTGAGGGAGAAAGAAGACAACGGGAGAAAATGCAGGAACGCTGTTGCAGAGAGAGATAGTGTGATACGAATCTCAACCTGCTGGGATAGCTGTGAAAACTTTTATGCGCGCGCAGCGTTGCTATCTGCCACTCGCCGCCACGTGAGCTTCTCTGAATGGTTCTATGTAGTACTTCTCTCCCCGAGCGGCTGCAGCTCGGAAGTGAAGTGCCCGGTGAGGAGAAGCTCAGCCAAGATTCCCTGCGCAGACGGCCGGAGAAACAAAATAACAAGCCGAAAAAACTGGGCGCACGAATGGCGCAGCAGCTGTCGTGCCTGTCTCAAGGCTCGCCATCGACAAGATCCACTTGTGCTCGCAGCCAAGCGGGAAGCCGATCGGTGGCGTAGCCAGACCGTGAAATGGCGTGCGACGAACACCTCTCAGCAGCGAGAGCGGCGCTGACGACAAAGCGTAGAGGGCGAACATTTCAACTTCGGAACTGCCGTCTCGTACGAGGTTCGTGCTAGGAGGGCCGCGCTGGAGCGATAGTGTAGGAAGTGATAGCCGAACTAGCAGCCGGCTTACGGCGATTGTTTTAAGTGGGCCGTTGCCTAGTTAGGCCTTTTTTTTTTCTTATTGCTCTGTGCGGCGGGTACTCTCTTGCGGGTAGAGAGGGCAAACACGTCTTCATACTGCCGTCTGGGTGCTTGTATGCCAAAGCATCGCCGTTGCACTGCAACCTAACCTCCCCCTTTCTCTTTCCTCTAATGCGGACATTTACTTGCCGGGGAGTGAGAGTATAGGTTGTGGGGATACACATGAATCCCCTGCCCCATTGTAACGGCCGCGCGTAATTACCACGCAATGCTATGCGCGCGCCGTTCGGGAGGTTTTGCGAGGGAGGGCACTCTCGCCACCCCCGCTTCCTTTCGCTCCCCGCCGCGGAGACTTTCCCTCTTTCCCCTCTTACAACGGAGAGACCTCCTCTCCACAGCCCGGGAGGAGACGCGATTCTCCCGAGGCTCGCTCGTCTTCTGGCGGGAGCCGTGCACACGCACGGATCGGAGATCTGCCACGGAGACCGCTGCCCTTATCGCCCGGCCACCGTGTGTGACTTGACCGCCGCGGGCCGTGAGCGAGGAACCACGCGAGGTGAGCGGAACCTACTTCCCCCACATTTTTGCGTGCGTTCTGCCCTTTGTGTTTTCCACCCCCGTACGCGAGCGGAACATCCTCGCTCGTTACGGCGGTTGTATTGTTGCTGCTGCACTGTATTGCTCGGGAGCAATAAACGCTCCTCCGAGTAGCATACTCGTGTTTGTCCCCTCTGGCCCGAACCCGCCGTGGTTGCGACCTACCGCACCGCGGGTTGGGGGTCACAGCTCTGACTGCTAGGGCTGGCACGCTGGTGCTAGAGAGCGACAACTGCTTCTAGCCCTTTGAGCGTTATCACAAGAATAACCCCCATATTCTTGGCGCCCAACGTGGGGCCAGAGGTGTGACAAACCGAGTGTCTGTGTGAGCGACTGCCGACACACAGACTAGCCATGGCGGCGAGCGGGATTGACATCCAGTCCCTGCTGTGGTTGTCCAATACGGCTTCTCAGCAGCAACATCTTGACACGGCAGTAACAACTACTGCAGGTGTGTTCCCAGAGGCTGACGCTAGCCCCTGTGATCTTATATCGTTTGAGCCGAGCGGTGCTTCACACGACACACCGGCTCAGACGAGCGGCGACGCTAGGCACTTCTCGCCAAGCGCTATGCCGCCAGGTAGGGAGAGCATGGCGCGACATGTGCAATCTTGCTCATCCCACGGGGCCCCTCAGCCAGAACTACCTGGCCAGGCCCAAGAGGCTGTGTTGCGCAATGCCTTGCGCCTCATAGAGAGCCTCACGGGTATCGTGCAGAACAACCTGCAAACACCCACTCCAGCGGCGAGTCCGAGGCTAAGGGTGGACCTTCCCAGCTACGGCGGCTATCACGTTCTTGTCAGTGCCAACGAGTACCTTGAGCGCATGCTGACCTACCAGCAGGCGACAGGGCTTTCCGATGGCGAGATTCTGGCGCGTGTCGTGCCAATCTCACTGACGGATCAGGCTGCCCGCTGGTTCCGCCTTACTGGCCATCGGTCTCGCACGATGGAGGAGTTCCGAGCGAGGTTTCGCGAGGAGTTCTTGCCCGCAGATTACGACCGTCGTCTGCGGCGCGAGTTGGAGCTGCGTACTCAGCATCCGGACGAATCGTTGCTTGAGTACGTGAGGGCGATGGACGAACTCTATCGTTTTGCAGACCCCTCAGCTTCGAACGGCGAGAAGGTAGAGCGTGTTACGCGACAAGCGCACCCTACCTTCGCAGCCTACCTACGAGGCGTACCGTTCAGGGACTTGGACGAACTCGCCTCGGCAGCCAAGCGCATACAGGCGGACATACTCGCCTCCCGCGCGTATCGGCCACCCCCGCCGGCGTCGCAGGCACTTGAGCCGCGATGCGCCTGGAACGGAGACACTTTTCGAAACCGTTCCCGGGTAGCCGAAATGGTTGCATTCAGTGACGGGCAATTGAGAAACGGTTGGGAACTGTCAGACCGAGCTCTCGACCCGTACACGTATGTTATGCGGTCAGCACACGCTGCGCGTGGCCAAGGTATGCAGAATCGGGACCGACATACCGACCCGAGGACGCTAGACCAAAGGGCAACTGCGACGGTAAGCCCGGCAGGGAGGAACGGTCAGCCGGCGGGAGGCGACAACTGCCCCGCCCGGCAACGGCCGAATACCATCTGCTACCGGTGCAACCAACGAGGGCACTACGCCCGGAAGTGCAGAGGCCCCGTGAACCGAGAGCACGCGCTTTCGGGAAACGAACGCAGCCGCCGGTAAGCAACGCTTCGCAGCCGGCGGCGTCAACAGCGGTGCTCAGTGAGTCACACGAACTCCTAGCCCCGCTGGCTTGTCGTTTGGAACCACCCAGCGACACGCCAGTACCGCTTATTGAGCTTACAGTGGCACAACGTAAGTTCATGGCATTGCTAGACACAGGAGCGAGCGCATCCCTGTTTGGCGACGAGGTATGTGAGCATCTCCGTCGGAACGGACTCCGACTGCGAGCGAGCAACCTCACGTTCCGATTAGCTAGCGGCACTGCGCACGCGAGCGGTGCCGCGCGGCTTGTGGTGCGGTGGGAGAAACGAGTGAGGCGCCAGCGCTTCGCTCACCTCCCCGGCCTATCGGTTCCAATTATTCTTGGTAGAGACTTCCTCGCCAAGACGGGCATTGTTATTGACGTCTGCAACGGAGGATATAGGGAGCGAGCATGTGGCACCCTGAAACCTTTCGTTCAACCCCAAAAAGCGTCGAAAGCACATTCGCTTTCCGATGCTTCGCGCGCAGACGTACGCAACGATCGCCCGAAAAAGAGCCTCGAAACGCCTTCGGCCCGGCTGAACTACCAGCCTGTCGACCGCGTCGAGAGGAAAAGCGCGGAAGGGAACCCCTCCCCCCCCGCGCGACCCCCTGTCCCCCCTGCGGTTGCACTCTGTGCCGCGGCGGCATGCAGGCCTCCCCACCCGCTGCTGGACAACTCAGACAGCTTGTCGGGGGAGGAAAAAGCGCGTTTGTCTCTGCTCCTAAACGAGTACGACGCCGTATTCACGGAGCGGCCTGGCTGCACTACGCTGGTTAGGCACAAAATTGAGACAGGCGACGCTGTTCCATGGAAGTGCAATCCTCGGCCAGTCAGCTTGGCTAAGAGGAAAGCGCTCGATAACGCACTGGACGAGCTTCTCGATACAGGCGTTGTGGAACGATCAAACAGCCCCTGGGGGTTTCCAGTGGTGCTGGTGCCCAAAAAGGATGGAACAACCCGCCTTTGTGTGGACTATCGACGCCTGAACGAGGTGACACGGAAGGACGCATACCCACTTCCGAGCATTCCCTCGATAGTGTCCAATGTTGGTGGAGCGAAGTACTTCACTACGCTCGATGCTAGCAGAGGATACTTTCAGGTGGAGATGACCCCCCGTGATCGAGAGAAAACTGCCTTCACTTGTCACAGGGGACTTTTCCAGTTTACCCGAATGCCGTTCGGCCTGGTCGGCGCGCCCGCGACGTACCAGCGTCTGATGGACCGTGTCCTAGGCGATGCAAGGTGGCACCACGCTCTTGCTTACCTGGATGACATTGTCGTGTATTCGGAAACCTTTGATGAGCACTTACGCCATCTCAGGGATGTACTGGAAAGGCTGAGGTCTGCGGGAATCACTCTGAACCCGAACAAGACCCAGATAGCGGCGACCCGAATAACACTGTTGGGGTTTACGCTAGACAAAGGACGCCTTCTGCCGTGCGAAGACAAGCTGCGGGCTATTTTGCAGTTCCCGTCGCCGGCAGATATAGGCGGACTGAGACGCTTTCTGGGGCTGACGAACTTTTATCGACAGTTTATCCCAGATTGCGCAGCTCTGCAAGCCCCCTTAACAGCGCTGTTAAGGAAAGGTGTGAAGTGGCATTGGGGACCCGAGCAAGAGGCGGCACTACGCCATCTCACTTGCGCGCTCGCGGAAACCACAGAGCTAAGGCTGCCTGACCTGAACAGGGAATTTGTGATCCACACGGACGCTTGTGACCTGGGCTTAGGAGCAGTCCTGCTTCAAGAGCACGGAGGTAGCCTGAGACCGGTGGCGTTCGCCAGCCGCTCATTAACTCCCGCAGAGAAAAACTATTCCGTGACAGAAAAAGAATGTCTCGCGATTATCTTTGCTCTGCGGAAGTTCGACTCCTATGTCGATGGAGTCGCTTTCGTGATTGAGACTGATCACATGGCACTCACTTGGCTGAGACGCCTAGGCGAGCCGTCCGGACGCCTAGCGCGATGGGCGCTACTCCTACAGCGTTACGACTTTACCGTGCGCTACAGGAGGGGCAAGAACAACGTGGTGGTGGACGCACTTTCGCGCGCGCCCGTTGACGGCTTGGGAAGTAACAACACTGCCCACTCCGCCGCGCCCGACAGCCAGAGCAGCGCGACTGCCGCGCAGCTCACACAACGCCCCGAGGGAAGGGACACCCCGCCTTCCCAGGGCGAAAGCGTGAACCACTTTGAAGGCATCAGTTCAGTGGTGAGCGTTTTCAGCAGAAGGGAGCTGTTGGAGGCACAGCGGGAGGATCCATTTTGTCGAAAAGTGTTCGACGGGCTCAGGGAGCCGGGCGGCGCGGCCGCGGCGCACATGGAGGCAACTGGTATTGTTGTCCGTGCGGGGCGCTCGAACACAGCTGGTAATGCTGTGAGCGCGATGGATTCCTATCTGCTCGACTCCGATGGCATCCTGCTGAGATATATCCCCTCCGAGAAGGATACACACGAGTCCTTCAAGGTGGTGATTCCACGCACGTTGAGAGGAGCACTTTTACGCTACTTTCATGACACGTGCATCGCTGGGCATGCGAGTGGCCCTAAGACTTACCTCAAGTTGTGCCGCCTCGCTACCTGGCCTGGCATGAAGCGGGATGCGATACGCTACGCCCGCTCGTGCGACGTGTGCCAAAGGGTCAAGCCACGTGGTGGACGCCCACCTGGGCTCATGCAGCCGATCAATAGCCAGGGTCCTTGGCAAATTGCGGCTTGTGACGTCATGGGACCTTACCCCAGGACTCCGAGTGGAAACCAATATCTGCTCGTTGTCACAGACCATTTCAGCAAATGGGTGGAACTGTTCCCACTTCGAAAGCTGACGGCACGCGTAATCATGGGGAAGCTGATCGAGGTGTTCACACGATTCGGCTACCCCGGGCAGTTGATAACGGACAATGCATCGTACTTCACTGCCAAACTTTTCGTGGACTCCTGTGCGGCCCTTGGCATTAAGCACAGGAGAACAACCACGTACCACGCCCAGGCGAATCCCACGGAACGCGTGAACCGCAACATCAAGCACATGCTCGTTGCATTTGCGGAGACGCACATCGACTGGGACACCTGTCTCCCCGAGATTGGGTTTGCTCTCAGGTCGACCGTGAACCGCTCGACTGGGTACACACCTGCCGCTCTCAACCTTGGCAGGGAGCTGCCGAACCCGTTAGAACTTACTCTACAGGTTCGCAGCAACACCCCGATTGCTTGGTCGGCACGCGCTGACTATGCGACCGGGCTGCGCGCGAGGATGACGGAGGCTTTGGACAAAGCACGCCGGAATCTGAGCACTGCTCGGGCCCAGCAGAAAGCGCAGTATGACCGCTCTCACCGGGAAGTTCACTACAAACCGGGTGACCTGGTGTTGAGGCGCAGTCACGTTCTGAGCGATGCCAGTAAGCGGTTTTCTGCTTCTCTGGCGCCGAAATGGACGGGACCATATGTAGTTCGGGAGAAACTTTCCTCTCTCGTCTACAGGCTGGCGGACTTGACGCTAAGACCGACCGGCGGGCCAGTGCATGTCTGCGATCTCAAACCCTACTTTGACAGAGGGAGCGAGTGGCCTGTGGAGAACACCCTCCCCCGCCAGCAGGCAGCCGCACCGAGAGGCAAGGCTCGACAACAGAGCCCGGCACCTCGTTACAACTTGCGCCCACGGCAGAAACAACTCTGACCAACGCGCAGGGAGTAATTTCTCCTGCTTAATATGGACTGAACACCCCTTCCATATTTCGCACCACGACTTCCGGAGCAAGCACACGCTTTCTCGTCGGAAAAGACCGAGCGGGGTTAGACTAGCTCAAAAGAAAAAAAAAATGTGTGTAAATCGTTAAAAGTAACTAAAAAGAAAAGACAGCTTTGCAGCCGCAGGCCAGCCTTCACAGCGTGCCCGGAGGAGAGCCAGCAGACGCCGCAACGACCGTTGCAGCTTCGAACACAGAGAGCCAGGCAGTTTGGAAGGCGGCCGCATTCCGGAGCCAAGAGCCCGCTGTCGCCACCAAGTTGCGCAGAAGAAGAACAGCTTCCGGTCGGCCGCGGGACGAGCGAGCGGGAATTCGGGGAAACCGGGGCCTGTGTCTACCATGGCGAAAACTGCAGCAGAGAGGCCGCCTTGGAGTCCCCCTGTCCCCGCGGCAGCGGCTTCGCCCGCAAGAAAAGCTTGGTGCCCCGCTGGGCCCGCCTCGCAAGTCCTCTGCGGCAGAGGGAAAATGGGTCGGCGCGCCTTTGTCACCCCCCAACGAGAGGAAAAGAGGGCGAGCCAAGAGCAAGTGGTTCATCCAGCTGAGTGGGGGCCTGCCGTACGCTACGACACGGTGCGTAATTGCCCTGAGCCTGCCTGCCGCCCGCGCGTCCCGGCAAAGCTGCCCTGGCCGACTCACGGGACCTGCGGTCATCGACCCCCTTCAACCCTGGGCTCCACGGTCGTCCATGGCGGCCTTCTACACTGCCTTCCTGCCCTGGTGTCCATGGCTTTCGACGACGGCACTGCTGGCTGTGAGCTGAATCTTTTCTTTATTGGCTTTTAAAGTTAAACGGTGTTTCGCCGGCCCCACTCGGTATACCCTTTTGTGTGAGCGCGGTCACTTTTCAGCCGTAGGGCAGTTTTAAGGAGGGGGGGATGTGGGGATACACATGAATCCCCTGCCCCATTGTAACGGCCGCGCGTAATTACCACGCAATGCTATGCGCGCGCCGTTCGGGAGGTTTTGCGAGGGAGGGCACTCTCGCCACCCCCGCTTCCTTTCGCTCCCCGCCGCGGAGACTTTCCCTCTTTCCCCTCTTACAACGGAGAGACCTCCTCTCCACAGCCCGGGAGGAGACGCGATTCTCCCGAGGCTCGCTCGTCTTCTGGCGGGAGCCGTGCACACGCACGGATCGGAGATCTGCCACGGAGACCGCTGCCCTTATCGCCCGGCCACCGTGTGTGACTTGACCGCCGCGGGCCGTGAGCGAGGAACCACGCGAGGTGAGCGGAACCTACTTCCCCCACATTTTTGCGTGCGTTCTGCCCTTTGTGTTTTCCACCCCCGTACGCGAGCGGAACATCCTCGCTCGTTACGGCGGTTGTATTGTTGCTGCTGCACTGTATTGCTCGGGAGCAATAAACGCTCCTCCGAGTAGCATACTCGTGTTTGTCCCCTCTGGCCCGAACCCGCCGTGGTTGCGACCTACCGCACCGCGGGTTGGGGGTCACAGCTCTGACTGCTAGGGCTGGCACGCTGGTGCTAGAGAGCGACAACTGCTTCTAGCCCTTTGAGCGTTATCACAAGAATAACCCCCATAAGGTTGGGTGTGAAGACAGTGCGTGCGGTTCATGCGGTGTTCGGCCAGGTATAAGAGAAGCGGCAGAGAAGGGGCGAGAAGTGCCGTTCTTCTCCAGGAACAAGGCGGAATAGTCACGGGCGAGCGTATTAGCACACTCGTTCCCGGAGAATTTGGCATGTATGGCTGCTACCATAGATGCATTTGCATGTACTGGTTTCAGGTGTGAGAGACCCAGCAAGAAACAGCTTCACGGCGACAGCTCTAGGGGCGTCGTTCGGCGAAATCATGGCGTCGTTGTCGTCCTCGCACTCTCACCTTTAGCCCCCAATCAATCAACCAATCACTCAATCAATCAATAAATCAATCAATCAAGAGAGCTAGCGCTGCTCCTTCACAGCTTGACGAAAGCTCCGTTGCCCCATTGAGCAGTGACAGGCTATATTACAAGGAAACTACACGTCAAGAAAAATATCTCTCCCCCCCCCCCCCCCTGCACCCGGCTTCTCCAACCTAATCAGCAAAAGGCATTCCGATGGTTTCTAAAATTCCACCTCACAGTGGACTCCGCCTAGATCGAAGCCATAGTCCTTTCAGAAGACCGGTGCCTACTTCAGACGCCTTTTTTTATTTTTTCGCGCGTTAAAATGGACGCTAGAGTTGGTTATATACGTTTGGAGTGTAAATAATCTCAGCGACCTGAAACATCCGGGTCATGCGCGTGCCCAGAAAGCTCTCCTCGTGTAACCAAACTTCGCAGCAGGAAGATAACTATACAGGAGGCTTTGGATAGGGAAGGACGCCTTCTTAGGTCCTTATCAAAAGTGTTCTTTCGCGAGCCCACCGTACAAAGAACGCGTATCGGAAAAGAGAAGCAAGCTAGGAAACCCCCGTGCTATCTCAGAGTCAACTTGTTCCGGTGCCTTCAGATCCATGTCCTGAGAGTACTTGGAAGGCTTCTCCCCCTCAAGACTTGCAGGAAAAGATCCAGAAATAAGTGCAGTTGTAGGGTGGACACACGTGCCTCGTGTTTATTTGTACTGTGTATCTATCAACACTTGTGCGTTTTAAGCGCGACACACCCAGTCCAAAACCTACGGTACCGCTCAAGCAAGAGCAGCAAAGGCTAAAAAACTACACGACGTAGTCTTCGCGCAGAAGTAGGCTGGTTGGTAATCCGAAAGCTTAATATTTTTGCGGGTGATAGCCTGTTATATTGAGATCTTCCGGGTCAGAAAGGTCGTCTTCCTTCCTCTCCCTCCCTCTCTCCAACACACGGACACACACAGAAAGAGAGAGAAAGAGGGGAGGCTTTCGCAGCTGGGGCATGAGAAAAAGTAATAACGGCGAAACGAATCTGGGCCTGTCCTCTCCGCTAAAAAGGTATCTGAAGAGAAGAGAACTAGCTTGGTTCTCTTCATTCAGAAACCGCCTCGACAATCCCTTCCAAGACTGCCAGATGTTTGCTCTCTTTTTTGTTTTTTTGTTTTCTAAGTGCCAGCGAACAGGAGAGGAGGAAGCCAAACAGAAGTGCCGAGGTAGTGCTCCCCGAACTCTCGCTATATAGCACGACGGCCGATAATAGAAGAAAGGCCTCGTCCAATTGGCTGATTATGGACCCTGGCCAATCCCCCGCCGTGAGTATGTGCCATTAAGCCTGAGGACATCATCATCATCATCATCATAATCATCATCATCTAAGAGGTGGTCTTATCCCCGGGAAGGCGGTGCTGTTCATGGCTGGTACTTGTTTCAGATGCAAGTGATGTGCGCCACAAATTATGGCCGCATAGCAGCCCTTGAAGGTGGGCACGCAGTTGTTTCAGCAACAGCGGGAAAGTCTCGTCGCGATGAGTGCAGCGCTAAATCGCTGAACAGAATCTTATGTTTGGTGAACTCGGTCATCTTTGGTAAACTTGGTCACCTTAAGGCCGCAGGCGCACCGGAAAGCGCTAGCGGTCGCACGACAGTGCCGAAGTGCCACGACGGGCCCCTGAGAAAAGCGTTCGAAAGAGAATACAGTCGTGCCTCGTTAATATGGACACTTCGGTTCCCGGGCAAAAGTGTCCATACAGCGAGTCGTTCGTAATAACGAATCGTGAAGAAAAACAAGCAGGAATATTGTGAAAATAATAATAATAAAAGCTTTATAACCAAGGACTGCTTCTGTGCATTGTGGCAGGCAGTGAAGTGGAAATCGGGCAATCTTAGAAGCTCGAGGTGTATTACTGTCATTGCTATTATCACTGAAATCGTGCGGTGCCGGTTGAAGCACGTTTGAAGAGGCTAGAGGCGCCTCTTGGTGTGATGAAGTGTCTCCAGCTATGACTTTTCGCATCTTAAAAAACTCCGTGCTCACTCGACTAACAGCTGTTGAATGTGGTAATGTTGTTTTCAAAGCAGCGCATGGAGATAATGTTTTTTTTTTTTTTTTGCAGCCATTTATGCAGTGCGGGAAATGGTAAAGCGCGTTGACCGGGCACCTTGCCTCAATAATGCACGAAATCATACACAAGCAAAAAGGCCATTACTACGGCGTTTGCCCTTTCGCACTGCCTTGCGCTGGTGTTTTGCAAAATGCAAGGGGAGGAACATCTGGCAGAGGCCCTCGGATTTTGTTTCACATCGCTGTCCATATTAACGGGACAAGAATATTTAGGTGCCAATGGCCTCCGTGCATTTTCACCCTGCCCATTGTCCGGACAGTGAGTTTCCATATTAACGAAGCGCAAATACATTGACAAAGTTTGGTCACCGGAAAAACTGTCCATAATTCGAGTCCTCTACAGGATGAAGGGTACACAACCCTTCTTAGACATCTGCCTAGCACCATGACAGACCAGAAGGTTTGGTTTATCGGGTTTAACGTCCCAAAGCGACTCAGGCTATGAGGGACGCCGTAGTGAAGGGCTCCGGAAATTTCGACCACCTGGGGTTCTTTAACGTGCACTGACATCGCACACTACACGGGCCTCTAGAATTTCGCCTCCATAGAAATTCGACCGCCGCGGCCGGGATCGAACCCGCGTCTTTCGGGTCAGCAGCCGAGCACCATAACCACTGAGCCAACGCGGCGGGGACAGACCACTCCTCCCTCCCACAGACAAGAAAGGGCGATTGCGTGGTTTCACGTCCTGAAGCGGCACATCGGCTATGAAGGACGCCGTAGTGGAGGGCTCCGGATTAATTTATACCACCTGGGATCTTTATCATGCACTGACGTCGTACAGCACACGGGCGTTTTCGTATTTCGCCTCCACCGAAATAAGGCCACCGCGGTCAGGATCCAACCCATGACCTTAGGATCAGCAGCCGAACGCTAAAGACACTGAGCCACCGCGGCGTGTCGGGGGACCTGCTAGGCAGTCGCGTGATTAGCGGGGCATGGTAGTGAATCTTACAGATTTAATGCGACGGTATGAAAATCCTCATCCGGAAAAAAAGTTTCATTAGTCATAAAATTCGCCCATTGGCTGGAGGTAACTGACGTCCATACTGAAAAACTTCACGATGTGTAACACGAGGACTAAGCCGAAAAAAGAACAAGAACGAGCGCTCGTCCTTGTTTTTTCTCGGCTTAGCCTTCGTGTTGCTGCGTAAATTTTTCAGTATGCATTTCAACCAACTAGCTCAACTTTCTACTCTAAAGCGACATCACATGACAGGAAGTTACAGAACTTCCGGTAAAGGCATCAGCAGCTTCTAATGCTGTGGTATTGGCAACACATAACGTAGTTAGATGTCCCTACAAATTCTTTGTTGTCCGGCTAACGCGTTAATTCGCCTACAGCAGTACTACGCATCTCTCACTAGTCTACACTCATCATGCATCCTTCACTACTTCTTTTCCACCCCATCCTGAAGCACAAAGCGCCGAGAAATATTGTACGCTTGGCTTGGGCCTTCCTTTTTTTTTCCAAACAGACCTCTCTCTATCTCTCTCATCCTTCTTGAAGTGACGATCGGGACTGATTATGATGCGCAGTATGCCCTAATGACGCTTTGGCTATGCGGCATCATGCAACACTGCCTTGCGGCTAAAAACCGGGACTGTTACAGCCGAGAAAGCGCGACTAAAAAACCTCGTGGCCAAGAAGAGACATCTGGGTCGCTTTTTCAAAAGTTGGAACACTCGTAGCACGACCGCGGTTATCTTCATGAGGATTGCGTCCATTCGCTATCGGGGACATCGGGCACGGAGAGCCTCTGATACTATTCGCGTGCTCACCTTTATCTCTGCTGACTCGGCAGTTGGGTCAAAAGTTGTAACGCAGTGGGTGTATACTGCACAGTAAGCGGCTGTGCTATAGCATGATTATACTCCACGGCGTCCTTGAGGCCGCCCTCATTCTGGAGAAATGCTCACGCTCTCTCGCTTATCTTACTGCTGACAGCGCGCTCGCAACCCGAGTGTAATATCGTGGAGTGTGTGGGCAGCGTGCTGCTTGTCATGGCCGTGCTACTTGAGGACACATATAAGTGGCGATAATGCTTTCACTCGCGGTGTCTTGCGCGCCGACGATCTTTTTTTATCATTGCGTAGCGACAGAAAATAAAAAAATGTAATTGCTACGTAGCGGTGCGACTCTGTTGCGACAGCAGCATGCAGCAGACGGAACAAACGTGGAGCTGCGATGCCCTAAAGAAAAAATTGGCTGGGATTCAACCCGGCCGAACCTAGTTAACAGACCGGAAGCTCGAAACGGAGGCAACAGCAGCGTCCGATTCCAGGTATACATCTGTCGTTGTTCACGCCGCTGCTGCCGCTGCTTCTCCAGACGAGCCCCTCGTTCTTCTTCAGTTTCTGCTTCAATCTTAGCACGTTTTCTCGCTCTTGATAATTAGACTCATCAGATTCAGTCAGCCGTCTACGATATACAACCGAAGCAATGGTTCCAGCGCGCTACTCCTCCATGACTATCTGCAAGCGTCAAGCAACGCTTCGCGCTTTTAGTGTGAAAACAATACTACTCCCAAGAACGGCCTTTCGTGTAGCGGCGGTCAGTTAGCACGTTTGACCTTTAGAATGACCCCTGACGTTATACCATGCCTAGTGACGTCACAACGTGACGTCATACCAGGAGCGAGAGACGGGCTGCCAACTCGGCTCGTCGGGTAAAGGCGGCCGCTTGGCACGGCGCGCCGCGCTCTTCCCACTAGAGGCGCTGCTTATGCAGTATAAAACACCTGCTTTCGCAACCTACCAGGCTTAGCCAAAGCTAATGCCCAGCCAAATTTTTTTATTATCTTATCAGATGATCGGAGAGTCACGTGTTTGAGCGTAACTGCCAGGTGAGCGTTGAATCACGTTGTTCAACACAGTCGGGAAGGCGAGCGAACGCCGCCCGCTCCGCGCGCAGCAGCTACGCTACGCTAAGGCGCGGCGAGTCACATAGTATGACGTCACAGCCCCCCCCCCCCCCCCCCCCCACACTCTCCGCCGCTTGAATGTCATTCTTCGGAGCGACATGACCTTGAGGCTTTGCATGGGAGGAGTAGAGCTTCAGCTCTGAAAGAGACCTCGTGACTTGCGAGCGATATACTTTTGCCCTGAGCGTTCGTTGCAGTCAAGTCAGAGATGTGTGGTATGGAGGTGCAGGACGCACCGGCCGAGAGACAACGCAGCATATGCCCCTTTCCACTAATATCGACCCTAAATATGTTTCCTGGTGCAATTCGGTGAATTAAATGGAGTTCTCTTTGAAAGCAGTAGTCATGTCACCGTGATTAGCGGGCTGAGGGCGCCGCTTAGAATGATTAAAAAAATTCATTTTAATTTGCTTTTCATGTTCGATAAGCAGGTTTGCGGATGATGCTGAACGTTTTCGTGGTTTGTCTGACCCGCTCACAGACCAGTGCTCTTATTTCTCTGTTGTGTCCGTTTCTGTTATAGTCCGCTCAATTTAGCCCGTTGTGTCTTAGGGGTTGCGGGCTAGGCAATATTACATTTATTTATTTTTTGAGCGCCCACTCTAGTTTATGTCCGCCCAGTTCGAAACCCTCAATACAGCAGTATTGCAGGCGGAGAGCTTTCTATTTGACCTTGCCTGTCCGCCCAGTTCACATACAGAATACTGTCGCTTATGTCGGTTTGTAAATTGCTATGAATTCGTTTCATTGGTTGAAATTCCTTGGAGAAAACCCGTAGTTGCTTTGAGTGTCTTTTCTTGGTTGGCCACAGGATTGAAACTCAACGAATTAAGAAACAAAATAGGAAGACCTTCAGTCGCTCTGCGTTATACGAGGTCTGTTAGAAAAGTATCCGACCTTTGGCCGAAAAAAAAAAAACTGGCATAACTGGAGCGTTGGAAACCTAATCACCTTCAAAGTAGTCTCCTTGGGACTCCACACACTTCTCCCAGTGGTGCTGCCATTGTTGGAAGTATTCTGAAAAGGCCTCTTTTGGAATGTAGTTTAGCTCAGCTGTCGTTGCAGCCATAATGTCCTCTCTTGTCTTAAATCACGCTACTTTCAATGTCCTCTTGATTTTGGGAAACAGCCAGAAGTCGCAGGGGGCCATATCAGGAGAGTAAGGAGCCTGTTGAACTACAGGAGGCTGGATTTTTGCCAAAAAAGTCTGAATCAAGTGCTAGGAATGTGCAGGAGCATTGTCGTGATGGATGCGCCAATTTCCTGTTGCCCTCAACTCCGGTCTCTCGCGCCGCGCAGCACCACGTAGGCGACGGAGGACGTCCCTGTAGTACTCGTTGGTCATTGTTTAACCCTGTAGGGTGCGTACTCGTGGGGGGGGGGGGGGGGGGGGGGGGGGGGGGGGGGGCACACAGAGGGAGTAAAAAAAAGCTGTCAGCATCACTTTGACATTGCTGCGCACTTGGCAGGCCTTCTTTGGCCATGGTGACATGGAATGCTTCCACTGTGACGACTGGGATTTGGATTCCGGGTCGTACCCGTACACCCAAGACTCGTCACCAGTGATTATGGTGTTGATGAAGTCGGGGTCACTGTTTGTGGAATCCAGCATGTCCTGTGAGACTTCAACACGAAGCTGCTTTTGCTCCACCGTGTGCAGCTTCGGCACGAATTTCGCCGCAACTCTCTCCATGGCCAAATCTTTGGTGATAATGGAATGTGGAGAAAAATTGCTGATGTCCACCTCTTCCGTAATTTCTCGGATAGTCACACGACGGCCCCGCATCACCACAGCGTTCACTTCGGCAATGACCTGGCCATTTCGGCATGTTGATGGCCGACCGGAGCGTGGCTCGCTCTCCACCGGTGTGCGGCCGTCTTTAAACCAATTGTACCACTGCTTAATCTGTGTGCTGCCCATAGCATCTTCACCGAAAGCCGTACTGAATATTCCGAACGGTTTCCACTTGGCTGTCTTCCAGTTTCGGGCAAAATTTGATGCAGTAGCGCTGCTCCTGTCGCTCCGCCATTTTCCTTGGAATAAAAAACCGACGAGAGCACTGCGCACTGCCGCGCTCAAATGCTGCGTCCCAGCGACTGACGCTATCGGCAGGCCGGAAAAAATTCGTGCATGCGCACGGAGGTTCAAGGTTGACTGGTGCAAGAGCGCTTGTTTCATATCCATCAGGTGTTCGCAAAAAAAAAATAAAGTCGGGTACTTTTCTAACAGACCTCGTACATGAGTATAGCGCCATGTTGGATGGGTAATCTTCGCCTTTTGGGATAATGGTAGCAATTCAGCGTGGGTTGTGGGCACTTGGAGAAAGCCGCATCCACTGCACAATTTATGGAACAGTTAAGACAAACGTGGAGAGCGTAGCGCGCTAGCGAAGACAGTCATATGACGTTTTGTTTCTCTGCTATTAATTTTTGGAATAGCTTGCCATCGCCGATGAAATCAGGTCCATATTTCTGTAACCTCGAATTATCACTGAAGATTTTATCCCTTTGAGGCGTCAAACAAATGTGGTTAAAAGACAAAAAAATATTTGATGTGTAAAACATCATTCGTAGACCTCCGGAAAGTAAACTGTAAAAAAAAGAAATCGCGCCAGATTTTTCGGTTTTCTGACCATTTTACTGCGTTCACATTTATGGACATTCCAGAGGCTTGCACAGAATGATATGATAATGTTCATGTCGCGTCCAAAACAATGGGTGCACTGCCTGAAAGGGTTATTTTTTAGCAGAAAACACGTTTCGCTGCCTTTCATGGTTTTCTCGGTCATTTTCATTTGTAAATTTACTTCCTTGTGGGCTACTGTTCAATGCATGATTATGTATAACTAGTGATGCGGTGTTAGTGTAATTGTACTTGAAAATGGTTGGTTTTCTTGAGCACCCAATATCTATAGGCTCAATGGGAACCCCTTTCTTTGAAATGATGAGTATGCTTCCCTTATTACGTGCGTTCAAAATAAACCTGACTTGATTTGACAAAGGAGAGGGGGTGATGTCTTTTCCGCAGAGGTTTGAGCGCTGCAAGCCTTCTTTCCATGCCCAGGCTGGTTAAACAGATGTAAACATTTTTTCAGATAATAAACTGAAATTTTACTTATTAGCATCGAAATCAGCTCCGAAATGACAAGAATGCAAATTCTTCCTGCTAAATCATCACCCCTGGTGATGTGAACGGGCAATTTTCTTTTTAGTTCTTTACCAACTGCCCTCTCTACTCTCTGTGCGACGCATCATGACTACGTTCTGGAGAAAGCGTGTATTGCTGTAACAAACGTTTGTCAAGACAGGCGTCGAACAAAGAGCTCTCCCATTTCCTCTCAGTAGCTCACAAGTGTTACTAAGTACTGGCGCAGGTGATGTTACCTCGAAGCTGCCAAGGCGCTTCTGAGTAGTCTCTTACAGACTCCGTTCAACTCTTGATTCGACTCCGGAGCGCAACGTGAAAGCAGAGCGAGCGTGTAGCCACGTTGGCAGGCGTTCGCAATGCTTCTTTCGCACAGGCAGTGGCACCGAAAATAAGAGAAGGGCTGTTGTTATCGACGCAGGAAGATAATTGAGTGCTGTGACGACGGGGAGTCTGTACTTTGGAATTCCGAGCCATGCACGGCGGCGGCAAAACAACGAGGACAACGGCACTGGGGTTACGGGCAAAGGTCGACCTAAGCGTATACTATCAGGCAACTGCCTCGTAGCTTTACCTAAGATACAATGAGGGGCATCAGTGCTTCATTATGTCAGGGCACGAAAACAAACACGTTTCACAAAGACGTCAGAGCAGCATAGTAGGTATGAAGCGATAAAAATTAGCGACAGAAGAAAAAATGAAATCAAAGAAATAAGACTACGGGATAACGTATTGTGCATTGTTCCAAAGGTACTCGGGTACAAGCTTGGGCCAAAAGGCGCTCGAAACGCCGGCACGTAGCGCTAATAGCAACGTGGAGCTGACGCCTCGCGGTTTGTTGTTGCTGCGTGCTTCTTGATAGCACCGCGAAAGGACAGGTCTGTGTCTTTTGAGTGCAAACAGCTGCACAGAGCCCGATTTTGTGGAGAGCGAACGAAACTGCGCTTTCCTACATGTGCCGCGTCCAAGTTTCTTACTCACTATTGAAGCATGCAGGTGGCTGTGTATTACAGACACGTCCGTGTTTTTTGCGCTTGTACGTGTCTGCTACGCACCAACTAGCCCAAAGGTCTGTGCTGTGTATTACAGCTTGGTACGGATCTGTTTTTTTTCTACTTTTTTTTTCCTCAGCTGTTCTGTAATGTAACAGACACCAGCTAGACTGGACAAGACAAAAAGAAATGAAAACAACAGTTCCCTGCCTGCAGTGTAGCTTGATGGTGAGGCAAGTGTTTGTCATCATGTCTCGCGAGGGACGTGGAATGTTTCCTCGTAAATTGTGTCTCGCTCTGAACTATTTTTGATTTTGCGGCGGTGTCTTACCATCATGTCAGTGGGTGAACTTCTGGCTTTGCTTCGTACAGGTGCAGATGTAACGAAGCACGCTATGGTATTGTTATACCCGTGCCACGAGGCAGTAAGTACTTGCTGCCTTAAGTTTTTTTTTTTTTTTTTTAATGTCGCTGGTCTTATTGCTCTTCGCAACTGACTGAATTCGCCACATTGCTTTCCTTTTAGAAATGCCCGCAATCTAGATCCCATTTCACGTTTAGAAAAAGATGCAAATTTGTTAGTAACAACTTCCTATCACATAGCGAATTGTTTATTGATAACTATTATTTAGATGAGGCACCTCTATTGCATTTTCGATGCGAATGGGGCCATTTCGACCGGCACTTCTGGCAGATGCTCTCGGCCATGCTCTCGGCTTGTGCGTTGACAATGATTGACGCGAAAATTTAAGGCTACTTCTTCGACTTGAACGATCATAAACAGGAGCACTTTGTGCAAAATAACTTTCATATTACATCTGAACAACTCTGCCGAGATTTTGTGCTCATTAAAACTGCTTTTAAGCAAATAAATTTTTTTGACTGGCTTGCAGGCATTATCGTCATCGTGACATTAAATCTGGACGTGTAGTACCAACTACGAAAATAATGGCATCAACAAACTTAAGGTGTTAAGCATTTACTTACATTTATGATGCGCATGTGGCACGGGTACAACATTACTGACACATTGCCTAATTGAAATTCGTAACTACGACACATTCAGGCTGGTAATGATCACCAGTGTGTTTCTCTTGAACTGACAAAGTTTCCCATTTCTAGGGGAAACATGATCAGAAAAGCATATTCTGTTTACGTATGTCTGCACCTGGGCATTCACTTGGCACTTGGCAACAGTGCTTAAACTCTGGCTCCGTCGAAGGGGGGTATCTAGTGATTTGAGCGCATGTAGTTGGAGAGGAGAATAAAGAGGGACAGAGAAAAAGCGCTTGGTGGCCTGTTTTACACATCGTTTTTTATACTAAGGGGCGAAATCATTTTTAAAGGTCGTTGTTTGATCAATTAATGTCACAGACCTGAAACAAACGATCCACATGCTCTGCCAGTGGGCTCGTTGTTGTGCATCCTTGGAGCTGAGCGGCCAACTCGGGACTGGCTGGGGGTGCGAGTACACGGGTTTCCCCTTTTCTTTGGCCCTTTGTGCAGTGCTGCCGAACTTTGTATCCGTCTCTGGTTCTACAAAACATGTCAATGATCCTCACTAAAATCGCAGCGAAATTTTCAAAACGATACAGAAGAAATGTTCGGACCTCCATTGACAAGAAAAAAAATGGTTGCTTGCTTCAGAATCATGCAGCCCTAGTTTCTGTACACGGAGTCCGAAACCCCCCGAGACCGCCCTGACTTTAAGTACTGCTTGGTAGGTTTTACAGCTGCTGGGGTTCAGTAAGACATGTAGTTTCTCATTACGAGAAATTGAGGCCGTCAAAATAAACACCCAGTGTTTGTTTCTTTCTCTGCAGATGTTCTTGTCATCTCAGTGCGGTCTTCTGAAGTGTTCTTTTCTCAAGACTTCTGAAATGCAGGAACATTGGAATCGGTCTCCAACAACCGCTCGCCTGATGTATTGGTACGACCGTCCAGAGTGCGCATCTATCCTTACACGCTCAAGTGAAAATGGTTTGTGGGGTATAACCTCCACGTCCTGATAACGTCACGGCAGCCCATGCCAATCAGCGTACAGGGCAGGGAATGTGAGCTTTCGAAACGTGTCGCTTTTTCTGTAAGTCTGATCACAGCTGCGAAACATTACAGGAAACATTCCATAGTACTTTTTGTTGTATGCCTTCATCTTCTCTGTGCTTTTCTTCTGTGCCGTTGCGCTGTAGTTACGGAAGGGTATACAGGAAACTCGGGACCTGGGCCATGGGCTCCTTTTTTGACACACTACAACGCCTAAGCTTACAGTGAGCGCAAACTGACTTGCGTCCCCCGTCGAGCTCCGTTCCAGGCAGCGTAATCTTGCTTCCTCGAGGAAAAGGGCTCCAGCGTATGCGTGTTGTCCGAGGCAGACGCACGCGTACAATGAGGGGTGGCTACCGGCATTGGAAGAGTCGCTTCACGGTCGCCGACTTTTGTTTCGAGCCAACTCAGTGGAGCATGACGGACGTCAGCTGCGCTGCTGCTGCGCGAACAATTCAAAACAAAACAAAAGTAAAAAAAAATAAAGGCCGGAGAAGCAAAAGGCAGAGGCAACTAGCCGGGCGGAAACAGCGAAGAAGAGTACGCGTAGTTGGTATTCCAGGACAAGGACGACAGCGGCGTTGCTGAGGGCGCGACGAGCACGTTCCGCCTCTGAGTGCGCAACATGATCGGCAGCGGAGCAGCCCTCAGCGCGACGGGCGGCCACAGCTGTGCGCGCTCGCTAGCCGCGGTCTCGTGTTCGCGGTGACGGCATGACGAAGTCTGGCCTCTCGCGGGGCAAGGGGCACGCAAACACATAGGCATCAATTCTCCCAAGGCTTTGCGCGGCTGCAGCTAGTGTGACGCGCGCGCTCATCGACTCTCTTTTTATTGTACTACTTCTATTTTCTCTCTTTCTCCAACCTCGCAGAGGCGTCGACAAGAGAGGCACGTGCTCCCGCGGAGGCTGTGTGAATCCGTTTACACGTTCCCGTGTCGGCCTTCCTCCCCCCTCTCCGGTTGATAAGGCAGCTGATCGCGGAAACGGGGATGCCCTCTATCTGGCCGCCGCCGAGTCCGGCTCTTTATCGGGTCCCTCCTCTTTGTTTGGCGATGAGCCGGATGAAGAGGAGTAGTTCCGCGCGCTCCGCCAAAGAACGGACGTCGTCGCTGTCTCATCCATGACACTGCGCCCCCAAGTCGCGGACGCCAGCACCACTGCACCGCCATGGCTCTGAGGTGTGTGGTTCCTTGCGTTCTTTTTTTTTTTACTGCAGTAGCTGTGTGATATACTTTGTCTTAAACTAAAGGGTCCCGTCGTAGTACGTCGTAAACGAAAACTAGCGCCTTTGCCTGCTGGCTAATGGTGGTGTTATCAGCTGGTGGCCCAAGGCCACGAAGGACATGCAAGGGGTGGTATGGGCACCTTCGATAATCTCCCCCCCCCCCCCCCGGTTGTCACGTGATTCAAGTGAGCTTGGGAGTGGGCGCTTTTATGAAGGTGCAGTACACCTATAGTATATCCTGTTAGCCTCTCGCCCCAAGGGTAATTTGTGGGGGTTTCCTTCCTACCTTGTTGTGCCGCTGGGATAACGGGAATCTGTTGAGGGGGCGAGGGCATTTCCCTCTGATACTAAGCCATGTGAAAAGATTGGGTGTGGATTTCGAGGAGCTGCAACCGCAACCCCTTAGTCTCTGCGCTGAGAAAAGAAGTGTGTTGCATTTCAGTCGTTATTCTAAACGCAGCATACGCTTCTGGACAGTCACACCTCAAAGCGACTTTGTGCGCCATGTAAGCAAGGTAGGCACTAATTAAAGGCGTGTGTGAATTCTTGCAGCGTGTGCATAAGTCGAACAAAAGCAAACGGGCGGAACAGGATGCCGTGGTCTGACGGCACCAGAATTCGGCAGGTGTCGCGCGAATCGCCTCTTGATATCAGAACGGCGTTCCACTTCTTTCCACATGCTCGTAGAGCAGAGCAATATGGCGTCCATGTACCATTCCTTGAGAGACTACCACGTTCTTCTCTCGCGTGCTTATGTAGCATGCTTAATGCACTGAGCGTGAACATGGATATATGCTGCCATCAGTGGTGAGCATGCCAAGAGGTTATGCTTGTGCGAGAAAGTGTGTTCACCGGTTAGGTAGCTTCGCCCGGCATTCGTTCTGCTTGCTACTCCGCATGGTTGCACTCAAGTCAGCTTTCAAAACATGCAGCCTGCGGTCGACCGGGACGTGCTGGCCTTGTGGGACGCATGATGCGCGCTTTTCGTCGCGCATGACGACAGAGATCTCCTCCGGCTGGCCTCCATACCCTTCCCCACATAAAGGCTTTCTCCTTTCTCTTAAGAAGGCCAGTGCTGCGCACATGGCACGAAATAACGCCCGCCTAACATAAACAAGAGTAAATCTCTTCTGAAGCTTAAAACCAGTGGCGCAGGATAAAACTTCTTTCCCAAACGGCTATGATATATGGCACAGGAGGCGATAGCGCTAAAGCCCCTCAAATGGCTTTGTATAGCACGGCATTTTTTGTGTTCGGGGGAGAGGGGGGGGGAGGATAACGAAGGTGTGAACGTCGAGACTGGGAGTATGTTTGGCGTACACATATCAAATAACTCTAGTAGACGACATTAGCACTACATGAAGCGGGAAGCATTGCTTCGGACACGGCAACAGCAGAGGTCTTTCCATGTAGCCTTGCCATCATACACACACAAGTCGATGATGTCGTGTCGACTTGGCGCTGGCCACGAAAAATGGAGGTGCTACAGGGCACCTTGTCGCTTCTCACACGCAATGCCACTGTGCCTGGCCATGCACCATCCTTTCCCCTTTGTCCCTGCCGGACATCACCAATAACGTATAAAGGCGTAAACATGTTCACACGTACTGCGCTGCTTGCCATGTATGCGCGCCTGTATGCCCCGTCCACAGAACTCTACAGCCTTATGTTATTTTTCCCAGGCTTAGCAGCCCTGTGCTGGTCTTCGCGAGGGGCCTGCTGCGAGTGACGCGCGGCCAGGACCGGTCCAGTGCCCCACTCCGGCAGGCGTCCTCGGCGTCCCTGAAGCAGCGGCTCACCCGAGACCTAGTGGTGCCCGTGGCTCACGGCCAGATAGCGGGCAAGCAGTGGGGGCCCGACGACGGACAGCCCGTGCTGGCGCTGCACGGATGGCTGGACAACGCGGCTGTCTTCGTGCCCCTGGTGCCTTTCCTCAAGGCGGAATTCAAGGTGGTGGCCCTCGACCTGCCGGGCCACGGCTTGTCCTCACACCTGCCGCCCCGCGGCCACTACACCCTGGACAGCTACGTCGAGAGCGTGCTGTCAGCGGTCGACCACCTCAAGTGGGACACCTTCTCCGTGCTAGGACACGGGATGGGCGCCGGCATCGGCTACTACCTCGCCGCGTTGCAACCGGATAGAGTTCCGCGGCTGGCCTCCATCGAGGGTTCGTTCCCTGCAACGTATCCCAACTTCCGGCCCGAGGTTGCTGCAGGCGAAGAAGGCCATCGCTCCTCGTACACACGCCAGGAAGTCATCGACGTCATGGCTTCCAGAGGACACAACGCCGCCTCGGCGGAGCTACTCATGGCCAGGGGCTGTGTGCGTGTATCCGGAGGCCGCTACGTGTTCACGGCCGACCGCAGGGTGCAGTGCGCTCAGCCGCAGGGACTTTACCCGGGCGTGTTCGACAGCACGCTGCCTCGTTACAGGAACAACCTGATGGTGCTGCAGCGGGACTGTAGGCTGTCGGCGGGAGCGAGGCCGCACCTCGACGCCCTGGAGGCGATCGTGCGCTGCCTGGGCGCCGAGGAGTGCTCGCGCTTCAGCTACGTCGTGCTGGAGAGTGAGAAAAAGAACATGCACGTGACCGACCCGGACAATGTGGCACGCAAGGTCAACGATTTCATGTGCACGTGACATGAGCGTGCAGTCTTCCCCACGAAAAGGTCCGACGCCCAATCAGGGGTTTTAAAACACTCCCGTCCACACACAACGCACCTATACAGATGTAACCTCGCAACCCCAACCTCTTCAAACTTTTCAAGGGCAGCGTACTGCGCTTTTTCAATTGCGTGTTTGGTCACCAAGTTTTCTTTGCGCGCCTTCAGGTTTCCAACCAAAGCTCACACAGGCCTCGGGGTATTGTAAAAAAGGCCTACGTCCAAAACCACTCTCTCCTCAGAGCCTCTTTGAGTTGCGCTCTTAGTCCAAAGACATTCACCCCCGGTTGCTAGTGATTCCTTATTTCTTTTCAAGTGTAGAATCACCGTCAGTACAACTGTTTGTATATACCTCATTGTAGATTGATTTGCATCGTCGTATAGCTGTATGATATCATCAGTGTATGTGTATTGTAACCGAGGAGAAACGCGCTCATCCGCTGGTTCAGCAACGCTCCACTTTTCGGGTGCCTTGTAGGGAAAAACAACCTGACGCCTGGCGGTAAACTTAAGGTAAGCCATTTTATCGGTGGCCGTCCTCATGTTCCACAACCAACTCGCGGACTGCGTAGCCATGCGCGACAACGGTATCCGTCCGAGGTTTGCGGCTGTCAACAACACTAGTTATCAGTCAAGGCTGCCGTAAAACGACGGCCTCTATAGACGTAGTCGGCTCAGATAAGGTTTTCTCAAATTTCTGGCAGCTGGGCATGGCTGAAGGTCGTATGTTTCAGATATAAATGCAATAAAGCGGACATGTTACTGCTCATAAGACTGCACTAAAGCCCCGACGATTGCGCCCTGCGCCTGGGGTGGAACAACTTTGCACTCATTCCTAACAGCTGAACTGTAACAAAATTTCGCAGGGAATAATTTCATACTGCCTGCGGCATGATGTGCTCGCGAACAGTTCTTAGCGGATACCTCTCGCGTACTACTGCGGGGGCAGTTTACAGCAAGAGATGTTAGCGCCGGTATTACAAAATAAATATCGAATAGCGAATCAAATATATCCTTACTTATTCGCTGAATGATTCAGATAGTGAGCGTTGGAAATTATTCTAAACTTTCGAATAGGTTTCGAATTGTTGCTATCAAGAAATGCCATAGTTTTCTTCGACGTCTGTTTCGATAACAGAACTCGCTCTGAAGCTTCCCAGCATGCTGCCGATGTCGCCGTCTGCGCAAAAAGCAAGGTATACAGCGTCGGCCGCGACGCGTCAATCCCTTCGTGCGGTGATGTTCATAATGCTCATGCGCGACATCCAAGATTGTGCGATGGGTTTAGCTATGATTAGCAAACCCTGCTGGGTTTCCCGATCTCTCTAGGCCTATAGCACATAGCTCGCGCCTCTAACGGCCCAGACCTGGGGCGGGTTAATAAAGTTTTTCCTCTCTAATCAACCGAAATGTGGCGCCAGTTTCTTCGCTGTCATCCTTAGCGGCAGAAGGTAATTTTCCAATGCGTATGGCATGACGATGTAGCGTCCACTTGGCAAAGGTAAGGTAAGTACTGCGTGTTTCCACATTTGTAGCTACAACTCCATAGATGACAGCGACATACCGCTGCCAGCCATGGCAAAATTACTTTGGAAAGTGATTAAATTGAAGTACTAATTGCTTGCTAAAAATCTCGCAAATGTAACTTAATTACAATACAAACTACTGTTACCAAAACTAAATGCATTACATTACATTCAGTTACTTCCGGAAAAGAATGTAATTATGTTTTAATTACTTTCTGATTTTGTCGCAAAGAAGCACTGTGGTCATAGCTACTACAAACATTCTCTGACTACAAATTTGTCAAGAGCACAGGTGGGCAACTTCATGAGGTTTCGACTTCGCGAGGTCGACGTCAACTGAAAATGACTTCAGTCGGCCACAGCTCCAAATTTTGTTAGTAAGGTCAACAAATAGGACCTCAACCTCCTGCGCAATTTGGATGAGTGAGGTGGTCTTCCGGTAAGGTCGAAGCTTTCCGGAGTTATCAGGGCTTACTTCGACGAGCACTCCTTCCGAAGCGCAGTACAAGCGCTCCGTCGTTGCACGTGCTCTGAGAGGACAAAGCTTAAAGGGACCATGAAAAGAATTAAAAGCCGCTTGTAAATGTTAGAAGTTATGCTCAGAAGCACTGACACCAAGTATGAGTCTTCGGAACTGAGCCGGCAATTTATTATGGCTTTTTAAAAATCGCGTTTTTTAAAATTCGCGGGCCGTTTGGTGTCTTCGTAGGGAGCGATTTTGAAACCAAAACCGGGAAAACAGACGTCACTAGTCCCATGACGTCGGTAGGCCACCACACGCTGTCATTCGCTCGAGCCGCGGCAGCTACGACGTCACGGGCACACTTCCGGTAGCGGTGAAAATCGTCTGCTCGAGGCGCCGCTCGATGCCCTCGGGCAAGCGCGGGCCAGGGCACTGCCTTCACGCATATGTTTTCGATTTACCTCTGCCGCCTCTTTCTGCCGGGAGTTCGGGAGCAAAGAAAGCGCCGAGACCGGAGAGACGCTGCCGACGCACGCTGCTCTTCGGGAGTGCGACAACCGGGAGTCGTAAACCGAACGTCAGCGAATGACGTATTCATGGGCGGAGCCCAGTCCCGGAGCTGTTTTCTTTATTTTTTCTTGGTGCTCCGCGTGTATGAGTTGAGGGGGGAGAGGAGGAGCGTGATTTTTAATCGTCTATAACTTCGTTGTTATTGATGCTAGCTCGATAATTCTTTCGCTGGGGTGACGAATGATGAATTGCCTATCTTTACGTAATCTCAATTAATTTGTTTTTAAGCTCAGTAAGCATGACATTCTGTTATGCCGTCGCGAAGAAACGTGAACCGCGGAACACGGGGCCAGTCAAATGCAGGCCGCTCGTGGTCGCATGTCCGGACATCGGCAGCCCGACCGTTGTCTCTTTATCGCGAGGAAATATTCCTCTCCAGCCCTATAGTGTTCGCCACTAAGTTCAGGTTCTCGATGTTATACCGGTAGTTGTGCATTGTTTTTCGAATAGAAATTAACTGATTGATAGTAATCAATTACTGAAAAAATAACTGAATTGCCGATGACATTACCCCTTGCAAAAAGAAATCGATCATTACAAAATTCGAAGAAAATGTAATTTATTACAAGTAATCAATTGCTTGCAATGCGTTACGTAAACCTTGCTCGCATGTTTGATTTAGGTCAGCGAGGTGTCGTGCAGATGATCGCCCATAATCTTACACCGATAGTTAAGTTTATCTGCTTTTCAGAAGCTGCCTGAGATTTCACTCAGGCGCGCTTCAGAAGACAAACGGTGCTTGTGACGGGCAGGGCACTCTATACCAGGTGCTTCAGGGAAGCCCAGCGTTAATTTAAAAAAAAATGGGTTTTTCAATGGAGAGACGCTTTCTGCGGCATTTACCAAATTTGGTGGACGTTGAAAAACAGGCAAATCTTGTTAACCTGTAAAGTGATTACGTAAGTTCTAATAGCTAACTTTTTAACTGTTACCGATAGGCACCTGATTGAAATTAGATATCTGTAGCCGGCCGATAGTAGTATCCATATCAGTTCTGAGAATTTCGAAAACGCGATTACCCTCGCCGATGTGGCTTTTTTTCGAGGTCGAGCATCCGATCTCAACCTCAAATGAATTTGAAGTGAGGTTGAGTGAAGTCACTAGTGTTTTCTGGGAAACTGAGGTGAGGACGCCTCAGGAGGCCTCATCCTCAGTTGGTGAGATTGAGTGACGTCGCCAAATTTTATTTGAGGTTGAGGCGAGGTCGAGATCTTTGAGGTCCAATGCTCACCTCTGGTCAGGAGGAACATAAGGAAAATGAGTTTCAAATTTCTTTGACCAGGTAAAATTTAGCGCAATTGTCCAATGTCGCCAATTCGTGACACTTTGAAAATCAGCAAATTATTCTGCAATAAGTGTGTCTACCGCCCCGTCTGAACACGAGCAAACCTCCAAGGTCCCAGGGAGAGTATGCACTATTTTTTTAATCTGATAAATGCCTTCCACTTTTTTCTTGTAACAGTTGTCAGGAAATGAGACTCGAGGAGTTGCCGACCTCTGGTCGGAAGATGCACATTCGCATCCCTTTTCCTTCGCACAACTGCTTCACAGTAGCGCAAAACATTTTGATCGGTAAGCTCTGGCCACTGACACCAGACTTTGTGCGCACGCTTCATGTAGCAATGAGTATACGTGGTGTCGCAAATAGCACAACGGGACGGCTGTAAATAGAAATTTTGTTGCCCCTCGAAGCAGCAGATCGGTAAAAATTTGACGCCATTGTTATAATAATCTAATGGTTACGCAAATGCGATGACATTTATCGACAGCTGGAGGCTTCACACTCGTGCATCAGCACGGGCTAGCTCCCAACGCCAGCTTTCCCATCTCCTTTAAGAAACGGAACGCTACACAGCCGGCATATTCTGCACTCTTAGAAAAAAGGTAGTAGTACTTACTAACTACGGGGTAGTAACTGGTTGTCACATATGTTACTACTCCCTTAGTAACTGCAGTTAGTAATGGGAAAGTTAGTAACAGTTACTAAGCCACTGAGTTAGTAACAGCTGCTACCCGCATTTAGTAACGGGAAGCTAGCAGTATATACTAAGAAAATGAATAGAAACTCGCATATGTAGCTAGATTCTTCGTATGGTGTGCTGGCGTGGCTTGTCAAATTTATGCATACTAGAAAAATAAAAAAGCTTCATAGTCAGCTTGACTAATTTCCGAAACCAGACAGAGCTATCAGAGAGTGCTGGCCGTAAATCACACACTTAGGTTTAGGCTTATCGCGCATTACACGTAGAAATTATGCGAGGTGATGGCATCAACAACCTTACCGTGCGCACAGAAAGGCTCAGAATGCAAGAAAAGCACAAATCGGAAAGAGTCACACTCGCGCACGGCGCTTCTCAGTCTTATATACTCCGTAAATCTGACTCTGATTTACGGGCTAGTGGCTCCTAACGGTTGAGCTAAGATACCAGCGGTAATTATGAAGTTGACATTGTAGAAACAGCTTAGTCTACCTAACCATACGCCCCTACAGAAATGTTTAATTAAAAAACCAAATTATTGGCACGACAGTCTGTGTCAGTTATATTCTTTTACTTTATTTTACAGTTAAAGGAACGGTTACTAACTATATGTAGTAACTAGCGACCATAGCTAGTTAAAGGTAACAAGGTAGCAAGGGCTACTTTTTAACTATACTCTGAAGAGGGTAGTAAATAGCGAATAAGAAGTTGTAAAATTAAGTCAGAGTTAGTAACTGCTGCACTTACTACCTTTTTACTGCCTTTTTTTTTTTAGTTTGAGGAGTATCTGCGTCACCCCCTTCGCATAACATTCGATGTGGGTGTACTCTCCACCCTCCCAGAACTAACCGCAGGTGGCTCCCGCATTTTCCCCCCATCTCTCCACAAACCGCACCTGTCGCGAAATACTGTCCGCACCCGACTTCCACATGTTCTCAGACTTCAGTTCTGAGAACATGTGTTCTCAGAGTTCTCATGCAGACTTCAGTTTCTCAGAGTTCCTCAAAGTTTCTCCGACAAAAATAATCAACCGCCCACAAGAGAGCTCTGCCCCAGAGATGCCAGGTATAGCGGCGCGGACCCGGCTGCTACGGTATGCGTTACCATATCCGCTGTATACTAATACCCGTGCTTGCCGCAAGTCGTCAAAGCTGGCTCGGCGTGCTGTAGTAGTAGTAGGAGCAGTAGTAGTAGTAAATTTTATTATGTGGACTGTCAGGAGTTAAACTCTGTCAGGAGGTTAAACTGTCAGGAGGTTAAACTACTGTCAGTTAGTCTGGGTATCTACAACAAAGGAAAATGTACAAAAGCTTCATATTGTAACGTACTTGCTGACGAAGGGGGGCTTTATTAGCAGGCACGAAAGGGAAGGCCAGGCAAGCTGGGGCAACAACAGCGACAGACTCCATACGGCGCGAGCCCTACTTCGTCGTCGTCGCCCTGCTTCGTATGCGCCACCTGGCAATACTAGGTGGCAATATACTGCAGAAAAGGTTTCTTCGTACAGTACAAAATGTACATAGTCGCTTTCACACTCATGAAATATTTTTAAAATACAATGTGATGCCTATTATGACAATGTATGACTACCGACTGAGTAAGCTTTATAAACAGGAAGTAAAGAATGGTGGTACATTCTTAAAACAGTTAGCGATTCTACAAAACAACACCCCGAGTCATGCCACCCGTTACAGCGAATACTGGATGGTAAAAACATACCGCACAACATATGGTCATCAAACATTGCAAAATCAGTTGCCGAGGTTATTGAATAAATTGAATAAAGAAAATGTACAATTACAAATATATCCATTTAAAGAAATCAGAAAATACTACATGTCCAAATGATCATGCCTGATTGCCCCTGGCAATCCGCAATTACACTTCTTTTTCTGTTTCTTAATACTTGAGTTTGTTTCTACACTCATATCCTTTTCAACTGAATAATTTCTCCTTACACTAAGTGACCATGTTTACCTACCGGATTTTTATTTTTATTGTATTGTATCCATGCTATTTCCTCCTGTCGAGTGAGCTGTAATCTTGACTATCTTTTCTTGCCTTACTAGACTACAACCGCCTGTGTATTTTGTTCTTATGAGTTCATAGAATTGATCTGTCATTGTTTCATGCCTTAAGCCACGGTAATTTTATGTTCTATCCATCATGTTGTATGTTCTATTCTATGTTCTTTCTATTAATTTATGCCGTATATCAGAAAATTTTATGTTGTGTTCTGTATAGAAAATGGAATTTATTTATCAGGGTGTACTGTGAGCTGTACTGTGTATAGCATCTTTTCTCTCTTTTTTTGCATATAAGCATTGACACTGTACATGCTGCCCAGTGCATGGGGGCCTGCGGCTCTGTCAAGCTGTCGTTTGTGACAGCTTTTACTGCCGGCCTCCAGTGTCGACCGTGTACCCTACGACACAAATAAAGAGATTATTATTATTATTAAAAAAAATACCCTAAGTGGAACCCCAAGTTAGAGGACCCATAGGTGACGGCAACCACCGCGGCACGGTCCACCATCCATTTTTGGCCAATTGGCGTGTTGTCGCCAGCCGCTTCTTCCGCGAGGTCTGTGTGGGGTAGAAAATGGGTGTCGTATGTAGGAATGGACTGACACTGCCAATCCATGTGGAGAAGGGTAGAATGGTCACCATAGGTAAAGCCAAAATTATTGTGAAGGTGGGTTCTTTATATTCCATCTGTATGGTGTTCCTATTTTACACCCTCAAAAATGTTAGGCCTTTTGGAGTTCAAGGGAGTAAAAGTTTTCCTCCCCACAGAAATAGAACACCAACATGGCGTCATGTTAGTCCATCTTCATTCTGTACTCATTCTCAAAGTCGTGCTAACGACGGAAGTGGGCAGGAAGCGGCGCAGGTAGCCGGCGAACAGCTTGGGCTACTGCGCTGCTCTCACGTGACCGTATACCATTGAGTAAAGCAGAAATTTGGGCAAGTTGGTACGTATTCATTTTTGAAACAGCGCAACAAAGACGGGACGTGGAAACTGAGGGGTTTGTCTTTACCCCTCAGTTTCCACGTCCCGTCTTTGTTGCGCTGTTTCAAAAATGAAAGTGACCGTATACGTCGCGTGTTCTTCTTACGGCAAACGCTACGGTGGCGGAGGCGACCGGTGTCGTCTGCTTGTGCTTTGCGAGGACGTTTGGTTGCTTATCATCGTAGATGAAGCAATGTAACCTCACAAGCTCTATCAAGAGTTCACAACTTGCTGCGGTGGCTCATTATTTAGTGCGTTCGGCAATCCGGAGGATCCGGGTTCAATCCCGGTTGCGGTGTCCGCGTTTCGATGGAGGCGCCCGTGTACTGTGCGATGTCAGCACGCGTTAAAGGACCCTAGGATGGTCTAAATTAATCCGGAGCCCTCCACTGCGGCGCGCCTCATAGCCCGTGTATCGCTTCGGGACATTAAACACCGCAGTTTACAAAAGTTTTGAATCTCAAATGTGATTTCACTGCAGTTTCCATGGTATGCATGTCGCTACAGTTTGAGTGAAAACCAGCGCAAAAAAAAGTTGGAAATGATACCCCAGAAGTGATCTGGTGTGAAAGTGTTTGCTTTATCCTCGTGTCCTTGTGTCTTTAAAGCTTGGTTGTTAATACCATTAAGAAAACAATAAAACTGCTAGCCGTTTAAACTTGGTTCTATCGCGGCTCCAAGATGATGCACCATGCGACTACACCACAGCACACAAAATACACCGAAAAAAAGGTGTTAGAACAACGCCTTAGCGGGAGCTCATACGGTAGAGGTGAGGTATCGCGGAAGTGCACCGGAGGCATCAGCGGAACAGTTCAATGTAGCTTACTGTTGCGGAACACGGTTACACTCCAACCTCTTGTATTATGGCAGCCGCCCGAATGAGGCAGACGCAGCTGATAAACGCGCCGCCTAAACTCCGCGACACTGATGTCAGGATCCAGCTGTACGCGGGGCCGGAAAAGAAGTGGCCTAGAGACCAGCACCGATCTGTGACGTAAGCAAGATATAGTGGCGCCGCTGTCGCCAGCTGGAACGACTGGGAGAAAACTTGGTGGTGAAAAGTAGGCTTTCCCTTACAAAAAAGGCTATTAACTTTCTTTAGAATTTATATTAACATTCTATTTACTCTAGTAACATTGTATTAACTTTTACATTCTATCAACAATTGTTCATACAAAGTTGGTAGAAATTACTTCTTTGTACGTACTTCTGTCAATAGAAAGTTACTAGAAAATTCATTCTATGCACCTTTGTTAATACAAAGCTGGTAGACTGCTACTTCTTTGTATGTACTTCTGTCAATAGAAAGTTACTAGAAAACCTGCATGCAGTTTGACACATCGAGAGAAACAAATGAACAAACTGCATGGTGTTCGAGGTGATTCAAAACTATCTTGTTCGCATAATCATGGCGACATCTTGCCTGATTGCATGGTGGAATCTGTTGCAGCTAGTCATTAATTTCACTGTATCGAAAAGCGACCAACATTATTCGTAGCAAATGCACTTAGAATCATATCAGGGTATGGGAAAATGTTTTAAAACAGAAGATATATTCCATTTTAATAATTTGTGTACTTTATGTATTATTGTGAGTAGAAATACACTAAAAAATGAGAAAACATTTTTGGTCATGCGAATAGATGCCTCAAATCATGTACTGTAGGCGAAAACTTCAAAGCTAATAAAACAACCTTGAACAATGTGGGATATACAAATATCCTTAACCGCCCCCGCACCGAGTCACGCGACGAGCGCGCATGCCGCCAAGCATGGGGAGAGGGGGCACCCGGCCGGCCACTCTCCTCATGCCCAGCTCGGACGTGACGTCACGGCTACGCACTAGACCGTTAGGGGAGGAATGTCGGAGGGTTAAAAGGGAGCGGCGGACGGCGGGAAGCCTCTCTCCTGCCTCGGCGATCCTGCGAGTTGCTACTCCGACGGACCCCCCTGCCCGCCCGCGCCTCCTGGACGACTACACTCCGGTCGACGACGACTTGGTGAGCAACTGAACCTTTTTATCGGATAGAACATTCTTCCGCAGTGTGCTTTGCTTTGCGCTAGGTTAATAAACTGTTTCCCAGCGTACTCTGTCGTTGCCTATTTCGTCCGAACCCGCCGTGGCTGTGACTCTGCGCCACGGGTTGGGGACACGAGTCGCTTACGAGAAACGCCTGCGTGTAGCCGTCACGGAAGCTCGCCTTCCCGGCCGGCTGGACGCGGAGTGACCCCATAACACGAAACAAAACATTACAGTCACATTCTCTTAGCCGAGCATATTCTATTAACATTTGTTGATAGGAAGTTGATACAATTTACTTACTGCTTTTTACTCTCATATCGGTGTATTTGTGTTGAGAGTGTACGGAAGGGGGCGCGGCCCATAGAAACACATGTAAGATAAACTGAGAAATATTTTTCTCGTTTCACTGAGTACCCGTGGAGGCGGCGGTTTGTTAACAGTTGAAGAATGCTTTGAAGAATAGTGTGACAAAGTGTGCTACGTCATTTTGAACCAACCTTTGTAAAACGCCACAATAAATGTGTGTTGTAAAGCCGGGCATACCCGAAAAGGCGCTTTATCCACTGGGTGTTTCCCCGAATCAGGCGAGCTAGCTTCTCATGCAGTCCGACATATTGCCGCGTGCGCTACATTTGCTCTACTAATGCAGTGTTTAGACTGTAAACTATAGATAGCCTATGCAGCGTTACATGAAAAAGCAGTTCTCAAACGCCGTAGTAAGAGCACGACGCATGCAGCGAGCGGTTATGGTTCTCGGCTGCTGTCCCGAAAGACGCGGGTTCGATCCCGGCCGCGGCGGCTAGAATTTCTTTGGAGGAGAAATTCTAGAGGCCCGTGTACTGTGCGATGTCAGTGCACGTTAAAGAACCCCAGGTGGTCGAAATTTCCGGAGCCCTCCACTACGGCGTCTCTCATAGCCTTAGTCGCTTTGGGAAGTTACACCCCATAAACCAAACCAAACCAACTAGACGAGTCGCGCGTTATGACGCATACAGAGCGAGAAAACTACAAAGCCCACAGGCCGCTACATAAGCATGACGCAAAAGCGCGACGCAGTATATCCGGCCAGTTCTTCTACCATCATGAATGAGCCAGACGCAGCTTCTAAAGGCGAAACTGATAAACGCGCTGCTAAATGCGTAGCTAGAGCAGCTGCGCTCCAAGTCGCATTACCTCAGAGGTAAACGTCCAGGGAATTTTCTCCATTTGGAATTTGGGAAGTGTTGAGACCAAGAAACAATTTCAAAGTGGGAGTTATAAAGAGGAGAATCCTCCATTTTTATCCATTATTTGTTGGAACAACAGCGTACTTTTCTCATCTTTGCCCCATATTGATGGAGTAAATTCTTCCACACACGCAGTTTAAAGGGTGCCGTCAACAATTTAAACATCCATTGGTGTTGATTCTTGTTTAAACAGTGTAAGCCTAAAAGACCGACGATTGAGCGGTGGGAGGAAATGCTTGTCCAGCTCAGAACTCTAAAGTTCAACAGGAGCTGACAGGATGGAGAAGAGCGGCTGCAAGATCCAATGGACACCGGGAATAGGAGGACGACCATCAATTTTAGTTGTAATTAAAATGTTTTCATCGTCATCATCTATCCTGCACTGTCAGTTTTATTGCAGGGCAATTTAGTAACCATTACAGCAGGAAAGGCCTATTATCTTGGTTGTCTAATAAAATGGAACCGTTCATCCTCATATTGACTGTGAACCACAGAGGTAGCCTAATGTTTTGAGCGTCCATCTCGTATGCGGGAAGTGCGGAGTTCGATCCCCAGTGTCGCCGGGTATTCACCGGTGATACAATGGGTACGAGCTTCCCCTGGTCTGCTGCTCGGCACATCTGGCGTTAAATTCTTGGATAATGGGTTTTGACCCCGCCTTGCTTAGATGAATATACCTTGCGCCATAAATATTCATCATCATCATCATCATCATACTAGCTGTGACTACATTTCTTTTCCCGGTGTCTTTGTTCCAAAAAACTTGGCCGGGAACGAGAAATAGGGAAAGCTGTCGCTGTCAAATTCATTTGTACGGTAACATATATACGGGGTCTTACAGCTTTCTCTTATGCACCGTACATTGCAACGTCAAGCGTGTGTCGGCGAAGAGGAGGAAGAAGAAGTGCGGGGGAAACCATGCTGCTATCATCATCGTCATCATCATCATTAGTCACGTGCCTCCATCGCTATTCGAGAAGAGATCGACAGCCGCCGGGGCCGAGCCTCGCCGCCGGCGTCCCCAAAATTCGGTCCGACGGGAGCAAAATTGGCCATGCTGTCGACGCTGCAGCTGGCGTGCGCAGTGGCGTTCGCGCTCTACCTGCTCTACTACCTGGTGCACGTGGTGCGCAAGCCGCGGCTCATCTGCAGCTCCGCCAACATGCGCACCTTCCTGCACCTTAACTGCGGACCCATGGTCGAGCAGCGCTTTTGGCCGCCCATCTGGTGCATCGGGTCAAACCTGCAGTGCCTAGTCAGCCTCGTCTTACAGGTGGGCAACTTGTCAGACGCACTATACAGCGGCAGCTGTTAGCACGGCCAGGCCTCCCCTTCGAGATCTTGTAGCCGTCGTGCGCACTAAATGACGTCATCGCATAGTGAAATCACATCACCGGTTGTCATCGGTGAAATAATGGCTTTTAAGTGAGTATTTGGGTCTTGTGAATTACTGTCACGTGACCCATAAATCTCAATGAGGTAAACGCGAGTTGTGACAACATGGGCTCCGAAGTCACTAAGGCGCCAGCGACGAATTATCGGCTATGAGCTGGCTGGAGCCTCTGAAGAATGCTCATTTACACTTTCCCTCATCTCCGCAAACTTCACCTCATACACCCTTCACTATACCCTAACACTTGCCCATGGTACCAGGCCTGCCCAACGCTATTCCACATTTAGTAGGTATGCAGGGCGAAACCGAACCACTCACATACGCAGTACGCGTCATTTGAGCAGTGAGAGGCGATGCTAACCAGGGATCGTATCGAGGACGAAAGAGCCCTCGTAAAACTGGTCCGTCTGAGAGCACAAGCCAGTGAAGCCCTGGAATGACGACCCCACCCACAAGCCTCAAGGAACATTCCGCTGATTTTAATCAAACTTTACCTACCTACCTACTTGCGACGTAATGATCGATAACCAGCTGAACGCCAGGGACCTGAAAAAACGTAGAATTTTGAGTAAACTCGATGGTGTCTGCATGGCGAGGTACCGAACTTGGTCTGCATGGCGAGGCACATCGCCTTTAATGTGAAACATTTTCTGCGCGACATTCGCTGCTAATTCTCCCTTTACGATGTCTAAGCAAAAAGAGAAAAAAAATCGTATGAATAATTCCTGCACCGTGTCAGTTTTTCCTTAAATCCTCCCTCCACAGCGTAACAATAATGTGTAACAGGCATTACTTAATCACTTTCGCGGCAGGCTTTAATTAACTGAAAGCCATCCGCGTCACATTGTTTCGTAGCCCCTTGGAATTGTACTTTACCGCAATAAACGTAATGAGGCGAAGGCCACCTTACATTGACGTCGCTCCCGCAGTTTTAAGCCTTCAGTGCTTTCAGCACCCATCTTCGTCAAACTAAGGCGAATATCGCCTGGAAACCATGCGAGCCTTAAGACGAACATTAAGCAGAACTATTCGACACGTTGCAAAACTTTCCGTCCGGTTAATATTCAGCTGGCAAAGCTTCACCATAATGTAGCCCCGAGCGGGATTCGAACCGGCGATGACGCGAACAGAGCAGCTTCGTCGTCCGAGCACTCGTACATAGCTGCAGCCCCTTCATCATTGCACTGCTTGCCGCGGCACCGCTTCGTCAATTCCCTCAATGCACGGTTCACGTGTCCATCCGTAGTTAGACGTTGCCATGTTTTTCCTTCCATCAAAACCTCCTCCTCCATAGATTACACGCATGAAAATCCGGCACCCCAACTGATCCAAAACTCATTGGCAGGTCAGCTGGCCGTCACGCCATCGCAGCATTCGGAAGGACTGCTTATAGCCATAGGGTGCCACAAACAGCTGACTGCGCAGACCCTTGGGGACGCTTTCCCCAGCTTCGAAGAACGCACGTTAGGAGCCATACTTTATTATCTGACAATGGTCAACGCCCCAATACAAAGGAGCAGCTGCTAATTGTCGTCTGTCTGTCTGTCTGTCTGTCGGTCCGTCCGTCCGTCCGTCCGTCCGTCCGCCCGCCCGCCCGTCCGTCCGTCCGTCCGTCCGTCCGTCCGTCTGTCTGTCTGTCTGTCTGTCTGTCTGTCTGTCTGTCTGTCTGTCTGTCTGTCTGTCTGTCTGTCTGTCTGTCCGTCCGTCCGTCCGTCCGTCCGTCCGTCCGTCTGTCTGTCTGTCTGTCTGTCTGTCTGTCTGTCTGTCTGTCTGTCTGTCTGTCTGTCTGTCTGTCTGTCTGTCTGTCTGTCTGTCTGTCCGTCCGTCCGTCCGTCCGTCCGTCCGTCCGTCCGTCCGTCCGTCCGTCTGTCTGTCTGTCTGTCTGTCTGTCTGTCTGTCTGTCTGTCTGTCTGTCTGTCTGTCTGTCTGTCTGTCTGTCTGTCTGTCCGTCCGTCCGTCCGTCCGTCCGTCCGTCCGTCCGTCTGTCTGTCTGTCTGTCTGTCTGTCTGTCTGTCTGTCTGTCTGTCTCTGTCTGTCTGTCTGTCTGTCTGTCTGTCTGTCTGTCTGTCTGTCTGTCTGTCTGTCTGTCTGTCTGTCTGTCTGTCTGTCTGTCTGTCAGCATATGGGTGCAGCTGATATCCGGACTTTATGCGCAAGCATAAGGAGCTCGTCGGCTCGTTTGACGGCGTCCGTCGTCAGACCTGGTTCGATGCCACGTGTCAGGTCACGTGATCACACATGATCGGTGTATATGAAGGTTAGGTGTTTGACTAAGCATGACACGTGATGCGTGGTCATCACAAGCATGTCATGTCCGTGTGACGTCACCAAACTGGACGTGACAGCAAACGCCTCGACGGGCTCCTTGGGCTGTCGGAAGCGGCATTGTCTAGGCGTCGGCTAATTTCTTATTCCAAGTGTCGTCAGAGACCAAAATTATTGACGAACACTGAACAACACTGTTCATCCCACCGTGTGTGCGAAGTACCTGCTAGCTCAATCCGAAGCATTCCCGATTTCCGGTCCTCTCGCCGAAGCCCGACTTGGAGCTCTCGCGCGCGATGAAGCATGCGCGCGGATGTCCACGCAGAACTTTCTTCCGCTGCTGCCGCTGCGGCGTCAGCTGCTGACGCTCTCGGACGGCGGCGTGGTGGCGCTCGACTGGCTCAACGAGCAGTGCCAGCCGCCGGTGGTGCTCTTCCTGACGGGCCTAACGAGCGACAGCCAGGTGTACTACCTGCGCACACTGGTGCCCCTGGTGGCCAAGATGAACTGCCCCTGCGTGGTGCTCAACAACCGCGGACAGGGCGGACTGCCCCTCAACAACCACAGACTCGTCTCCGCGCTCAGCACCGACGACCTCGCCGAGGTACAGGCGCACAAGACCGGATCTGCATGTCCCTTTCAATGGGATAGAAGTCCCATGGGCTCAGAATGCTTCGTAGGTCATAAAATTCGCCCATTGGCTGGAGGGAAGTGACGTCACCAGATGGCAAGTGATGTGTCGAGACCGGAAGGAACGTTATTTAAGGCATCAGGAGCAGCTGATGATATCGTATTGCCATCAAATAATGAAATTAGGTGTCCCTGTAAAATTTTTATTGCAAGGCTTGCACTGGTATGCACGGATGCTACGGGGATAGGATCACGTCTGCTATTCGGCGGAATAGCGAGCAGACGTTCCAGGGTCATTGTCCTTCTGATTTTATTAGGAACATAAACCAGCCAAAAGACACACACAGGAGAACTATGTACGTCCTGTGTGCTTATCTTGGCTGGTTTATTTTCCTAATGCAATGCATCAACTACAGCCCAACGACGTGTGCTACTCAATTGACTTTCTGATGTTAGAATGAAACTCACGCGGTTTAATTAAACATAAACTCCATGTTCGTTCCTGAAATTTCTGTTTTTACGCGCAGCAACACGGTGCTTTGTTTTCCTGTTTCAATTAACCATCCTTAACACTAAACACGTAGTACATTGAGGTTTCTGGTTTCTGCGTTGCAACTGTTTGTTTCAGTCCAAACAGCATCCAAAACTCCTCAGGAATGCAGTCAGAAAAAGTGCCCTGAGCCAGCGAAGCCTCCTGACACTTTCCCACGCTTCCACCTACATTACATGTACTCAAGCTACTGGCATGCGTGGCGCTGCTCTGTGCAGTGTGAGTGCACGTTCAAGCACCTCAATTGGGCGTAATTAACACTGAGTCCTCCGGACGTTGAACCCCACATGTACAGTCTATCTGCTATCATTCATGAAATAGGGGTTCGAATTTGTTACTGCTGTTCTGGCCAAGACTGTTTCCAAGCTATAGAGGAGCACGAACCGTATATACGAGCCCACAAATGTATATAGTATACAACGTGGCCATGCAGGTGCTGGCAGCGGTGCGCGAGCGATACCCGGGCAGCGCTGTGCTGGCCGTGGGCTACTCGATGGGCGGCATGCTGCTCAGCCACTACCTGCTCCAGACCGGGGACGCGGCGCAGATCGACGCCGGCCTTTCCATATCGGCGCCCTTCCACCTGCTCACCAGCTACGACAACCTCATGAGCTGCTCCTCCAGCTTCCTCGTCAACGTGTACCTCGCCCACTGGCTCCTGGACCTCGTCAAGAAGAACGCCGCCGTCTTCGGCGCCAGCGTGCGTGACCTGATTTGATTTGTTCTTAAGATACGGTCACAGATATATGGGACACATCGTGGCGGAGGGCTTCGGGTTGATTTCGACATGCACTCAGCACACGCGCGGTTTTGCGTTTTAATGCGATAGCATTAGAACCTCACTGGACAGAAAATGTGTCGTCGGAAGCCAAATTCGCTGATTGGCTGGAGGGCAATGACGTCACCAGACCGTAAACTTCTCATTGGTTGATTGGCTGGAGCAAAACTGATGACATCATACCGCAACATTCCCATTGGATGGAAGTAAAAGGCATCACCAGACCGGAAATAACGTCGCTTCCGGTAGCGACGTCAACAGCTGATAATGCTTTCACATTTGAACCCTTCATGGAATTAGGTGTCCGCGTGAATTTTTTGCCTGCGTTGAAACGCCGTGGCCGCGATCGCACCCATGAACTTGCGGAAAAGAAAATTCTGTATGTAGAAGTAGTTTCACAGGTTGCAAATCTCCGTGGCGCGGCAGCAGCAAGAACCGACGCATAGGCAGCGTCCAGTCCCCGCCCGTCTCGTGTACGCGCCGTTTTTCGCCGCAAGAACTGGTTTTCTGCGGCATCTGCGATGTGCGTGACGCGGTTCGAACCAAGGTTAATATTAAATAAACGGACACAGTGACGCTGCGTCCATCCGTTGTCAGCACAGCAGTGTGTTAAATCAAGCGAGGTCGGCAGCGTCCACTTGCTGCACGACTTATGGATACAGAATCGGCAGTCGTACCGAGCATAGTCGCAAGAACTCAACTTATGTGTCCAGCGAGTCATTTTCAATCGCACCATCGCACCTCTGGGAAAAAGCCAGGCCCCTATGTCTTTCCTGAGAACGTCTTGAACAAATACGAAATCATGCACTCCCTTAGAAACGTGAGATAACACAGAATTTTATCTGTAATGAAAAAAAGGCGTTTTATTCTGGTGTGAAGCTTTACAGTTATTAACAAAGCAGATAAGGAGAAAAAGAAGGAAAAATCTGTTATTTTCACGTTTTCTCACATAATTTGCGCTGTATAAATAAAATAAGCTTGGTTAAGACGCTTGGAAAGTTGAACAATTTACTTTTATTCCGCTCTTTGTAACAAGTGTATGGTTAGAGTGTTGCGCAAGTGAATCAGTTGGTATAAACCTATGTGTGCATGCAGGGTGTGATCGACATTGAACGGCTGCTTCAAAGCCGCACCTTGTACGACTTCGACAACTATTACACGGCACCAGTGTTCGGGTTCCAGAATGCTATGGAGTTCTACATGGTTGCCAGCCTCACGGTGAGACTGCACCATTGCACCTGCACTACTAGCCGGATTTGCTTCCTGCGGAGTTATCGCATGTCGGCCATTAACGGAAGCCTCCTTCAAAATTCCTTGGCTATTGTTTGGCGCCTTATGATTGAGTGATGGTGTGCCGAAGGATTTTCCTTTTTAATTTTGAAAAATACAGCGGCAGGAACTGGGAAACTCAACTAGCAGAATTTAGCATTTGTCCTATCGCTCCAGTGGAATTCTTATGCTTGCTTGAATTCCGTCTGCGGGATCGTCTCCCCTCCTATTACGGCACAGGCCGGCGCCGTGTCTCATAGCAACCGTGGTCTCCTCGTTCCTCTACGGCCTGCGCTTGTGAGCGCTACTATACGGCCTGTCTGGACGCGTCACAGTACCGAATAACTTTTCAAAGATGTTCATGTTGGCTCTATCCACCCGTCGCAAGTCAAAAGCGAGCGGGGTGTTAAAGACTGTTATAGCAACAAAGGGATACCTCCCGTCTTGTGTTATGATTATGGAAGAGGTTAGTAGCCTACGAGGATACGCAATATTGGATGAGAAGGAACCTCATCGCAAGAGCTTTGTTGTCTCAAGTACAGGTCATGCAGAAAGAACACAGCTGCACTTTGATTAAGTATTGCATATATCCCTTTGTTTTTCATCCTGGCTTTACAAGAAAAGGAAAAGGTAAAGCTCGGAACAGACAATTTATAGCGGAAAAGACATGAAGATCCGTGACTTCGCAGAATATACGAGCGAAAGCGATTATTCGCTTATACCTTTCTAATGACGCATCTACTCATTAGCTTAGAGTCGGAAGGCAACGCATATATTAGGTTCATCTTTATTCACCAAGAAGAAACGATGTTGTAAAATATGAGCGATACAAGCAGCGCCGCGGCCGAAACTTGACCTTTGAAATTCTGCGAGCCAGATTCATGGGAAACTCACCGTTATCAAGAAAGCACGCGTAGCAAACGACTGAGCAGATCCTAAGACTGTATAGACCAGATCGACCGAACCAAGATGGCGACCGGAAGCTGCGGGCACGCTGTTGCCAGACCACCATACAGTTTATCATATCGTCCGGCAGAATAATACCGAGGATGCCAAGGACATGCGTCGTGTGTGTCCACGTCGCACCCCGAGGTGGCGCTGCGGTCACGTGCAGCATTAATTGGCCATAATTTGTAAATAGGCTACCAAAAAACTACAGCTGCAGATCAATGCCCAGACACCAACACTGACGTCTTTCTATTGCATGCACTCCACTCCAACGCTGATCAATTAGCGCGTCGTAGTCGTCGACGAACCACAGCATGTTCTCCCGATAGAGTCGACATTCAAGACCGGAGCTGCAAGTGTGCGCAAATAAAGTGATTCAAAAGGCTGCGGCCTCAAGGCTGATGTTAAGAACGGGCCACAAGCCCACCGCTGGAACCAGTGTTAAAGATGGGGCTTCTATCCCACCGCTGGAACCAGAGTTGAAGACGGAGGGGTCCTGGAGATGACTAACTCGTTTAGCCTCGCAGGTACCGGCTCCGAATGACGATGTCGGACTGCGTTATCGAGGAAACTGTACAGAAGGGTTCATTCTACATATTTACAGATGAGAATCGAATCGAATGCCAATGCAATGCAATGCGAAAAGCTCCGATCACACAACAACATCCCGTTAAATACGGTTCGCGTTCCCTAGATCCCTGACTGGGGAACTTGGTTCGAATAACGTTGTCCAATCGGATGGGCCATTGATGACGCTGGCGGTACCACCCACGGCACGGGGCGGTGCTGAAGCTCTCTCGCTCTCTCACAGCTCGGGGGATGAGAAGTGGAAGACAGTCATCAAACACAGATGCGTCACCTTGACCACTGCTGCAAGTTTTCTGTACGTTGCCTCCGTGGGAAAGCAGAATCCCGCAGTCTCCTCGCAGGTGGTTGAACCTTCTCGAACTCCCCCGCCGGATGGCCGAAGCACGAGACCCCTTTGACACAGCGTCTTTCAATTAGCAGCCTCGCTCAGCGTGACCTTGCGTAGCACCATCCAGTCCGGTGACCCGAAGGCCGACTCGGCCAACGTATACCGCTGCTTCCGCCGTGCTGCTGCTGTGCCAAGTTCTCGCCGCATCTTTGCCTAACGACGACACTCGTTTGACAGTAATTTCACCCAGGCCCGTGGGAGACGGCCTCCTTCGATCGGTTCGGAGGATCGGTGATTTGGAGTGCAACAGCCCCGGCCGTCGTCGTCTATGCTTCTGCCGCCGGCGCCAGGCCTCGTCATATCCCTTGCTTTGCGATGAGACACACCCGGCTCTCAGGACCACGTTGTCCACTCTTAACACTGGCTAAATGATATATAACAAACCTCACCTCACAGGTTCCAGACAGACGCTGAGAACGATGCGTTGCAGTCTACGATCACAGTGTACTGAACAATACCGCAGAACCGACCAACCAGTCGCTGATCACATTTAGCGGCTTGAACGGCGTATTCAGCAACGCGAGTGAGGCGTATCTGACACTTCATCATCCAGGGTGTACAAAGTGGGTAATGGGTTTCGAAGTCTAAGCGTCAGCACAGTAGGCTTCTTAATTACGAGATGAAACGGGAGTCGGGAGTTTTTTTTTTTTCAAAGCGCTCGTTGTTAGGTCGACGTTCCGAGAAAGAGAGACGTCAGCCGGTCGTCAGCACGAAATTAAAGGAGGCTCACTACGTTGTGAGTGAGAGTCCACCAAGATGGGAAGGCAAGGAGCCGAGAACTGTGAGGTCACATTTAGCACCGTCAGTGGATCCGAATATAGGCGTGTGCACAGGGATGCGCACAGGACCCGTAATATCGCGTGCCAGGAACTGTTTACTTGCCGGGTCACTCTCAGAAAATCTTTTCAGATTCATTTTGCAGTTAACAAAAGATGGACGTGTCGTATATTTTGTGCGGCTAGAGAGAATGGAAATTCTTTCGGAAGTTCGTTGTTACACAGGTGCTATAAGCGCCGATGTTACACATATGAATCTAAAAACTGCTGCTGAATATTATTTTTTGTAGTATGCGATTCCTGTTTATTCCTCACTTTTACGCTGCTTCTTGACCGTAGGGGCCTTGATGGGAGGGGTTAGGGGCGTTGCGGTGAAACTTGTCTCCCTTTATAATGATGACCCCAGCGCATGCCTGTGGATCAAAGACAAAAAGGAGTCTGCACGGGGACCTGAATCGGACCTCATTAGGCGTGCCCAAAGCCTGTGTTTACAGCTGCCTACCTAGCCTCATACACAGTACAGTTTTCGCGGCTGTGCCCGCGAGATCTGCAATGATGTGCTTTGAGTGCACAGTGTAGCACATTCATGGAAACTTGCACCCTGCATGTGTTTGATTCCCATGCATGTTACAGCCCGCAACAGTACCATGTATATGCACTGGAAACTCGCAGCAAGCACCCGTAGACAACTGTATATATGACGGAGGCAGGAGGCAGGATGCATTAAGCTGATCATCCCTAAAGTGCCTAGATCAGCTTTAATCAATCCGATGACTCACGGTTCGCGGACGCATGTGTATTGCACGCACACAGGGCAAGCTGTCGACGGTGCGGCGTCCGCTCCTCTACCTGGTGGCCGCCGACGACTGTTTTGGCTCCCTGGCCACCCTGCCGGCGACGGAGATCGAACGGTCGCCCTGGCTGTCGGCAGTGGTGACTCCGCGCGGAGGGCACCTGGGCTTCGTCGACGGCTGCCTCTGGCCGCGGCTGCCCTTCTACTCGGAGCGCATGGCGGCCGCATACGTGCGCGGGCTGCTGGCGCTCGCCAGGGGTCCGCTCGGTGCCAAGGCGCTGCGCGGCTTGGTGGGCGTCGAGAAGACCTCCGCCACCTCGCTGCCCCTCAGCAACAGCAGGCTGGCCGAAGCGAAGCAGCGGCTGCACCGCAGCTCCAGTGCGCTGACCGTTGGTGGGAGGCAGCAGGATGAGCAGACAGCGGAGCCGTCCACCAGCGAAATTGCGCGGCGCCGAAACATTGTGACGAAGGAAGTGGCTGTGTGAACCGGCCGAACAGTATTTTTACACGCTTCGGACAGCGGGGATAAGCCTCTGTCCGTATATTGCGCGGGTCCAACCTCCATGCATATTAGCAGGGTCGATCTAAACGTAGCGCCCATAGAGAATTAAATCGAAAATTGGCGGCTGACGGCTAAAGAAGGCAGTGCGCTTGCGGTCTCTGCTATACGTGAACGACGCATCATCACTCCATACTACCGCTGTTTCCTCGTTTAAGCTGGACATTCTTTCATGCCATGCCAGTTAATTTCTTTTTGTGCTGTTTTCGCAATCCTGTACTCATTACAACTGCTCTTTCCGCAGCCAGTAACATACAGTACTCACGATTCGATGGTAGCAGTTCTCCGGTCGCCTCAACAAGATTACGCCGGTGAACCCCTCTTACGCAGACAGCTTCAACTGGCATAAAAACCAACCAGTTCATCTCGGATCACGCATGCGAGTGCCCTAACCCAAGTAGCACCGAACATTAGAATAATGTTATAATAATGTTTAAGTAAGGTTACATGTATGGAAAGCATTAGTTTAGCACTGAAATTCAACATATTCTACAGCTGACATTTAAATGTTGTTATAATGTTGAACATGAACAATGTTATATGTTGTATCATAAACATTAGTTTAAAGTTGCAAATAAAGTTTTAATATAGCCTTCTAAATGTTGCTACGTTTGAATCATAACAATAAAACAATATTACAAATATATTTCAAGCCTTAGGCCCCAGAACTAATTTCACTGTTCTTGCAAAAAATGTTTTTCAAATAGAATCACTCTGCAAATAAACCTCATAGATTGTACCCGCCATAAATTGCATGCACAGCGCCATTATTTTGTTTAAAAACTTTGCTTAACCATTCGCCACTATAACTCATAGGACATCCCTCAGTAATGGATATATAAGGTTGACTGCATGGTATCTGTTCGGAAGTGAGAGTCTACGAGTTGCATGCTGTGCTACACATAGTGGAGCTCACGTGTCGTCCTTGGTTCCTGCAATAAGTTGTGTATCGTCACGGGCCTGCTGCTCGTACAGGGCTGCTTGGCCATTCTCAAAATTGTTACATTTATGTCGTTTAAATTTTTAAGTCATGTGAAGTTATTCGCACATTTGTGTGTAACATATAACAAAAAATTTAGAAAAAAGGTCATTAAGAATACTGAGTTAACGTATGACCAAAGCAGAAAGGTAACGTCGTCGTAATGTTTCAGTGCCACCTGGGAATATTAGTCTCAAAGGTGTAGTTGTGACTGGTGAGCGCAGCGGTCCATCTGTGTGGTATCTATACTACAGGTATAAGGGTTCTGCCCGGTAGCACCGTTCACATCTGCGGCATGTGATGCGGGTGATTCTCCCGCATTGTGCGCGTCCGCACGGCAGACCCCGCATGTGCTTTCGGTTTTCAAGCGCGCTCGAGACTCTGAAAATGCGCTTTACCCTACTACCAACCCATGAACAACTGGTCGCAGAAATTCGACAACTACATCACTCTGCCATCAACAAAGGACATGACATTATATACCAATGGCTACCGGCGCACAGCGGCATAACAGGCAATCACCGCGCGGATGAGGTCGCGCGAACTGCTCACGACGACGACGATTTTGTGTGTCGATCCCCATTTCGAGATCAGACGCAGCGGGCAGGCTTCGCGCACTTGCGCGGGACATCACGCTTGCCGCGTGGAATTCAGGCCAGTTTTACAATCCACGTTTAAAATCCTTGGACCCAGATCTGAAGCTCCGGCTTCCATCAGGCCTACCACGACGAGAAGAAACTTTGCTGTGCATGCCGCCTCTGGCTTGGTATTGCTTTCACCACCCATTACTCGTTCTTAATCGGTATGGCTGATAGCCCTGCATGTGCCATCTGCGGGCATGGCGAGACTATAACCCACATTATTCGTGACTGCCCTGCCTACAGCGCCGAAAGGCAGTGTCTCAGCCGTGCGCTGGAGCGTCTAGATCCACGCCCACTGACGGAAGTGAAGATTCTCGGCCACTGGCCGCGGCGATCGTCGGCGGTGAAGGCCTCCAAGGCACTGCTCCGCTTCTTGCGAACTTATGGCCTGCATGATAGGCTGTGACTTCAACGAACGCTGGCTTTTCATAGTGACTTCAATTTTCTGCTACTCTTTTTTCTCTTTCATTTTTTTTATCCCCTCACCCCCTTCCCCCCGTGTAGGGTAGCAAACCGATTATTCTTTCGGTTAACCTCCCTGCATTTCCTCTTCTACCTCCTCCTCCTCCGCCTGCAAGACGAGCTTCACAGTGTGTGCGAAAGAACTTAGCTGTGCTCTCAGTTTTGCTTTATTAGTCGAGATGAGGGAGTATCGCACTACAACGGAGTGCTATTCGACTTCGGCAAATAGGCATTTTCTGTTGTTTAATTGCTGTCATTAGAGACATATTCTTATGCAGCCCATGGTGTTGCTTCAAAAATAAAAATCCATTAACCATTAGCTATTTTATGGCTTTTCAATCGCTAATCATACGTCAAAAGTTTTGATGCAGAACTTGTATGCATGCAGCGCTTGAACCCCTATTGTGCATAAATTTCACGGTGGTTTCTTGTGAAAAAATTTTCGCCCTCCAAACAGGCAGCGTTAAATACAAATGCTCGTGAAAGCATGTGTCAGTTTTAATGATACTGCGTTTATGAGTGCTCCGTTATTGACCGCTGTCAAGGCATACAGCGGGTTCGAGCGCGCGAGCGACTGCAATCCAGTCAATTTTTTTAAGCATAACCAGTTCAAGGAGTAAAAAAGTTAAAAAAAAAAACTCGTTCCGAATGATGTCATTAGTTGAGCACTTGTGCCGTTTGCGGTTTCATTCGACGTTGTGGAACTCGTTCCCGCTCGCTAACCGCGGTGGGATTCGTGCTCGAGGGAACAAAGGGAGGGACGACAAAGCGGGAACACTCATATGCTATTTATTACACTTGCAATAAATACACAGAGCGGGCCGGCTAGCTACAGAACATGAACGAGGCATTCCTTGGAAATAGAAGGCTACGTAAGAAGGGTTTCCGACTTGTACGCGCCTTCAATGGCGGCCGGGTTTTCCCGTGCGCGCCGCATTCTTGGGGCAAAGCCATCCCCGAGCATTTGCTGCGCTCACTTCGCTGCCTAGAACCAGAAGTCCAGCAGCAAGGCGCGGCAGATCTCCTGCGCCTGCCGCGGAAGGTGACGACAGCGTGCGGCTGCAACCGCTCGCGACGCTGGCCGGATCCCAAAGAGACTTAACGGCTCTGCGGAGCTCCGCGTAGCCTTCGAGGTGGCGCTCCCGTCTCTGCTTCCGCTTACCCAATGCATAATAAATACATGCCCTTCCCCTAGGTGCACCATTGTCTTGTTTAGCGTTAGCATTGCCCTCCTTTTTTTTATTTTACTCAGCTCCTTGTTGGGAGCGTACACCCACTCCTAAACGGAATGCGTTACTTCTCTGTTCTCTGTCGGTATTGACCTCATATGCCCTTACTGGTGCACCCGCCGCGGTGGCTCAGTAGTAAGGCGCTTGTTTACCGAGCCGGAGTACCCGAGTTCGAACCCGATCGCGGTGGCCGCGTTTCGATGGAGGCGAAACGAAGAGGCCCCCGTTTGCTGTGCGGTGTCAGTACGCGTCAAAGATCACCAGGTGGTCGAAATTATTCCCTCCACTACGACACCTCTTTCTCTCTTTTTTCCCTTACGGCGCGGTTCAGGTGTCCGCCGAGATATGTGAGACAAATACTGCTCCATTTCCTTTCCTCAAAACCCATTTACCATTTTTTTTTTTTTACTGGTGCAAGTCGAGCAATCGTCAGCATCCCGGAACATGCGTCTGAACATCCGTGCCCGTCGCCAGTAACGAAAGAGCGGTCACATAATTAAGTTGGCTACAGCGTTCTGCCCCCCCCCCCCCCCCCCGCCAGCGCTACCCTACACGAAATTCAGGGAGGGGGTGTCTTGCTCCCCCCACCTCCCATGTGAGAAATTTTGCGTAAGAAACCCCCGCTGAAGCAACTTTTTTTTTTTTTAAGAAAGAAGTGCAAGAAATACATGGTTCACACACTAAACATTTTTACACCCTTAAAGGTATAACGCTGTTGCAGGGCAAACACACTGAGTTGCCTTGCCTCACGGTGGAACGACTACGTTGTGTGAATATACCCTGTGTTCGGCGATGAAGGACGCGTGCTGTGTTGTCTTGAGACTACAGCACTCGGTTGACCTCACAGTGCTCAGGCCACTGCTGTTGTTTTGTTGTTGCAGCGGCCTGTGACCTTCAGACCGCACTTCTTTCATATACCTCTTCCCTTTTCCCCAGTTCAGGGTAGCCAATCGGAACACCTTACTGGTTAACCTGCCCGCCTTTCCTCTTCTCTTCCTTTCTCGAAGGGTGATAGCCCTGGAACAAGCGAACACCCTTTTCGCACCTTTTATGGTGTTAAAAATTGGTAAAACCGAGTAGACGTGCGAAAGCAGGTGTTCATATTTTAATTAGAGGGGGCACTTAAGCTCCGCTTTAAGGATACGACGTGATATATTTAGTGGATAACGCCCATATATGCAGAACTGGTCATTCTCTACTTAAAGGGGTGGAGACACCAAATTTTGCAGCTATAAAAAGCCTGCTATGGGATTCCTATGTATGCAAGGGCACTCACAGCCAGGTGTTGGACGCAACAAACGTTTAAAAAATATTTTAATTCGGTTCCAAAGATTACCTAAATGATCACTCTCACGATCTAGACCCATCGCTAGCGCCATCAACCACGACGTCACAAGGGGTGTAGAAAAATAAAGTTTTAGTGACGTCATACCAAAATACAGTGACGTACGATGAGCGGGGCACAACCGCGTGAGCGCAGTCGACGCACCAGCGAGCCGCGTTTGCTGCTAACCGCCACTCGCTCGGTTTGCGGCGCGCCGTTGCGAACAGCGTCGCAACGTCCGATTGCAGCTCGTTGCCTGCGTCCGGCCTGCTAGATGTCAACGGCGGGCCGCTCGCGGCAACAACGACGGGAAGCGGCAGCGTCATGATGACATAGGGCGCACTCCTTGGAGCCGGGCGGTCTGCGCCAGTCTTCGTGCCGAACGCCGGCGTCTGAAGAACGCGATAGTATTGTTTGTTCACGTTCATAGCAAACCCTGGGTTCATAGCAAACGCGCGAACCACAAATTTGGTGTGGAGACACCAAATTTGTGGTTCGCGCGTTCTTAGTTTCAAACGTTTCTTATGGCTCCAGGAAGCATGATACACACTCAAAGATTCATATATTCACAGTGAATAATTTATTATAGCATTTTTAGGTGAACGATTTTCGGTTTCGGTTTCGGAACGCCGAGTTGTACAGTGACGTCACAGAGGGGGAAGATCAACTGCTTCGCTTGGTCACGTGGGCCCACAAAAGTTGTGACGCACCTACTGCTGCATCGTCTGCTTTCCCACACACGTGCTGACCAGCGCATGAAAACAAACAACTGCACGTCTAGTCCCAGCAGCTCGGATTCTGACAGATCTGATTCCAATGAGTGAGGACATCGACTTTTTTTTTGTTCGCACGCTAATATCGCCTTCGCGGGTTCGCGTGAGGATGCGAAACACTTTGCAAAATGCCAGTAAGCATCGCTGCGCCGCTCTACCCAAGCTGCGCCCACAACCGGTGTCACACTTCGCTGCAGTGCAGCAGTACCTGAGCGCTGCTTGGGATGGTGTACAAATATCACAAGAAAAGACAAGATCGCCTTGTTATCAGAACTGCCAGCTATACTCGAGCAGCGACAAAGCATGTCTGCTGATGTTGGGAGCTTTCGGCAACGGCACCGCTCGCGGGCGCTCCGGGCGACGAGCTCTGCTGCTGCCTGGCTGCCGTGGTCGTCGCTAGGCCTATAGCCTGTTTAGCAAGCGGCCGGCGCTATAATAAAAGGCCTACTTTTCACAAATAGCTGTAGTGTTAACAGAATCATCTCACAATAAAATAATAGTATGGTCAATCTCCTTGACGCCTTCGGCAGCGGAGCTAGCGGGCGCCAGGCGAGCCGGACCCCAACGTCGCGCCAGCGGCAGCTGCTAGGCGCGGTTGTGAGAAATTTGCTCATATCACAGTTGTTACCTCTACTATAGCAGCTCAGTATTGGTCAGCGATCCTCAAAAATGACACTTTTTTCACATTTCTTGTCCCATGGTTTATTATTTACGTCAAGAACACTCTTTAGCTCGCTTTTATGACATCGGCAGACGGTATCCAGGCTGACCTACCGGCCGGCAGACTCGGCGCGTACTTCACGTCCGCACAAGAAAATACAAAACAGCCATGCTACCAGAAAGGATGCTTTCTAGATTCGAGATACGACAGCATGACTGTGTGACGACCCCACATAATGCGCAGGTCCACACGGGACGGAGAGGCAAGAAGACACCGAATGGCTCAGTTTAAACAAAATGATGTAATCAATAATTATACATGGTACATCAGAGGCTGGGGTGTCCGAGCTTACGTGGCGACGCCGTCATGGGGGCGATGGATGGTCTCCGGAGTTGCGATCCGTCGGTGGCTGGCAGAAGCTGCGCGCCGTCCGGCTTCGGCGCTGAAGGACCCTTTTTCGTGAACGATCTCGTCCTCTCTGCGTGCCCCTCGTCCGCACTCGCCAGCTATATCTGCTCCGCCGGCCACGCCCGATCTCCCGTCCTCCCGACTGGAATGTTTTTTTTTTTTCTTCCTCCCTTCCACGGCGGCGCCCTGCGGCATCCCCGACATCCGTCGTTGGAATGTCGCCTGTCTCCCGCCGGCAGCTTTCTTCTCTTGTCCTTGTACGGCCAGGCATGCCTAATTGGGCTGGCTTTCCCTCCGGCCGGCGCCTTTGCACCATTGCACCCCTCCAGTGGCCCGCCGCCGCTGGGGGCTCCGTCTAGGCGGCGCCGCCGAACGCGGACCGTTCAAAGGGGAGACAAGGGAGCAGGACGGTTGAGCACAAAGAAAATTCCGCCGAAGGCATGGGCCCTGGCATCCCACGCACGGAACGTCACACTCGCTCACCCTCCAGAAGAATGTTCTCAGGTATGGGCCCTGGTATTTCACGCACGGAACGTCACACTCGCTCACCCTCCAGAAGAATGTTCTCCGAACATTTGAGTCCAGGCAGCTCCCCTTCTTTTTCTGAATCGCCTCGCACATTCCGTCCGACAAAACACTTTTCGCTGCACACAACACCACTGCACTGCACCATATGCCGCAGCTGTCATAACTGGCGTCTCCAGGGGCAGCACTGATCTTCTTTCACAGACAAACATGAAACTCAGCACCCAAGCCTCTCCTTGCTAGTCCAAACTGGACGAAATAAATTTACCAGTTACAAAGGAGCTCCCACTTCCAGCACAATCACGGCACAGACAAAAAAAAAATAGATAACGAAAGGAAGTCGGGCATGTTCTGCATCCTGTAAAAGTGTCACTTAATGGCAGAAAGGTTTAACTAGCAACTCCGATATTTTAACACATAAGCACATAGCAATGTTATGAGCTGCAGCATTACACAGTCTTAACCAGTCCCCAACTCCGCTCTGTTTACGCCATTAGTCCGACTTAGCTTTCCGATTTCGAAGCGGATATCGGCGTTCATGAGCCGTACCAAGTAATTCTGTGACCCCTTGTCTGCTTTGAGACTCGCGAGGGCTCGTGGCAGGAGCCTCTCTTGGCGTTATCTGCGCGGCAACCTCGCGCGCTCCTTCCTCCAGCAATGCATGAAGTAAATCAGGTGGCATTCCTGCCGTAACCTCTGGCGCTTGCCGAACAAATGCAGGAGAGGGCGTTTCTTGCGAACAATCTGCGCGCTCCGCTTCACTTCGGTCCCCATCAAAATCTGCGCTTTCCCCCTCCTCATTTCGTGAATACTGAACCGGTGCCGACTTGAGGCGATTTGCGTGTATCCTTATCAAGCGGCGGTTCACGTCTCGGACCCTGAAGTTTACCGGAGAAAGCTTCTCGACTACCTCGCACGGTCCTCTCCACCTCGTCTGGAACTTACGAGCCAACCCAATCTGTCTTTGGCAGTTTTCGATGTACACGCTGTCCCCCACATCAAACGGCGCGTCTCTAGCACCGCGATCGTGCACCTCCTTCCTGCGCTTCGCCGCTTTCTTTAAGGCCTCCTTTGCGATGTCCCTCGCCACTTGCAAGCGCGATTCTAGCTCAACCTTATAGTCGTCCAGTGAAGCGTATGGGACACGACGGGGGCCCTCTGGCACTTCACTAGGCTGGTCCGGGTCTCGGCCGTAGAGAAGAAAGAATGGCGATTCGCCCGTGCTCTCGTGTGCTGCGGAATTGTAGGCAAACATTGCATACGGGAGCCACAAGTCCCAGTCCCGCTGGTCGCGCGAAACAAAATGCGACAGGAACCCGGCCACGGTTTGGTTCAGTCGCTCCACCGCGCCGTTGCAAGCCGGATGGTACGGTGTTGTCTGCTTCTTAGTGATCTTAAGCAGCTCGCAAACTCTCCTCATTAGCTGCGACACGAAGTTTGTTCCCCGATCTGTCAAGAGTTGCCTCGGAGATCCATGTCGGAGCACGATCTGTTCGACAAATGCTCTTGCAACCGTGTCTGCTTTCTGATCTGGGAGTGCTACCGCTTCCGCGTATTTTGAAAGGTGATCGACAAATACTAAAATGTACCTGTTTCCAGAAGTGGTCGTGGGCAATGGGCCCATTATATCCATACCTGTCCGCTCGAAAGGAGCCGAAACCTCAGGGAACGGCTGAATTGGTGCTGGCCTGCGTCCCTTGGGTGTTTTTCTTTCCAGACAGGAATGACACTTCGCACAGTAGTCTCTAACATCCTGTCGCATGCCACTCCAAAAGTACAAACGCTCGACGCGCCTGCGTGTCTTCGCTACGCCAAAATGACCGGCGCACGGCGCATCGTGGAACGCGCGAAGAACCCTTTCTGTCCACGACCGAGGTATGACGACTCTCTCCCAAGCGGTTTTCTCTGGTCTCCCTTTCCTGGTTGGCCTCGTGCGCCGACACAGGGTGCCGTCTTTGCCAATGAAATAACCTAGCTGTTCGGGGTGAGATGGTGCGCCCTCTAAGCTTTCGATTATTCGCTTCAAGTCAGGATCTTTGCACTGCTCTGTGCGTAATTCGGCGGGGTCGACTACGGGGACAAACTCATCTATAGCTGACACGGCAGCTGTACGGCTGAGCGCATCAGCATTCAGATGTGTCTTTCCTGACTTGTGCTCCACCTCAAAGCAGTATTCCTGCAGCTGTAGATTCCATCTAGCGAGTCGCGAGCTAGGGTCCCTGACACTCATCACCCATTTCAGAGGATGGCAGTCTGTGACTAGCTTGAATTGGCGGCCGTAAAGGTAGCATCTGAAGTGCTTTACTGCCCAGACAACGGCGAGGCACTCCCTTTCTGTAGCTCCGTACTTCTGCTCTGTGGGGCTCAGCTGTCGGCTAGCAAAAGCCACGGGATGTTCTTTGCCCTCGATAACCTGAGATAACACAGCACCAACTGCGAACTTTGACGCATCTGTGGCCAAAACGAAGGGCAAATTAAAATCCGGGTGGCGCAACAGCGGTGCACTCATTAGCTTCCTCTTCAGGGCCCCAAAAGCATCCTCCTCGTTTTTGCACCAGCGAAAGGCGACATTTTTTGGCTGTTAAGGCAGTGAGCGGCTTAGCGAGCTTGGCGAACTCCTCTATGTGCCTTCGGTAGTAACCGATCAGGCCGAGAAACTGCCGGACCTGGCGGACACTAGTCGGGGATGGAAAATCCGAGACACACCTTAGTTTCTCAGGGTCCGGTCGCACGCCGTCAGCTGAAACAACGTGCCCGAGGTATTTCACCTCGTTTTTGAGGAATTGGCACTTAGAAGGCTTCAGCTTGAGACCAGCTCCTCTTAGTCGTACCAAAACCTGCTCAATATCGCGCAAGTGTTTCTCAAAACTGTCACTGTATATGATTATGTCATCCATATACACGAAGCACAGCTTCCCCAGAAGACCCGCCAGGATAACATCAGCGGTTCTCTGCCAGACAGCAGGGCTGTTGACCAGACCCATCGGCATTCTTTTCCATTCATAGTGCCCTGAGGGCGTGTTGAATGCCGTTTTCTCAGCGTCTGCCGGATCCATTGCTATCTGCCAGAATCCCGCCGCCATGTCCACTACCGTGAAGTACCTGGCAGAGCCCAGCTGAGAAAGCGTCTCCTGTATATTGGGAATGGGGTATGGATCGATGCGAGTTACGGCATTTAGTTTGCGGTAGTCCACCACCAATCGATACGAGCCATCTGGCTTTTCCACCAATAGTGCCGGTGCTCCCCATGGTGACTTTGAGTGTTCGACAATGCCGCGATCAATAAGGTCCTGCACCTGCCGCTCCATCTCCTCACGTTGGGAGTAAGGAATCCTGTACGCACGTTGGTAAACGGGCGATGAAGTGCCGGTTTCTATCCTGTGCTTTATAACGCCACAGCAGCCCAAATCCAGGTTGGACGCGGCGAATACCTCTGAGTAGTCGTTCAGCAAACCAGCCAGAGCCTCTCTCTCCCTGGATTTTACGTGGGAAAGATCGAACAACGCATTTGGAGGAGCCGAAGGACTAGCATGCTCTACAGTTGCGAGTACCGTATCGGTGGGCTCATGTGTCTCTATCGCAGAGGTGAAGAAAGCCAATTGTTCCTGGGAAGGCTCAGTGGCTGCTGGCTACAGTTAGCCACCCGTAGGGGCACTCTGTGGGCGTCATTAACAGTCACGAGGCACGCGGCTGCCTTCAGTCCATTACTAAGAGAGTCGACCGGTTCAAGCACTCCCACGGCGCCGCTCTCTACATCTGCAGGCACATAAGCGTACAAAATGTGCTCCGACCACGGAAGGACGACAGCCTCATCGACCAGCTTCACGGCAACCCGCGAATATACCTTCTCCAATGATCCCACTGTTTGACGGGTGTCAATATCGGTACTGCGAACCTCAGCCCTGCTCCTGTTCAAAAACGGAACTTTTGAGCCCCCCGCATTAACTTCTTCAGAGAATGTTACTACTACCTTCCCTTTTCTCAAAAAATCCTGCCCTAATATACCTGACACTCCGTTTGGCAGAGACACCGAGTCCGGGCATACGTAGCAGGGGTGCTCCAATGCAATTCCGCCGAGAGTGAAGTGCAACCGGTAGAGCCCACTTATGCCAAGAGGATCCCCCGTTATGCCTACAAATTTGGTTGCCATACCACCAGACGCTTCCAACACCTCGCGGTCCCCTTTCCTTCGAAGCGTGTTAAAGCTGCTTTCCTTAAGCAAGGTCACCTTTGACCCCGTGTCTATCAACAATTCCATGCAACAACCATTTAACTTGCAACGCACAACAGGGCATGCCTCGTCGGCCACACAAACCACCACCACCTCATTACCTACTGCTCCCTCCCCACACTCATCAGGATGGGGAGGACAATCTAGTTTTTTGTCCCTGTATCTGGAGCCTCGCTATAGGCTTGCTTAGGGCGTGTCTCGCCTGCTTCTCTTTGTGGCTCCCCACGGCGCACGTTTGGGCAGAACCTTGCGATGTGTCCGCGACCCTGGCACGCGAAGCACGCGATTTCTTCGAAATCTCGCATACCGCGCCTGTAGCTTTGTGGCGGTCTCCGGTTTCCAGCGAATGGCCGCCGTTGAGCGCCCGCTTCAACCTGGCGTTCCACCTGCTGAGATAGCAGCTGCTCTAAGCGATCTAACCGCTCTGTCAAGAGAGCAACCTCAGGGTTGGGCACCGCTCTCTCTATGACGCGAACTCTCGCTGCGGCCGCCGTTAGCGCCTCATTTCGTTCCTCATCCAATGCGGCCGCCACGGCTTGGTCGAAATTGCTCGGCTTGCGCGAGAGCACGAACCGGCGCACGGGGTCTTGCAGACCAGCCACAAACAAAGCGGTCATTTCCTCTTTAAGTAGTTCCTCCGCGTATTTCTTCTTTAGCTGGTCTCCTTCCTCCTCCCTACTCAGCGTATCGCGCGCTAGGCGCTGAAGCCGCGACGCAAATGTTCGCACGTCCTCCCCTACCATCTGTCCGGCGTCACGGAACCTCTGTACCCGCACATGACGTGGTTCAGTGTCGAAATGCTCGAACGCGAGCTTCTTAAATTCCGCAAATGATTTTGTGGATTTTACTTTTTCGTCTCGCCAAGCAAAATCATGAGCAGCTCCTGCCATCTTACACCTCGCCATTCCCAGCATTTGAGCATCGGACCATCCTCCCATTTTCCCAATCTCTTCTAGCATGGAAAAGAAATCGCAGATTGGAAGCCCTGTCTTATCCCCCGTAAACGTCGGAATGACGCTTCCTAATGCCAGCATGCTTGCTCCGAGCGACGGCTGTGGAGTGGGAGCTCCGTCAGTTACAGACATTTTTTTCCGCTCCAGCCCTCCGGTGCCTCAAGCCTCTCAAATGGGGGTCGAAGTCCCACAATCAGTCCCGTGATTCCCCTTTGATTACAATTTTGAAGTCATGAATGTCGCAGCATTCAGAGGACATTTGCTTTTGAGACCCCACTTCTGACACCAGTGTGACGACCCCACATAATGCGCAGGTCCACACGGGACGGAGAGGCAAGAAGACACCGAATGGCTCAGTTTAAACAAAATGATGTAATCAATAATTATACATGGTACATCAGAGGCTGGGGTGTCCGAGCTTACGTGGCGACGCCGTCATGGGGGCGATGGATGGTCTCCGGAGTTGCGATCCGTCGGTGGCTGGCAGAAGCTGCGCGCCGTCCGGCTTCGGCGCTGAAGGACCCTTTTTCGTGAACGATCTCGTCCTCTCTGCGTGCCCCTCGTCCGCACTCGCCAGCTATATCTGCTCCGTCGGCCACGCCCGATCTCCCGTCCTCCCGACTGGAATGTTTTTTTTTTTTCTTCCTCCCTTCCACGGCGGCGCCCTGCGGCATCCCCGACATCCGTCGTTGGAATGTCGCCTGTCTCCCGCCGGCAGCTTTCTTCTCTTGTCCTAGTACGGCCAGGCATGCCTAATTGGGCTGGCTTTCCCTCCGGCCGGCGCCTTTGCACCATTGCACCCCTCCAGTGGCCCGCCGCCGCTGGGGGCTCCGTCTAGGCGGCGCCGCCGAACGCGGACCGTTCAAGGGGAGACAAGGGAGCAGGACGGTTGAGCACAAAGAAAATTCCGCCGAAGGCATGGGCCCTGGCATCCCACGCACGGAACGTCACACTCGCTCACCCTCCAGAAGAATGTTCTCAGGTATGGGCCCTGGTATTTCACGCACGGAACGTCACAACTGTGTTTAAAGTGGATCTTTCGGCAGCGACACTGCCTGCGGCAACGCCGGCCGACGACCTGCGCGCTGGTCCCAGACTGCCCTAGTCGTCGCTAGGCCTAGCTGCTTTCGCATATCGACTCCGCAGCTGAGGGCGCTTCGGGACTGGCCAGCGCTCAGAAACGTGCTCCGCTCGGCACCCCTTTACTGTGAACTCGTCCCATAATAAAAGATATGTTCGATTTCCACGGCGTCTTCAGCAACAGAGCTAGCAGACGGCAGGCGAACCGCACCAGGTAGCAGCAGCACAAAACCGGCTGATGAAATTTGCTTACATCGCAGTCATCACTTCTACCAGGAACTCGGTATTTGCCAACGATCGTCAGAAACGATGCATTTTTGATATTCATATATCCCAGGGTTTGCTATGAACGTGAACAAACAATACTATCGCGTTCTTCAGACGCCGGCGTTCGGCACGAAGACTGGCGCAGACCGCCCGGCTCCAAGGAGTGCGCCCTATGTCATCATGACGCTGCCGCTTCCCGTCGTTGTTGCCGCGAGCGGCCCGCCGTTGACATCTAGCAGGCCGGACGCAGGCAACGAGCTGCAATCGGACGTTGCGACGCTGTTCGCAACGGCGCGCCGCAAACCGAGCGAGTGGCGGTTAGCAGCAAACGCGGCTCGCTGGTGCGTCGACTGCGCTCACGCGGTTGTGCCCCGCTCACCGTACGTCACTGTATTTTGGTATGACGTCACTAAAACTTTATTTTTCTACACCCCTTGTGACGTCGTGGTTGATGGCGCTAGCGATGGGTCTAGATCGTGAGAGTGATCATTTAGGTAATCTTTGGAACCGAATTAAAATATTTTTTAAACGTTTGTTGCGTCCAACACCTGGCTGTGAGTGCCCTTGCATACATAGGAATCCCATAGCAGGCTTTTTATAGCTTCAAAATTTGGTGTCTCCACCCCTTTAACATTCATAGATGGCGGCGAGTACCCATACCACTACCAGCGCAGCGGCGCACTGGTTACTAAGGGATGCGCCACTGCACTGGCAGGTGGCTGTTTCTGTCATACCCAACGCTAGAGATTGTACGACGCATGTTGCTCTTCCCGGCCGAGCAAACTCTCGCGCAGCTGACGCGACGCTCCTCAGAACTTACCCGAGTTACTACCCGAGTAAATCGGGTAATCTCGGGTGGTAGCTCGGGTTGCAAGGCAACGGCACAAGATCGTACGTACGTACAGTACGTTCGAAAGAAACGCGAACAATGTGGCGCCTACGCGCTCAGCGGTTCGAATTTGAACAGCGAATTTCGAATTTGAAATGTGAACAGCGGAGCGCCTAGGCTCCGCTCTCTTCGCATTTCTTTCCATCGCCCCTGTATGTGCGGGGAAGGTTACGTGCGGTGACAAGATTCTTGGTCGATATTGGTGAGCGTATGAGCGTTTCCGCACTAAAACGTTTAGTATGCGGATTCACCTCTGGGTACTTGCCCATAGGACTGCAGTTGTACTGACTCCTTGCCAAAGGTCGCTCATAGGGGTGACAGTTAACGTGTATACTCCTGTTTAGACACGCTGGTTAGAGCGCAAGAACTTGAAAACCCGTGTGAACGCGGTAACACGGACGACCTTTGCAAGCTGAGGTGCGCGAAACTGGGTTTGCCCCTCAAAAGGGCACAGCGGGGTTTGTGGAGCCTCTTCTATAGGCGCACCCTAAGGAAGCCGGGCTCCTGTCGTGGGGACGCTTGTACCCATCCTTGTCCGGCGATGTGTTTCTAAAGGCCGATTCACACGACGGACCGTTCGCCCGCGGCCCGCGCACTACGTGTTCATGCGTCAGCACATTTAGAGGCGCTCTGCCGGCCGCGGCCTCTCACGGCCGGCAGCGCGCCTCTAAATGTGCTGACGCATGAACACGTAGTGCGCGGGCAGCGGGCGAACGGTCCGTCGTGTGAATCGGCCTTAACCTACCACCTCCAGCAGCCAAAGCGGATGCCCGAGCCCTAGGCTACCTGTCGCCTCCAACCCTTTTTCTTACATTACCTTCTTGCTTTACCTCTCCCAGCCGCCCAAGGTGGCTCAGTGGTTATGGCGCTCGGATGCCGACACAAAAGACGCGGGTTCGGTCCCGGCCGCGGCGGTCGCATTTCGATGTAGGCGAAATTCTATACAGAGGCCCGTGTACTGTACGATGCCAGTGCACGTTAAAGAACCCCAGGTGGTCGAATTTTCCAAAGCCCTTCACTACGGCATCCCTCATAGCCCAAGTCGCGGTTGACTCTAAATTGCGAGGAAAAAACTGAACATGTCCGTGAAAAATTATTCGTCGTCACATGACAGCTAACGTTCAGACATTCGCGTTGCACTGGTAACAGTCCTCTGACTTTTTACCAAACGATTTGGTTGCCTCCCGCGACTTAATTATCAGCGCACCGATAAACTTTCGCGTTGGTCTCGATCTGCAGCGTCCTTCTGCGACGTCCCGCTGAGGATAGCGCACCGCCGTTGGCACTAATAATCCGAGCAGTCTGTTATCCTTCACCACTGCTCCCCAGACAGTCACCGATAAAGACCGACAGGTAGCCAGCATGACCTACGGCATTGGCCCTCGATTTTCTGACGTAGTCCAGTCGCCGCTCGGCTCATCTGCTGCCAACTTACCAGGAAGGTGGTTTGCAGCCGGCGGGAACAGCCCCCAAAAAATGCGTGCGGGAAAAGGTGGAGCGGTTCTCGTGCTGAGCGCCGCTTCTTCAGGATGCAGGTTTTTCGGGTGATGTTTTACTGAAATATATCTCCCCGCACTGAATAAATTGGTTTTTGAGGAAAGGAAAAACACAGTAACAGTAATTACTTAGTGGACACTTCAACCGCGCCGTGTGGGAAGGGAGGAAAAGGAACCCACTGCAGTGGCTCGGTGGTTTGGGCGCTCGGCTACTCAGCCCGAGTAACAAGGTTCGAACCCGGTCGCGGTGGCCTCGTACACTTAGTCCTAATTGGTTGGTTGGTTGGTTGGCCTCAAGTAGAATGGCACATACCCACTACGGGGGAGTGGCCAAGACACAGGCGGTGAACTGTTTGAATGATTAAGAGTTTTAGAGGTAAAGGAGTATTAATAGGGTATAGGCTGACAGATTGGACGACGCAACGAAAGGGGACCTGTTAGCAGGGAGATCGAAGATGGGAGGACGGCATTATGTGCAAATTTGAATGCAACATATGGAATGGTTCAATTTTGTATTGACTGAAAGAGAGACAGAAAAAATAATAATAATAATTAATTAAAAGTTTGAGAATCAGAAAAATGAAAACAAATAGAAAAAGAAAAAAAAATCATATTAGCATGGGAGTCGCTGTGTTTCTAAAAGAAATTTTTGAACTGCACAGCGCACACTCCTGTTGCTTCGTCCAAGCGAAGTAGCGCCAAAGGAAAGAACAACCTCAGAGGACACAGGCAGACCCAGCTGGTGAAACGGATTTTCTAATAGGCGCCTCCTCAAAGAAGAGAATCGGCGGCAGAACAGCAGGAAGTGATCCACTGTCTCAGGCTCGGCACAAAATGGACACAGTGGAGAAACCGCCACACCAGATCTGTGAAGGTAGAAATTAAGCAGAGGAACTCGGCATCGCAAACGCGTGAAAGAGACCTCCAGTCTGCGCGAACTCCAGTCTTTGCTGCTCCAAGGGTGCAGAAGATGCTTGTATTCGGGGGATGAAGTAAGCGCCGAGGCTGAAAATTCCTGAAATATTGTGTAACTGCGAAACCTCACCGCAGCTGTATATGCGCAGGTTGGCAGGACAGCAATTATTGGGCCACAGAGAGAGGCCCTTGCTAATGAATCAGCAACCTCATTTAACTGAATGCCCACGTGACCTGGTACCCAAAGCAACCTCACCGAATTTAGATGAAGCGGGATCAGCTGCTTAAAGAGGCGTAATGCTAATTTTTCTGGAGCCCGCCACTACGGCACCGTTCTCTTTTTCTTCCACTCCCTCCTTTATCCCTTCCTACAGCGCATTTGAAGTGCCCATCGAAAAGTCAGACAGTTACTGCGCCATTTCCTTTCGTCAAAAATCACTACTTCTAGGATAAAGGGAGGGAAACAAGGAATAGAGAAAGAGGCACCGTAGTGGAGGGCTCCGGATAAATTTCAAACCACCTGGGGCTCTTTAACGTGCACTGACATTGCCAGTACACGCGCGTCTTGCATTCGGCCTCCATCGAAACGAGTCCGCCGAGGCAACGATCAGGATATGGAGCGGAGGGATGGGTGGCTGACGCGTAAGGCCTCCGGTGGTGGTGGTGAAAAACTTTATTTATGAAGGCCTAAAAAAAAAAAACGAAAATTATGCAGCAGCATTGCGGGCGGCCTTCAGGCTGCCGGTTGTGGCGTCCAGGCAGTGCCTAGTCGCGAAGTCCTCTGCCCAGGTCACCAGCCGAGGTTGGAGATTCGGCTCGGTGCTAGACAAAGCAGCCTCCCACTGCTGCGGACTGCTAGGTACCAAGAGGCAGGGGCAAGTGTGCTGGTCAGGAGAATGATATGAGCGCCACCCCATAGAACTCTTCCATAACTGCCGGGGCTTCGGCGGCGCTCGGGAACTTCACCAGCTCCGCGAACAATGTCTGTGATATCATGCACGATATGCGCGCGATGATGCGAGACACTGACGGTTGCGACACGTTCACAAGATCGCCGGTGACGATCTGGAAGGTCCCCGCGCCGTAGAATCGCAAGGCGACGAGCAGCTGAAGCAGCGGCGGCACCGGGAGGCCGCGTTCGTCGGTGTTGGCGCGCAACGGAAGCCTCCCAAGCAGCTCCAGTACCGCTTGTTTTGAAAAGCGATACCTGCTCAAGAACTCGGCGTCGTTGTAAATCTCCATAGGGTTTTGCCGATCCCTGAGCACTGACCGCGGCGCGCGCGCGTACCTGTACGCTCTGTCCTCGGCGATTTCGTCCGCGCGAGCACAGAAGCTGACGAAGTCGGAAAAACTGCGATAGGACTCGGCCATTTTGAAATACTGAAAGAGCCACTTAAGTTAGCCGGGAACCTAACTTAAGTTCTGGGGTCGATAAGTGCGTCTTTCACTCTGACTTAAGTGCAAGTGCAGTTCATGAAACGCGTTAAGGGCCGGAGAGCCACTTAAGTCGTAATTAAGTTTAAGTTTCGTTCTTGAATACGGCGGTAAGATATGAGCGGGGGTGAGAAAGGCGTGGGCCTGAAGGTGGCGCCACAAGCATTTGTGGTGCTGGGAAAGGGATTTGTGCGGAGGGGAGAAAGTGAGACGAGAGAGGCGGTAGTGTAATGTCATGGTACGTGAGGAGAGCGTCGCGCGTATCCATTCCCGGCGGGGGCGGGCTTGCTCGGTCGGTCGAATCGCGAGCGATGTATAATTAGCCGCCTCGTTGCCAGGATGGGCCGCGTGAGCGGGCACCCAGGTGAGTTGGACGGGGCGAGAGGGGACGGTGTGTGAACGTAAGATGTCGATGGCCGGGAGTGCAACCCGTCCAACCGCGAAGTTGTAGACCGCAGGCTTGGAATCCCTGAAAATATATTCCGCGGTGGTCTACGTGATGGCTGCCTCCTCGTCGTCTACAGAGGTCGAAGTGCAGACTGAGGCAGTAAGAGTGGGTTGGAGAGAGTTCAGTGACTGCAAGGACGTGGGCTGGGTAGCGGCTGTACGGGGCGGCATCCACATAAGCAGCGGCAGGTTTCAGACCGTACTCACGCCAGAGCTCGGAGGCTCGCGCTGCTCTGCGGGAGGGGTGGTCGGTGTTCAGGATGCATATTCTTAGGGAGGGGATGAACAGTTAGAAGGGAGGGGGGGAGGGATGGGCAGTCAGGTGGGAAAGGGGATAAGAGGGGAGAGCTTAAGGGTGGAGAGAAGTGCGCGACCTGGGCGGGTGCAGGAGAGACGGAGTAGCTGGGCCGTACGATAGGCCTCCGTCAGCTCGGTAAGGGAGTTGAAGAAACCCATGGACAACAGCCGAGCCGCCGATCGAGGTAGACATGGGAACATGGGCGTCCGGAGGGGGGGGCAAGGGGGGGCGGCTGCACCCCCCTGGAAAATCACTCACTCGAACCGTGAGTGATGGCCGCACGCCAGGGGCGGTGGTGCGCTCAGCCAAAAGGGTAAAAGCAGCCCCGCTTCGACGCTTGGTCACATATCTGCGAAATGCCGCGTCCGGGCGCGCGTCGTTCCGCCGTTTTCAAACCACGCCACCGCCAGCTCTGCTGAAGGACGACCTGTTGCAGACATGCAGCGGCACCGGCGAGCATGTGTTTCGAGCCGTCTTGAGATGGGTGTCTGTTTCTTTGATCTCTAGAGAGATAGCGACACGGAGGCAGACAGTGCACAGTGCACGCCGGCCACCGATGAATTCTTGAGGGGGGAAGGACAAATCAGCCGTGTCCACCCCCACTTTGTCGGGCTGCTCAGGGGCAAGCGGGCGACGAGTTGGCGCCGCCGCCGCTCGCTGTCTCCTCCGATCCACGGGAGAGCTCAGTGCGGTAGAAGCGCCGCTTTCAGAACCTTCGGCAAAGGGGATTAGCTGCTTTTGTTCACGGCGACGCAGTCTCCAGAGGCGCCCCCACACCAGCGTTCCTTGCGTCTTCTCCGAAAACCAGCGCCTTTGGTCAACGCAGCCCGATGGCGCCTGCCTGGCTCGCCTGTCCCCTCTGGCTGGGCATCAAATCACAACAGCGCCCATGTACTGTGCGTGTCAGTGCATGGTAAAGAGACCCAGGTGGTCGACATTATCCGAAACTCTGTACTACTCCGTCCCTCATAGCCTGAGTCGTTTTGGGGCTCTGAACCCCATAAAAGCACAAAAACAAATTTTCCGACCGAATTAGTTGCGGGTGTCCCTTCCCCTCGGAAGTCGCGCGGCGTTCCTTACACCCCAAAAGTGCGCATTCGTGGATATTGTGGCAAGTAAGCCCTTGCACGTGTGCGCGCCTCTGTGTTTGTGCTTCGGTGTTTTTAGTGGCGGGTTGTCAACGAAGGTGAGAACAACCAAGACAGCGGACGAGAAAACGACGAGCGGCGAGCAGTGTGTGTGCGGTTGCTCGACTGTGCGGATGCGCGAGCAAGATGGAGCGAGGTATATGAAGCTGCGAGCGTGCATTTATCTTGTAAATAAGTTTTCGTTGTATATATAGTCATCTTTTGTTTTCAGCGTACTCGTTCAACCATTTTTCCAATCAATATATATGATGACTGTGCACTGAGAGCGTGTAATGAAGCACAGAAATGTATATCACCCGTGTAACTACGCAATTCGCCCAGAAAAATCCGAGGCGCCTACAGTTGCTGTTCAAGGAAGACTGACTGAGTGACTGTAGTTGCGTGTTTGTGAACATATTGCGCTGTGTGCTGGTCATCAATTCGGGTGAGTCGAGAACCCGTATGCAGTAAGACTGAGCACTTCGAGTATTGATAGTATCTTTTTGCATTTTTATTAATTTTAATTGTTTCTTTGTTGATAAACTCCAATGTATCTCTACAATCCGCGCTTTAATTTGCTGCTTGTAATTTTCTTTCATGTGTGTATTTTACTTATTTTTTATTTATATATAAATAAATAAATTTACTCCGCAAATAGTGCCTTTTCGCTACGAATATACCCCCCCCCCCCCCCCCTCCGGCGCCAACAACCAATGGGCCCCCCCCTGCAAAAAATTCTGCGGACGCCCTTGCATGGGAAGGGATAGGGCCGACTTATACGCCTGGCGAATGAGGCTGTTGACTTTGTCCTCCTCGGTGCGAGAAAGGAAGAGAATAGATGAAGCGGCTAGAACAAAGGCCCGGATCAAGCGGCGGAGGTCGGCGATCAACAGCTCGTACGCCATCGCCGAAGCGCGTCAGATGGGGCGCTCAAAATCAATCATCACCTTCATAGCAAGGCCTCCGCACCGGGTGCCATTCACCCTAGAGACGCCAGTAAGGCCAAGTGAAAGCAGCCGGTAGCCTTCGGTCAGCTAGGTTGGCTTCGCCGCACAAAAAATTTACCGAACGTAGGTTTCTCCGCGCGACAGCGATGTTGCGTGGGAAATGCGCGTGCACCAGCCTGACTCGTCTACCTCAACCACCACCACCTAGGCCCGACGTTCCCCTGATCAGGCGGTTTTACGGAGTCTGTGCGACTAGTGCTTCCAGCACGTGTTCAAGGCCGCGCAGCCGCTCGGTGCGCGAAGAGTGACGGAGAAAGAGCCCTGGAGAGAAGCGAAATTTCCGGGGGCGCGGTTCGACATAACAATGTTTCACTGAATAGGTCTAGGGTTTATGGGGGCTTAACGTCCCAAAGCTACTCAGGCTATGAGGGACGCCGTAGTGAAGGGCTCCAGCTGAATGGGAGCTCGATAAACGTAAACAGCAGAGCAATACTTTAATTGCGGACGATTTTCAAGCTGTTACTTTGACTGTTCGATATAAACAGTAATTCGACATATCCATGTTTGAAATATAAAAGATCGACTGCACAACAAGGTGGAACTCGTTGCCACAAAGAGTAATAAGCTTCGTGGACATGTCTGATGGAGGGAATCAGCTGCCCTATCTCCCCATCAGTCAAAGAAAACAAGTGCACTAAAGAGAAGTTCACATTACTGTTAAATTACAGCTACATTCTTAATCTCCTATCGTCTATCTATACACAGCAAATATTAAAACTGAAATTAAACGTGGCGAGCTGCCTTTTCAGTGGCCCGTTTGATTGTTTTTTCTGTTCAGGGAAAAGTGGACTCGGTAGCTTTATAATAGGGGTGTGCGAATATTCGAAAGGTTCGAATATAATTCGAATATTATATTTTTAGTATTCGAATTCGATTCGAAATGCAAGTATTCGTGTTGTCTCGAATATTCGATCAGGCGCAAATATTCGTACATAGCCGAATATTCTATGCGAGCACCGCCGTTCATTTCGGTCCGCAAGTCATATCGACAGAGACATAACAACACGGTGGTGCCCAGAGCAATGCGTAACGTTGGGCTACAGAGGCTCTGTAGTTGGGCCATGCAGTAGCTGACTGCGCTGGTGAGCTTCTTTGTGGCTTTACCTGCGAAGTTGGTATAGTTAGAGCTGTGCACGAAGTACCTCGCAATACGTGCCAGTTCAGTGCCAAGTGAGAGGGCATTTTCTGTGGCTGGAGAAGTCGTTTCAGCTAGAAGGGAACGACTTCTGCCTGACCATGTGGAGTAGCTGGTTTTCCTTCACAACAACCTTTTATGTTCATCCCAGAAACGCGCTTTTGTGCTTATGGCAAGCAAGCCTCAATCAGTGTTGTGTACTAGCCATTTTCTCTGATATTTCCACTCTTGTAATAATAATGTTGGAGACTGATACTTTTTGTGCAGCCACGCACACCTTTTGTGTTCATTTAATCATTGATAGTTGAACTGTGATGTTCTTGGGTGCTCAAATAAATGGTTTGTAGTGGATAAATGCGTCTGTCCTTGATTATTCGATATTCGTATTCGATTCGTATTCGAAGAATTTGATATTCGCACACCCCTACTTTATACTTTACAGTTTTACAGCTTAACCTCATTTGCCAGAACACAGATATGAGACAGTTTAAACCATGGTCATCAGCAGTTAAAAAGGTTGGTTTGGTTTGGTTTATGGGGTTTAACGTCCCAAAGCGACTAAGGCTATGAGAGACGCCGTAGTGGAGGGCTCCGGAAATTTCGACCATCTGGGGTTCTTTAACGTGCACCGACATCGCACAGTACACAGGCCTTTAGAATTTCTCCTCCAAAGAAAAAAAAAAGGAAAAAAGGTCTTAGTTTCAGAATGAACAGTAAATACTACAGTGATATCGTGGTACTCTGGCACTCCCATAATCACACTTTTTTAAGAATTTTTAAGAATGCAAAAGTGTCTTCTGGGGGGCTAGTTGATCTGAATCGTTCATATTTTAAAACTGCGTGAACAAAAACAAGGACCGAGCAAGAACACAGAAACACACACATGCGCTTGTGTGTGTTTCTGTGTTCTTGCTCGGTCCTTGTTTTTGTTCACGCAGTTTTAAAATATGAACATGCAATGCAGTCAAACATTCTGCTTGTGTGTGTTTCTACCACATCTTTTACCATGCAAACATAATTTCTGCACCATTATCAGACGCAACACAGCAAACTTTCATTTTTTGTTTTATTAAAGGTCATACATCATATTTAAAATGCACATCACAAATGAACAACCAAGTGGTTGAACTACATATCAAAAGTGGTGCTCGCATACTCTAGGCATTGCTGTTGATCATTCTTAGACCTGAGGTGGGACTAGGGATGCCAAGAGGTCACTGAATGTGACAAGACTGCAAACATACTGAGTCCTCACTATGCACACCTTAAGTAGAAAAAGTCAGAACGAAGAGGTGTAAAGGCAGTAAAAAAATATAAAGAAACTGGGTAAAAAACTGTACCAAAGTCTGAAAAGGCCGCAAAGCATTATAGTCGATTCACAAACATGGCGTAAAGACTACTGTCACCAAAAGCCACAAGCAAAGGTTCATAAGCACCGGAAACATAGAAATAATTCCATGTAGCTGCCACAGCTGCTCCAGAACTTGCTTCTACTGGTCTCAGCATTGTTTGTGTTGAACAAGACTTCCTGAAATTGCAACACTTGTACAACACGTTTTACAAGCAAAAACATATCTGCGAGACTTACTGGAAATGCTTGATATGACTCCACTGGAGGTTCAGACTCTGCAATGGCACTTGTTGGTTCCATTAAATTAACTCAAAGTGCACGTAGGCTTTTGGGTATTACATGTTATTACAGAGTAAAAGGTTACAACAGAGTAAAAGGTTACAAAAACACAGCACTCGATAGTACACTAGCTGGGTTTTCCTTTACATCTGAGTCTGTACATGGTCAAACAACACCAATTTTGTTGCTTCACGAAGGCACAATGCTTAAATGCAAAAAATTAGCCTTGCGAAGGCTATTTTCCATACAAGCAAAACAGCATTCATTTAATGCTGCTGAAAAAATGTGCACAAAAAATGACTTGAACTGCAAGTAAACAGAGCACCGCAATAATATTCATTTGCTGGCGTGAGCGTTCTAAATGAAACGGATAACATAGGTGTATTTAAACCTCTAGTTCCCCCTTCACTGTGCCTTACAATTTACAAGAATGTACAAAGCTAACTGCAAAATGCTGACCATTGGCAATGGTGTACAGGTCGACGGAAACCTCTAAAGTAAGCTCGTGGTCCAGCATGATCATGCATAATTCAATGAGAAAGACAACATTTTCCCCTAATTCTGCAGCTCGAAAAATTCGCACACATAAATGCACATTCACACAGCATTTGAAGACTGCTTCACACTGTGTTACTCAATATCAATAGTTTGGTCACTCCCTAAGTACAAAATAAGCTGGAGCTAGTTACTGCGAAAAGACATGCCACAAAGCATCCATAAAATGCTTGGCACCAAACTGGTCGCTGGAATGGGTTTTGGTGCTATTTTATTGGTTTTGGTGTTAGTGCTAAAATGTGGACTGCAGGTTTATATAAACTTGCCAGTTGTGAAATTTTACAAATTGGAATGAACACAATGAAAGAAATGGCAGCGTTGCATCCGTTTCTTTCTTCACGCTAGTAGTTTATAGCCAAAACATGTGCTCATCCAATAGCAAATACCCAAGCATGTTTGGCAGTGCATACTAAGTTAGACCCATGTAAGTAGCAAGATGAATATAAAAATAACCTTACCAACTTGTACGTCATCTCACTATATACTGACAGCTAACTTCTTTAAACTTATCAGCATACACACTAGCCTTCCTTTCTTTGTTGCTACACTAAGTAAGCATTTAAAATATCTTGTGCATGCAAATATTAACTTTTCTTTTTTATTACACTTCTTTTCTTTCTACAGAAAGAAACAGCCGAGACAAAAAGGTGAAGAACCCTACACGACCTCTGCACCCTAATCTTTTGCCAACAAGGCAATTAAGCACCGAAAGCACTACCAGCAAGCATCAGCTTGAAAGCAGTAGTCATGTGGAAAAAAGCAATAAAAAAATAGTAAGTTTTTTGCTGACACCAAAGCAAACTTGTATGAAGTGAACTTCTTACATTTTTGGAAGCGGAAGTATGTTTTGCGATGGTAACTTCAATCTAGCAGCCACGGGCTCAGGTAGTCAGACTCATAGCTACAAGCGCATTACCCTGTCTTAATAATGTTTATCACATGATCATATTACAATATTTTGTTATTCAATCTGCCAAATGCTCAGACAAAAGGCCAGAAGCAGTGAGCAAATGTGTGTTCCCAAAATGCAAATGCACAATATTTAGACTCTGTAATGCAATTAAACTGGCAAAAATTCTCAGGACAGGGCTTCAGTAAAGGCAAAAAAATGCAACCTTCACCAGAAAATTAGTTAGCCAAAGGTAAACGAATGAGAGAATAACACATTTTGGTAACATTCATCTACTTTAACAGCAATTTAACCAACACACTATGAAACGACAGTGTAGACTGTGCTAGTGCTCAAGTGGTTTTTCAGGCAGTCAACTAAATTTGTTCATGTGGAGTGGCCTGGGTCACATTCAATAATAAAACCTGTCCTAATGGTTCTGTGCCTATTACCAAGCACTAGGTCGTGGCACAGTGGTGGGCATGACATACAAACTTGAAAATTTCTACACTAACCTTCCTTCATATGACAGCACACTCTCAGGCCAAAAAATTACTTAGCCATACTGCTGCATGTCCACAAACACTTTTCAATAGGATTTTTATTTCTTCTATGCACACAGCAACCACTGCAATGTGCTCAAAACAAGAATATAAGCTTGTTACTTGTATGCAGGCAATGAAATGCAACCGAGGCTTGACTAAGAATAAGATGTATCACCTTTACAGCCGATGCAGAGTCAAAACATGGAACTATACCGATGCATGACAAGCTTCTTTTGGACATGACTGCCTCACCAACTTGCAGTGACGAGTATTCTAAACTTCTTGTTCAAATCCACACGCTGAGAGGAGAGAAACTAAATCCAAACATTTATAAAATCTCCTCAAGCATTTTGAGGCTGGAGACAAGAACACAAAAGATATCAGAGAAAGTTCTAAAAGAAGAATTACGTATCATGAGGCCCTTTCAGGTCTTGATCAATTGGAACCAGTAATGCATAAACAAATACAAGAGATGCAAGCTCAAAAGCAGAGGCAAAAAAGGCTCATTCTTTTTTTTTAGGAATTCCAACTTCACATGAACGACAGACAATGAAATGTCAACAGCACCAAAGGACTACCACTTTTAGGCGTAACCACACGTAGAGGCAGTCAGCAACTCCATCTGAATAGAATTTATAGAATTTAGCAGTGCTGTCAGCTCTGATTTCTCTCTACGAACACCACAAGCAAATGCCCTGGCTGGGCACAGCATAGCATATTATTCTGTGCATCTAAGCAAAGAACAGAGTAGCAGATCCCATCACAACAGTCTCTGCATGGCGTGAATTTTGGGTAACCCTTGCTTATTATCGCATACTGAGTGCACTATTTCATGCCCAAATTAATCGACAGGTAAAATTAGCACATAAAAAATTGCACTTTAAAACACCTTAGCTGCAGAACTAAAAGTACAAAAATATCATGCAAGACAGCCAATTCAACCAATGCAAACTGTTAACAGCAATTGAAATTTCATCACGAGTGAAAATGCTGAACATCCCCAAGGTAGTGATCAGCTGTGTACACTATAGTGAGGAACTGGGTTAAATGTATAAGCGCACTGTGGCAATTGCGAATGATACAGATATGAAATCGCAGAAGCCTCCTCACAACTGTCTCACGTTTGTTGCAGCTAGGACTAAGGCATTCCACGTTTTGACGCTGTCTAGAGTACAGATGATTTAAGTACACACTAGTCAACTGTCAAGCAAAATGAGCTTTGAACACAAGGAAGAGAACCATCAAGAACAAAGTCAAGTCTTAAAGCCTTCTTTGATTTGCCAGTTCACAAAAAGTACTTCAACTTAAACCAGGGCAATGATTTTTGCTGCAGCTTTGGTGGTGAGTGCTTGTAGGAATTCTTATGACAAAGTAAACTTGTTTCTGTTTAAGGTGTTCATAATGCAATAAATTGATGTTTATCACAACCACTAATGCAGAAATAAGAGTACTGCCCATTAAAAACAATAAAATTTAAATCTGTCACTTGTGAACACAGAAAAAAAAGAAGAAAGGCCACAGTTACAGAGTTTGTGAGTCACAACACACCATTCTCAGGCAGTAATACATATATCTATATACAAATAAATAAAAAATCACACAAAGGCACACCACTTGGTCTAAAAATGTACCTATTTGAAGCCTTCAATTCCTAAAGGCTGTTTACAAAAACTACATGCTAAATGCAGTATCATAATACCATCGCATATTAAAGGAGCAAAATTCCCAATGGCTGTACTTTAAGTTGGGTACTTTGCAAATATAATCCTGCAATAAAATAAACTTGACATTCATCACAGACTATTACTGTCAGGTCTTCGTGTGTCACGATTAATATCATACCAGCTAAAATTCAACAGACATACAAACAAAGCTCATCCGTTTGTTTCCACCATCAGACCAATGTAAGCCATAGTGCATTACATTGTTGCAAATTTCGATTATTCATTAACAGTCTATGTCTACACAGCAGCAAAGGAAATATAAAAACCAAAAGTTAAAAACACACGGCCATTTTGTTTGTTCTTTTTCACATATATTAACATTGGGAAGTAACGAAAAAGCTACAAAGAACGATCACAGAGCTAAAAAAAAATTGTCACAAAATCCTTTTCAAAGCCTTCTCTAGATAATATACAGGCATCTCTTCTCACAAATTAAATAGTTTACATACATTATTTAACAAACAATAAGCAAAAGTCAACAGTGTGTAAAAAAGCAAAAGCAGATGGGACCTGTGTATTGATACAGCACTCTCATACATGCCTCAAAGCATGTACAAAGTTGACGCCACCAAAACAATTCAGAACACATTTTGAAATGACGGTATGAAACCAGAAAGTGAAGCAGCAACGCAGCAAGATATAATATATACAATGCCAAAACATAGAAACAATTAAGACACCACCCTGTAGAGTGAAAAAAAAAAGCATATCGATAGCTTTCCGTACCCTAACCATGGCTAACCAGGTCCCTTGTAGTATATTACCACTTGTCAACTAATTGCATTATTTTTCACAGCCGTCCCTAAAGGAGCAACCCTTAATTTGCAGGGTATGATTTAGCTTAAGCCCTTTCTACAATGATAAGCAATTGTCACCAATCACTGTAAATACAGACGCTAGCAGCCAATATTACTTGCAGTGTCTTGCTCCTCATGGTGGATACAAGTGCTTCTCAAAAAGAAGCACCTAATAATGCATTCACTGATGCCACAATTCTCACAACAGCTCTGGTCACTAACAGACAGCCATGTATTCGATAAAATCTTGCAATTTAGCCATCTTTCCTCTAGCTATGCATCTGGTCTAAAAAATCATCCACAAGAAGCCTTGTTAACCCTTTCAGGCGCTTTGTACGCAATTGCGTAAGCGGCAAACTTACAGCTTTTTCTGAGAAACTGGAGCATTTAACAGTGATTTCATTACTTCAGTCAAATTGAGCACCCTTCTTGTTGCAAATAAGTTTCTTTTTTGTACCATGTAACGAATGCAGTAAATAATATTTCACATAAGAGTCAGCTACGTAGCACTTTGTCCGCCATTTTTGTGCAGACAGATTTTGCCGCGAGTTAAAACATCGATTTTTTTTTGCTCAATTTTGAGCGTAATGTGCATCTTCGAAACACAAAGCAATTCCACAATACCTAGGGTGTTTACCTGACACATGAGAACATTTTGATGTTATCATTTCTAACAAATTTGACACTTTGTGCAGAATTCTCCACATCGTTGTAAGAACTGACCTGCTGGTCTTTCACGCTCGAAAACTAACAAAATTCCCTCTCTTGAGGCCTGAATATACTACTTAGGTGAAAAAATAATTGATTTCAGTGAAAACAAAAAATGGCGCCTGAAAGGGTTAAAAAAAAAAAACTTTCGATAATACTGACGAAAGCTCTCGTGGAAGACAAAGGAAAAAAAAGCACGAACAAACTGCAACAGTCAGAAGACAACACAACTAGTTTCTCAACAGCGGCTGGCTTCCCACCGCCTAGTCACTGCAATCACTTTCCAATTCCATACCACTATTTCAGTGACTTATCGGTAGTGTGCACTGGAAGTGGGGCTAGGAGGCTCTGCGGTCACTGTGTGCACGCGCTGCTGCAAAGAAGTGGGGGTCGTTATTGCACCTGTACGCCAGGCACTGGGGTCCCAGGGCCAGCAGCAGATTCACAACCCAGAAGGCAAGCCACGAGGACGGCTCGGGGGGAACCCGCATCACGTACGGCGTGCGTGGATGGAAGGAGGCACCAATGTGCGTCACCTGGCCCTGCAGTGACATCGAGGTAACGATCGATTGTGAAAACGGGCAATCGAGTCGCTGCAGAAAACATGAAATGTGCAGCAGGCAGCAGCAAAAATTTATGGGATGTGTACGCTTGAGAACATAAAAGATGACTGAAGACACATCTTACAATCAGCAGGCACACACATCTGTACTGTGGACTGACAACCCAATACATTAGAAGCAAGGCTAAAAACGTCTACTAAGTGCTGCATTGACAATCACACTGCTTTAAAAAAATCTTGCAGCCTGGTCATGGCCCATAGTGCTTTAACAATTTATGGCAAAATAAAACTGTGGGCATGGTTCACAGTACCATTAGAGTGCTCATCAGAAGAGGTCTTTTATCAATGGTTCGCACACTTCCGAACACCATGAACACACGAGCACTAATCACAAGGCTTCACAAGGTTTAACCACAAATCTTGGCAGTTTAACGCTAGAATGAACTGGGCACTCACAACCGGAAGTTCTTTAGCACTCAATATTGTGGAGTCATCCATACACCTGTCAACCACACACCTGTATAGAGTGCTCAAACGGTGCACAGGGGTACACTTGTGCCATTTACCAGTGGCAAAGGGCTCAAAACAACACCTTATCGCGAATGCACATTTCCGTGGATCGTGTTTAACTCCCGGTATATTTAGAAGCTGTACCGGCCAAGGCAACAGCAATGGTCATGAATCCACAGCGGAGTGTGCCATTCGAGCAGTTTGTAAGTGCTCTAAATTTCAATAGCTAAGCCAGGAACTTTGCTACCAAGCTTGAAAATGTACAAAGCCATTGCGTGTTTTGAGAAAACAAAAGAAGATGATGTGGTGCCTGAATGCACTTCCACAAGCTTGCATGGACCTCAACTGATATGAGAATAGCCAACCTTATTGATGCATGCAACTAACAGTTGACAAAATGCCACAATCGCTGAACTTTGCAAAGCATCTGCATAGCAAGCCAATAGAGAGCTATTCTGTCTGAACACGACAAATTTTTGCATTCACATCATCCCTGCACGACTAACCCTCCGGTAAATTTTTGAAGTAATCCTGCCAGCTGAAACAAGATTTTGCAGATTCTAGTAACAGTGAAAATTCCCGTATAGGTTTACTGCTTGTTCACTAGTTTACTACAAAGGGGTTCCCACTAGGGGTGTGCGAATATTCGAAATTTTCTAATATAATTCGAATATTATATTTTTAGTATTCGTATTCGATTCAAAGTCCAAGTATTCGTGTTGTTTCGAATATTCGACACGACCCGAATATTTGTATCCAGCCGAATATTCTATTGCGAGCACCGGCGTTCATTTCGGTCCGCAAGTCCTATCGACAGAGACATAACAACATGGCGGCGTCCAGAGCAATGCATAACGTTGGGCCATGCAGTAGCTGACTGCACTGTTGAGCTTCTTTGTGGCTATACCTGCGAAGCTGACATAGTCAGAGCTGTGCACGAAATACCTCGCAATATGAGCCAGTTCAGTGCCAATTGAGAGGGCATTTTCTGTGGCTGCAGAAGTCGTTTCAGCTAGAAGGGAACTACTTCTGCCTGACCATGTGGAGCAGCCGGTTTTCCTTCACGACAACCTTTTATGTTCATCCCAGCAACGCGCTTTTGTGCTTATGGCAAGCTAGCCTTGATCAATGCCGTGTACCAGCCATCTTCTATGATATTTCCACTCTTCTAAAAACAATGTTTGAGACTTTGATACTTTTTGTGCAGCCACACACACCTTTTGGGCTCATTTCATCACTGATAGTTGAACTGGGATGTTCTTGGGTGCTCAAATAAACGTTTTGTAGTGGTTAAATGCGTCTGTCCTTGATTATTCGATATTCGATTCGGTATTCGGAACCAAGTATTCGTATTCGAAAAATTTGATATTCGCACACCCCTAGTTCCCACCATATCGGCTTCTTGCCATCAGACACCGCTTCATTTTCTTTGAAACAATAACACTGTGCTCGTGGCCTGTATAATATAATGTGTTTGAAGCCTTTTGCAATGTCTTGTTCGTAGCTGATGGCCCTGATAGCACCATCAGAATCAGAATGCACTTCACAATCAGTATAAAGACACATGAGAACGAATTTTTGCAAACTAAAACTTCCTCATAAAGTAGGAGCATCACATTAAAGTAAAAAAGCTTAAAATGAACGCCTGACAACTCCACCTGCAGCGTAGCACCGGCAATCAGAAGGCTGAGGTCGGGCATCCACTGGCAGCCGGGCACTAGCAATGCGTACGCACTGACAATTTGCAGGGGTACGTGGTGGAAAAGGTAAACGAGCATCTGAAAGGAGAAAGTCAAAATGTAGAAAACATGAGACTATTAAGGCGAAAGCCTTTAATGTCTCATCGTTGTAAGCAGCAGTTGTCGACAGAAATGTCACGCTTTTCAGTTGGTCGAAACGGTCGTGACGTCACAGTGCGCCAATTTCAAACGGGGCCAATTGTACTTTGGCTAGTCACCATGCAACCAATTGAAGGGATCGTATAGTGATGCTCCAAGTAAGTGGGACTGAGCTTAGTTAATTGCTTAATTACCCAATTAGCCTAATTAATATTTCTAGTCAGGCCATATAAATAAATAAAACCGACTAGGAAATTGGTCAAGCTCCAGAATCGAACCCCGGTCTTTGGCATCATGCTATCCACTCCGCCATGCCAGCTCAATGGTTTGAAATGAACAAAGGCACCTCTAGTGAATACAGTGCCTTCGCTCACTCCCATCCTCCTCCCTTCCCTTCCAGGGGGGGGGGGGGGGGGGGGGGGGGTTTAGGTGTCCACCGAGATATGAGAGACAGATACATGTCCTTTCCTCAAAAACCAATTTACCCAGAGCAAGAGGAGAATGGGCGATGGCATTCTATGGACTCCTGCCTCCCACTCTTAGTTAATCAGTATTCAGGCATTAATCACTAATTAACCATTAATTAGTGATTTGTCCTCACTTAGTAATTAGTAGTCAATTATATGTGACGCCACCAGTGCCACAGAAGCAGCGAGAGTGTTTCGGAAAACGCTTTCGCCTCTACGCACTTTAGACAGTCAAAGTGCCCCCTGAATTTTTGCACTGCCCATTTCCGCAATATACCACAAAACACAGCAGCAAGCCAACAGCACAGAAATCACAGCAACACCACAAAAAAGACATCATTCAAAAAAGGGACAATCTCAAGTGTTCGACTTCAATGAAGCAAAAAAATTGAAGTAGGCATATTGGCATTCTTTATTTTTTTTTTTAACTCAGAACCAACTATGCGGGGACATTTCAAGCACCGCACAAAAAGACTTTGCAAAGAGTGCTTTGGAGGGGGGAAGTAGAAAAATTGAATGAATTATAATCTTATAAGCACCATCAGCCAAACTACGTCCGCCGACCTCCAATTAACCCTGTTATGCGCCAGATGCAACCATTTTATCCCCACCTCATCACCTCATCCGCCCGTCTGATTACTGCCATCCTCCGCTGCAAAATGATAGGACCTGCCTAATCAGCACTGTGCACTTTAAAATGTAAACCCATGTAAGCGCATCTAGTAAGAGAAAGAAAAGATCTTACAATGCGAAGCCTCACACCAAAGACTAAAATGCCAAAGCTGTACAAAGGCCATGGCTCTCAATCTAAAAGACATTTTTCGAAAGCGCTAAAACAACACGGACAAAAAAAGAAAAGACAGGGACGAGCGCTTTGATCCTTCTTTGTCCGTGCTGTTTTAGCGCTTTCGAAAAATGTCAAACGTACACCAACTAGCCCGACACGCCACTTTTCTGAATCTAAAGGACGTTCCTTATTCACAAGGGAGCAAGTGCTGCTAGCCATCAATTCTGGCTGATGGGAAACGCAAAAAGACACAATAAAGTGAGTCTTGGATTTTTAAAACTCCTCCCAACACAGATCTCACAAAAGATGTTGTGAGGCACTGAAACAACCTTACGACAAGCATATGATGGCAATAAAATAAAGATATCCAGTATACCGATCACCAACCTGCATCTTTGAAAAAGGCGCTGGGTCTTTGTGCTGAAGGTATGGTTCCACAGACGCAACATAACGATTGATCCAACCAATGTTTGTTCCTAATACAGCCTGTTGATGAGACAAAAGCACAAATTAAATACAATGACAACAGACAGAAATAACTTAAAGCAAACAGAAAGTTGGCGTTAATGGCCACAACACCAGCAGTCAAATGCAAAAAATAAAAATGAATGTTAAAACAAGTTCTTACCAGGCCTCTAAATATTGTTATAAAACTTGCAGTAAAGATGCAGAGTAGCAAAACAATGTCTTGTTTGCGTTTTAACAGGGGCTCCCTTGGACCAGCCATCTGCAAAACAGTAACAGTCGATGCAAAACGTGTGAAAGTCATATCAGAGTCTGCCATTCCACTGCCAACAGATACACATGAAATTTGCCATTGTCAGGTCTCGCACGCAGATGTATTGCCAGCTGATTTATCAAACCCTGGCCACACTGCATTTGAATGCGGAAGGAGTTCAGAAGGTAACACTCTATGGTGCTTCCAAGGTTGCTACTCATTTCTTTTCTTGTGTGAAAATTCTTATGTGAAGCACGAAGAACCTCGGTGAACAAAACCAATTGCATACAGTCAATGTAACAATGCAAGTCAGAACTGACCACAGAGAACACAGCAGCGAGTGAATTGAAAAGCACATTCCCCAACGCTGCCAAACAACAGTGACAGCAGAGAAGGAGATGGTATTGTATTGGGAAGGGTTTAATGTTCCGAAGCAATTATGAAGACTATGGTGTATGAAGGATGCCATAGCGGAGGGCTTCGGATTAATTTTGACCACATAAGGTTTTTAAACGCGTACTGACATCACACAGCACACAGGCATTTTTGCATTGCACCTCCACAAAAGGGCGGTTGTCATAGCTGGCATTTGATTCCGCAACCCTCATATCAGCAGCTGACTGTGATAGCCACTGAGCCGCCGCAGCGGGTAGACAGGCAAGGAGACAAAGGCATCAAAGCCCATCGTTTCTCTGCACGAATCTGCACCTTTGAAAAAAAGGAAGCAATTCAGCAGTCGTGGCAGCGACACGTGTGTGACAGTCATTGAGATCAGAATGACTGCAACTATCATATTCTCATTTTTAACCTTTCCAGAATTTGTTGGTTTTGATTTGGTTTATGAGGTTTAACGTCCCAAAGCGACTCAGGCTATGAGAGACACCGTAGTGGAGGGCTCCGGAAATTTTGACCACCTGGAGTTCTTTAACGTGCACTGACATCGCACAGCACACGGGCCTCTAGAATTTCGCCTCTACCAGAATTTGTATACACAATTCTACACATAGCGAACACAGTTTTCTCTAGGGTTTGTTAAATCTAGCTGCGATTACTCTGCTTCAGATAAAATGAGTGATTTTCATATTGTAACGAGGGTGTTCATGAAAGGGGTTCTAAAAAGGGCAGTCAGTAAAGTTGCAGTATGCCTGGGATGTTAAAGAAACTGCTACAAGAATGTCCTCCAGCAAAAATTTCTTTAATGCGTTTTTTAGAAGCAGAGTTATCTGTAGTCCAAATTTGAATTCCAGAGTCTCTGCACCAAAGGAGTCCCTCCCCTCCCTTTCTCTCGCCTCCCGCCTCTTTTTGAATAGTGAATGACAGGCGCTCCTCCACCAGTCCACACCCTCAGCCCTATTGTAGGCTGCTGGCGTGTGTGCGCGGGAATTCCCCAAGAAGCAAGCTTCCTGACCCACCTAAAAAACGCAGCCGAGTGGCCGCAGCCATGGTAGCTGTGTGATGTTTGAAAGAATATAAACAACAGCCATCTCTTAGCCGACATACACAGACGCACGAGACAGAGGAGAGCGCGAGTATTTCGAAAAACTCTGCGGAAAAGGCTCGCCAGCTTTTTTGTGTGTTTGCGAGTTCTCTGCTACATGTAGAAGTTTATTATTTGTCTCAAGCATCCATGAAAACGTAGTATATAGCGATTGAGCGAGTTTCGTACTCTCCTCGGAAGGTGTTTCAGCGGTGATGGCCAAATTGTCTGAGGCATCGGGGTACTACAAAGCTGCCCTATATTTGCTGGCAATAGTATCGAACACTAAAGAGCATGCAGTAACTGCCACCTACAATACATGCGAGTCTGGCTATATTTTTACTAACAGTAAACTTATGGCAACATGTGCCTACAGTTCAGGCTAGTTTATAACATAACTTATAACATAAAACTGCACCGACCAAGCAGCGAAATTTGAGCAACGGATGATGTAAATGCAGCAACCACGGCTTGCGCCTGCATATAGACATATAAACTGATTTGATTACATTTCAGTCTAGCTTTCTTGCATCATGCCTAGGCTAGTGTATGAAACTCCAGTTAGTTCTGGTTTCAGCTACTTCAGCGCATCTGGTGACTGGAGGCAAACTGATGCTTAAAAGTGAATGATTCCTGCACACACTTCTAGCACAAGAAGGAAGCGGCGATGGCCGAACTGTCTGAGGCACCGGTATACAAAGCTGCCCTATATTCGCCATCAAGGGTTCAAACCTCGCTGGGGGTGAAGTTTTTTCTTGCTGGGTACCGCTGTCATGACGGAACAATGCTCCGGTTGGCTTCCCTCTTGCTGCTATGTGAGGAATTGGCGCTGACATCTGTATTTGTTGCACAGTGGTGTAAAAGGAAGTTTCCTACCCCATGGCCTATCTTTGAAGAAAGTTGAATGTCTCTACGACAAATCCTGACAGGTTCAATGCCAAAAATTTGCAACCATTCTGGTGCATTGGAGAGAAATGTGGACATACGTCTGCATCTTGAGCTTAAATAACAACATTAAAGACTGAATGTTAGTTTTCTTTTTAAGCCCTTATCCACTTAATACACCCCTCAACATCCTGAAATCCTGCATATACGTACCGTTGGAACCACCCTCTGATGCCTCAGTTGATAGAGGAAACAGGGAGCAGCTATGGCCACCAGAAGGTAGAAAATAGCACCCGGTGTTATGCCATGTTTTCCTGGAAACAAGAAAATGACAGCAAGTGAAGCCAAGAGGCAATGGACAGCTGCTGTAAAGCATAAACAAGAAGAAGCATAAAAAACATCCTCGTCTTAGTCACAGCACAATGTCAAGTGTTCATTCATCAAGATTTTTTTCATTGATTTTCCTGTTTATAAAATACATACATGATTGGCCAACAGGCACACGCTTCTCCTACAACACTCCTATTTCTCAGACTCAAACTCTGAACAATAAGCACAAGTGATACCAATGAGCGCATGCATATATGTAATGCTCTTCAGACAGAAATGCAGAACAGAACAATAAAGAGGAGTAGAGAAAAGGATAGACAACATACAGCACTTATTTGTAACTACAGCAGACTCCAGTTAACCCTTTGAAGGTTTTTGCCGTATATGTACGGCGGCGGTTTTCTGTCCCGCAAGGTCTTTGCCGTACGAGTACGGTTTCCATCTTCAGTTTTTAATTTTGCGCCAAAAGAACAATGCGTGCTCACTGGGGGGTGCTGCCACCTCTTAGGACTTACAAGAAGTGTTTGAATTTTGTGCTGCCTTCTTACGGAGATAAGTAGAACTTATGTCTAGCTCTAGCGCGGCGGCACAGACTGCGGCAACACCCCTTTTGTAGTTTTGGTTTCGCCGCGTGATCGCAATGGAGTCGCGCGAAATTTGAGTTTTCTTTTTGTCAGCACTATCTTGCAGGGGCTGCCGAAGTTGATTTCTATCTTTATTGGCGCTGCTCTTAGCTTGCTTATCACCGTTGCTCGCGAGGTATTCTCGCCCTCTGTGGCAACGCGCCTACGCGGTTTCGATTCCGCCGCGGGATCGCAACGGAGTCGCGCGAAACGTGTTTTCTCTTTGTGGGCACTGTTTTGCAGAGGCGGCGAAAGTTGATTTCTATCTTTATTGGTGCTGCTCTTAGCTTGCTTATCACCGTTGCTATTCTATTCTATTGAACATTTTCCAGTTGTGAGTGATGCTGTCACCAAAGTACTGTTCCTATTTTTTTTTTATTATTTATTCTCGATTATATACATTTTGTAGAGTCAAGATCCGCAATAAAGTAATTTGACCACCTGGGAAAGTTTTCTTCAAAATAATTCGACCCTCAAAGGGTTAAGATGAACTCTGTTAGGGTGAATTCTCGGATAAGATGAACAATGTGAGACAACTTCGTTGGTTTCCCATAGAACTCAATGTAAAGTAAACAACCACTTAAGATGACCTGTCTTCAGTGTCCTTCGATTAAGACAAACTTTCGCAGCAACTGCGAACCCCGGCGACCCTGTGCAACGGCACCCAGAGGGCATTTGTGCAGCGCTGTCAAGGCTAGGAAAAAATATATGAAATGCTTATACCCAAGAAAGCACACCCCCACAAGATGGCTTCGGTGCAGCTTCGCACAAAACTGTGGGAAAGGTGTCTTACGGGAGCACATTTTGTATGGGAAACTTTCTTGCTGTGGAAAAGGCAGGTCACCATCACGCCTGCACTGGTGCCGAAACCTAACGCGGTCGGATCTTGCGCTTTATTAGCTTACTGCACTTTATTAACATGTGCTTTATTAGCTGCGCATTGCCTTCCACAGACTAAAAGGCACATACGCACAAAGTGTACACATTTGTTGACTTGGGACTTAAAGGAGTACAGACATCTAACTTTTGGGTGCGTGTTTTCTTTCTTGTACTGATGCGTAAGGCATTATTACACATTAATCACCATGTGAAATTCTCATATGACTGCTAAATAATTTATAATCAAATTTCTTTTCTGTGCTTTTTCGGTTTCGGTTTAAACAGTCAACCAATGACTGATGTCAAGGTGTGGTTAGAGGTCACGAGAGGTATGAAAAAACTGCAATAGTATCATCTCTGCTTCGACATTCATTGTCATTCCGGCTCTTGAGGAAGACTGGCTTCAGCACTGCAGGGAATTAAAATGATGAAGCATCGATTATACTGGAGTTCTTCCATGCCTCATGTGACGTATAACCACTCTTGAGCTCACTTCATGCATAGGGCAATAAATGCTCTATTAGCAATTCTCCTTTCTCCAAGAGGCTTTTTTTATTGATAGTTTCATGTAACACATATATGAACCCATCAAGAACACTCACACATCTTTTTTTTTAGCACTTCCGTTAAGAAAAACAAACTTTCTGGTTCCTTCAAGGTCGTCTTAAAGGCAGTCTATTGCATCATATGCACACACTATGAAAACATATGCTCAATGTTAACAGAAATTCACTGTATCATTATTACCCTGGTGCATTAACAGTCGCTTCTTTTCCTGTTCTTCTGTCTTGCATACACACAAAAAAAGATGAAGATAAAGTATACATGCATTCACTTCAAGAAATGCTTCAGCACGGCATTCAAGGACAAAACGTAGAAAACGCACCACAGAGCGCCATGGTATGATCTTATTTGCTAAGACATTTTAACTTTCTTTGACAGCCCTGCAGATGGCACGATGACGCAGCTGACTCTTCTCTTATAGGCGGCTAAATCGTCTAAAAAAAATAACCACTTTGCTGTGCTGCTCTGATCCAAGAAACCTCGGTAATATAACTGCACCAAATCTGTGGTCAGACCCAAAGAAACCAACCTGTTGCAACTCCGAGGAGGAGCACCATTGTGCTGTTGACATTTGAGCCACACCAGAAGAGGGCCACGCCGTACAGGTTACCACTGCGCAGATACAAATGGCCAGACGTTCAGTGCACCAAGGATGCGGAATGCTGCTAATTAACAAGCTCCCCACACAAAAGTTTAAGCATTCCATTCTGAAACAGCCTTGCCTTAGACCAAAACTCATAAACCATTACTCAAAATAATGCACCTGCTGCAGTGTGTCATGCCATCAGACAAATCCTGCCTTCCATACCAGTGTGGAAGGAATATTCAAAAAGGTGTAAAAAATGTCGATAATCTATTAAACTGTTTTCTACAGCACAGTATGAACAAGGATGAAAAGTGAGGGATGCAAGCGCTACATGAAGCACTAGTGCTTCTCTGGGTTCATTTCTTGCATCTTTGCATGCATGGTAAGATAGTTGAGGAAAAGTAATAATTGCACTATGATCCATAAGTATGCCTCTAGTTAATGAACAAATCAAGCAAGGCACCATTACTTTAAATATACTGGCTATGCTCCACTGACAAACAAATAGGTGCAGCAAAGAAATCAAAGCACTTGCATATATTCAGCAAGCCAAAATTCCAGCTGTTCCCAATAATAGCCTCAAAAAGCACTGCAAGTCATGGCCTTAATCTAGATTACGTCGATTGCACAGCATTTTTAAGAGCAAGCATTAGTGCTATACAACATCCATCTAAAAGAGCTCTGATAGAGAGAACTATCGAAACACCAGATGATCACCTCTTACATTTACAATCCTCTGCATCTAGAAATGCTTTGAGAGGTAGCACAATGGCATTCTTTTTAGCACAGGTCATAAACCTTCAGAAAGGCACCAAGAGTCTCCAAATTCTTTTTGACTGGGTGTCCTGTTCAAACAAACAAAATTTATTTAAAGAAAAAATGGAAAATTGGTTTTTGAGGAAAGGAAATGGTGCAGTAATTATCTCAGTGGACACCCGAACTGCACCTAAGGGAAGGGAGAAAGGTGGGAGTGAAAGAAAGAAAGAGAGAAAGAGGTGCAATAGTGGAGGGCTCCAGAATAATTCTGACCATATGAGGATCACACACTGACATCACACACCACACAGGCGCATTTCCAGCACATTTCCGCTCCATCCAAACATGGCGGCGGTCGAACCCGGGAACTCCGGCTCAGTAGCCAAGTGCCCTAACCACTGACCTAGTTCACATTTTGTACCGACTAGTAACGTTATGCTTCCCTTGCATTTGTTGCTTTCACTAGTTTATTAACAGCATATGCAAGTGTAATTTTCCTGTTTTTCCATATTATCTCTATATTCACCTTCCCACAGAGTGCTGGTCAAAAGGGAATAGTGCAGTCCACAAGACAAATGGCCAATGTTTTGCAATACAAATGCAGACTTCACAGCTTATATCAGCTTGGCTCCAAGTTTAGCAGTGAAACACCCAGCCACCATTACAAGTAAGACACACCTGAAGCTACTGCATAGACATTGTTTCCGTATCTTATCAGTGTAGCACATGCAACGCTGAAAGCTTTTGATTCAAGATGTGTATGGGTGGCGACAACAGAAATGGTGAGCAGGTCTGGCACTTGAAAAGGATTGGGGAATGAAGTTGGCTGTTACGTATATTGTTCCCCTTCTTATCCCACCACTTATATATGACGTCTATGCCTGGTCTACAGCCACTGAAGAATGCACCATCTACATTACAAAAAAACCTCACTTAAACCTCAAATAGCACAGTTTCATAAACACTGTCCCATTTCCACTCTCGACAGGGCTGGTCTGTATTCAACTTCCCCCAGACAACAGTGTAGGCAAAACAGGGTGTCCAAGTGGCCAAAAACCCTACTGTTTCCCAACGCTTTGAGCCAAGCGACAACCCATACACAACATGCCCTGGCGAAAATCTTTCCCAGCCCAAATGGTTTATGGAACAATTTCCAGTTGGTCCCAGTCGGAACCAGCTGGGTTCCAGTTGGTTTTAACTGGAACCAACTGGAAATTGTTCCATAAACCAGTTGAGCTGGGAAAGATTTTGGGAAGAATTCATACAGAGCACTTGGATGAAAAAGCCCTAAAGACCTGAATAAGATAAAGCTGCACTTTTCCAAAGAAGGGGCACTGTTTCATAGCTGCCACAATGTTTACCTACTCCCATGTCAGCGCAGCCAGCATCATCAGGTGCATGGCATACATGGCAGTCCCATGCCAGTACGATGCCAGGGCTCCATGGCTGCACCGCAGGTACGGCTCCCCAACCTTCAGGTACACATTGACAAAGCCTGCAGTGCAAGGAGAGCAAACAAAGCAACCCATGATGCTCGAAGGTCATGCTGCACGTGGGAATCAGAGGTGTGGCACAGTGAGGCCTCAAAAAATCGGAGTACGAGTTCACAAAACTGTCTGAATGCCTTTATATTTTAAGATTGGTTTGCAAGTGGCCAGTACCTAAGGTCTTATCCCATAGGTCACGGTGGCAACTAAGCACACAAGCTAATCAACCATGATGCCAAGAGCAATGGACTAGTCAACGACAATTTGATCTTGCAAACAAAACTGTGTGGAGTGGTACGCAGATATGGACCACAATTATAAAGACCAGGCTTACTGGCACCAACAAAACAAACAAAAGAACAGGTAAAAATCTTCCACAGCCTATTCATTTGATCATCCGGTTGTTCAATGAGCTCGTTCATTTAGCCACTGAAGTGTTATGTGGCAACGTAACGCCACTGTTTTTGTAATTGGCAGTTTGCTTCATTGGGCACCAGTATGGCATTGTTACAACTTGTCAAGTCATTATGCATAACAAGCATAGGGACAGTCAAAGAAACAAAAAAGCATTGATCACACTGTCCGTTCAATCAAGTGTGGCAGTGATGACTCAGGATTGAGTTGCAGTTACAGATAAATACCTTTGAAAGTAGCAACAAAGACTGCTGTAGCCAAGGCACAGTTGGCAGAGCACCGTATGGAGCACACAGAGGTGCTGGGTTTCGTACCTGGTGCAACCATTCCTCTTTTCTTCTACTTTCCATTAAATTATCAAAGTCATTACCCAATTTACTTTCCTTTCGCAAACAGAGAATAAAAGTAATATCTCCGTCTGCTATGCGTGGTTTCCAAACACTGCTGGCTTCTTTCATATATATTTCCTAATAATCCCCTCATTTTTTTTATTTGGTACCTCAAAGGTCCCCAGTACGGGGCATTACATGAGGGATGGACTTGGCAGTTAAACAACATGGTCCTGACAGCGTTTCTAAAATGGATGGCTTTGATATGATGTATGGAGTGCTGTGATAGATCATTCCAGTTCCGGGATGACACGACAAAAAAAGATCAGGAATGAGCAGCAGGGGCGTAGACGGTGTTATGGTGGACTTACGTTGATATGGCTTCGAATCCATTTTACCAGATGGCGCTTTTACGCAAAGGCGATTCCAACCCCTTTCGTGGACTTTTTACACGCGCAGGCTGTCTGCAAATACAGCGCTGCAGTAGCTTTTGGGCGGTAGATTTTGAAGGGCAGAAAAATGCCTTCCTCGATTTTATGAATTTCCCGATTTGACGAAATAATTAGGGGTGTGCGAATATTCGAAATTTTCGAATATATTTCGAATAATATATTTCTAGTATTCGTATTTGATTCGAAATCCAAGTATTCGTGTTCTTTCGATTATTCAACCCCACGCGAATATTCGTATCTAGCCGAATATTCATTGAGAGCAGCGGCGTTCATTTCGGTCCGCAAGCCCTATCGACAGAGACATACAACATGGCGGCGCCCAGAGCAATGCGCATGAATGAAGGAAAATTTTTCCTTAGAATTTTTCCTTCCTCCAAGGGCCATGCCGTAGCTGACTGCGCTGTTGAGCTTTTTTGTCGCTATACCTGCGACGCTGCTATAGTCAGAGCTGTGCACGAAGTACCTCGCAATACGTGCCAGGTCAGTGCCAAGTGAGAGGGCATTTTCTGTGGCTGGAGGAGTCGTTTCAGCTAGAAGGGAACTACTTCTGCCTGACCATGTGGAGCAGTTGGTTTTCCTTCACGACAACCTTTTATGTTCATCCCAGCAACGCGCTTTTGTGCTGATGGCAAGTTAGCCTTAATCAATGCTGTGTACTAGCCATCCTCTCTGATATTTCCGCTCTTCTAAGAATAATGTTCGAGACTTTGATACTTTTTGTGCAGCCACACACACCTTTTGTGTTCATTTAATCATCGATAGTTGAACTGTAATGTTCTTGGGTGCTGCAATAAATGTTTTGTAGTGGTTAAATGCGTCTGTCATTGATTATTCGATATTCGATTCGATATTCGGAATCAAGTATTCGTATTTGATTCGTATTCGAAAAATCTGATATTCGCACACCCCTACAAATAATTCATGGCTGTTCCCCACTGCGTTACATTGAGTTTTAACTGTATTCTAATGATTTGATGGATGGGGTAGCAAATCGCAGATTGTAGCATATAAAACCAAGGGTACAATTAGCCTCGTTAGCAATGTTCATAATACGAGATGACCATGTTAGGTATTGCGTTACAGCATTACCCATGCACTCGCAGAAAAACAGCCAACACTTCCGAACCAAAAAGAATGTATTTAGAAAGAGTATGCAACTGCCTGCGATGCGATGAAATCAAATATGTTTTAGTAATATTAAGTAAGAGACATTAACCATTTTTTGCACCACGATTCGGTTAAGATTTTATTGAAGAATGTCAACGTCAGTACAGTTAGAGATTGGGCGACAAATTACACAATCACCAGCAAATAACCAGATCGTAGAGGAAATATTGGAAGGAAGAGCATTAATGCAGTTAAGGAAAAGCAAGGGTCTGAGAACTGTACCTGGGGGACACCTGAAATGACTGGGCTACGAGAAGAGTACTTGTTAGCATAAACGAAATGCTGTCTGTCAGTCAAAAAGTTGAACAGCCATTCCATTACTAAAGGATTAATATTAAGGTGCGAAAGCTTCAGTAGTAGTCTTTTATGCAGTACTTTATCGAAAGCTTTTCAGAAATCAAGGAAGAGAGTGTCAGTAGAAATATTTAGGTCAAAGTTGAAGGTTAGGTCGTTAACGGAGTGCTAATTGGGAATCACATGAACGCCCTTTAAAGAAGCCATGTTAGGATGGAAAAATTTTACGGAAAACAAGGAATATCACGATGTGGGAATAAATAATATGTTCCATTAGTTTCGAACAGACACTTGTGAAGGAAATGGGGTGGTAGTTTTTGCATGAAAGAGGTTAACCTTTTTTGGGGACTGAAATCATCTTACCAACTTTCTAATTTTTTGGAAGGACACCTGTTAATATGGACACCAACTTTCTAATTTTTTGGAAGGACACCTGTTAATATGGACTGCTGAAAGAGGCGGCACATTATTGCCCTTATAATGTTTTTAGTATTTTTCAGGATTTTCGAATTTATGCTATCAACACCAGATGAAGATGCAAGTTTCAATGGCTCTGAGTTTCACGATGCCATTAGCATCAAATATAATCTGTGGCATAACTGGATGGCCAAAAGCTGAGAAATTCCAAAAATTCGCCGTTGGGCATGGGCATCCGGAAGGGGGGGCAAGGGGGGGCGTTTCCCCCCCCCCCCCCCCTGGAATTATGGATGTTATTTATGCACTACTTCCTTTTTGGTGCTAACCTACCGCCGCCCCCATCACCAGGCATCGGGTCCCATGATGCCACGGTCTTGCATCATGGGACCTCTCGCTGCATACGCTTGTAAGTTTGCTTGAATTCAACTTCAACTTCAACATAAGAGCAAATACAAGCAGTTAAGAAGTGTTCACAGCGTATCTTATTTCCCACAAGCAACAATGCTTAGTGTGCATATACTATCATGCTCAATGTGAGCTGCAATGCATTTGGTGTGGTAGGAGCTGAGGTTCTGAAGCAGTGTGAGCCCAGCATTACTGATAATTGATGCAGCCAGATGTCGAAGAAAAGAACGACGTACGCTGAATGTTTGTGCAAGTTGGGTGCTCTTTGCGAAGGTGTGTTAATTTACTATAAGCCGGAAAATTCTGTTCACTTCGGATGCGTTTTAAGTCATACTGAGCTCACGTGATAGTATACACTAAAAGCGCTAGAATATCTACAAACCTGATATAATTCCATCCAGCTCAAGGCCCACAGTAAGGGATGCCACACTTGTGAAGGCAGATATTGCCAAGGCTGCGCAATAAACAAGAATTAAATGAAAGACAATATTACAGGACAGCAGCTGCCAAAGGTGCAAAACAGCGTTATACATGCATGAGCAAAACAACAAAACCAATTGCGCACATGAAACAAGCAATAACCAACGAGCACGATTTGCATGTTCTTATTATTAATGCATTTATAGCAGGGCTAGTTGGTACTGGCTTCCTAAATTCATGACTGCTAGCAAATTAAAAGATGCAAACGTGACACAAAGAGGCGAGGGCAAATGCTAGCATTTGTCCTGTCATTATTGCTAGTGCCTTTTCCTGCCTCTTGTCTACGTCTTTCAATACATTAGCAATTATGAATTTAAGAATGGATGTTCCTATATCATGTAAATTCGGTACCACCGCTTGCTAGCGAGGCCCTGGCGATTTAAATGAAGTGCCACATTACACACACGTCGCATCAGTCAAGTGGAGGACCACTATTACATAAGCTTAGCTGTTTTCCTTTCAAGTACATTGACTTTTCTCTCCATAGTCGCAGTTAAGAACAGCATTACTTGGCCTATAAATAAAAAAGCATTCTTGTAAACAAATATAGCATTTTGCATTTTTGAATCAGCCTAGCAACTTCAATCCATTACAAATGCTACATTTACAACATGTGGGTGTATTTTCTTTCAGTCAACATATGAAACGAGGCATTCGCCACTGTGGACAAACGGGCTGATAACAGTACTGAGTAGCTCAACTTGCTGCTGAACCAACAATGAAGAAACTAGTAACAAAGGAGACCTGATAGTTTGCATGATAAGCTCATGCTACTCGGTTCCTGCTTTAAAAAACTGATAAAAGAATCACTGAATACTTCTTTTTGATTATGTACGGCACGAAACCAAATGAAGTATGGAAATATGTGAAGTTCAATAGAAAAGATTGCATTCATATTCCCACATAAACCTGATTAACAAAACAGAACCATGCTGCACATCGTCACTGACGATTATATCTTTAGCTCCAGCATAACAAACATTAAAACCGAGCTTGGGTGGCAACACCTACAACAAAGGAGAAAATTCTTGAGACAAATTTTTCTATGGGTATTTAATGTGGTGACACGTGGTATAGACAAAAGTACTTACCCGAAAACCCCGCAATATACTTCCCCTAGAGCTGATCACTCGCAAAAAGTTTTCGATTGCTTGCTGCTCGAATGCTTTTTTGCTCATTCAGCCTTTTACGATGAACGAATAGAATCATTCAGCCAAAACAGCTAATCAATGTTCCACCCACCATATGTTCTCCTCCTGAGGCTTGGTTTCTGTGATTAGTTGCATAATTTTTTTTTTTGTCACTGTGCTTGATCTTTTTTGCCCTTAACTTTTCTTTTTTGCGCATGACACACAATTTTTGCAATCCCGGCCCCTGCATTCTTTTAATGCAGCGTTCTTTTAATGTGTGCAGGCATTGCAATGTAAAAACGCCAGCATGATTGTGCGCTGTCAGCTGGCATGTTAACGATCCCCAAGCTACCGAAATTTATCCGGCCTTTCCCGCTAAGCGAGCACCTCCCTTTTTATTTGTCCAGGTGTACCCTGAGTGAGACACTGCAGCATCTTTGCTTTCCATACATGCTCCTAGCTTCCCTACTTCACACATGCGAAGCACGCAGCGGTGACGCAATTCGCATATGGCGCAGGCAACGCCTGTGTCGCAGGTGTGCTGCAAGGAAAACCCAAACAAGACGCAAAGAGCGCGCGCGCGCCGCGCCTCGCGCTACGCGTGCGACGGAGCGTGGTGCCGGAATGAGGCGGCATGCGAACGTGCGCGCGTTGACAATGACGCGAGGACACGCGGTCAGCACAGGTGCAAGGGAGGGATACTCACCGTAGAACCATATCTGCTCGCGCCTTCGACCATCCGCCAGCGGAGCCTTCCTGCCCGTGGCCCAAAATAAGAGGACGGCTACGCCCGCCAGCACGGCCGCTACGCCCAGACAAACGGGCAGGGCAGAGTCCCACTTGAGTAGCTGGGCGACGACGTTAAACGCGTACGTCGTCGGGACGGCGAGCAGGGACACGCCGAACACTTTGGTCGCTGACGAGAACGACGACATGACCTGGTTTCGCAGCAGACGAGCGCCTGCAGTATAGACTTCGATAACAGAGCCCCCTCGGCGAGTGCAACGCCTGTCCAAAAAAAGCTTTCAACTTCCGCAGCAGCGATGTTTTCCTTGCTGGTCCCGTAGAGCGCAGTCATCAGAAAGAAAATAAACTCAGCGAAACCAAGAGCACAAGCAACAGCAGCCGACGCTAAAGGGTGCCTCGAGGGTTTTCTCTTGGCAAGAGTTCAAGTGGTTCGACTCACTTCACTTCGGCGCGTCGCAACCATGCAGCGCGGGCACAGCTAACAAGGCACATGGTGCGTGAATCAAGGAAGCTGCAGATCTCTTGGGGCGATTACGGCGTGAAGAATTGCGCCGTTAAATTGTCCTGCGTCACTTGCAAAACAGTTCCCGCGTGACCAGCGACTGCCTTACTTGTTGCTTTCCTGCAAAGCCTCACCCAGTGTTGCCACACGTCAACGTGTTGCCGACTAGGCGCGGCGTGCGTTGTTTCAGGCGGTTCACGTACTTCTCGCCCAAAGTGTCAAATTATACTTAATAAGCACCAAAACAAAAAAGATGGCCGAGATTCCGGGAATGAGGAGGGAGTCGACTATGTTCGGCACTTGCTGGTGCGCACAGACTCTCCGCAATTAAACGCGCGCTGTAGAATGCTTCTCTCAGCCTCAAGTTTCGCGCAGAAATGACATTTGGTCGGCAGGATTTTTTTATGCTATATTTGTTCGTGGTACTTGCCTGAATCGATAAAAAAAAAAGTCGGATATTCCCATCGTTTTCAATGACGACGAAACGAAACAAACCGTTATCTCAGCGATTGCACCGGTGGCGCCATTCGTTTGGGAGATTCGGCAAAGTGGGGTGGCGAGGGGTGTTTTGCGCGATGTTTGAAGATGCTTTTCAACTGCTTTACGAATGATCACGAAAGCCTTTGTTTCGCAAAAGCTTCACTGCAGTACACCTCACTAGTTTTTTGCGAAAAAGCATTTTCAAACCTCCCACAAAACAGCCCCACCTCCCCTCCTTTGCCAAATCTCCATGGCCAACAAATGAGATGGCACCACCAGAGCAATCGCTGAGAGGGCAGCTTGTTATTCTACTCTGTCGTTGCCGCAGATTATGTGAATATCTGATTTCTTCTGACTGACTCAGTCAAGTACCCCAAACTATACCATATCCAAACAAATGTAGCATAAAACAATTCTGCCGACCAAATGCTACCTCTGTGTGAAATTTAAGCTCGAATAATTCATTAGTTTAGCCAAGATCAGCATTATACAGCACGCTTTAATTGTGGGACATGCTGCATAAAAAGGTCGGATACAACTGAAGTATGCAGTGAAGTTCCGCCCACATTCACGACTGCTGCACAGAATTCCTCCACAACAAAAAAGTAGTCTGTTCTTAAAACTTTTTCTTATCTAAACAGGAAGCTAATCACATGGAAAAAAATTATAAGCTCTAGAATTCTGATAGCTGGCTTATTTAATATAGTCAAACATTAGAAAATTTACTTCGTTTACTACTCTGATTGGCCAGTGGAGTACGTCGTGGACTGTGGCCCAGTATTAGCAACTGCTGTTTCTTCAAGTTGTATCCTACTACACTTGCCAGGCCTGATGTATGCCACTGACAATGCTCTTCTAGCAGACAACAGAAAAATACTTTCAAGTGTGGGCACCCATATGCGAATAGGGGGCAGACATTTTACAATGACTTAGAAAAATCTGGTAACATATGGCTCACAATAACAGGTTCAACACGATTACCTTACAGCACTTGAAGATATCAACATTTAAGGGGGGACCCTGGTCTTTGAAAAAAATTTTTATTAATGAAGTCACAGTTATGAAATTTCCAGGCCACATGTAGTTTTGTGCGCTGATTCTGGATATGTCATTTAATTTCGTGTAAAACAATTCCTTGAGCACTTGTGCAATTTTTATGCAAGTATTTTGGGAAAAGTTTTGCAGAAAATTTGCTGCAGGAAACTCGCTGAAATGCATGCCATTGGGTTCTCTTGACACCAAGGAATGCAATAAGGGTAAAATTATCATCCTGGCTATCATAGAACTTGAGTTATAGAGTTTTGAAGTTGTTGCTTCAGAAATGAGAAGAAAAGTGTGTATTCCTGTTTGTGCATCCCTTGGTGTCAAGAGAGCCCAATGGCATGCATTTCAGCAAGTTTCCTGCAGCAAATTTTCTTATATGCTCTCTCCAAAAGACATGCATAAAAATTGCATAAGTGCTCAAGGAATTGTTTTACACAAAATTAAATGACCTATCTAAAATCAGCACACAAAAATACATGTGGCCTGAAAATGTCATTACTAGTATATCTAGATTAATAAAAATTTTTTTTCAAAACCATGGTCCCACCTTAAGGCAAATGTTGGGTGCAATGACATGCAAGGTCAAAAGGAGGAGATATTGAAGAAAGCAGAAGTACAGTTACCAAGAAACACACGATTTTGTGAAAATATAGCAAATACAAACTGATCCTATGAATATGGGCATCACGCTTGATATCTGAAAGTGTTGTTGAATGCTCAAGACATGGCACAAGTTCTGCACTTGAAATAAAGCAAAGGCAGTCAGTAGGCTTGCTTTAGTCAAGCATGATTTCACGACTAAAGAGGCAGTTGAAGGAGCGAGCTATGGGGTGGTCAATGTCTGAAACGCAAGAGACAAAAAGTAAGATTCACCATGATGAATGCTCGAGGTACAGAGGAGAAGCAATGGGCAGCAGGAGTTCCGAGATACTATTTTAGTGTAGTATCAATACTATGTGGAGGAGGAGAATTTAGTGCTGGGTAAATAGATGTCAAGGGAAGGTAAAAATAACAAAGCAAACTTGAAACAAAGTATGAGATTTCTAAAACCTTCTTTGCCAAAACAAAATTCTCGATAAACAAACATACTACAAAGTGGCTAAGCAAAAAATTAAAAGGGTTATCTTTTGCAACAATTCTGAGCGAAGCACTTCAGTTTTGAGCCAAAGGCTGATTGCTTGAAGACGAAATCCTAATGGCAAACATAATTTGATATCATAGAAAATTTGTTTTCGTATGCAAGACAGGGAGACTCCACAGCACACATTGACCCAGCACACAGCCCTCCAGCTTCCAGAATGTGAAGCCATAATGGAGCCGATTGCTTTAAGAACAAAAGCAGTCACTGCAGTCGATTTTCAGTAAATAGAAATAAGGGGACGAAGACTACAGCACCTGTGAAAGAAAGAGAGTAGAGAAAAGGCAATTGGCATAATAGATTTAACCCTTTCAGCCTTGGTGTCCTCACCTGAAAAAAATTTTTTTTTTGCAGCCTTATATTCATAAAACATCAAATGTGAAACCGATACAAAAGGTCCTCTTATTGATATGTGCTCAATTTTTCACTTCGTGCTTTATACATGCTCCAAGGTTTTTTACTCCATAGCTACTTGCTTAGGCGTGCTGATAATTTTGTAATGCTTCTCAGGTTTACTGGACATGATAACTTAAGCAGAACCTTTTCACTCTGATAACGGTAATAAATGCAGCGTGCAATTCTTCACACGTCCTCACATGAGGACATCGGGCCTTGGTGGTCAGCCTTTCATGCAAGTGAAGCTAGCAAACACCTGATCATAAAACTGCTTAGCCTTCTTATTTAAAACAGGAAAATTGTGCCTCAGACCTTTTCTTCACGACAAACAGTCCTGGTGTGGGTCTGCGTGGAAGCATAAGTTGCACAGTGTAGAGAAAATCACTGGTAGAATCACTGGTAGAGCTTTTGATTACAATCATTAAGGAGGTCTACGACAACCACCGCATAGACTTCATTGCGGAAGTTTGCATTCCCTGGCACTTCCAAGCACACACAGTTACGCCATCAACAGCAGATATGGAGCAATATGGAGTGCCATACAGCACCTTAATCGTCACTATGCTGACAAAGCAACTCTCGCACACCGGCAAAAAGTGTAAGGCTAATGTGACAGCACGACTTCAATTATAAGCAAGCACATCCAAACATGTTACAGTCATAACTTACATATTTATTGCCTTAAAAATATATACATATAGGTATAGATATATATATATAGTATATATAATATAGATGTATAGATACATATAAAAGGTCTGTTACCTAAACTACGGTAGTAGTTCCAAAGCACTATGATCTAAAGGAAGTAGATTCACTAACATGCCGTTGTTCACTTGGCAGGTAACCGATCATGTGCACACTTATGGCACTTAGATTCTCTTGAGTGCGCAATTACTCACCATTACTGCTGTCACTTCCTTTTTTTTTTTTCACACAGTGTCATCCACGCAACTGCAGAAAAACTAAAACGTATTCATACTGAGCACACAGGCACACAACTGCGCACGACGCCTCGGAGAGTTCCTGAGAACAGACAGCACTACGGCCAGTGGCTGTAAATGGCAGTCTTTTGGATGATGCTGAGAGATTGATCCGGGCTTCAGTTACACTCCCGTGATGAATTTCCAGAGATTGCAGGAAATGGCTCTTGCACACAACTGCGGCTTTACCCACTTCACTCCTATGCCTGGAAATAATTCACAACAACCAACCAGAGTCAGCAGACCGTATTGTAACTTAAAGATATACACATGAACGTTGGATGTAGTTACACGTGAATAGCCAACACAGCTGCACATGTACCGCTAGGAGCAACAAGCGCCCAGCACGAGAACACACGTCATCCTATCTTCAATGTTACATGAAAGCTACTAAGGACTGCTCCCCCTATCAGCCAATTTCTGTGCTGCTGGCAGTCAGGGTAACACAGCATATTTACTCCGTGCGTGCATGCGTGCATGTTGTATATACACCACTAAGGCCACTGGCATTCTGTGGCAGAAGACTTGAAATACCATGAATGGAGCACAAAGAATCTGCAATATTCATCTTAAGGATTTGCACGGCAACCACAGGACACGGAGAAGTAAGACGACACGGCCACAGACTGACAACTGGAGCAGACCCTTAAGATGAATGTAAACCAATTAGCCCAATATGGCATACTGTTGAATCACAATATCCCATGAAAGATATCAAATAATTAAGATTTTTTTTTTAAATGCCTCGCATACTCTAAATGTACCTTAATTAAAACCCAAGGTGTCTGTTGCGATTCAACACCAAGTAGTGTTCAGTGCCCTCTTGATTCGAAGAACAGCACTTGTATAGCTTAGTACCCTCACAGCAACTGGATTATTTCACTGATGATGTTGTTGCATAACCCTACGTCCGCTGTGGTGACCATGCCCACAGGTGGGATACGGCCCTACAAAAGTTTGGCACTCGTTTGACACTTTCGTTTCTGGACAGCCCAATACCACAATGAGAGGAAGCCCCCGAAACGATGCTGGGCATTGCTCAAAACTAAAAAGCTTTTTGCCATTACTAGCAGCACTCCTTTCGAAAGGCACTGGTATTCCATAAAAGGATGTTAGCACATTGTCGCCAGAGCTGCCCCACTTGGTATGTAAGGTTGCATGAGAGGATAGGAAATCAAGCATGTCAAAGCATCAGCAGAACTTTGTTCATCTCCGGATTATTACTTTCAAAAGAACTCAAATGATCACCCTGTTAATACAAATATAACATGAAACTTTTTCCTGAAACAAATATAACATGAAAATTTTCGTTGCTCTGATTATGTAACTGTACTAACTTTTTGTACTCGCGATTGTACAATACAGCGAGCGTTTCTTTTTTCTCTCCATTATGCAAGATAGTTAAAGTGACCTACGCCACCAGGCTTGCAAGCCGGTAGGTGAAGGCAGCTTTTCAGTAAGCTTGGGGCAAAGCACGCAATGCATAGGTGCAAAGGAGAGAGTGGCTACTGTTGTGGAAAGAAGGCGGAACGAGTTGTTGACAGTAAGAAGGCACTGAAAGAGCGGAGTAAGGAACGCAAAGAATGTTGCATAAGTGCAGGAATGGGTAGCACGAAACAAGCGGCGCCGTCACAGCGGTGGCAGATACGGATGGTCTGACCAGTTTGAGATTGGGTTATAATCGTAATAATATTTCTTTCAAAATTCTCCTCATGTCTCAAACTCCCCCATCGAGTTATATTCACACATATATGGTAAATTAATCATTTCCGTACCATTGTGCCGTTCCTACCGATTTCCGCAACAACAGTAACATAAAAAAGGAAAGAATGTGGCTGCAAACATTCAATCCACAAAAAATAAAATACTCATATCTGCGATTTTTCCCGGAATCGTAGAATCACAGGAAACTAGGGGCTTTACATATCACTCAGTGAGAACCCATTTTTCAACTTAGTGGGACTAGTTCTGCACACAAATGATGACAGGTGGACCCAGTAAAAGTGAATGTCCAGTGGTCTTGCCAGAGCATAAGATGCAAAGCATGTGTATGTGATACAACCTTGTGTATGCAGCGAGAGGCACCTCTAAAATGCCTACTGCAAGATAAGATTACCTACACATTCGGAACCAATAAGTTGCAGACAATTGAGCAAATGCCCTTTGTACACTAAATCTATGGGAATATATTACCTCATGTTACTTACCTCATGATTTAAGTCCACCCCAGAGTGCAGGGCTATACATGACTACTGCTTCATCTCACTGCTCCTGCCAATACTGTGCAGCCTCTGCAACAAAAAGCAGCCATGTTATTCATGTGCCCTAACTTCAATGGCCAATATCCAAAGCAGCCAAAGGCAGCCTTGTTGTAATTCATCCAAAACGAACACAACCGTCACATTTTGTTCACACAACATCCATGCACACAAGTTCCTATGCTGAGAAGCTGATTGCATATAAAGTGAATTTCTAACAACTGGTCACAAACAAAATCTTTAAGTGAAGGATAGCAAAACACAAAAATAAACCTTAAATGTAAAACGTATGGTCATTTGAAGAACACGTTATAAAATGATACAGAACGACTCAACTGTGATCACGCATCGTCCAGAGTGATGTTTACCACCCTGAGGATATAGATATTGATATCAACCTCAAAAAAAAAAAAAAAAACAGTGTATTAAACTGAATGTGCAGTGTCCATAAGGCAACTAAGAGTCTCAGACAAAAAGACAGTATACCTCTCAAGACAGTGATCTTGCCTATCATACTCCGTGCACAAGGTTAACCAAAGGGGCAAAGATAAATTTAGCTGCATATCAATACCATACACAACAGTGGCATCACAAGTTGAAAAAAGATAGCAAAGATTCTATTATGCGCATTAAAGATCTTGTCCATTAGGCTTTCTCACACACAAAGGCTTACTTTTTTTTCATTTTGTTCGAAATGTGACTACATTAACTGGCTACACCATTCCTTTCAGGAACAGTCAAAATGAGCAATTTTCCAAGCGGCAGCGCACACTCGGCAGGAAGCCGTTTCGAGCTCAGAGCTACTTATAACTGTTGTCACTGGACTCTAGGATATACCATAGCTGTGCTCTAGATGGAAGCAATGCTAGCTGTGCTTCATGGCACATCAGCAATGGCCATTACAACATGCATCCAAGTGGTATGTTCATGCAAGTGCATTAGTTGGAGTTCACTTATGACTACACACAACAATAGCAAAATGCCTCTTCACAAAACAATTTATTCACATCACTATGTGAGTCAAAACAAAACAATGCACACATTTTGAAGGGTAAGGAGCGTTGTAGGATTGTCGGCAAGCAAGCAGTTTTTTCTGCTCATGTGCGAACTAAATATTCAATTAAAACCAATGACAGAAGTTTTCAACCAGTGAAAACAGGCGAAAACTTTCAACACGATAGCTCTGAAGAATCAAGAGAGAAAACAGCAGTGGAATTTCAAGAAGAATAAATTATTGTGAAAGCCACCTTTGAGCAATAACACTGTTAATACAAACATCTGAAAAAGTAGTATGTGTTATGCTGAGTACCAGTTAATAACAACTAACAACTTTTCACACGTCAAAGTTGAGGAAGCAACTATGAGGCATACTGTACAGAAGCCTCTGCATTAACTTCAACAGTCGGAGTTCTTTAATGTGCCCCAAAGTCTCTACACATCCATCAAATCTACATCCAAATATGGCTGCGATAGCCGGGACTGAGCTTGCAATCTTGCGCTCATTAGCAGAATGTCACGCCCATTAAGCTACTGTAAGATTTGCTCCAGTTATTAAACTAAACAGACAACAGATGAAGAAGTGAACCCTGAGCATAACCTGGAAGCCAACAATGCTACATTTGGTTAATTCCAGTTTAATACACAATCACAGAGATAATGTTTATACTCAGCAGCAGTAGGGCTGCCATAAACAGTACTTGAGCAACGCATAATTTGTTACGTTGATTTTATTTATCTAATGCTCAACTACTATATGCCATCACAATACAGAGAGCAAACCGTCTCACCCCTTTACATAACTCCACACCTGAAAAGTTCGCACAAAGGTGGTAAATGCTTCTCATGTGCAGGCCCCATACACACAGGTGCCCCTGTTCCTCAAAGCAAGAATACGCAGTAGAAAAAAATTCTCATAGCCTGCCACAGAAGAATTTCAACATTGTGACAGCACCTGAGGCTGAAATGATAACTGTCACCAGGCTATGTCACATATTTTAGACTGTCAGTTATTGCCCCGAGGCATTCCGTGGATGCTTTTAAAAAGCATACGCAGGTGCACTGAAACATTCCCCCGTTGGTCTGTTCTGCCCGTGAACCTAAAGTGAAGCACATCGTGGAATGCTTACACTGTGCCCACAAGGTGGCTACAAAGTGCGTGCAGATCTGCTCACACCTTCCTTTTTTTTTTTTTAATCCAGCCACCCTCTTGAAATCATGCCAAGCAATGCGTCTTCCTATTCAGTACATTCATACTCCAAGTATTAGTGACAACACTCAGCCCCGCTGCAGTGACTCAGTGGTTACGGCGCTCGGCTGCTAACCCGAAAGACGCGGGTTCGATCCCGGCCGCAGCGGCCGAATTTCGATGGAGGTGAAATTCTAGAGGCCCGTGTACTGTGCGATGTCAGTGCACGTTAAAGAACCCCAGGTGGTCGAAATTTCTGGAGCCCTTCACAACGGCGTCCCTCATGGCCTGAGTTGCTTTGGGACGTTAAACCCCAAAGAACAAACAAACAATACTCACCTTGCATGCAATCCTGCTGCCAGCAGGAGACCAACAAAAATGGCCGCAGCTGAGGCTCTCCTCTCCATCGCCGCAGAAGGCTGCTGGACAATGCGGTGTGCCATCATCGCACCCAGTTCCTGTAGATCGGCCACAGCCGCCCCACTGGCTTCGGCTGCCATGTCCTTCTGTCCCGTAGCTAACACATCAAACACACACGCATCCAGGTAGGCACCTGTCAAGTTTGCAGCGCGACACGCCACATCTGCTTCTTCCAGCAGCCAGGCAGGCTCCCCGTGGGGCGCTGGGAGGCGCTCAGAGGCAGAGCAGCCCCGAAGGCACAGCTGCAGTGGCTGCTCGCCAGCAAGAGTCAGCGGAAGGCGGAGTGCCACTGAGAGAAAGTCTCCCTGCCGCCTTATCAGCAACCGGGCCCCTGCGTGCGTCAGGAGGAGCTCCACGCGGTTCGGGCTGAGTGTCATCAGGCTTACTCCCTTGCCCGCCAAGGTTGCCCCGTCAGTAAAGACCCTGGGCAGTGGGTTGTCCTTAATGTCTGCTTCGTAGGTCTTCTCCACTGCACAGCTTCCATGAGCACGGATCACCACTGTAACCTGCAACACACCAGAGAGTCCCTTTTTAAATGCAGGAATGTATCTAACATCTACTATCACAGTTTACAGTGCCTGTCACATTGTGGCTTTCTGTGTAAGCACAACAGTTTTCATAGACCCAAGCTGGCTTACAATAAAGAGCACCCAAAACTGAACTGTATGCATAGCCACACAGATAGAATGATACATTATTCAAGTTATCCACATAGGCTTGGAAGAAAAAGTAGACGAAGGGGAAGAAGCAGTCGACAAAGAAAAAGACAGCCTGATAAAACACATGAGCTTCTATGCGAACTCCCTTAAGAAGAAGATGTTCAAAGACATTACCACCAGTGATTCTTGCCGTGGTCAGCATCTAAAAAAAGTAAATGCATTCCTCCAGTGGTTTTGACCAGCATCAGTGCGGATATGACTACAAATTTTTTCATAACAGAAACAATATGCCAACTTTTTTTTTCATAGAAACAACCCCTCAGTATGTCAGAACTCTAATCAGAGTGTCAGTGAATGATCAAGAAGCCATTAGTGCAGGGCTTCATGCAATAACACCACCGCTGTTGATGAAGCAGCCACCATAAATTGTTCAGTGGCTTAACACAGACAGATTGATGTGCCAATCATGCTGAACTACTTCAAAGATCTTAAGCATTATGATTGTGACTATATACGAAGACGTAAAAAAAATGGTAATCCAGGAGAAAGCAGCAGATTAAACTATTCTACTATTCTGCATTTTCTTTTCCAACCTAGGGTACTGAAAATAAGTCCTACATCTCCGACTAATATTAGCATTTCCCGGATCCTGAACCTCCTCTAGCGAAACAACACTGGGCAGTTCCCAAGGTACACTGTCACCAACTGCAACAGCCTTTTGGCTAGTGTCTTAACAAGTGAAAAATAATTGCACACACCTTGGACAGTACGGTGGCCTTGTTGCCAAATGGACTATTCGTGACTTGCACTGCAAAGTATGTGTTGTCAACCAGGGGCCGAGCACCAATGGCACGGCAAGTCTGCAGCTCTCCACCAAAGGTACGCAGGTGAGTGTCTCCATAGAGGCTACACTGGCGCCAGTCCTCCTCCGGCTCACCTGTTCCAAGAGAACAAAGGGAAGTTGAAAACAAAGAAATTATATTCGTTGTGCCACCATCCCTAGCTCTTACAGGGGTTCTTTGATGATCACATCAACTCTTCAGGCCCCGCTTTCCAACCTGACAACATGGAGTAGAAATCCTCTAAAGGGCATTATATGTACAAAAGGATTCACAGTAGAACAGAGAAAATCGAAGAAAAAGGACTTGTCCTCCATCTGACGACTTGTGTTTCTTAGTCGAAGGCAAGTCCTCTAGATGAAAATTGTATGTCACTGGGTCGAGGCTTCTCTCATCCCCCCACTTGTTTAAGTTTTCATAGAAAGGGAAGTTGCAGGGCGAAAACTCAAAGAAGTGGAACCAGCTTGCTTTGGCAACAGTAAAGCTCACTTTGACAACAATTAAGTAGCCGCATTTTCATGAGACCTAAAACATTCCAGGAGCCGTAATGCAGAAAGGCAACACCCAGGAGGCATAATAAACATGCCACAAAACAGAAATCGGCTCACTAGTACCTACTCTCCTTTGCAAGACTGCAACTCGTTTGTTAAAACTGAATTCCTCTAAATTTACTGAGCATTTTTCATCACAAAAGCTCTGCACCCGATCTAGATCCAAGGAGGGAAGAGAGGAAGGGAATAAGCTTTGGCTCACTTTACCTCAGCCCCAATGTTCACAAAAAAAAAATCAAAGTAAGGTACAACCAAAAAAAAACAAATGTGCATACTAAGTGCTAATTTCATGAACAACACTGAAGGCTACAAAACGCCACATAATTCATGGCAAACACCAGAGGTGCACGCTGCTTTTAATGGCTTTCGGCAGCGACAGCTTAGTTGCTCAGAATGTGCATTTCATTCATTTCCTTCCTCTCGCTTTTCTTTCCATTTGATTCCATTTCTTTCCATTTTCGTGCATGTGTGGATGCTGTGGCCATGGGAAGGTTTTAAACAATGCACATGGTGAACAAAAGTTTCATGCTTGACAGGGATTCAGCCTGTCAAGGGAGCAGCGTCACTCTCTCCTATTGTTTCAGCATTTCACCACAAGCTGGCCCAACATGTGGAAACAAAGCATCAACCAGCCATGCACTCCCATGTTACCTTTCATAAAGCTCATGACAGCACAAAGACCAATGTGTGCTTCTGGCAGAGGATGGTGACAGACACGTTACGTTTAAAAAACACAATTTATGAGACTGGTGCATGCTGACAAGAGTAGGGTGTCTGCATAAACATGCTGTCACAGACACAATACAGCTTTGGCTTCTCTCAGCCGTGCAATTCAGTGCTAAAAAAAAAATTTTTCACTTAATGTGACTGCTTTTCTCCATTGTTGGTTAACTGCGATTCAAAGGAATAGACTAGTTCTGCAGCGTTGCCACAATGCAACACATGATATGTGGCTGGCAAGTGCAAACTGGTAACCTGGTAACCCTTGCTGCTACAGCTGGATTTATCATCACTGCAAACAACACACCAAACAAAGCACAGCCAGTGTTCTGTGTTTCCTTCCACTGCTAGTCAAACATGCAGGGTGCTGAAGGGCTGCTATCGTGATCTGTGTTCGGAGCCATTATACTCCCTTTTCACTGCAGGTGACTGTACCTTACAGTAGCTCCATACCTGCTGCAGCCGATCTTACAATCTTAAAACTGGCTTTCTCCTTTGACGACAATTTCTATTTACTCAAGTCACATCCACTCTACATACCTTCCAAAAGACCTTTACATGTTAGGGCGTTTGCTCGTGAACAATTTGTCATGCTTAGGAACACTAGGCCCCTACAGGCAAACTGTGTGTACTTTTTTTTGTTCCGTTCCCATACTGCCACAAACGTTTGTAATGTTTTTTTTTAATTGTTCAAACTCGTTGCTGCGTGGTTTATCATTTTGTCACGTCAGAGGCAGCCAGATTTCTCTGGAAGGATTGTAACTGCACAACTGTTTCGACGACATTCAAGATTGTTGTAGGTAGGTGTTCTTGGTGCCTCATCTCGAAGGCTTGGTGTTAACTTCTAAATTTAGCATGGAAAAGAGCAACAGCCAGTCTGATCTTCAGCGACCACCCAGTTCACTTGCTGCCATCACCAACATCGAGTTCAAATACTTTTGAGGGCACAGGTTCACCCAATAAAACGGTTTGCTTTCAAAGCCTACAGCTGTCTCCTACCTGCCCGACTGCCATCATCACCGCGTGCAAATATGATCCAGTACAACAGCTAAAGCTGGCAACATTCCAAACACTACCATCATCCCTACGCTGTGTCTCAAGTAGTTAGCGTATGAAATGCACTCACCAGATCGCCAAATGCATGTCTCCTTGGCTGGGTTGGATGTCGATGTTTCCGCAGGGGCGGCCTCACTGCAGTTCAGTTTGTTCAACCGAGACACTATGGATCTGTATCGGATGTTATGAGCACACTCCTTGGCCACACGAGTAAGGCAGGACCGAAATTCTGCCACGTTGTCGCACGAGCCATCTTCATAGTTGGCATAGCAATTCATGATGCCGCACTCATCCACTGCCATGCGCGTGTGAACCGCATATGCAAAAATAAGAGCAAAAAATTACACCTCAGACACAGCTCGGCGGCTTCCATAAACTCAGCACAACTGTTGCATCGTGTTCGCAAAACACAGCAGAAAGATAGCCCTTCAATCAATAGCAATCAGCAACTTCACCTTTTTACTTTAATAATAGTGGCTGCACTAATTAGCACCACGGCACTGGTTCAGTGCCTAACCAAAGTGGTAGCATTTCACCCTGGCAAAATGAAAAAATGCCCATGCACTAAGATTTTCAGGCACAATTCAAACCCACTCCTGTAAATATCCCTAAAGAGGTGGGCAGCATAGAAAAATATATAAAATAATAACTACCCTCTGGTTAAGCTTTCCCATGCTCACGCCATACCCTCCCCTCCTACCAACGTAAACATCCTCCGAATGGGGATTCTCCACTCTCAAGATCATACCCAGCAATTCTGGATAAAAACATTTTTGAGCAGGAAACCGTTTATGAACACAATTTTTTCATAAAATGTAAGATTTCACTCTAACAATCAATATATCCACAGATCACCCGGTGCCAGTTTTAGATTTCTTTTTTCTATTGACGTTTTTGCTGCCGTCAAAATTGTTCCCCATTGGTTTTCTACGGCAGTCTTAACTGTTCAATGCGATTGATGGAAACACTTAAAAAAAAAGATTTTGCTACCTATAAGAAGAATGGACCACTACCTTCAATATTTTCATAACAGTATCTTACAATTTACCAATTTTCAAAACTTTTGTGGAGGAAGTTGGACTTGACTCTCGTCCTTCCACAAAAACCACCTTCCAAATGGCTTGGTAACCACCCACTAGTTACAGATTCCTACGCTTACATAATACTTTTCTCTTTCCATGGTAACCACCCTCACAGTGGTTCCCATGGCAACATACCCACCGGTTACGCCGACAACGACGCATACTATAATGTACTACTACTATTACAACGCAAAACCCAGGAACAGGCTTAACAGCTATCGCTGTAAAATGCATGGAGCATTCGGTTCATTAATCCTATAATTTTCTTCACATATGAACAAAATTCACTGCATGCATGTGCACAGCCCATAAGCTTAAGACCCCAAACAAAAATGCATCATCACATTCAGGAGCAGCTCGGCTCCTCCATTTGATCTCCAGTCAGCACTGCGTTGTTATAGCTGTGACCACCTTATTGCAAGAAATTTTACTAATCTCTTCTCTCTATCTGACCCTTTGCCATCTTTGGCTAAGTTCTCCCTGTCTTGTCATCCACTCTGTTACTCTAACAGGCCATCGGTTATTGCTTCTCCATGCTAGATGTCCTGTTCACCTCCATTTCCTCTTCATTCCCAGTATTATATCATTAACTTGCTTTTACCCTTGGGTCCACGTGTTCTTTTAATGTCACTGCTACCATTTACTTTTTCAGTAGCCTCTAAGCTTCGGCTTCACAGGTGAGTACTGGCAGTGAGTACTTTTTTTTTTTTAGGGATATCAGGGGCTGATGTTCTTTTTGATGATGATGATGATCATCATGATGAGGGGCTGATGATGTCTTTTTTAGGGCTGATGTTCGTAACTCTGAAAGTACTAGGTGCCAAATGTACTCCAGCCAAACCTTATTCTTCTAGTAATTTTCTTTTCATGATGCTATTTCCAGTTTCAAACTAATTATCATCAATTGTAGGTCTGTTTTCAGACTGTTAAAAGTTACTTTTTTTTCTGCACATCGATTCTGAAGCTTGTCATTGCTTTGCCTATCTATAAGTCCTTACTAACGTACCACCATTTATTCCCCAAGTTGCAGGAAAGAAAACCAAAGGTTAGTACAGTGTTCTCCATTAACTCTTTCTAGCCAGTTCCTCTCAATCCAATCCTCTGAACACCACTGGTAAATAAGCGCTGAATAGCAGCGGACAAACTGTGCATCTCTGCCTGACATCCTCTCTGAATCATTCTCTCCTTCCTGCTGCAGAGGACTATGGTTGCTGTTCGGTTCTTTTAAAAATTTTCTGGTCTCATTATGCTTCCTCTAGAAAGACAAACACATAGAACGATCAAGGCAAAATCAATATCAGCGCAGCTAAACATGTATCATAAATATTTAAAATGCCAAAAGAGAAAGCATTCCATGCGATATCTTTGAATCAATTTCTTGCTGTTCTCATTCCCAGAGATTTCCCCACATGCACGCCACTTCTATATACAAGGAAAAAAAAAATGTTTTCACAAAAGAAGCATATGAGTAAAGCTACACATGTTGAGTGTATGAAAACAAAAATGACCTTTGTTTGTATCACTCTACAGATGGCTATGTCACAGTGCAACTGCAGATGCCATGTGTTCTGCTTCAAAACTACATGTGATTCAGAAGTGTGAAACTGCTCCCATTGCAAAATGCGGCACACAAGAGCACCGACAGAATCATGGCGTATGTCTGTCGTTTCCAGTAGGATGACAATCACTATAGAATACTGCTGCGTAGTAGGGAAGCTATTAATATTTATCCTTTTGGTTTGTTCACAAAAGCATTGCGAAGCAAAGTCACCAGGAATGAAAGCATTTCTTACAGCTTACACAGTGCAGTCCACAAAAACAAAAGCTGCACAAGCTAGCACTACGGTAGGAGCTAGAAAATGACTGCCAATCATAAAAAGCGTCTGAATTGCAATATGCACACCAAAGGTAACTAATTCATGCGCACCTCTCAGCTTTCATGCGGGTTTCACAGACCTGATTTGGCACTCGCAGGCGCAGGTAAAACATAAGTCCATTTTTAAAGATTATGGAGAGATTTTTCGAACCTAACTGCGTCATTACACATATAACGTCATGGAGGAAGGAATGAATACGAATAACGTAGTGTCCTTTAAAAAAATGAGCGCGTGGTAGGGGATATACGCTTTTCGGCGAGTTCCCAATACATATTTCGCGCTTGGTACCGGTCACGTGGTGAGTGCATTTGAGCAAGTTTACTGAACCTGTAGCCTTTACAATCTCTGTCCTGATGCGCGAAACCGCAAAACGACATAATCTGCAATCTGTCGTCTGCTCCGCCATAATGTTCTACAGCCACGCGTTCAGTTCTTTTGCAAGTCAGCAACACCGCGACGCGTGCACAGCTGCATTTTAAGGAACAGCCAATAAAAACGCGACAGCAGCGACAAGAATGCGCACTGGCACGACGTCATGCACGATGCTCGTGACTTGGCGACGATTTGGAACGAAACAACGCACTGCGCGCGACTGCGCCAAACAAGTTTTCAAGAAGACAAACGGCTGGAGAAACGATCCATTACTCGCAGCTGAAACTGCGACGAAGGGCAGATATGAACACGCCAGAAGGTGCACCTGACTACAGTTTGACCAGCGAACATGCGGTCGCCCGGAAGCAAGGCGGGCGCGCACCGCCCACTCGTACACTGTCGCGATCGCCGGCACAAGACCTAACCCACGCAAAATATGCGCTGCAGCCGAACGCGTACGGACCAAGAACGCAGCAGAAATTAGGTTCATCTCAATTTTCGGTGAAATTAAAATCCATGAAGAGTGTTTTCGACTCCGATCGCACCGAGATCCGGAAAAAGAAGAAAAAAACGAGCACAGACAGCACGCGAGCGCAACTCACAACTCGTCGCTGTAGAAAGCACGGCGAACGTGAAGAGAAGCCATCGAAGTAGTAGCATCATCAAACAAGGCAGGAAGTTTAACCGGCGAAGCACGGCGATCACCATGAACACAATGATAACGCCGCCATGTTTGTGTTGAATTCTTCGCCTTTTTTTTTTCGTATTGTTGTGTTTATCTTTTCCGCCGTGTTGTGTTTGCTTTGTACTGTCTACGAGTGAAGCCCTCTAGCGGACTTCCCAGTCACTCCAAACATGGTTCGAGTTCGTCTGCTCGCGTCGACAAGGAACCTATGCAAGGAGTCGCGGGCACGCGTAACGAAACTTCATGCCGAGTAGTACGCCTTCATTATTGGCTTGCGAGCTCGTAAACGCTTTTGTGTGTGTTGCGTGAACGAAAACGCACATTTGTGGACTGACAAAGGTCAACGAAATTCATTAATATTTGACGATTTGTCGAGAAAGAGAGAAACTGGACTGCATGCTTGAGAAGAGGCGATGACTTCTAAAATTCCCATGAATTGACCCATTATTTTCAGTGCTTGTTGGTTGCCACTTTTCCCGGTAATCTTATCGACTGTCTTACAAGCATTCTGTGAAACTCTTTCACTTTCATATGAGGTTAAATTTATATATTTCGTTGCACAAGGAGGCACTGTACGGTGAAGCGCGCGCAGTTCGCTGTTGCAGACTTTTCAAGCAGCTCTGCTGTTCAAGCACAGATTTCAGGGGACGTGGACATGCAAGCTTGGGCTTTTTCTCTTCTACACGTCTGTATTCGGAAGGGCATCCGGCAAAACAAAAAAGTAAAATTTGTGTCCCCAGACGCCGGTCGTTCACAAAAGTAGCAACATTTGTGGACATACGTGGCATTACCTAAACATTATTTTGTTTTTAAAAAACAGTGAACAAGTATTCGCTTTTTTTTTTTTTTAACTGCGTAGGAAATGGATACAAAGCATGAGCACGTCCGGTACACGTGTTGCCACCTAGCTGGCTCATATGTGCATTCGTCTGCAACGTAAACAGGGGTTTATCTTCGCACGCATTTGCTTCTGAACCACACGACTGATCCATCCGGCCAAAGAAAATGCGAGAAAGAATGCTCAGGCCCCAAAAGTCATCTTTGGGTGTCAGCGTGTATGTCGTGCCAACTACGATATGCTGCTGCTTTCTTTTTTCTTCTTCTTTTACGGAACGACGGCACGTTGAAGTCGCTGCTCCAGGTGAATGGCCTAACGTATGCGTGCTACTTCGGCTGCTCTTTTCGATGTCTACCAGCGGGCAGTCAGCGAGGTTTAGAATTTTCCCAAACCTGACCAAGAAACATCAGCTGGAACATCTAAAACCACGAACGGAACCGAAGGAAATTCAAATTAATTGTTCTAATTAATCTTTGTTGACTCGGAAGACATACGGTACAAAATAAAACGAGAAATAAAATATAAGTTAACAAAAGCTGAACTGTCGATGATGCGGATTTATGAAATACAAATACAACGGCAACGCACACAATCGAAAATAAAAATCGGCGTGCAGAAAGGAAACACGTGCTCGACGCGGCCACGTTGCAATGACCACCTGCCTTATGTTAGTGTACTACGTTGCAGTTTTACCAATGTGCCGTGAGGACAATGAATAAACAGTTGTGAATGAAATTACGTTTCCAAAGTGAGTGCACCACACCGCTGCGCCTCTTCCACTAGGCGAGAAATAAAATAAAATGACATTACTCCCATATTTTACACACATTTAGCGCTAGAATCACGCTCCGCGTAGCCTGAGGCAAGCATTCAACCCATGGACACAGAAGTACGAACACTGAAAACAAAAGAATTCGATGAGCGTGTTGACAATTAGGTTATGAAGCACACAAACCAAGAGGTAAAACACCGCCGTTGCACCGGCTCTAGAAAAGTTGAACATATAAAGAAGCGAGAATGACTCTCTAAGCTCGCAGAACAGCTGCTTGACCGTGAGCTTGCCATTTCCAACACCGTAGCCATTTTCAGGAAAAAACCTATGCGATGGAGCATCCGCGTGACATGCAGAATGCAGAACGTCAGCGCATGGGGAGTGACCGCCCGCGCTGCCCGCGCTTTAGGCTGCTGGCAACCAAGTCAGTGACGTCACTGATTACAAATTTGGTGTCCACCAATCGTAGGCCGACAGCGCAGCTCGCCCGGCGTCGCTGTACGACAGCCACGTTGTTTTTTAACTTTTAAGTAGCCGGCTCTGCCTTCTTCGTGCGACACGTTAGTAGTTTGGGCTACGCCATGAAGCACGTAGTGTTGTTAGCCGCTTTTGTGTCGGCTGCCCTTGGTAGCGATGTTCTCGATTACTCTGGATCCGATTTTGACGATCGGATTAAAGAGCACGACACAGCCCTTGTCGAATTCTTCGCTCCATGGTGAGTCACGCCTCTTCGAAAACCAGTCCTGCACCCGCTTACTTCTCTGAAAATCGCGAGCCGCCTCCCCTGCTTGTCGTTCACTGCCTATATTGTTCGCTTGCTGCCTTCTTCAGGTGCGGCCACTGCAAGAGGTTAGCGCCCGAGTATGAAAAAGCTGCCACTACCCTCAAGTCCAACGATCCGCCGGTGCCACTTGTCAAGGTAAGATAACCAGTTTGCTGATGACGCCAGGGATGTAAGCTAACACGAAGCTATCCCTTTAGGTTGACTGCACATCGGACAGTGGCAAGGAAACGTGCTCAAAGTATGGCGTGAGCGGATACCCCACCCTCAAGATCTTCAAGGGAGGAGAATTCTCCTCGGAATACAATGGCCCTCGGGAGGCCGGTAAGCTAACGCCTGCCAGCGTGTTTGATTGGCGGGTAGGGCTAACATACTCTTTTGAACAGGTGGCATCGTCAAGCACATGCGGTCCCAGGTTGGACCCAGCTCCAAGGAATGCACAACTGCCGAGGAACTTGCGAAGCTGCTCGAGAAGGACGAGGTGGTCATTGTTGGTAAGTAGTACATCCTAAATTACGCGCACTGTTCGTGCTCGTGGCAGGATATTTGAGTACTATAAGCGCCACTTGCCTTGCAGGCTTCTTCGAGAACAAGGACGTCGACCTGCACGAGCACTTCCTCAAGGTTGCTGACAAGCAAAGGGAATCCTGGGTTTTCGGCCACACTTTCAACAAGGACTTGCTCAAGAAATACGGACACACCAAGTAATAATAGCGGCGTTAGAGCCTGAGTTGCGTCAACGCATCGTGAACCACACTGATTCCGTTTTGCTTCCGTCTTTCAGCAAAGTTGTGCTGTTCAGGCCCAAGCTACTTAAGAGCAAGTTTGAAGAGAGCGAGGTGGTCTACGATGGTGCTGCAGACAAGGCTGCGCTTGAGAAGTTCTTGAAGCAGAACTAGTAAGTTAACGGCATTCTGTGGTTTCTAGTGTGGTTTCACATATGCAGTGGTTTAAAGGTTCCTTTCCTTCCCACAGCCATGGCCTTGTTGGTCACAGGACGCAGGACAACTACAACCAGTTCGAGGCCCCACTCTTGGTTGCCTACTTCGATGTGGACTACACAAAGAACGCAAAGGGTGGGTAGCTCAGCACGTGCCTGTGGGACTGCTGAATCGTGCACTGCATGTAGCAGAGCTTGCAGAAACCATATGCTTTGCCCTATTAGTTTTTCTTCCACTCATCCAGTCCTAGTCGGGAGATTTTACATTTGGTCGCTTACATTCAAAAAGTCAATGCGTTTTCACTGCCTGTAAATATGTTTAAATACGACGAAGTGCAAACACATTACTTTTCTCAATGCTTCCTGTGCTGGAATGGTGGCGATTAACACTCCTGATTGTGCGTAAACAAATGATCATATTCGATCTTTTCTCTTTTGAGGCCATCGCAGCTGCTTCTTTCCACTACACCTTCCTATACCACACATGGAGTTTTTAGTTCTCCCTATTATTGCATGTCACTGCAAGCTGGAGCTTGATATGGAGAGGGATTCTCCTGAAATCTGGAGAAATAGTGTACGCTCTCACCCAGTTCCCTAAAGAGGATTTTTAGCACGTGTTTTCGTGGGAACTCTATTTACATGCTTTGAGCATTATCGGAAAGTAAGAATCATTGTCCTGTGTGGCCGATTCCCCTATTGAATGTAAGTGCTGCGGCATAGTGTGATAAGTGAAGAAAAATGTTGAATCGGGCAGTGCTCTGCTCTTGGAACAGCCTAGCAGACGACGGCCGCTGCGGCCCATGCTTAGTGCACATGCGGCAACTCGCAGAGTCTGGAGTGTCGCTCAGCCATATGGCGCTGATCAGGCGAAAGGTTGACACTCCTGTGATAAAAAATTGGGAGGTCAGCTGGAAGTCTGCTTCCTTGCAGAAGGAAAATAGGTTCACAAGGGCGGCCCAAGTACATTTAGGGGCAGGAATCTGGTGCAGTACCGGAGAGATACGGAATATCTCTCCGTGATCACAGATTAGTCGGAGTAATGTCACGCGTCTCCCCTGCATGCTTTTGCTCTGCGTGCAACGCACCTGGTCCACATTGCAATTGCAAAGGAAGGGTGAAACGCTGCTATCTTGGTTACTTGCCAGATGCGTGCACGACACAAGGCTTGGAATCCTCCTAGGAATGCCTGTGCCACCGCCATGGTAACGAGTTTTCTGCTATGCAGGAAAGCTGACTTTCGCAGTTTTGCTAAGTGTCTATAGGGTACACCAATCTGGGCTGTGCTCTCGTGCACACTTTTCAGGCATATGTGTAGAAAGCACTGGAAATCAAGCCCCATTGTACCTGCATTTCCCTTGCTGATTACTACATGGAGTGCTGGACCAGTGTTGTGTTGCTAAAAAAAAGAAAATGGGTTTTGAGGAATGGAAATGGTACAGTATGTCTGTCTCGCATTTCGGTGGGCACCTGAACCATGCTGTAAAGGAAGGGATAAAGGAGCGAGTGAGAGAAGGAAGAAAGAGGTGCCAAAATGGAGGGCTCTGGAATAATTTGACATCACACCGCACACGGGCACCTTATGTGTTTCTCCTTCATCGAAACGCGGGTTGTTGCCCTGATTTCTATTTCCAGCGAATAGTTTGAAAAGCTTTGCAGCATTTGGAAATGCATTGGGGTTGCTCGTCCATTTGTTATGCTGGAAGGTGTACAGACATGGACAAAAGTTTACGGGATTTATGATTTCAAGGAAAATTGCTCTGCTGGGAAACAAACTCATTGTAATACCCCTGTCACACTAGCAAATTTAATGTCATTCGAATCGAATGACATTAGCACCTAATGTCATTAAACGACTGCTACACGGGAACATGTAATGTCATTAGGTTCGAATGACATTCGCCATCGAATGAGTTAAGGGAACTCATTCGCATTCGATCTCGAACCGAATGCGTACTCTGGACACCAGATACGCAGCAGGTACAAGCGACGCGAAAAATATAGTGTGCACACTGCCAAACTTAGAAAGTGCATTTATTTAGTTCTGCTAAAAAAAGTTAATGTTTGTGTGAATCGGTTCACACTAGAGGCTGTCGTGGATAGCTGTTACTCTCGGTCTCAGCAGCCTACCGCAGCGGCCGAGCGCGAAGCAGCGTCTTTCCCGCGACCGTCGGTCATTTTGGGATGCGTGATTCTTGTTGGTTGGCGTGCCATGTTCGTTAAGAGCGAAGGTACTTAAAGACGTAACTGAGCAGTTCACCTTTAGGAAGTCATTTCCAAGCTCCGCGCGTGTCCGCGCGCCGCCATGCCAGCCATTTTGTTTGTTTACATTTATCGGATTTGTGGTTGACTTTGTACTTGGCTTGGCTTTTGATGGCTAAAGTGGTGCGGAATGGCCGCAAATAATATTTTAAGCTTATAATACGGCGCCCAAATGTTCTCACCCGCTTTTGAAACACTGCACAACAATTTCAAACATATTTTATGCGCGCTGATGTCGTTCAGTTGGACTATTTTTTTTTCACTGATCGTCGATGCCATCATTTTCGAATGGCATTATTTTTTTCCGTGTAGCACCGAAAGAGACCGAATGACATTCGATGCATCGAATGCCATTAGGTTCGAATGACATTAAATTTGCTAGTGTGACAGGGGTATAAAGCCAGGAAGCACAAAAGGGACATGCATCATCTGCTGAAATGGATAACAGCTCCCTGGGTAGCTGGGGGCTACAAAGTTGCTTTAAATCTTTTCTATAGAAGGTAAATTGGCTTTTGTACGTGTCTGCAGGTGAGGCGTTCACTGGGAAAGCTAAGCATATGGGCAAGGTGTAGCAGAACGTGGTTTTAGTTGAAGCAACTAGCACCACATTGGCTTCATGGCCCTTTCTTTTTTTTTACAATTTGTGTCTGCTTTTCTTTTTGTATATACATTACAGCTGCTCACAAAGTTTAAAACTATGCTGCCCCTCCAGGAAATATTCTGGTATGCCGAGCTTAGGTACCACTTTGGATGAAATTGGAGTGCTACAATAATGTGCATGGCTTATACCTTTTTGGTCCTTTAACAAACTTCCACCTGTCTGGAGCTTCTTAGGCCTTAGCCAATAGTGTGGGTCACCACGTAATCTTCCTTCCCACCCATGCTGGATATTTTGAACCACATTGAAGCTGTTCAAACTTAGCTGTGGCATGGACCTCAGTGACGAAGTTTTTGTGTGCTGTGAGGGGTTGAGCCTTTTGTTCTGTCCTGTCCTTAGGCACCAACTACTGGCGCAACAGGATCCTCAAGGTGGCCCAGAACTACAAGGGCAAGCTCAACTTTGCCATCAGCAACAAGGACAGCTTTGCTGCCGAGATGGACGACTATGGCCTGTCCTCTCACGGAAACAAGCCTGTTATCGCCGTTCGCAATGCCAACAATGAGAAGTTCCGCATGACCAATGAGTTCAGTGTGGAGAACCTGGAGAAGTTCCTCGAAGAGTACACTGCTGGCAAGATCAAGGCACACCTCAAGTCTGAGCCAGTTCCAGAGAGCAACGATGGGCCTGTCAAGGTGGCTGTGGCCGAGAACTTCAAGGAGCTTGTCATGGAGAGCCCCAAGGATGTCCTGGTCGAGTTCTACGCTCCGTGGTGCGGCCACTGCAAGAAACTGGCACCTACTTACGAGGAAGTTGGCAAGACGGTATGTGTATTCTGAATAGGACAGTTATTTATTTATAATCAGCAGAGACAAAGTTACGGTTCACTATTTGCATTTGCACTTTTTACTGTTGTGGTAGCAGTCACTGTGCAGTTCATACTGCAAACTTGCATAACTTTTCAAAACTGCTTGACAGTGCATGCTTGAAAGGACTGCCCATTATTGCCAGAAATCTGGGCCCTAGTAAATGCAGCTTTATTGTGTAATGCGTGTAGATCATAATTGTAATTTTGACTCAGATTGTGTTAAGTTTCCCACGTGTGTGGCATGGTGTGCTTTAGGTGTCAGTGTCAAGTGTTTGCAATCAGATAACCAGTCTTTTCGCATACATAATTGTGCTGTAGTGGGCAATATCTGAAACGGGCAACACTAAACTTTTTCAGCTTGCTGACGAAGATGTGGAAATTGTTAAGATGGATGCCACTGCCAATGATGTTCACCCCAAGTTCGAGGTCACAGGGTGAGTCAATCGCAAGATACAAGCTGCTGTGAAGTAGTGCCTGTTTAGCTCAATGCTTTGTGTGTGCGAGTGTACCATGTAACTCTGACCGTTCTCTTTTCAGCTTCCCTACTTTGTACTGGGTGCCCAAGGATGACAAGGAGAACCCGAAGAGGTACGATGGTGGACGCGACCATGATGATTTCATCAAGTACATTGCCAAGCATGCCACCAATGAGCTCAGGGGCTTTGACCGTTCCGGTGCAAAGAAGGCCAAGGAGGAGTTATGAGGCATCATAAGGGTCAGGAGGGACATTGTTTCTATCATTTCATTTGGGATCTCTGGGGTCTTTGTCATCTCTGTACAATAAATGTTTGTTTTTTTCTACTCACTTGGAAGCGGTTGTGCTCACTTTTTATTGATGTTGTTCTGTTAACGCTGACATGCTTCAATTTCAGTCGCACTATCGGGCAGTTGTCTTCAAAGCAGGCTGTGGATAGTTACACAATAGCATCGTTGCTCCAAGTGATTGAGGTGTAGTTCGGGTACTGCTTCTTGAGGATTTCTGTTGTCTTGGCATGGTCTGCTTGCCCGTAGGTCTGGGAGTTCCCATAGACTTTCAGCTCTTTTGTGTCCGGGATGTGAATGATGTACCCCCCTCCGAGGCATTCGCATTCCAGGCCTGCTGCGTTCAATGCAGCAGTCTCCTTGTCAAGGATCTGGAAAGATCATTCACAGCATAAGTACTGCCTCTGTGCTTAATGGGCAAAAACAAATGAGTTCTAATGCGACAGCATTAGAGCGCTTGTATGGCAGAAAGTCTGGCGGTGTTGGCGTTGATAACAGTGAAAAACACTATCTCCAGAGAAGCAACCTAGGAGTAAGCTGGGCCTCCTAGGTCGCATAAACTTGTGGTGTCATCATATCTTCCCACCAGATTGTGAGAAAACTGCACGCTGTAGCAGGAGGCAGTTAATGATTCGCAGCTAGATTGTGCGGCAAGAGCAACCTGGGTTGTACAGGCCCTATAGGTAGCAGCGCCTACCATTGCAGGGAAGTGGCCAGGAGTGGTAAGAGAACTCTCGGGATCTATAAATTTTAAGTCTAGAATGAACGATTATGCATATATGGGCTGTCATACCCTCATCGTGGACTTTAAGTGTCCCCTCCAATTTTTCTTTTACAAGCTGTATGGTTATTTGATCTCTTGCAGTGACTTGCACTTTTGCCATGCTTTCCTGTATGATGCTGGATTTCAGCCGGTCTTGCAGATGTGCTCGGAGAGCATTACAGAAGCTTGTGTACCTCTTTACTTTCCTTACTCAGGACGGTCCTTTAGCATTACGCTGGCTAGCTTGATATACTGCCACTTAAATGGGAGCTTCAAAATTAATTTGTGCAGTACTGGTATGAGTTTCACAGCGAGGCACTCGACAGAGGCACTGCAATAGAAATGAATGTTGCCTTTTCACAATAATCCTAAAGCTAACCACACTCCACAGCATTCTGCACAGGTTATGCAAGCGCACTGCAGTTAAAAAGTATGTGCTGATCATTAACGTTTTCTAAAACCTCAGGTAGAGAAAAATGCATTGGCAGCACTACACAAAGGCTGCAAGATAAAGGGAAACCAATGGACTAACACCACGAGTCAATCCTGAGCTGGTGACTCAGCTCCAAGGCTACCCAAAAAAAAATGGCAAAAACAGTGCAAAGTCTCCCCCAGCAGCTTTCACAAGTAAAGAAAGCTTCCAGTCTCCCTAAATCCAAAACTCCTCTAAGCCGTTTAGAATCTTTTTTTTTTTTCATTCTTTCTCTTTACCACCTCCAGGAGAAGATTAGTGATGTTTCTAGTTTGCATTATTTGTTTATTTTAATTCTGTATGTGGGCAGTTCTTAGTACACTATAACTACACCCCTTTGTCGAAAATTATGCGTAAAACAGGTTGCCAACCACTTACTCTCTCCCCCTTCATTTCCCTCTCCACCCTTGCTCGAATTACTAGCAAACCCCTTTCGATGGAGCTACTTTATGCACTACTCACACAGACCTACACCCATCTGAAACTTACACCATGCCAACAATAGAAAAGTCTTAGTAGTCTTAGTTTGTCATAGTGCAACTTTTCTTAAAGGGCAGAAACCCATTCACACCTGTCTGGACTGCATCTGTGAGGCCTCTCCTATGTATCTCCAGTTAACCCTGTCCTTTGCCAGGTGCAGCCACCGTATCCTCGCAAACTTCTTAATCTCATCTGCCTACCTAACTTTCTGCCACCCCCTGCTACGCTTGCCTTCTCTTGGTATCCACTCCGTTACCCTTTTAAGGACCGGTGGTTATCTTGCCTTCGCATTACATGCCCTGCCCAAGCCCATTTCTTCCTCTTGATTTCGACCAGGATGTCATTAATCCATATTTGTTCCCTCACCCACTCTGCTCGCTTGCAGTCTCTTAACATTACACCGATCATTTTTCTTTCCATAGCTCGCTGTGTTGTCCTTAACTTAAGCTGAACCCTCTTTGTTAGCCTCCAGGTTTTCTGCCCCATAGGTGAGTACCGGTAAGATACAGCTGTTGTATACCTTTCTCTTGAGGGATATTGGTAAACTGCCATTCATGATCTGAGAGAACCTGCCATATGCGCTCCACCCCATTCTTATTTTTCTAGTTATTTCCCTCTCAAGATCCGGATCAGCGGTCACTAACTGCCCCATGTACATGTATTCCCTTACCGCTTCCAACACCTCGCTACCAACTGTGAACTGCGAGACTGTTGGAACATTACTTAAATTTGGTCTTCTGCATGTTAAGTTTAAGACCTACTGTTCTGCTTTGCATGTCTTACTCATTGACCATGCTTTGCAGATCAATGTATCCGCACAAAGAAGGATTGTACACTGATCCTGCAGGTTTGTCTGGTTAAAAGTCTTGGAAAGCTTTTTGAAAGGCTAAATCCAGCCATCATTTTTCTTCCTAAAGCAGAAACATACCTGAACTCCATGACAACTAAACCTAGATCTGAATTCAACCTAAACATAAATCTTTGGACACCATGTACAAGAAAACTTTTTATGACTATTATTACTTTGTTATGATGACCATGACTTAGTACCTACAAGTCGACACAATATAAAAGATGAATGACAAGCCCGGTTTCTTTCCTTAAGGGTTTTTCCTCTAGATACATGATCTGTTTAACATGAAATTTTTTATGTTCAATGCAGATGTATATATAAATATGGCTCTTAAAATCCCTTTTTTATTGCCCGTACCTGCACTTGCAGTAAAGCATTCTTTAGTTGCTTCATTTTTTCTATGCTTTTTTACTTGTTTATCTTGAGTGGCAATGATAGAATTATTGTATAACCTTGGTGTGTCACATGTCAAGATAAATTGCATTTTGTTCTTTTTTCTGTATTTCATCGTACCTCCAAACAGTAGCAGTTTTTGATAACTCATGCAGTATACAAAAGAATACTCTTACACAAAAATTAATTGGGCACAATTATAGGGGAAAAAAATGTTGCCCTTGCTATCCATGCTGTCATCTTATTTATTTAATTACCCACACTGCCAACAAGCATTACAGCAGGGAATACAAAACAAATAATGCAGATGACATAAGTAGCGTCAGCCACATAACTAATCTACATCAAAACAAGAATCACTACCAAAGCAAGAATGAACACACAAGTCACAGAAATAAAATCTAAGTTTTGACAACATCTCGTCCAGTCAGAAAAAACCCTAAATCGCAATGACGATAATCTTTAGCCTACGCATGCAAGATGTTTGGACCGACTGCTGAGACGCACTTAAACTTCACGCTTTGGGATTTCTGTTCTGAAATGCCTTAACCCTTTTTTAACAACTGCACTTAGTTGGCATTCCTTTTTTCTTGTTGACATGAAGTCACAGAAGTAAACATAGCACTTGAACACTGGAAAGTGGTCATTCTAACCAACAGACATCATCAGACAAAACACAGGCAGTGAGCAATTTGTTCCAGATTGTTCTGAGTAAAAAAAAGACAACCCAGGCATCGACTAGAAGGTTATTTAAATTTTTATATCCTCTCCCAAAACTGGTTCTGTGCCCGAATATTGCGCCTTATCCCTTTATGCCCATGCATGTGACAGCTCTTCATGTGGATTCTTAATTTTTCTAAAGACAAGCCACTAATGGCAGAAGATTTGGCCTACTGCATACATTGCCTTAATATTCAGGACCATTGCATTTAACATATTTGTGTATGCATGCCAACATATATTAGCAAAAGTAAGTGTAAGCAGTAGATCAGCGACCTCAAAGTCTTTAAACTCCACCTCTCCAGACTTTATTAATTGCCATTTCCTAATGCTACTGTTATAAACTTCCTTCATTCCTCGTCTCTGCACGCTATCCTTCTCACATGAATTTTTGCATTTCACTGCAGTCGAGAGTTGAAGGAAATTGTTCATGCTGCATGCATGTAAAGCACTTGGCATTTCGCAGCATGCGAGCACAATACTGCAATGAAAACACAATGTATGTAGATCAATACTAATTTTTTGCCATATCACAAACTGGTACAGTGTCTATGCCATATGAAATTCTGACACAAAATGAAAATGATTAAGTACCTAAACGCTTAACTGAGTTGGCAGTTAGACAGTGCATGCCTCTTTACTCAACCAAATCCATCTGCTGCAACCTCTACTGGGAACCGTAGCTGGTTTAAGATGTACTTGTAGCCAAGAAGCACAGAGTCAAACAGTTTTGTACAAGAATTCACAGGAATAACAGCAACTGCATGGCAACTTTCTGCGATCCGAAGGCAGAACCTCAAATTATTTTTCTGCTGTTTAGGTTGCAGTCAACCAGCCTTATGCAAACACTGTGCGGCACGTTCCTAGCTCTCACCACAAATTTCTTGCTTCAAACAAGGTAACTGTACAAATTTGTTGTGGGATATCCTTTGGGTAAATGAACAAAACCACATAACTTCAGAGAGAGAGACTCTTTAATGAAATGCAGAGAATTTAGCCGGCGTTTAAAAATCGCTGGCATGCTACTCTGCGTAGGAAGGGGAATTTGGGAGAAAAAGACAGAAGGAGAGCAGCGTGGAAGAGGTAAAAAAAAAAAAACCCGAAGATAAAATGCGGCCATGAAATGGGTACTAAGGATGCAATGGCGAGTATTGATGTAACCTATGGAATGATGGAGCGCATAGTCCGACAAATGGGCTGACGAAGTTCACTGCATGAAGAATGCATGAAGGTAACGTGCAAGTGAATTTAGAGCTTATCAAGATGTCCAATGTCTTTTAAATATGTAAAAAGAAAGTTCATTGCAAGTCTCTGTTGCCTGAAGCAGGCTAAGGGACCTAAAACTTTGTCCATTGTTAGGGGCACTGGGCAGAGCTTCTGCATGCAATGTTCATAGTACGCACGCTCGTTAGCAAACGCAGGGCACACAAGTAGGATATGTTCCACAGTTTCTATAGAGGCACAATTGTCACAATGCGGACTGTTCGTTTGTCCAAAACGGTATCGCAAGCCGTTTGTATATGCAGAATTCAGACGAAGTCGGTGATAAAGTGTTTCCAGTTGTCGAGGAATTCTGGGTGAGAGTCTTGATCTAAGATGTGGGTTGATTGAGTGAAGAAATTGGTACTGATGTGTCGGCAAACTCCAAAGCCGATACGTTTCTTCGTAAGCAAAACTTTTAGCCATTTGGGACGCATCCGATTTCGTGAAAAAAGTTCGAATGTATCTCCGATGTTGATGGCCCTTACGGGCCGCTTCATCTGCTTTTTCATTAGCCAGAATGCCACAGTGAGCAGGTACCCACTGAAATGTTATGCAGTGGCCTGCGGCAATAGCTAAATGATGTATATACCCGATGTCGAGGGAAATTTCACCAGCACCAAGTTCAGTGCATGGACGTCAAAGTATAATACCTTAATTTCACAAGAAAAGACATATGCCTTGGAACTTTCACCAGGAACAGAGCCACACATGTTTCAGTAATGTCTCGCCATGACCTCTGTGGTTATCCAACTGGTACACACTGGCAAGAGGTGGCACCTTGAATGCTGTTAGTTCACAACACTATTTCCATCATGCCAACAAGTTAGTGAGCTGGCACCTTCCCGGCATAGAGCGGCAAAATAATGGCACAACAAAGAGTGTCGAAACTCGCCATCCTAGGGAAGACAAGCAGGAGGATTGGTGCTAGCAGATGTAGCAGCTTTTCTGGCACGTAAAAAAGGATGCATGCAGATTACACACAGTAGGCTACTCGACCATGCTCGTGCGGGTACTTCGATGAGGAAACGATGAAATGTTTCAGTGTATAACACAGAGCAATGTGCAGGCAGTTGTATCTGCAGTGTTCTCACCTCTGTGTGGTTAGCAGCAAGGACAGAGCCCCGGATGACATATTTGTAAGTCTCTTCATCATCCTTAACATACACTTTCACCAGGACATACCGGCTGCGTCCAACCTCCAGAGCCACATCTGGAACCCCGCTCAAGGCCGACATGTTTGACTGAAAACAAGGCTGGCATTAACTTCAGCATGACAGAAGAAAAGTTGCACATTTTCTTTCTGGCAACACGAAATTCATTGTAATGAAAACATACATAAATTGTTACATCAGCTGAGCACACACTGCATAACTTTGCATCTGTAGCTGCGCCGTGGTAAAATCGTACCGCATGCATTATTCGGAGGCCTGAAGATTTGTGGGCGTTTCTTACAAGTCTAATCAAGCATGCAGAAAATTTCAGGCCTCGTTTGCGTCACAGTATATCCTACGTTCATATCAAGGCGATTTCTGGTGCAAGATTTGTTCCGAAAAGGCACAGCAGAGATAAATAAAAGCCACGTTTTCGTTTCAGCGCCAAACGCGAAACTAACAAAACGCAGCGGAGTCATCGACACACATTCAGGGCGAAAACTCGCACGAAGCGGTGAGGTGACTACTTTATTTTAAATTACTACTCGGGCTACACAAGTTGACAGCACATCATCGCAGCTAGTATCCTTCGTTTGACCACGTAATGGACTTGTACTCCGGGAAGTTGCGCTTGAGTATTTCCACGGCCTTGCTGTGGTCTGCCTGGCCGTATCCCTGGGAGTACCCAAACACTTTGATCTCGGCGCAGTCTGGATTGTGGATGATCCTTCCGCCACCTAAGCACTCGGTCTCCAAGCCACTTATGGACTCGATCTTGCTCATTTCTTTTTCGTAGATGTCCGCATGGTAAGCGGCCGATGCGGAGCCCCGCACGATGAGCTTGCTGCGACTTGCGTCGTTCTTGTCGTGCACTTTGATGAGCACGTACTTGAAACGTCCATTGTCGAGCTTCACATCAGGGATGGTTTCAAAGCTGTTTTCCGACATCGCCAGGCTCCGACAAAAACGGGCTCCTTGCGGAAACGCGCAACAGAATGGCGAGGATGCAACAGCAGCAATGACGGTTAACAGCAAACGCCGCGAACCACTTGTTGACGACTCTTGCCTCACTTGAGCCTCCCTGTAACACTGAGTAGCGCGTGCGGATATTACCGCGCTCGTTCTTCTGTTCGAAAGACCTGAACGGACTGTTGACAAAACCCTCTGTCCAGTAGCAAACGGCATAGACCGAAAGCAGGCGGGCAATCGTGCTCTTTCCAGTCCACGACTGGCTTGTCTCGGTTTCCCCAGTTTCCGTGCGGCTAAATATGGGACGAGGACACGCGGGATCTGCGCAGGCCAACATTGGCACGAGCGCTAATGTATGCGCTGATGCAGGGAAAGTATTTTACTCGAGTTTGTTACGTTGACTTCCAATTTTCTACTGATTCTTTGGGCGTTCATGCATCCAGAATTTCTTAGTTTGCGTTCTTGAAGCATGTGCGGATGCCGTAACGCTGTCAAGCGCAAAGAACAGAAATATGATGGCGGAGGGCTAACTTTAGAAAATTCACGTCAACTCAGAAATACAATGAAAAGACATTATTCTAGACATTTTTTTCTTCTTTCACACACGACGTGTTAGACCTACGCGCGCAAGTGCACCAACCAAAGAATTATGAAGCATAACGAAACCGAAACTGCGCTTTCTGACAGTTACGAATAATCCGCGCGATGATTAACGGTATCACCGGGGCCCGCGAATGCAGAGCGAAACTTGCCCATCATCCGCGCGAACAGCTGCAGTCACTTACCTGAAGCGTCTCAAGAACGATCTGAGCTGGAGACAACAGCGACAACAATAGACCTTGCCCCAAAATAGAATTGGCCCGGAAGCTCGCAGAGGACGCTGCGCGACGCCGATTCTCACCCAAAACTAAAAGAGCCACGCCTTTCTCCTTTGCTGCAAACGAGCCTCCGGCAGGGTTTCAAATGACGCTGTTAGCCAACGGGCAGCGCAAGCGACAGAGACCACTCTTTTGCTCCAATGCGAGGAGCTCTTCGGGAGCGTCCAAGCGGGCGGCGACGAGTCTGCCCAATGTCAACAGGAGTGCGGGGTATGCATACTCACCCGGCAACTGCAACACTGTGATGCGCTTGAGCTGGCAGTGGCCTCTTCCGCCTGCTCGCAAGGACGCGCGGCGCTCTATTTATAGAAATACAAACACAAACAGCTCGCGGGTTTCGCGGATCACAGGCACCGCTCAAAGATTGGCAACTCCCTAAGCAGCTCGGAAAGCGGCGGCATCTGACGGGAAACCATAACGTTCGAGTTTTGAAGGGGCCGCGCGAGGCGCGTCGCTTGGCCATGACTCCGGGGCAGAATCCTGGCGTCGGAGACTATTTTCAGGGCGGCCGCCTATAAATGAGTCCGCGGCGCGATGGCTGGCCAGCGGCGACTTGCGCCGCGGGATATAACGAGAACCGCTCCCTGGAGGCCGGGGATCATATGCTGCGCTGGCAGGCTGTGGCCCTCCTCGTGCAGCGCCAATGAGGTCAGCACTATATCTATATACCACGCTTCAAGCCCTGCAATTAGCATCGCTGTATATATAGTATGTCGCCCGCCCCCGATAAACTACCCACTTTACAAGTCGCACCTCGCTGCACGCGTTCGGCCCGAAGAAACTACCAGCTTTTCATTTTTTTTTTTCGCATATTACAGCGGCAAGAGAGAGAGAAAGAAATTTTAATGAGTGGAAAAGGAGGAGAGGTCGGAAGGATTACAGCGATTACCACGCTTCACTTGTTACTTGTTAGCCGCTGCCGTACGCAACCGAACAAAAATAAACCGTTTGCTCGTGAACTGGCGCCCAATTATCCCTGCTTATTCGACATATCCCAGTTCCACTCCGTATGCAGTCACCCCAAAAAATAGAACCATTTTGAAGCGATTACATCACTCTGCTAGGTAAAGCCGCGTATCGCCGTGTGTGCAGTATGACTCTGGCAGGATGCGCAACCTGAGGCAGGTGGGCCACCTATAGGTCACGTGACTTTGCGGTGTCATCACAAACTGCCCACCCGATTGTGAGCAAACTGCACGCAATGGAAGGTGGCAGTTAATTTAATGATTGATCGCTCGGGAAGATCGACCTGGGCTCCGCAAGGCCCACCGCTGGGAGCACCTGCCATCGCAAGGCAGTGGCGCATCGCTTGACAGCTGCACCACTGCGCCAGGATTGGTACGAGTATACTCAGAGGGATCTGTGAACGTAAAGTATAGAATGACATTCTACATATATGGGAATTAACCCACTACGCGGTCGTTTTATTGCGAAAGCATTTCTAGGCTATGTCGGCGGGATTGTGTCTTCAAAACGCAGAAGTTGTGACGTTCTCAGAAGAGGTAGCACTAAACGAATGGTTGCATCGATAGAGAACGGTGTGAGGATGATGCGCAAAAAAAAATTGTCACTAGGATGATTGGGTAATCAATTACAGCCAATAATTAGAGTCAAAATATTGAATGTCGAAATAGCACGGACGGCAAAAAATAGCAGGGAATTGTACAATACGAGTGAAAAAATAAAATTTCGAACTGGATTGAAACATGTTTGGTGAATGAAATCCAAAGTAATCGATTGAAAACACTCCACTGAAGCAATGGAGGGTTGAATGGTTTGCAGGGATATATAGCAAGTAGACGGAAAAGCAAATGAGGCGTCGACTTTGAACGAAATGGGTAATGAATCATCGGCCGAAAAGGTTCAAATTGCTTACAATTAATAATTTGTCCGATAATGAACAAATTGACCAATGAATAATCAACTGGTAGATAATCAATCAATTCATCTATAGCTAATCAATAAAGAGAGGAAAAGAGAGGCGACGCGTGCCGAGGAGGCGTCAATGCTTTCGTATTCTCCCGATGCGGTTCGCCGCAGTGATCTCTAATTTTTTTCGTCTTCAATTAGCAGCCTTGACAATCTGATGAGACGAAGAGACTTATCTTAAAAAGTGAAGCGTGAATTGAATGGCCTTGTTGCGAAGTGAAGGACTTGTTAAATGCGAAATAGGCTATAACAGTTTGAAACTAAGGGAACCACAAGCAAATACTGCGAATATTATTGTTTCCTTCACTGAAGCAAACTAACCGAGTTATCATATCGGTCTAGGATAATTTCATGTACCTATGTTGGTTTGGTTTAGTTTATGGGGTTTAACGTCCCAAAGCGACTAAGGCTATGAGAGACGCCGTAGTGGAGGGCTCCGGGAATTTCGACCACCTGGGGTTCTTTAACGTGCACTGACATCGCACAGTACACGGGCCTCTAGAATTTCTCCTCCAAAGAAATTCCAGCCGCCGCGGCCGGGGCTATGTGATAACCCAAACTATGGTTCACTGAACATAATTTACATGTATTTTTTTTTAGAAAAGGAAAGGGCGTAGTAACTGCCTCACTCCTCGGTGGACACACTGGACACCCCGTGAGGGAAGGGACGAAGGAGGGAGTGAAAGAAGAGCGAAAGGTGCCGTACTGGAGGTCTGCGGAATAATTTCGACCACCTGGGGATCTTAATGTGCAATATGGAGGCACATAAAGGTTTTCGAAACGCCGTAATCACGAAAAGAAAACTTAATTTTCTCGCTACGCAAAGGTACAGTCAGGCAAGCGCTGTGCAGGCCACGCCGGAAAGCAAAGAGCACATCCATCATGATGTTCGTGGCTGCTGCGATGGTGGCGCCGCAAGACGGTCGGCAAGTGAAGCAGGCAGTGTGTAAGCTTTGATGTAATTTTCGTATCTGGTAAACTTTTGTGGCCACCTGTACGTGCACTGGGATCGCACAGCACAGAGGCTCCTTCATTTTGTGTTTCAATGTAGCGTGCTGAGCGATGTCGAATTTCCTGCACCTTCCTTGGGCGAGGGTGCTGGCTTCCACTAGCACTGTTCTGATCATAACCCTTTTCCGACGCTTTCTTCAGCGATATAATACAGGGAGCTCGTCGGACCATTTTGCGTTGGCATTTTGTTATATGGGGCTGTCGTGATGCTGTGAGCGGCAACTGTGTATGAGCCAAATGACCAGTCATGCCTCATGGCATGACAAGTAACGTCACCAGGCTGGATGTTACGGATGCTGTGTGCGGCAACTGTGTATAAATATGACCAGTCATGATATAGCGGGAGTGACGTCATCAGTCCCGAAGTTCGTGGCATTCAAGCGTCAAGTGGCTTTTTGCTATCACATGACGTGCGTAATGGAATGAAGTGCCACCCCCCTACCCCCTTTTCTTTTCTTTTAGAGCGAGAGCTATTTATTTTTGGTTTTACTGGAGCACTCCTAGGACAAAGATTCGTGTAGGCCGTAAAACACTGCGTACAGATGGGAAGGGGGGGGGGGGGGGGAGGCGTACGTGGCTAGCACGAGTAGGGCGCCTCGATAGAGCTTTCCTTCGCAAAAAAAAAAAAAAAAAGCGGAAACCAAAGCAACAGAACACCCCCGACACTCTTGACGCCGTCGAAAGCCACGACCGGCTCAGCAGGGAACCACGAGGATTGACAGCAAGCGTCCTGCTTTTGAAGCGGCCGCCAACGTACAGGTGCGCGTGGGAGACACGCCGACCGGCCACGTTGCACCATCCGCGAAAGTGCAACGCTACAAGGGGCCAGACCTCCGTACAGGAGCAGCTGTTGCCCTGCTATCTTCAGTTCCCGCTCGCTGGCTTTCGCGAAATTCGGATGCGACGAGAAAGCGAAACAGAGAAAATCTGGAGCATTCGCATTTGTCATATCTCTCCTCGGAATATTATCACAGTGACTGGTATTGACGACGAGTAATGATGGTTTGGTTTATTGGGGTTTACCGTCCCAAAGCGACCAACGCTATGAGGGACGCCATAGTGAAGGGCTCCGAAAATTTCGACCACCTGGGGTTCTTTAACGTGCACTGACATCACACAGTACACGGGCATCTAGAATTTCGCCTCCATCGAAATTCGACCGCCGCAGCCGGGATCGAACCCGCGTCTTTCGAAAAAAAAAAACATACAAAAGGAACAGCAGGAAGGGGAAGCAAGGAGTGCATCCCGAGCGGTTATTTCGGCTGCTGACCTGGATGACGCGAGTGCGATCCCAGCCGCGACGGCTGAATTTCGATGGAGGCGAAATTCTGGAGGCCCGTGTACTGTAACCCCAGGTGGTTGAAATTTCTCGAGCCCTTCACCTCTCATAGCCTGAGTCGATTTGGGACGTTAAATCCCATAGACCATAAACCGAGCGGTTCTTGATATTCGGGAGAAAGAGACGGAGAGCCACTTGTGGCATTGGTCAGGCCCGGCTCACGGGCACCACGTTGCCATGGCAATGGCCAGCACCAAAGCAATCACCATAATTCGCGACTCCAAGGTGGCTATAAGCAATTTCACGCGGGGTATGATCTCTCAGAAGGCAAAACGAATCATAAGACATCAAGACTGGGACCAAAGAGAGGTGGAACTAATATGGGTGCCGGCACACTCGGGGGAACAGGGGAAACGAGTTGGCTCACAGTATAGCTCGATGTTATGTCAGCCCAGCAGTGAGCCGGGTCGAGTCCCGAAATTTCACGAGAGATGCATTCATATCATTTCACGACTACAGCAATCAGTTTAAACTGGGAAGGAGGATCTATCCGCCACCAGACAAAAAGCTCCACAAAAGCCAGGAGGTAACGTGGCGTCGGCTCCAGGCGCGAGCCTTCTTTAGCCCGTCGAGACTAGCACACATTGTAGTGCCGGCGCCCACATTTCGTTGGCTGGCCTCTCTGGAAACAAGCGCTGCGCGCCCGCCGTCGCTCAAAGCAGGCCCAGACTCGGACATGTCGCGACGTGCAGCGTGACTCATCCCGCCAGGCCGGCGCCGACACGGACCCTTCCTCCTCCCCTCCTCTCCGTCGGTGCGGGCTCCTCCGACGCGTCGCTGGCCGTCGCCTCTCGACCATTGGCCTAATTTGAACGGTGGCCAGTGCCGTGACCTGATTGGAGGATTTGAACTGCTGGCTGCCGCAACCGACAGCGGTGGCTTTAAAAACGGAGCCGCGCTGAGCCCGAGCAGCAGACGGGCAGCAGAAGAGCCATCACGCCGGAGCTACGCTCGCCGCCGGGGCCGCTCTTCTTTGTGCTAGCCCGTGGTGCTCTTGGCCCTTGTATCATGTAAAAGCCCTTGTACATACTGTACATAAAAGTAATTTGACTCACCGTCGCCTCGACCGTTTCCTGGCTCGGACACCCAGTCCCAACAACATGTATCCAACATGATACAATCCGACTTGCAAACAATGCGGCGAGATAGCCGGATATGACCACATTTTATGGAGCTGCAAAAAGGCGCCGCCACCTGAGGACCTACTACCAGTTTATCCTCTTGAGCAGAGTCGTACAAGCGCACAAAAAAAAAAACACGTCTCTTTCTCTTCTTTCTCCGTCCGTGTTTTTGTGCGCTTGTACGTGTCTGCTATGCACCAACTAGCCCAATGGTCTGCGTTCTTGATCTTCTCTAGAGGCTGGCCAGCTCAGACCCGTGGACGCAAGTCCGGGCCACTGAGTGGGCTCACAAGGACGCCAAGAGCCATGGGCTCGAAGCCACCTAGTACAATGCCCACTAGGGAATCTAGTAACGTTGCGCTAAAGCTCAGTGCTGGCAATAAACGTTTTCCAATCCAATGCGAACCCAATGAACGCTGCGGCCTATTGCTGCAGTGCCGCGTGGAACTTGTGGGATATCTGTTCTTCGCTTCGGCGGACGCGCGTCTGTTCTTTCACTCTTTCCTCTCATTCAACTCTTCACTGCACGTGGCAGCGGTTGTGGCTCAGCTCGAGCCAGTCGGCAGGCCCGTGCAATTTCCTTTTAATCCTTCTCTCAGTCGCAACAACTACAGTGCCGCGTGTCTGTCACAAAGTCAGGGCTAACGCATGCAGGCCACATCTCTCTCTCACCACTCCACGCACAGTCGGGGACAAAAGTCTCTCGACCACGTGCTCCTTAAACGGACCCGATAGCCCCAATAATATGCGTTGGATGAAGACCACACTGGTGGAGGTGGAAGTCATAATCTTGTTCTTTCATCTTCACAACTGCGGTGGTCATTAATAACAGAACTATCGGTCGTCGTTGACGGAAAACATGGTCCAGACACTTTTGTCCCCGACTGTACCTAAAAGTGCGATTCCGGCGTCCACTGACCCAGGGAGCCAATTATTTATTTATTTAGAAGTACTGCAATGATGCGCACTTCCACCCACCGCAGTGGCTCAGTGGTTAAGGCGCTCGTCTACCGAGCCGGTGTGCCCGGGTTCGAACCCGACCGCGTTTCGATGGAGGCGGAACGCAAAACGCGCCCGTATGCTGTGCGATGTCCGTGCACGTTAATGATCCCCAGGTAGTTGAAATTATTCCGGATATATGCAAGGTCTGCCATGCCAATGTAGCCACTTTAACTCACATGCTCTGGGACTGTAACAAAAACCTTCACGGTGCTAATTCCGGAACCCTCCCGCCGCGGTTGGCCGCTGCCTTGCGCAGCCCCAGCCTCGGGGACCAACTCTGGGCCGTCCAGCAGGCCCGCGAGGCGACGGCGAGGTAGCGCCTCGACGTCCCCACGTGGGAGACCTAAGGCCCCGTCGGCGAAAGCTCTGCAGGACTATGAATAAAGTTGTTACCAACCAACCAACCAACCTCCACTACGGCCTCTCTCTTCTTTCACTCCCACTTTCCTCCATTACGGCGCGGTTCAGGTGCCCATGAGATAAGTGACAGATACTGCGCCATTTCCTTTCCTCAAAAACCAATTTACCGAATTATTTACTTCCCTTCCTTAAAATCATTGGAGTCTAAAACGTTGTCAGCGCCAACGTCACTGAACACGATGAATGCCGACGGCCTATGGCTTCAGTGCCGCGTTTCTACAGAAAAGTTAATGCCAACGCATGCAGCGCACATCTGTCACTACCGCCACGTAGATAAAGCCCGACTGAAGTGTCCACTGTCGCAGGGGGGCAGTTATGCGCCTTTCCTTCGCTTTCGAAGCTGTCGCTCTTCATCGGTTTCGTAGCTTAAAGCGTGACTAGAGTGTACACTCTAGCGTGACTAAGGTGTGCACTTCAAGGTCATAGTCCCTGCGGTCCGCGACCTTGGCTTTACATGGCGTAGTGAAGCTTGCGCTCCAAAAATTGGTCCGGGCCTCCCTCGAAACGCAATCTCGCTGCTATGCATGGTGTCGCTTGCATTTACACCACCGTGCTTTCGCACGTCACACATCGGTTTAAGCGGAGTTAAACCCCGGCCAGTTTCTTCGTCCTACGCAGTTCGATATCACGTTAATCACGGTCCTCATATAGTGCAGCTAGCCCACCATTCGTAAGGCTGGACTTAGCATGCGGGTCCTGAAAGCCAGCGAAGGGAAACAACTGCCTTCTCGTAGCGGCACGACAATCGATTTTGCCAGCAGGTCCTCCCAAACGAGGCCTAAACTTTTCCTCCGGAATATCCTGCATAAATTCCTGGATTCAATGCGACGTGGTGGCACGCCGCTGTTGTGAGCTGCGCGGTCTGTACAGAATTCTCAGCTTGTTCCTACTACGCCCTTACAAATCCCGCCGCATTCGTACCATTCAGACGCGACGTGTACGCGACATTCTTCTTGCCTGGAGGCCCGACGCGCAAAGCCGCGCAGTGCGGTTATCTTGCGAAGGCATGATAACCGCTGGCCCTTAAAGGTAACGGAGTGGATTCCAAGAGAAGGCGACCGTAGCAGGGGGCGGCAGAAAGTTAGGTGGGCGGATGAGCTTAAGTTTGCGGGGGTACGGTGGCCGCAGCTGGCAAATGACAGGGTTAATAGGAGAGACATGGGAGAGGCATTTGCCCTGCAGTGGGCGTGGTCAGGATAATGATGATGATGCCTCCGAGTAACCTTCGTTACCCGTGCCCCCTAAGAAAGGAACGGCCGTGTTCAAGCTATAAACGCCAGCAACACCGAAGCTACACACCGCGTCCCATATATCCTAATGTCCGCGACGTTATGCGGCGTCTTTTGGGTCACAGTGGCACAGCGCAGTGCGCGAGACGAAGACGACGACGAAGAGGCCGGCCGCGTGAGCAGCGAGCACGCGGCAGCCGAGCAGCACGTTCACTGGCACCAGCGTGGCGGCGGGAGAGGCGACGACGACGCGCGGGGCCGACCGAAGAGTGCGAGCGTTCGGGATCCAGCCTCCGGTGGTGCACGCCAGGCAGCGATGAACACGGTGGACGAGGAGCCCTGGGAGGAGGACGACTGCCCCGACAAGGACTCCGGGCTCGAGTCGCTCAACGGTTCGTCCGAGGAGGAGGACGAGCTGACGCACCGCATCGTGGCCCAGGTGGAGTTCTACTTCTCGGACGAGAACATCCTGCGCGACTCGTTCTTGCTCAAGCATGTGCGGCGCAACCGCGAGGGCTACGTGAGCCTCAAGCTGATGGCCTCGTTCCGCAAGGTCAAGAGCCTCACCAAGAACTGGGAGCTGGTGCGCGAGGCGCTGCGCACCGCGTCCACGCGGCTCGAGGTCAACGCCGAGGGCACCAAGGTGCGCCGCCGCGAGCCGCTGCCCGAGCACGACGAGACGGCGCCCTCTCGCACCGTGGTCGCCTTCCCCCTGGTGGACCGCGTCACCGTCGAGGCCGTGGCCGAGATGTTCTCGCGCTGCGGGCCCATCTCGCTTCTGCGCCTGCTCCGCCCCGGGGGGCCCGTGCCGCCGTGCGCAAAGCGCTTCCTGCAGCGCCACCCGGAGGCCTGCGGCTGCTCGGCGGCCGTCGTCGAGTTCGAGAACCACGAGGCAGCCAGCCTGGCCGTGCGGCAGGCCAGCCCGCTGCTGCGCGTGCTTCCGCTCGCGGTGTCCGTGCCGCATGGAGACGCCGCCGGTGACGGGCGGCCCAAGCCGGCCCGCAGGGCTCCCGGAGGAGGCGCGGCCACCTGCTCGCCGCCGCAGCTGGCCCCCAGACACAAGTCACACAGCCAGGGTGACGTGAGCGCGTCCGGCCTGTGGGTGAAGAAGCGCCCCGACGGCGTGGGGCCAGTGCTCCGCCAGCCACGGGGCCCAGACGGCACGCGTGGCTTCCACGACCGCGCCTGCCTGGCACCCTCTTGAGCACACGAAACACCAGGCCCAAAATTCGGCTGCTCCGCCCCTCCCTGTGTCTTTATTTTGTGTCCATTAAAACATGTGTGTCCTCAATCCACGATCTCGCCGTCCTCCAGGTCCTCGTCGGCCACCATCGCGACCTCGCCGGCGCCGCTGGGGCTCGCGGGCTCCTCCAGAGGCTTCTCCTCGGGGTCGATGTCCACGGGCACCGCTGCTGCCGCGCGGTCTGCACAGAGTCGCGCTAAACGTTAACCGACATATCTCGCTGCTGCAGCGTTTCACCTGCACACATTGGGATAAAACCACTCACACATCTAAGAGGTGCATCCGCTGAATTCCGTCGCACAAGGCGGCGCTCAACTACCTCCTCTTCAATAAATGCTTCGGCGCGGCAGACAAGGAAACACACCACAGAGGGCCAGGTACTCTCTTCTTTCCTCTGTCCTTGACATCACGCCACGGCAGTCTCTAAGTGTGGCTTTTCGCACGGAAAGATCTGTTCGTATTTCCACCTACCTCGACGACAACAGCACCTGTCATAATCCATACCGTTGGTCGCGCTAGCGTATTTTTCATATAGTTTTAGCAAGCGGAGACTGTTGGTCGCATAATATGCGGGATCTGCGATGCGTGGCGGAGCGAAGCAAAAGTGCACTGCTGAGTCATCTGCCACCACAGAGCGCGGTGTCTAGGCTCACGGCACTGCCGCGCCAAGCGTACCGTGAGCTTCGACACCACATTCTGGGGCGGCAGATGGGGCAGTAGTGCAGTTGCTCTGCCCTGCCACCCATCGCAGATCTCGCAAACTTATGCGGCCGACAGTACAATACTTAAATTGCCGCCCCAAGTACGAATGCAGCCCCGGACCAGCGGGATGCCAGCTGCGCGTATCCGCAATGGCCAGGTGGGGGACGAACACCTGCCACCGCGCATGCGCAGCAGGCGTGCGTCTTTTCTTGCGTACGCCTACGCTGGTGAATTTTCGCTGTGCTAAATGTCCATTTCAGTACACTAGACCTGTAGCGATCGTCATGCGTTTTACAGCGACGTTAAGCGCCCGTTCCGGGTTTCGCGTCGGTGTAGTAGTAGTAGTTTATAGTAGCAGCAGTAGCATCAGTCAGCGTAACCTGCGGGTGATGGGAAGCAGTAGGAGGGTGGTTACCGCGGAAGGAGGAGGGCGTGAAGAGAGTGGAGGAATGCGTAACCGGAGGGTGGTTGCCATGGGAAGAACTCGGAGAGCGGTTACCGTGGAAGGAGTTATAAATAGATACTTTTAGCATAGCGCCTACCGCTAGCGCTACCGTTTACAGCGCCCCGCCACTGCGCATGCGCAGATCGCCCTGAGGTCGCCAGACAGCGCCACGTTCCCCTCAACAGCGCGCGAGCCTGCCGCGTAGGGACCAATCAGCGCGTGCGTAGGGCGGGCGCGGTAGGCGGCAGCGGTATGCGCTCTACTAAAAGTAGGCAACTTTAGCATACCGTGTTACCGTTACCGCCACCGGAGTACCGGGAGCCCGCCCACCGCCGCTGAACACGCGCTGATTGGTCCCGATGCTTCAGGCGCGCGCGCAGCAGGTGCCCGGCGCCATCTGGCGCCGTCAAGGCGATTTGCGCATGCGCATTGACTGCGCGTGGGTTCCGGTACCGGTAACAAGGTAAGCTAAAGGTGCCTAGTATCTAATACTAGAAACCTTTAGCATACCGTGTTACCGCTACCGTTACCGCAGTACCGGGAGCCCGCCCACCGTCCGTGAGCACGCGCTGATTGGTCCCGATGTTGCAGGCGCGAGAGCAGCTGCCGGATACTTGGAGCTATCTGGCGCCGTCTAGGCGCATGCGCATTGGCTGCGGGCGGGTTTTCGGTACGCCGGTACCGGTAACGTTAACACGGTATGCTAAAGGTGTCTACTTTCAGCACAGCGTGTACCGCTACCGCTCACCGCGCCATGCCATTGCGCACGCAATGATTGGTCTGACGCGGCAGTAGCGCGCGCTGTTGACAAAAGATAGCTTCACTGTTGGCGGGTGCGTGGTACTACATGTTGCGCGCCTGTGCGTGACGTCATCTGGCGCCCCCAGGCGGCTCGTTAACTAATACTTCAACAGCTGCCGCTGAATCTCGCGTTACGCAGTTTTTTTTTTCAGCACCGCTCCCTCGCCGTGACAACAGCCACTGCATCAACGCGCTGCTGCGTGCACGTATACGCGTGCAACGTGCGTAATATGAGCTCGCACATTCATCTCGCGTCTAAAAGAGACAGCCGCCGAGCCGTGTCCCACCCTCGACAGGTTGCGAAAGAGGGCCAAGAGCGCGTGCAACGCGTCAAGCCGCTATTTTGAGTAGGGACACGCGGCCACGAAAGAGTGCCGCCACCGCGCCTGTCAAGCCGGGTCGACAGCAGCAGCGACGGGAGTATGACGGAGCTTTTCGCACGGTGCCACGGGCGCATATCCGCTCACAACCGAGCTCGAGCCTGGCTCGTGGCGACAGCCAAGACCACCCCACAGCGCTGAGCGTCACGGAGGGGCTTCAGTGACAGCGACCGCCAGGCAGAAAACGCGCGCAACATCGGCGCGAAAACTCGGAGCTCTAAATGAGCAGCGGACACTCTTGGTGTAGTACCAGGAGCGGGACCGACCACACCAAGGGGCCAGAACTCCGGCACTGTTATGACCCGCCACGGATGGCATTCGTTCCTCGTTCCACCAGCCCCGCAGTTCTCGCGGTTGATAAAATGATCCTGTAGCGAGATGCCGAGAGACTCGGCGAGCGCTTTCAAAAATTCCTAAATATAGAGAATTCGAAATAAAAGAAATTGATTTCAGGAACGAATTATCAGCCGCAGCGGACGCCAGTTACCCTAAGAAGCATACTAATTAGGGTGCTAATTAACCAACATTGACTAATAAACTTTAAATTAATACAGTTAGTGATAATGAGGAGTTCGAGCCCACGCACAAGATGTTGCCGTATCAGTTTTTTTTTAAACGAAGTAGCCACTCTCTAAAGCCCACCAGAGCGAGGAAATCCGGGAGGAACGACTGCAGCAGAGGACCTGACGTCACAACTTTCGAAGCCAGAAATGAGGGCTTTGCCATGCCAGTCGGCCGTGCCTCAGCGCGCTTGCGCATGCGCCATGAAGGCCAAGGAAGAGCAGACGATACTGCTTCCCTACAGAACTCTTAGATCACGTACAAGTTGGAAAACTTTGCTGCAAAAACTGACCAGTCCCAGCGGCCACCTTTCGGGGGTTTACAGATGGCGGTGCTACCTGAAGTGCCCCCGCCCTTTAAAAATAAAATAAGAAAGGCGTTGCCTTTTTGTGCCCACTATCTTCTGAATACTTTTTTTTGCTTGATTTACCTCTGAATTTATCCTTCGGACTGTTATATCCATGAATTTCTGTTGCTGCATCTGTTCCACAGCTTTTTTTTTATGCCCAGCGGCTGCGCGTTTATCAACAACCTCAAAAGTTGCAACTTGGCCTAGTTTACACTGTTGACCGCAGCGTGTCGCAACAATTAGTAAAACTCCGAATTCCGGCTCAACCATACCACCGCTTATTAGTACATGAAGCCTACGGAGAGTTTCGTAACAGGTCAGGGAACTCAGGCTTTCCTCGTCTCAGCACGCTTGCGCATGAGCTGTGAAGGCCGAGAAAAAAAGCAGATGATTTTGCTTTGCGCCGGACTGCCGGCAGCTGACAGACACGCCAGCAAAGCGAAACTTTCATGTCGATCAGGAACAAAGGCATTGCCATGCCCAGCTGTAGCACGCCTGGTCGCGCACGTCACGAAAAGAGTTGGTTGTCACTTTTCACATGCAAGTACACTTCTGTCCGTTTTACATATTGCACGGCCTCAACGTTAAAGGGGTCATAACATGGTCTACAAACAAATCGTGGTTTTACGTTGCAGGTACTAGGCACGGCGTTATGCATACTTTAAAATTGAAGTTACCGGGTCTAAGCCCTTCCCCCCCGCAAAGACTTCCACGTTAATTTTGCTAGTGCATCCTATACAACTGTGCATCGTATATGCAATCAGTTTTTCGTTTTTTTTTTTTTTTTACAAATGCGAAAATAATGCAGGTTAATGTTCAAGCTAGTTTCACCGTTTAGGGTGGGTGGCAACAAGTATTGCACTATAGCCATGATGAAATGAGCCATACGAGGGGAAAAAGTGTCAATATCAATCATGCAGTTGTAACACTGTGTTACTGCAATACGAGGGCCTCCACGAGCAACGTTCCTAGGTGAACTTTATCGTGAAATAGCAGCAGTAATGATTCCCGCAACTGCGAAACCTACAGCCATTTCAGAGACCACAAGCATTAGCAGTCATCATCATCATCATTAGCTTGACTACGCCCACTGCAGGGAAAAGACCTCCCCATCTTTCCAATTAACCCTGTAAGCATTAGTAACATGAAGTGCCAAAAGATGGCGACATCCGTGCTTCTCGTCTGCTCACACTGCAAGGACAAGAAGAATCACTTTTCCAGTCGCCATTTGCAACTTTGATAAAGCCTTTGATGGCTTTTGAGTAAATATAGAGTGTTGCTGCTGTGCCTAAGCGAGAGGTTTTCTTTAGGCATGAGTGTTGCCTCTTTTTTTCGATCGTTTCGCGTCCCATAAGGAGTGTTCTCACAGGCACGGAACATTTTACAATGGTCGCGCAAGCATTGTATAGTCAACTCTCACTAGCCTTACTGGATAAATTGAGGTGCGTCTTATACAAAGTTGAGTCTTAAATACCAACTTTTTCATTGAAAGCCTGCATATATGCGGGGTGCATGTTATACACTGAAAAATACAGTATGCACCTTTCCTTTTCTAATAACCAGCACAAGGTTTAGACTCCATTGATCTTGATGAAAGGAAAGGCACATACTAACTGGCTCCATGGGTCTGTGGATGCCTCACTCACACTCTGAGGTATGTGACGATGGTGTCCACCAGCAAAAAAACCGTGCTTTCGCAGAATATTTCATGCCTGGCAATGCTAAACCACCAGCCATTTTTTTTTCCTTTTTTTTTAAACACAGAACTGTCATGTTCGTCATGAAAGGGTACTTCTGGGAACTTAAGCAGACTACCAGGAAACATTCACTTTTTAACTACAATCCTTGCTCAGCTGTCTGTACACACAACACAAGAAACAATTATACAAAAAAGAACGCCTGCCTGTGATGGTCAACGTGAGCACGCAGGGTTCTCTCTTTCTGCTCGGCTAAAGCACTCAATATAGTGCTCCTGTGCTAGATTTGGAGCATTCGCTGCTATGCTAAGATGGTTAGTAGCGGTCTGCATACACAGCCTTTATCAAAAATATAAAGCCTACAGTGTTTGCTTTGAAGTCGTGTAGTAGCGCACTCCAGCACTTCTGGAAGTTTGAAGCCCTGTTTGGGGGATGACCAGAGTTATCCCCCCTTTCGAGAGATCTGGAATGCCAGTAATGCAAAACAAGCCACATAGCACAGCCTAGAAGCAAACCCTGTGGGCCATACAAAGGCTTCACTTTGTGTCCCTTCACTCCGGGTTTCTTGCTACACAGTGCTCTCTTATGCCAACATTTAGCCAGATGACTGGCAGGGCTAACCACACAGAATGAGTAACGCAGTGCTCACTGGCATGCTCCTCCCTGATCCTACGACTGCGCTCCTTCTTGTGTTCACGTCGCTGGTGCTCCTGATGGTAAAGGTCATCTTGAAAGATCAACCTTGCTTCATGTCGTGACGTATTTGCTTTGACCAAGTAGAAGAACACACCACCGGGCGTCCGCCGCCGGGTCTTGTTCTGTCATGCATAAAACGAAAACAGAGCAGTTAACACACACTCTCGTGGACTTGGCCAATGCAAGAAAGTGAGGATTTTCAGCCAGGTTCTTTCATTGAATATGGCTCAAGTCCTGCGCTGAAAACACTTGAAAGTACTAGCAAAGAAAAAACATACTTCAGGAACAAAAGTCTAAATAAGGAAGCATTTCATGGGCAAGCAGTGATTACAGTGTTACATGCAGTAATAATTCTTGTAAGCAAAGCTCCACTGACGTAAACAGTTGAAATGGGCTACTAAGAATGCACATTTTCACCTTGCTCGCAGTGTTAGGCGTGTACCAATCTGATGTGGTAAGAATCTAACTATGATGTGGTAAGAATCTAGCACAAAAATGGCACAGCTTCAACGTTAACAGCCATTATAAATAATTTTGCATATGATGAATAGTAGTACAGTGCGAGAGAACCTATGCCCCTCAATGTGGAAGCTGCCTCACACAGTTCGCCTCTCAGCTGCACTCATTTATTGACAATGTGAAAAAGTACCAAAGCCCTCCTCAAAACTACTGCAGTATGGTATGCACACTGTAATGAATACCAAGAACTGAGAATGTAGTGCATTAAGGGTAGAGTGACTGAACACATACCACCAGAGTAAGCCTTGAACAATAGGAAGGGTGATAAAGGCAAAGGTAGGCCAAGGTGCAAAGTTTGTGACATGCCGTGTGTGAGGCCGAATGAAAAGCTCTGTGCTTGCAGTGGGCATGGGAGCATAGAAAATTTACAGTAAAACCTCGTTAATTCCACTCCCCTTTGGAAACAGGACAATTCCAATACCCCATTCAGTCTTGTCAAATGTATGTGCTATTCTATCACGTGAAACTCTTGCGAACCGACTGCACTTCAGTTAATCGATACATGCAGTGGAGCTCGTGGTGCAGGGTGCAGGAAACAGGGTGGCGATGATTCTGAGTGAGCGACATTGAAGTCTATGGAGTGAGTGAAGCTGATGTTCAACGGAAACGTAAATGCTCTATACTTATTGCTATGAGCATCGGTCGAGAAGGGAAGATGAGATGCTCCTTGTTTTGTGCTGTGCTCCATCATTTTTTTCTTTGTTTTCGTTGTATGTGCATCACGGACCATGCTGTCAGCGTCCTTCATGTCATCACAGAGCCTCATTTTATGTTGCATGGTGAGCACATACACAGAGTGTGCCTGTTTTTTCATGGTGTGTGTATCACTGCGTGTGTGTGAGGGAGAGAGAGAAAGAAGGCTGTTGATGCTCTGAGCATGTGAGAACAATTTGTTTCTTTCTTTCCAGTGCCACCATAATTTGAGATTTGGTTCAACATTTGGTTCATAGACATATCCTCCAGTCCCATGAAATGCGAACTGACAGGGTTTTACTGTAACACAGTGTACAGTGTGCTTGCATCACAGTATTGGGAGCAATGAACAACATATACATCAGAGGGACAATAATTAAACATGGAAATAGTACGCCTCCCTAGAATAAGCTGCCTAGCAGCCTGAAATCAAGAAAGAAAGCATGGAAGCCATGGTGCACAACATGCCTCCTAGAGTTGAAAAAAAAAACTTCCTGAAGCATGAAAATAACAAAAATAAAATGAAGGCGCTCATATCATCAATGGTGATAGGTTCTTACATGCCAAGGCAATGCTTTAGGCTACAAGGCACAATACAGTGGAGAGCTCCAGATGAATTTCAACCTCCCAGGGTTATTTATTTGTACCATAATCACAGTGCACAAACATTTTTGCATTTCGCCTCCATTAAATTGTGGCTGCGACAGCTAGGATTGCCCTCGCAACTCGGTAGGCAAGTGCAAGTGTTGATATATTAGACCAAGATGAGCCCTTTAGACATACCATATACTGTATTTATTTGCGCAGTGAACACACTCACATATTAAACACCCCCCACTGTACTTTTTTCCTTTCATGTAATAAATGCACTCCCCCTCCCTTTTTTTTTCAGGCCTTCTCTATTTTGCCCCAACACATCTCTATTCAATCTGTTGTATTAATGATTGTAGCAACTCATTACGGTTGGGTTTGCACTGACTGGTGGGAGTAGGGCTGCTCTAGTTGTGCTCGCTTTGGATAGCATTATGGGTCACTACGCGAGTTATACGAGCGGGTTTAAGATAAAATTTGATGACCACGCTCTCAAACAAGGGAACCTTGCTGAAGAAAGTGCTTTGTATTTAGAAGGTGAGCTGTACCGGACAAAGTATTTATTCCACCTGCGTACTTTCGGTCCAGTTTTTACCGCGTCAACTTTTTTTTTAATATTCTAACCTTGTGCAAAGGATGCACGGCCTAACTTTCTGAAAAATTTTTTTGGGGAAAAAAAAAGTCCGTTTATTATGCAAGCAAATATGGGCCGCATTTTTTTCTTCTTAACTTTGGCTGGCAGCCGCCCTTTCCCTAAAGCAGCACCTTTCAGTTCAATTTTCAAGCTACACCCCGTACAAGTTACTGTCATTCCATACAGTCCGATGCTACATCCGGCACCTACACGAGCATAGCTCGTACCCACATATATATGGTACATGAAAGGAGCCCTTGGGACTGAGAAGCTCCACTCCTGCCAAGTCTGCAAGAGTGATCGAAATCTGTGTGCAGCAAAAGACCGACTGGCCATGCGTGACGGCAGACAAGATGCACAGCAATGCCTTCAGTCTCGTCACACCACATGAAACGTAAGAGTGCAACTCTACTTGCCCTTATCAGCAGGCCACCAGTCGCTTCGATGTCCTCTGTCATATTCAGCAGCTTGCGAGACTCTGTGATGCCGATAACACCCACAACCCTCTCTGTAATTGGTGAAAAAAAAAAACAAAAAAATTAAATCCAGTTCAAACACACTGTTCAAGTAATAATACCGTCAAGTCTTGGCGACAGCGTAACACCTCAGTTTTGGATAGCAAAGCAGTCAAGTGGGCTACGGCACAAGAGACCTAAAATACCGAAGTGGCAACCATTTAGACTATAACCAAGCCCAGACTAACCAGTGGAGTACTCTAGCTAAGCACAGCTTTGTTTGGTTTAGTTTGGTTTATTAGGGTTTAATGTCCCAAAGCAACTCAGGCTATGAGGGATGCCGTAGTGAAGGGCTCCAGAAATTTCGACCACCTGGGGTTCTTTAACGTGCACTGACATCGCACAGTACACAAGCCTCTAGAACTTCGTCTTCATCGAAATTCGGCTGCCGCGGCCGGGATCGAACCCGCGTCTTTCAGGTCAGCAGCCGAGCACCATAACCACTGAGCCACCGCGGCAGCTAAGCACAGCTTCGTGTCATCATCTTCATCATTTAATGCACATAAGTAGTCTTAAGCACCCCCCGTAATTTTTATTTTCTTGTGACGCTCATTAACAAAAGGGCATCAATGTGGGAGAGTGTGCATAACATGATCGTTTTACATGAATGCTGCTGAAAATACTAATTCCAATGGCAGGCCCGTGAAATGGCTATTTGAGCAAAGAAACAGTGCAGGAAAGGAGTGTAATAAGAGACTGTGTGGATGATGTAGCACATGCTCCGTCCGTAATTTTTTTTTCCACGAATAGAATACACAGGAACATTTCTTGGTGTATTTGTGTCTGCAAGCACAGAGTGCATGAAGTGAAATAGCTGTCACAGTTTACTCACAGGTGACAAGAAAGCCTTATGTTTGTGCAGTAGTGCCAGTTTCGGAGCAATTGACGAGAGTGAAGCTGTATATCTCACTACGTCTCACAGAGGTGTCGTGCTATACTTGATCTCGCGCGGCCAACACAACTCTGTTTTCGCTTTAGGCCCTAACCTTAAGGGAGGCCGTAGTCCTAACCCTCTATATATCCTTAGGACAAGTGACAGAAGCCACACTGTTCGGCCCCATGCTCACTCTGCACACAGGTACAGTGGGCTGCATGTTTTTAGCAAAGTCTGTACAGTAATGTGTAGATGAATGCTGTCCTGAACAGCATCATTAAAGGTGCACTGAAGAGGATTCTGAACTTGTCTTTTTGCCACGGAAACTCGATCTACACGTTCCGAGCATTCTTAGAAACTGCAACTTATTGCCCTGTGTGGCCGATTTCCCTAATTAAATCGAATTAACGTCCGGCTCCCGCCCTTTTTTTTGAACTCTGCCTCGTACGATGGGCGGAGTCGACCAACGCGTGAAGTTCCTTTCAGCCAGCTCCGTGGAGGCTTTGCTTTCGCTTTATTTTGTTTTCTAGGTTTCCATGAATAAATAGTTGCATTCGCAGATAATATAGCCGCAAAAAAAGCCCGCAGAAATAAAAATACGCGCGGACTATTTGCTACTACGGACTACTACGTATTACTCCGCCGATGGCAGAGCGGCAAGCCGCCACGGGACTGGGTGAAAGGCACTCCACGCATTGGTCGACTCCGCCCACCGTAGGAGGCAGAATTTAAAAAAAAGGGCGGGAGCCGGACGTTAATTCGATTTAATTTGGGAAATCGGCCATACAGGGCAATACAGTCGCAGTTTCTAAGAATGCTAGGAACGTGTAGATCTAGTTCCCGCGGCAAAAAGACAAGTTCATATTCCTCTTCAGTGCACCTTTAAGCTAGTGTCCCGCAGAGAGCAGAGGTAAATATGTGTCAGCAAATGACTTGCGACAAGACTAGAGTTTAAATGCCTCACAAAATACATACTTGGTCAAACACAGGATGCTACAATACTACTCACCAATTATATCGACTTTGGGCTCCTCTAGCCGGTTGGCAATGTCTGCTACTAGTTTGGCTGCTTCATCCTCATCTGGTTCAGAGCCGCTAGACCTTGAGCTCTCCGATGCAAAGCGACGTGCTCGTCCGGAGTCATGGCGCTTTGGACTTCGCGACCGTGAGGGCCTTGTGCAAGTGCGCTCCCCCAGCCTATCCTTCACTGACCGCTTCTGGCCTCGAGGGCCCGGGTCCTGAATGTCGATCACGTCACACGTTGTGGTGTTTTCCTCATCATTGAGGTCGTCTGGTTCAATGGGGTCCGGTCTTGTGTCGAGGTGTTTACGTGTGAAGTCATAGGACTCAACCTGGCGAGAGGTCCGGTCTGGATTGCCATCTGAACCGACTGTGACTTGGTTCAGGTCCTCCATAAGCAGCTGCTCACTGAGCACGGCACCCCAAACATTGTTTACCTGCACGGAGTAGCAGAGAGAATTACAGAAATGAAATGGAAGAAAACTGAAGATTTGGCTCAGTAGGCGAGAAGACAGTGGTAATTCATTACATGCAAAGCCTTAAAGACAGAACTACATTCAAGACTACTGCACTAAAAATGAAACGGTAGAAACGCGAGACGAGTGCTGGGCTGACAAAAAACGCCCCGAAAACCGAGCGCAAACGACGGCTGGCCAAATCACACAATTTCCAAGGTTTCAGGGCGGTTGAACTCACCTTTTTCTTCTTGAAAGGAAACGATCCCAGTTGCGGTGCGCCCTCCAGAGCAGCACATTTGGCGAAATCGTAGCCAGCTCCATTGACGGCATCTCTGGCCTTTTCAGTTGCCTGTCGCTTCCAAGACGTCTCTTCATGTTCAGAGTCGTCGTCCGACGTAGCATAGGCGCGTTCATCGCGGTAGGTGTTCACGCTGCTCGCCACCGATGTATCCATGAGACCTCCCTTTGGGCAGGAGCGCGCTGCGCTCGTAAACATGGCGAAACGTTATCACAGCGTTCAGTTCGCATTTAAAAAAAAGTAGGCATAGGCGTAAATCAAGTACAAAAAAAAAGCACATAACGGCAACCTCAACCTAAGCCGCTGCTTGCCTCTGTCAACACAGAACGATGCAATTCAAATAAAGTGAACGCGTTCGTGCGTTATGTCCACAACGCACATTCAACTCGTGCAAGGACGCCACCCTGTAATCACTACGCTAGGCCCACGAATAATGACCAAAATGTGAATTATTGAAAATACCTACATATTCGTCTGCAGCAATTCCAAAGCACTTAATATAGGGCCGGCAGCGGCTAATGATACAGGCACAGCTCGGCTCACTAGTTCGAACTCTACGCATCGCAAACTTCAGCGCACAAGAAAACGCCTCATGCTTTTCAGTGTAGGTCTCACAGAGTTCGCACGATGGCTTTCCTAAAGTTACGCCGGATACATTAAAACTCGTCCACTCTCAGTTTTTTGTCAACGTGAAACGTGACAATTAAAACAAACGAATGAAATAGTGCGTAACATGAAACGCGCGCAGGGACGCTGCTTTGTAGCAACTCTGCTAGTGCAACAAACGGTGACTAAAAAGTGAATTATTAAAAATACTTACAGAAGATGCCTGCAGCAACTCAAGAAAAGTTGCTGAAGAGCTGGCAGCGATTATTGATCTACTGAGATCTCGGCGCACTTACGTTTGAACTTCTTGCACCTCACACACCACCACCTTGAACCGCGAAAGCTAAAGCGCCCTTCCTCCCTTCCCAACAAAGCTCCGTCAATGTTGCCCCGCGATGGCTTTTATTAAGTTATGCCAAATAGACTTCTGAGGTTCCTTAAATCTCACTCACATACTACAGAAATACAAAATAATCCAGTCATTGTTTTTTTAAGTCAAGTTAAATTATTTATAAAGATGTATTTTGGCGTCACTTGGTTTTAGGCGCTACAAGTCTTGCATTGTAGGAGTGACTGTACCAGTAATAATCTGAGCGAATACTAAAGTTTAGTGCTGTAGAATGAATCATACACGTAAAAAAGGCTCAATCGATTGACATTGATCTATGACAGGCTTGAGTGATGCATGATACTCCTGAACCATGAACCCAAGCGCTGGATGTACACGCACATCCTCGTGACTCGCGGGTTCGCGGGTGCGAAGCAAGTCAAATCGGCGTTATCAGCTTGGCCGAGTTTCGAGTAGACGAAACTTTCGCTCGCAAGTGAACGTGAGATGAGAGGCGCGTGACTGGGCGTATAGTGATTTCAGAAGTTGTATGTAGTACAAGTCATGTTAGCGAAGTTAGTTTTCATTGCCGTGCTGACGGCCGCTTACGCCGCAGATAAAAGAAAGGTAAGTCACAACCACAGATCGCATGTTATGCGCGCTGGTACTTGTCTTCCAGTGACGAATTCGTCATCTGGCAGATATATTTTGGGAGCGCAGATTGCGGTTGATGTGGAATTTTTGGTTACGATTCCTAGACTAGCATTTATGCTCGCAGTGACGCGTTGCAGACAGCCGGCCAAGATTTCATTGACTCGAATTTCTTGCTATTCGCGCCTCCACCCACTTATTTTTTATTTCTTGTGTATCGTCTTTTTGTTTGAGGGATAAAATTTGAGATCCTGATGCTTTTGTTCTTGCTCTGCTGAAAATGCATCTCCAGTGCTGGTTCGGAATGCGCCGTCAGCAAAACATCCAGAATATGTAGGTAGGCATTCGCGTAATAAAATGCATGGCAAACCAGCGTGTCCATTAAAAGTAACGAAATGTATTGCTATTTGAGCTCGAGTTATTATCATAGCTATACGTCGAAGTTCTTTTATCTCGTTTGGTATCTCGCTGGCGGGTGGAGAGGGCACTTTTGCTTATGCCTCGCTAATACTTTAACAGTGGTTGGTTGTGCTAGCGATATGAGAGCAAGGCTCAGCAATTATCTCACGATGAACTCCCGAACCGCGCCGTGAAGTGTTGAAGGAGGGGATTGACAGGAAGGGGAAAGAAAGAGTAGCAGCAGTGGAGGCAGCATGCAGGGCTCTCGGTTAATTTCGACCGCCGGATGTTCTTTTATTGCAATCACTTTGCACAGTAGATGGGCGTTTCGCCTTCATCGAAACGCGGCCACTGCGGTCGGGATTCTAAATCGAGACCACGTGCTCATCAGCCGAGCAAGCCTGTGAGCCATTGCATGGGTTATAATTAGGGCCCGGAAATTTAGGCACTAAAGAACCCCGAAATAGGCAGGCATCTAGGCTCTAAAAAATATTGAAATAGGCGCTATAAAGCAAAAATAGGCGCTTTGGATAATACTCTTTATTCATAAGTACAAAATTTGCAAGTCAAGCACAGAGCATAAGCAGTCCTCAACTGAAGCAATAAAGCGCATTCTCAGGTTTTCGAACTTGAAGCACCTTGGGTTTTCGCTAAGCATAACTTTGTACTTTGAAAGGATTCTTTGACATCACATGAACTTAGTGGCGCGAACCTAAAACATGAGAGTTGATAAAGGTTTAGGCCTTCAGGCGATGTGGCCGTGTCGTCTCCGCGTAGAAAGTCTCTGATTTGGAAAATTATTTCTAGCCATCTATATTTTCTACCAATTGTTGCATCTTCGTAGAAGCAGTAGCACCCTTTCCTTCCAGTCGCCGAAGTGCTGCTGGAACTTCTGCCACTACTTTTAACGATTCATCTATTGAGAGTCCAGCCTTTTCCAACTTTGTCATCCTTTCCGTCAATGTTGAGAAGTTTGCACTAATGTATGTCAGGTCTACTCTGCGTTCAAGTTACAATTCGAGAAAAACGTTCGGCGAGACCTGCGCCTTTTGTGCGTGCATCGGTGCGCGCCTTTCACCATACATAGACAGATGTCTCAAAATTGAAAAATGGCACCGAGGACCGAAGTGCCGGATTTAGGCATTGATAGGCAAAAAGTGCGGTTAAATAGGTAGTATTTCCTAAAAAATGACAAAAAGGCAGGCAAGTGCAAAAATTCAACGTTTAGGCATTTATAGGCATGTTTAGGCAAATGCCTAAATTTCCCGGCCCTAGTTATAATTCTATAATTTAACAGGAAGAATTGACGTACTAGCCTATTGATGATATGCCTTAGCCATCTTAGCTGGCTTTTACAGATACATAAAATTGTGCCTTTTCTAATGTTTCTGTCTGTAAGCTAACAGAATGCACATGCAGCAGCGATGGGTCAGAATGGGAGGCAGGGAGTCGCCTTTTATTGTGTCCCAGTAGACGAAGAGCACTGACGTATCTAAAAGTATGGACGTGCGAATAGTACTTTTTAAAAACAGTTGAATACAAATAGTGTAAATAGGAAGCATATTGAACAGTGATAGAACCCAATTGAATATGAATCAAATGTTTTTGCAAACATTTGCACATAAGTAGTGAATATTTGTGTAAAACCACCAAGTGCGAGAAACAGACAGGTCCTGGTGGCATTGCTGTGGTACAGTGCTACAACTTAAGGAATGAAAGCTAAAGCTGTCAAGACGCAATGCTGACCTTCTCGGGTGCGCAACACGAAGTCAATATGCTAACTATGACAGTTGTGATTACCTTTTGCTACGGGTGACGACCGCGAGTTAACTTATGCCGCATCTCAACAGACGAGAGGGGCGATATCTCGACAGCGATATTTGTGACATTAGAACTCTCTTTATTTCAAAGGTGTCTTCACAGTGTAGTTTTTAAGCCCTTTACCCACACAAATCAAAAGGCCATCAAACGTATGAAAATTAGAAGACCGAACTGGCAGCCATGGCTGTGTGTGGAAAACTGGCTCTGCAGGCTGCAGGTCAGCCATGTGGGGGTCTCATGCTGCGTAGAATCTTTCTGGCATGCTATGCCACCCCTTTTTCCTCCGTTTAGGCAGATTGTTTTTCCTGCATGGAACAACAAGGGAAAATAGGGAAGGACATGCATAACTTACTTTCTCAGGATTTTTACGTTAGAATTGACAGAAAATGACACAGTACATGCTCTAGCTCAGCACCATCATTTGTTTGTCCTTACTTGTCTTTTTTATGTACAGTCTTTGTCAAAAGTAACCAGGCTGCATGATTTGCATCCAGACCGTACAGTGGAGCCCTTACAGCTTCCCTGAAGCTGAAACGGTCGTTAAATGTAAGGACTGGGGGTCTTCTCCCCTTCCAACACCTTTTGATCTTTAGGAAAGCCATCAGGGCTCCACTATACAAGCTAGAAGCAAACCATGCAGCCTGGTTACTTTTGACAAAGACGGTACGTGTGAAAAAATGTAGTGCAGTTTCAGGTTTTGAGGTTTTGCTTATAAATACAGTGCCTTCTCGTCGACTGACAGAACTGAACACCTTGATTTGTTTCCAGCTCACAGCACATCTCAACCCATTCTGTGGTGACAAGCAGGAATGCGGGCTGTGCTACGTGACAGCTGAAGGCTCAAATGACACACTGCATTATTTTTGGTCAGTGCTAGGAGCACCCGCTGCATTGAGTATCCAAACCCCTCCGGACAGCCAACTTACCAGCATCTCATGGGATGCGCTACGTAAGCACAACCTGAGTGAACCCATATTCAAGTTTAGTGGCCCTGTGCTGTCGTCATCAGCTGTTGTCATCTCAAAGGTGAGAACAACATTAACAGTCGGGATCTTTTGCTGAAGAAATAAGAATGTAGGAATGGCGAAAAAAAAAGAAAGGTTTAAAAATATTGGCTAAAAAGACAGAACACAAAAAATTGTAGTATAATATAGCAACAGGTAGAGGAGAAAAAATTCAGGTAATGATTGTATTTAGTGCAAAGAATAAAAACTCGCCTAGTCAGGTAAAATTAAAAATTGGTTATGAGGACAGTAAAGACGCCACAACTGTGTCGGGAGTGAAGGATGGAAGAGAGATGCACCATAGTGGAGGGCTTCAGATTAATCTCAACAACCTAGGGTTTCAATCAACCTGGAGCCCTCTACTATGGTGTCTCTGTCTATATGACATGAAACTGATATGAACTAACATGAAATGGGGCTGCGAAGTAAAGGTATTCTCTACTGTCTTTTCAGCAATTATTAAGTGGGAAAAGGCTTTTGCAAGGCATTTGTAAGACATGCTGCTAGAAGGCTTGTTTATTAACGCAGAGGTTTTGTCTTTGGCATTTCATTGCTGGATGATGCACTGTCTTTCAGCAATTTCTGTTTATCCTGTTTTGTTGCTGTTAAGAAAGCTTGCCAACATCTGATCTTAGTGCTTGTTTAAAGAGCACGCAGGTTGATTTATCTTGTGTTAGCAGCCTAAAACCTTGTATCTCCCTAACAGGACTTGGTCACTAGCTTTGATAGTACTGAAGCAGGGACCTCAGTTCTTCCTTTGTGCGCATCTACTGTAATGGATGTGTCACCTATCATCATTCAGCTTTCAAGCTTGGTCTGGAGCTTTGTGCATTTGCCAGCCTCACCATTTTTAGATGAGTATCGTTAATTGGATGCATGCCCATCTTTCTAAAAATGTCTTTGCGCTGTGACTTGTGTCGCTTCTCACAGTGTGGGTAATAGCAGTCAGATGAAGTGCTGAAATTTTTTCGCGGGGAAGTAACATTGAAAGCTAATGCATTGAAGTGAAGGATTTGAAGAGACAAGTGCTTAATTTGCATGCAGAAAAGCCCTGAAACATTAAGGGACAAATATTTGTGTAAAAGTTTTGTCTTTCTGAATCCTTTTGTTTTGCCTTTCCTCAGCTCTGGGAGTACAATGACCCGGACAACAAGGCTAAGATGAATGCGACAATAACAAATGGCACCCACAGCATTGACGAGAGGCATCTCCTGTGGAGGAGCATTGACGGCTGCATTGGCAATGGTAGCAGCATGGTTACTGCAACGTTTGTTGCTAATGGGACGAACTCTACCGATGATGAGGGATTTTTCTCACGAAATGGCACCATTGAGTTTACAGTAAGTTTGTCCTTTTACTGTTGAAAGCCTTGGTCTTGACTTTTTTTATGAGATTTCTTGCTTGGTGCAGCGCAACCACGTAAGATACTTTTGCAAGATGAGCAGTTATACTAATTAATGAGCAGTTATTTCAGCCACATACATTCCTGCCTGGCTATCCATTCAAGAGAAAACATATTTGGCTTAAATGTACAAAATTAGGCAGCTTCTGCATTGTTTTCTGTGAGCTTGGGCAGTAGATGATCCCCTGCTGTAAAAAGGCAGTCCTGGTTGTGGTGTTAAGCTAAGTGTTTTGGTTTCACTGTGCCAAATGCTATGTAATTCCATCCTCTGCATGTTTTAGTTACATAGTGCTCAATATATAGCAGCTGATACTCGTGTTGCTTGGGAAGAATATTTAGTTATTCTCATAACAGATGTGGTCCTCATTGAGCAGACCAAGTGGACAAGACAAATGACTATGTATTTTTGCTGCCATGCACTTCTAACATAGTGCGATGCTTACTCTGTTGTCTCTAAATTTTAAAATATATCCTGTGCATAGTGCACAGTGTTGGAAAAGAAATAAAGAAGATAGTTGTTACCAATGCCATATGTACTATAACTGTGAACTTCTGAAATCAGCACGCTTGTTTACCTTGTGTTTGCCTTGTTTAAATGTTGTTTCATCAGCAAAAAAAAAAAAAAAGCAAGAGAATGGAAACAAACTTTTCAAACATTCTTGCCCCCTTGGCATGCTGTCAGGGAACAGGTCTAAGAATAATGTTACTGCATGCACTAGTAACTGCTGTTGGCTGATGAGCCTCTTCATAATTCAATATTTATACTTTAGCACTGCATTCATGGAGAGTCAACATTGGCTTGCTGTCCATAGCATAACAAGTACAGTGTACTTTCAGGACTGCAGTTCTCACCTTGAAGTCAAGGCTACATATATTATAGTGCCTTTGTTGGTTTGCAAGCTCATATACATACAACAGAATCAGTAAGCTGTGTCCTATGAATGATTGTTTGCTTTTTTGTATTACGGTGGAACAGCAAACTGTTCATGCAAGCAGCTGTAATGCAGAACCTGTGGATAATTTCGTGAACATACTCTTGCCTCTCTGCAGCTTAAAATCCAAGACAGTGATGGCCATGACACCCAGCTTCCGCACCTCTTCTACACCAGCAGCAGCAGCCAAATACAGCTGTCTCTCCTCAACCTCTCACCTCTGCTTGGCAAGAAATCGCAGTTCGCATTTGAGCTGACTGTGCTTGATGACTCTTCTCGCAATGGAAGCTACCACATTAGCAACGAGACAACTTTTGATGATGAGTACACACCGGGTGTTTTTACAGTGAGTAAAATCGCCATCCAATGCACATTCATTAAAATGGCCCTGGAACACCTTCTGAGGAGAGCACATAAACTTGCTCAAGTCACTACATTGTGTGTTGTTACGAACACCTGAGCCAAATAATAGCTAATAGCTTCTACAAGCAGCAGAGAGTCTACAATTGCATGCAAAGGTTAGCAAGTCTTTCCGGCGACTTTTTCATACTCGTACCTCTCAGATCATGAATGGCAGTTTACCAGTATCCCTCAAGAGAAGTTTGCAAGAGCTGTATCTTACCGGTACTCACCTATGGAGCAGAAACTTGGAGGGTCACGAAGAGGGTTCAGCTTAAGTTAATGACAATGCAGCGAGCTATGGAAAAAAAAATGATAGGTGCAATGTTAAGAGATCGGAAACGGGCAGAGTGGGTGAGGGGACAAGCATGGGTGAATGACATCCTAGTCGAAATCTAGAGAAATGGGCTTGGGCAGAGCATGCAGAGTAATGCAAAGACAAGTTAACCGCTGGTCCTTAAGGTTAACAGAGGGGATTCCAAGAGGAGACAAGCGTAGCAGGGGGCGGCAGAAAGTTAGGGGGACATATGAGATTAAGAAGTTTGCGTGGATACGGGGGCCACAGCTGGCAAAGGACAGGGTTAATTGGCGAGAAATGGAAGAGCCCTTTGCCCTAGTCAGGCTGATGATGAGGAGGCAGAACATCTTTGAAAGAATTGCCCTGGTTGTGTGTGTGCACGTACCTACTGTCTTGCGAAACGTCTTTGGAGGAGCACAAAAGTGGTCACATCACGTGCCTTTGTCCACCGAATGAAGGGACCTTTGACTGTGCTCCTATTGCATCATCACCGCCTGTACATTTCAGAGTGTGGCCATGTTCGATGCACAAAAGAGTTCAACGTTCTACCTCCACTGGAAGCCAGTCTGCTACCGTGACCCAGGGAGAACAGTGACGCTGTCAGTGGATGCTGCCATCTACAACTCCACTGCTGCTGCTGGTTGGTGGACCTTTAATGTGGCAACAGCGTGGCTTGCACACAGAGCACCACGAGTGGCATCGTCGGCTATCTCAGTGGCTTTTGGCTCCGAAGGCGATGGATGGTACCAGGAAAATGGCTTTGCCACTTGGTGAGTGATGGGAAGTCCTGCTGGTTGTCATAGTCACACTATCCAAACCTGGTATCTGGAAACTGCTTTTAATACAAATGTGTACTCTGGCTAACTGGGAGGGTCGAAACCCTGAATAGCAGAATTTCTAACTACTTTCTTGGTCTGCATGTAAGTTTGAGGGCGAGTTTGTATTAATTCCAAAGCAGTCTGTGCCGAATTTTGTTATCCGTGGCTTACTCTAAAAGCAGTGCAATAGGGGATACTCAAAATTCCGCCAGTCCGCTCTTCCACATAACAATGTTGTCCAAGACAAGATGACTGACCATGCGTGTCCAGCTGAAACAGCAAGGAGGACTAGTTTTTTTATTATTATTATTCTTCCAAATTACATTTCTTACATACTATCTACACCCTTAATGCCTGTCCTGTAGCCCGCGCAGCTTTTTTATAGAGAAGTCTGCCATCTTGTCTTTGGCAACATACTGATGTGGGAAAGTACACTTGGGGTATTTTGAATACCCTCTAATAGGCACGAGGAAAACTTCAGAAAACCACGGTCACGTACTAACTGTGGACCTTTAGTTTTCAGCATTTAATACCACTGCTCTCTACAAGAACATCACAAAAGCTACGATACCTTTCTTTATCGCCTTTAATTTCTGGTTTTTGTCATGAATTTTAATTTCTCTAAATGAAAATTGACAAAAGTCAGGAAAGTAAGTTCACAGTTATGTTTCTCATCACACTTCACCTCTAAGAGCCACCTGACAATAGATCTGTTGTACGTACTGTAAAAGCAGCAGTTGTTTTCAGCTGAGTTTGCTCCTCCTTTGTTTGATTTAAAGGGACCAATCACTGACCAAAAACTTGTTACGAGTTTATAGTGGAAATGAAAAGATTGTGCCTCATATTGTGAGAATTGATTTCTACGATATCGAACAGATGAGGATTTATAATTTTAATGTGACATTGAAAATCACATGAAGTGCCATCGTGCAGTGAAACCCTGCCATTATTAGTGTAGTGCACCCCATGACCACATCTCGGTAAAATGTCACTGCTTTGTTTTAAATGCAGTGTTTTTTCTTTCAGGAGCGTTCCTGATACTTTATTACAGGTTATGCTCTCTCCAGTGCACCGTTCGATAAAAAGCAATACACCCTTTGCATCGCCGAAAATTTTGTCACTTTGTCAGCTTATGTCACTAGATGGCGCCACTGTGTTTTGAATTTCTTGGATGAAGCAGCAACCACTCAAATTTTCCTTGACGAGGTGTACGTCATTGTGCTGCAATAGCTTTGGGTGTGGAAATTGAAATGGATGCTACTCTATATTAAACATGTCTAATTACTGCTTGGGGGAGAGATGCATATTATTGTTTGATACTTCACTTCTGCCAACATGCAGTTGCTGTCACTTTCGCTAATCATGGCTTCCAACATAGGCCTATATAAAAATGGGTGCATGCACTGATCGAAAAATTCTCAGTAAAAATTTCCTACGTTTGTAACGAAACCGTTGCGAAAGTGAACATTTGGGATAGCAAGCTTTGCGTTTCGCCGGGAAAAATGAGGTGCTTAAAATTCAGTGTTCTGTCCATTTAACAAATGGCACCAGATCTTTGCCTATATACATGTAGCTATATCAAAGCATTGCTACTTGTGTGTTCAGCAACTACAGGGATGTACTGTAGGCATGACATCGATAGGAATGCATTCTTTCTAAAACTTAGTGTTCACACTGCTGTCTGCTATTCCTTTGGGCACGGGCACTTTTTCCAGCCTGATCACCGACCATATTTCTTTGGCACATTTAGTTTTTTTGCTTGTAGCACTCTACTAATGGATGCAATTTTTTCATTGTGCCTAAATGGGTTTGCACAGTAAACCTGCAAGTGGCACCTTCACTTCACATTTGCTGTTTTGCTGCACGCAGGTCGATGTCAGCCGGCTTTGGAGAGTTGCCCCAGGAGCACGTTTCTGCAACAGTGCTGTCAGTTACGTCTGTTGGTCTCGGCATCCCAGCCATCGTTGCTCTTGGCACCGTGATCTACGTCTCACTGCACAAACCCGAGCCAAAACTGTGATAGATTTCATCATTACTCAAATGGACAACGCACCACTGTGACTGTTGAAGGACTTGTGCATGCAGTGTGGAAATGGCAGAGTATGTGCCGTGAGGAGGAAGTTTGGATACTATAGAAAGCAAGAAACAAAACTGTGGCAGCCTAGAGTTTAAAAATGATGTCAGCGGCTGACACAGTAGATGGTTGTAGTTTGCAGTCTTGTATTTGTAATGGTAGAGACCTGGCTGTCACATTCCATCAGTAGTCACTGCTAGTCCACATTACATATGCAGTTAGGTACTGCAGCAAAGTCCCTATTTTTCGTTATGACTGCAGTAATGTGTGGTGTATCACATTACTCCTAATGGTTAAGTTGCTTTTAATCTTGTATTTGATATCAAGTGAAACGAGGTTGTGAGGATGCCTCCCTGGTTTTGCACCTTTTGTAGATATGTTTCAGATGCACTGTTCAAACAACATAGGGATGAAAAGAGTGCACTTGACTTCTGGAAAATACCAAAAATAAAGATGCGAAGACAATAAAAGACACCTTAAAAATGTCCAAAAATGGCAATTTATTACAGCAAACACTTTGTAAAAAAAAAAAAAACATGAGGATGGAACTTGCACTGCACTGAAAGGCACTTGCAACTTCTAGTAGTGTTCCAGAGATCTGGCTGTGCATGGCAGCATGAAGAGCTTGTCTTGGTGCGACAAACACATCGCGAGATTGGCACGTGAACAGCAACAACATGGAGGTGTTGCTCCCGTATTTCTAGGCTGGCACTTGTGCAGTGTCCTTGGCACGTGTGTAAAAAATATCACTGTCTTTGGGACACAGCAACCTGGCTTGTGCGCCTTGCACACGGCATGACTTGGCTATTACTGGCGGGCTGGGCTGTGACTGTGATAGACTGAAATCCCTGAATGTCGTAGCCAACCAGCAGCCTGTGTGCTTCAAGACTTGCGAAGAGGTTCCTTTGCAGCATTGTACACCAAAACAGGTGACCAGAACTAAAACCTGTGACTTTATGCAACTTAATGATGGTCGTTGAACTACTAGTTGCCATGCTGAGTTTCTCCAGTCCTTGAGCCGTCTCTTTTGGTGCCTGCCACGAGGTCATCTTCAATCTTTTGAGCTGTGTCTGGTCGAAAAGGCACGAAATGTTCGTTCTTCATGGTGGCACTGGTCCCAAGCTTCCTTTGGTAAATATGGCACTGACAGACAACAAAGAACAGTGGCGCATGAGAGGTCTCTTCATTCGCCAAACTCGATCATTGCCAAATCTTGGAGTATCTTGACTTTAGCAAGCGCTTTCTTCTTCAGAGAAAGGCGCCGCAAAGAAGGCACGATGGAAAGGGCAAAGTATTCGTCTTCGTCCAGTGGGCGATTCAAGATGTTGAGCACGTCTGACTCAAATGAGTCCATTGACTCGTTATTAAGATGGGGTTTTTTCTCAGGTGGTTCAGGGCTCTGGTGGAGTCTGAGCGGGGCGTAGTCCTCGGGAGCAGTCTGCGGGGAACCCAGCACCAGTTTGGGGCAGTGAGAGTGGGCTGGCGGTGGGCCTTCGCTGGCATAGCTGTCGTCCATGGTAGCCGGCTCGCTTCCATTTGAGTAGTGGTCTAGTGGGCCTGTGTCTGCAATGCGTAGTGTCTGTTTGGCTCTGGAAACAAGAGTGCCACACAAGTGAGAAAAGTAGACAAGAATATTACTCTATTACTTATGCGACTGCAGACAATGATCAACAGGCATACAGGGTCATTAAAAGACAATGTCAACACAGCAGGAGCTTCCAAGAAGATTGAGGCATGTGCTTGCATTTATGTTCCACGATGTACAGATCTGACCACACTCGTTTAGAGCACTGTAGCAGCGTGCTGCATAACAAATAATGCGAAATCATATGGCTGCTCTTTTAAAGGCACAGTGCTTGTACTCTGTTGCTCATATGTCTGTGCAAATGCCTTCAAATGAGTACAACCACTGTCTGTCAAAGACAGTACCTGCTTAAAATCTTTGGTCTTGTGGAGCTCAAGAATCGAACCTCTTTAGACAAACCTGCTCACAGCTATACATACACTAGTGTTGAAGGCTCTAGGAAATTAATGGTAGAGAACAACTTTTATTTGTTTTCTACAAATGAAATGAATCTCTAGAACATCTCTAGAAATGAAGCCACAGTGTTTTTGCATCCAATTTGCATTTTCAATAGATGGGTGCTGCTTGGTGTTGAGTACTTCCATTTGTCAACTATATATTTGCTGAGTACTTCCATTTGTCGACTTTATATTGTGGCCAAAATTCTGAATTGGCCTAACCTGTGCTTCAGAGGGCCAAGCGGCAAAAATAGATACATGTACTCAATCTCCTAGTTGTAGAAGTAAATCGCAAAGCAATGTGTATATAATAATGTTCGTCTTTTACTGCACAGACACGCATAATATCGCGTGCGCCCGACTGGCGACTGCACGAAAAGTTGATCCGCTACAATTATATTTTGGTGGGTAAGCAGTGCACTCAATACGGACTACACAAAAGAAAAAAAAAATGTATTGTGGCTCACCTTGCGGCTCTGCCGCAGTCCTTGTAGAAGTCCAGAGAACTGAAATACACCCACTTGCTCTTCCGAGCCTCCCAGGGCAGCTGGCTGGGATTCTCCAACGACCTCAGCTCTCGAATGTACCGGTCGCGGAGTGATTTCCACAGCCGCTGGCAATCGTCAACTGCGGAATGAGGAGGCCGTTAATAGGTTAGCAGCAAGCAACGAGTGAACCGTTCACAATTAACGCCGCACCAAAAACAAAACAAAGCGAAATGACCGAGCTGTTATGTAAAGAAGCCACCCTCAAGGAGGTGCTACAGTACGTGTTTCGAGGCTCACTACTTTTCGAATGTGGCAAAGTGCCAAAAACAGCGTCCGTCCATCGTGCTCCTTCTCTTAAATTCAGCGCACGTCTAGCAGTACGTGAACAGCACCTACCGAAAATTAAGCGTTAAAAAAAAAAAAGCCCCAATTTAAACAGTGCGCGCTGCCTCTAGCTCTGTCACGTGAAACGCACGTCGTCTTTGTTCCGTACAGCTTGAAGGAAAACGTATCGTACGGGACGGACTGTACCGGTGTCTGACGACGTAAACTGAAAACAAGGCAAGGAACTAAAAAAAAAAGTACGGAGGGAGAAAAATATAAGCGCCTCAGCGCCGATGACGCTCGAATACTGTCAAGAACCTCATCGTGACTGTTGCGCGACGTCCAAACAAGCTCAAGACAGGTCGGCACTTACCGGTGTCCATTCCTGTTTCTTGCCTGACCATATCCCAAACCTCCCGCTTTCTGTCCACATCCCTGTAGCCAAGACGCTTGCAGTCGTACAGTATCGGGTATTTCTTGACGCTGGATATGAACGACTCGACCGAGTCCGGAGCCATCGCGTCTGCCGTCTGCGATCCGTCTGCTTCGCGCGCCGCGTCGAGTGGCGACCCTCGGCGGCAGCTAAGCGCCAGCGGCTAAGCGTGGCCAGCGTCCACGCACTGGACAAAGGAAAGCGAAGCCAGCGCTCTCGCCACCGCCGCACCCGTACAGACAGACACTGACCCCCGCAGCCGAACGAGCGGCGGTGTACTTCCCCCCTCCCTAACCAACACACCCCCGGGGAGGTGCCGACCAGCGTCAAAGCGACCCCCCCCCCCCCCCCCTTCTGCTCGCGTCCCTCTCACGGCCTTCCCCCGCGACCGGACCGCACCCCCGAGAAGAGGGGGAGATAAAAGAAAAAAATCACAAAAGGAAAAAAAGATTCCTCCCAGCGACGTTTTACGTCGGGCTCGGCGGCGCTACCCAAGTTCCCGAGAAACATTCCAGACAAAAACGGGCCAGCCGCGCTTCCAAGGGCCTGCTCCTAATTACGCCGAAGCCGCGCCGAGCATCAGCGGCGGCGGCGGCGGTGCCTGCCCGCTGCCTGTTTACTTGATGGCGCGCCGCTAACTTGGTCCGCGCGCGCGCGGCCAAGCAAACAGCCACAAGAGCACCGCTCGGCCGGGTGGCGGGGTGGAGGGCGGGCATGCCGCGCTCCCCCCGCTGCTGCTGCCGTCCGGCGCGGCGACGACGCTCCGAGCGCCGCAGCCGCCACTGGTTCAAAGATCCCCCCTCCAACCGACCGGCAAGCAAAAAGTGTCACGCGCAGAGAAGCCAGCCCCCGCAGCGGCGGCGAAGGGGGGTTGCAGAAGACGCCCCAGCGTCAGGCCTGCAGCAGGCGCCGCCGGCCTTCGCGGGTCCTTTCGCCGCCGCCGCCGGATAGGCCGGATAGGCCGGCGTAGCGCCGCTGTTTTTCTCGGAAAAGGGCCGACGCTCCCCTCTCCGTCTGCTGCGAGCGGACACGCCGCTGCCGCCGCCGTGAACGCGACGACCCAGCTAGCGAGAGGATGGCCAAGTAAAAAGCGAAGGGGCAAAAGCCCGCAGCCTCCTGCCCCTCGTCGTACGCTTGGCTAGCTCTTTCCCCCCTTGAAGGGAAAGCTGAAAGGCGCCCGCGCGGGGGGGGGGGGGGCACCCAAGACTTGAGCCCTCCTGCTTTTTGGTCCGTCGCACCGTAGTTCCCCACCGCTGCTGCTGCTGCTGCTGATAGGCTGCTAGCGTCGGCGCCAGACGCTCAGCACAACTGCTGGCACTCCTCACTCGGCCGGGGGTCGTGAGGGAGCCCTTTCCCGCGGGCTCCCTTTTTCAGCTTCCGCTCCCCTCTATGTCCGGAAGAGAAGGGCTCCCATTTTTGTCGGCGCTGTGTTAGCGCCGCCATTGACGCCCGGAATTGGCTTCCGCCCCAGCAGCGTCGCTCCGTTTACGACATATTTCAAGACTTGGAAGAAAAACCCGTTTGCAGGGTCCGCGGACGGACGTCCAACCGCGTCACTTTAGTGCTTACGGCCCTGTGCAACTCGGTGCGAGCGGCCTGGCACTTCTGGCACCGCCCACCATGAGCGACAGCTTTTCAGCGCCCCAGCAGCCCGAGCGAGACAGCTCTCCTCGCTGACATAACAGCAGTGTGTGGCTTGGCTTAGGAAGCGCACGGCGCCGGCTACACAGTACCATGCTGAAAAAACAGCGCGGCGGCAAAAGACCGCATCTTCTTAAGTATCTGCGCTGTTTCGTCAACATGATCTCTCAGCGACTAACCTAGCCGCACTTTCTCGCCGTAAGAAGCACGGTGCGCACCTGCGCGCTCCGGACGTCCTCAGCCCAGACAGGAAAGGAGGCAATTGAGAGGCGTGTCGAACGTGTACCCGCGCGGGTGCGATCGGCGAGTTGTTGTTAAGCGCCTTTATTTGCCGAAAAAGAAAAAGTGCCATGACGCACGAAGAATATTCGTCCCCACCGCCCGGCCGGCTGATGCGAGTCGTCCGGAGTCAGCGCAGCAAACTGCACCCATCAATCGCAGGCTTGCTCGGATTCCACGTGGCCACTAACTGCAGTAACGCTACAGCGTGCTGCTTAATTCTGTTCATGAGCCTTTGTGCGCTCGCTGTTCCAGAACGCACCAACAGTGGAACTCGAAAGCTGGAACGCATCTGAAATTTTTTGAAATAGGGTTTTGAATAGTTTGAATAGACCTTTTTTCGGCATAGCATCGTCAGCGGTGTACCGCATCGGAATACAGCTAGGGTGGTTAACTAATATTGAATAGTTAACGTTTCAACTATTACTGATAGTTTCGTTTACTGAGAGGCGCGTAGTCCACCGTAAGTAATATCCATATCAGTTTTTAGAATTTCGAAATCGCAGTTACCCATCCGCAGCTGTGGCCCAACATATTTTGCCTACATCGCGCCAAAATACACGTGCTTTAAAAAAGCTTGGCAGGAAAAGCAACCCCTCTGCCCATTTGTGGAAACTAGTGAGTCAGCTATTCCTCGAGGATTTTTTTCCTAGAAGGCCTGGAATCCAGACGACACTCTCAAGTTCTTTGTGGGAGTGAAAACACCGGATGTCCGCTCGCCGCCTGCAGCAGAGCAGTCTTTGTCGACATGCAGCAGAATATTTTAAACAAGTTTAGTACGACATTCCCCACTCCTGCGGGCCCGAGAACAAAGGCCGTTTCCTTCCGTTTCCTACCTAGCCTCTGCTGCAGTGCTACAGAGGGTTGACCGCGATCCTCTACTCTGTATTGTACCACTTTTTCAACAGCTCTCTGTCAACTGGCGACATTCCTGAGTTTACTCAGAACCGGGGAACTTGACTCTTTTTGAACTTGACGGGGAACTTGTTTTTTTATAGGAACGAAACCTTTCGTTGGAAAACGAGCCTTGCGAAGAAGCTGACTTACAGATTTCTGCAAATGGTTGTTGGGCCACACTGCCGAGGATAACTGCGTTTTTCGAAATTCTAGACTGATGTATTACCGGAGTCCTTCGAGAGCACTCCTGTTGCGGTGGGCTACACGCTTCTCACTGAATAAGAAGAATAATGATAATAGTTACAAAGTTAACTATTCAGTATTAGTTAATCTGCCCACTACAGTTAGCACGTGTTAGCTGTACTCTGGTGCTCTATGCCGAAAAAAGCGCTGTTCAAACTCAAAAAGCCTATGTTTAAAAACTGCAGAACATCTTAGGTGAAATACCCGGTGTTTTAAATGCTTGGTGGCGCACAGCTAAAATGGAGATGTGCAGAAAAAAAAAAATACGTCCATGGAGATGACTAGGAAAGGCCTTTTGGAGATATCTATAGCAGCCATTTTTTTAAAGAATATTTCTTGCCGTTGGAGGTAAACGCGAGAGAATACTTCGAGTAAAAGAGAGGCTTGCTGCTCTAATAGTTGCATGATTTAGGAGAACGCGAAACCCTGGCCCAGCACGCACTCCATGGCGGAAACAAAAAAAATTCAGGGGGCACTTTGGCTCTCTAAAGTGCTGCAAGGCGAAAGCGTTTCCTGGCCACTGTTTGTTTTTATTTACTTTTTATTTTTCATATTTTGTTTGTTTATTTTTTGCTCATTTTCTTAATTTTACTGTTTTTTTATTTCTATTTCAACAACTATATTTTGTTTTTATTTTTGTTTATATTCTTATTTTCATTTTTTTATTTTCCTTTTCTTGACTTTACTTCTTTTATTTTATTTATGAAGCCCATGCATTCACTAGATGCGCCTTTATTCATGCTGGAACCTTGAGCCTTTTAAACAGTGACGCCGAAAGGCGGACGAATCTGCCGACACGGCTGCCGACGCGTCTGCTAACGACAGTATGAGGCATTAAAGGCTTTCGCCTTAAAAGTTTAGCTTGTGTTGGAAAACGCAGACACCTCGCGCGTGCTTGTGTGAGTGGCTGGCGTTCCTTCACCGTGTCACTAAACGCGTGGTGTGCTGTAGACTTTGCAGACATGTGGCCAGTTCAGCCAATGGGGGGAGAGCGTTTCCTTTTTTTTTTTTTTTGGCGCTCCGCTGCATTGTGTAGCGATCAAATTTCCGCATTAGTACAGCGTACTAGATTATCAGGTGTTCCAGGGAAGACTCAGTAATTCTCAATAATAAGTTTTTTGAGGTAAAAAACATCGCTTTTTCAGCATAGTATTACCGGTGTTGGCGGACACCAGAAAACCAGTGAATAGTTTTATGTAGTAAGTTGGTTAACTAATTTTTAATAATATTTATTTTTTAACGATTATAGCTAGGCGCCTAGCTAAAGTTAGAGATTTGTAGCCAGCCGTTAGCAATAGCAATATCAGTTTTTAGAATTTCGAAAATGCGATTATTCTCGGCTCTTTGGCTCGAAAAAAAGTGCCAAAAAAAAAAGTGTCAAAATACAAGCGCTTTCGAAAAGCATGCAGGCAAAGCAACTTTTCCAGTGCACGTAACTATAGGCACCCTGCACCCGCCAGGCACCGCCACCGTCGACGCTGCGTTCAGCGCCCCTCGCGGTTAGCTGCTTGTATTCTACGACGGACTGCCACTGATCCAACACCCAAACGAATCATTTGGGCTCCTGGCCACCAGGGCTTACGAGGTAATGAGGCCGCTGACGCGGCTGCCCGAGCGCTTACTCACCGGGCTCCTCATCCCAGCTCTTCTGGCTCGGAGACTAACCAGCCGCTGCTGCGATTCAGGGAAATATTAACACATTATAGCGACAACCACCGCCTTTTCCCGGCCCCTGCAAAAGGGCTGGGTAAGACGGAGGAGCGAACTTTAAGGCGCCTGCAGACAGGTACTCTACTCTGTCCCGCAATAATAAAACATTACGATCCTAACACGGATGGGCGATGCCCACACTGTGGGGAGACCTGTGATATCTTCCACATGGTGTGGGCATGTACTCAAAATCCCCACCTCCCCCCTTCCCCTACCCCTTCCAGAGAGGCATGGGAGACTGTCCTCCTCAACTGCTCCTCGCTTGAGTCCCAAAGGGCTCTGGTGAAACGGGCGAGAGACGGGGTGTCCCGGACTAGGGACGCCGACCATGTAGCGGGGCCACTCTGTGGCTCACAAACTCTTTTTCCTAAAATAAAAGTTTTCACCACCAGTTCCTCGTCCTTGTCAGGAAGGCTCGCCTCGCCTCTTCGAAGGGATGGCGTCTGCCAGCGGCGTGCCGCTTATTGTAGAGGCGGGATTTCGCGCTATTCACGATGCGGAAAATTTTTTTAGAGGAGCAAACATCAAGAAAGGCACGAAGCTTTTTGAAGCAGGACACGTACACAACGTGAAAGAGGTTGTGTCGTGCGACGGGAGCGAAGTTGCAGCCCGGTGCATTGCGCAGACGAGCATCACTGCGCCACCGAAAACCATCAAATTAACGGTAAGAAATATTTCTATCTAATGTCTGTTAGCGCTGCGATCTTACTTTATTTTTTTATGTAGCTATCTTCAAGTAGACAGCTTGTTGCCACGAGCTGCAGTTGCAAGGCAGGCGTCGCAGGCAAATGCAAACACGCTGCTGCCGTTGCCGTGTATTTGGAGCAGTGTGAAACGCTCTCTAAAACGAGCCAACCGCAAGCCTGGGGTGTTCCTACATGTAAGAAGGTTTAGCCTAAACTTTCGAAGACGGCCAAGCGGTATAACATTGAAGGTAACTAGAAAACTCCAGTTTTTGAGCGAACGGCGCAAACCTGACTTGATAACATTCTCGTTTGCAGCACCTTCGGTTTTCGATATGAAATTCCCTGTTAAAACTATCCCTTGAAATGATGTACCCGCTGTGTAATCTGCCACTCATATTTTTTTCATTTTTTCAGCAACTGCTAGGTCGTTATCGCTGCAACACGTGCGCCAATATTTTGGGGATATCAAATGTCCAATAAATGAGCTTTTACAAGCAGAAGAGGATGAAAGCTGTGGTGAAGCGCCTGTGCGCACTGAAACTCCTGCCGGCAACGTAAAACTTTTTGACTGGGATTGTTCAGAAAAGGCCTACCCCAGCTACTTCATGCAGGATTCTTGCAGAAAGCTTGTGCTAAAAAAGCGGAACTTCACTGCAAGGTTTGTTTAATTTCTACACAGTTAGGACAAGTGCCCTGATTCTTCGACATTAGGATATGTGATTACTGTACTAAATTATCACCCAGTCTTTCAGATGTGGAGGCAAAGATTTATGAGGAACATGTTGCTGTTGCCCCTGAAAACGTGCCTTCACTGTCCAAAAAGACGCTGGACGACAAGGCGCAGTGGAAGCGTGCTAGGATTCCGCGCATAACCGGAACAAAGGTAAGTGATTCTTTGCTGCGCAAAATTTGGTCTTCCTCAGGTGTGAGCTCGGACGAGTTGCGAAGTCAGTGACCGGAAATCGCAGGTGCAAGAAGAGGGAAGGGTTCCCAGAGATCCATTAGCATTCCTCGGCGTCTGTTGAATGTGCCATGAGTTAAAAACCTGTCTAGGAGGTAATGCAAGAGTCAAGCAAACGCCTTCCGCACGGGTTTGACCATTGTTAGACCAGAAACCGCGCGCGCGTGTTGGCCGTCGCGAAGGGTGGGCCCCGCAGTTGCACAGTCCTTGGAATGGCAGCTGCGGAGCCGAACGAGCTCTGCCGAGGGCCTCAAATTCCAAGTAAAACCCGCCGGCCACCAATGGTGGAAAAAAAAAAAAACACCAAAAAAAGGGGATTCGGAGGACTCACTACGAAATAAAAGAACTTTCGCATACCAGAGTAAAAGGTTGGAAATAGCAGTTCGCTGTGAGCAAACAAAATTGTGATAATGTGAGTAAACTTGCCCTTGGCGCAGAAATATCGTTTTGGCTCTAATTCTAAGCTCTAATTTTCTTTTGCTGTTTCAAGCCAGACAGTTGGAACGTCTACATTTTAATTACATCCTACTACTACATCCTACTACACAGCAATGTGTCCTGCTGTTGTTATTAGTCATTTTGTGCTCGGAAAGGAGGCGCACAACTGCTTCGCGATGGCGCGCGCAACACAGCGCGAGCTGTCAGACTGCCCCCGCCTTCCTGACAGGGACGCGCGCGCCGCCGCCAGTGGCGATGCGCAGGGTGCCTATAGTCAAAAAAAGCCAAATTTTGTCGAGCCACAGCGCCAAGGGTAATCGCGTTTTCGAAATTATAAAAGTTGATATGGCTTTTGCTGACGACCGACTACAAAACTCTAATTGCAACTAGGCGCCTGACTGTAATAGTTAAAAAGGTAATTAAATTTAATTAACCAGCTTACTACTTAAAATGATTCACTGGTTTTCTGGTGTCCACCAACACTGGTAATACTATGCCGAAAAAGCCACATTTTTTACCTAAAAAAAAAGTCATTTTTGAGAATCAGTGAAAGTCTGCCCTGAAACATGTGGTAGTTTTAGGGCGAATTTAAGCAGCACGTTACTTCCGAGCGCTAACGTTTATTTCGACGCGGAGTATTCGTTATCCTCTCTGCTTACTAGCGCGTGCCGCAGCTAAAATTTTCCAAGAGGCGAAGGAATTTTCGGAGAGAAATTCGAACAGCGCCCGTCCTGTCTTGTGTGTTGTCCCTTGTCCATGTTCTTTCGCGCTGCTTTTGCCGTAAATTATCACTGTGGGCCTTGTCTCCATTTTGGGAGAGGGGGGGGGGGGGGGGGGGTTGGCAGCCGTGTAGAGCATCCAACTCTCCTCCACTTCGCTAAGCGTTTGTTTAAAGCCGAGGAGCTCTTATTGTGTTAATACGATAACAGAAATGAAGGAACAAGAAAGTTGTTTAAATTGAGGCCCATCCAGTGGTGTGCGTTTTCGGCTAGCCGGCCCCGCTTTGCGGTGCTAGATTAACAGTTGGAGTGCAACTTGAACTGCACAGTGTGGTATATGAACTTCACTCCGTATTCTGGGATGTGGAAGGCACCGCCAATGTATTAAGGCGAAAGCCTTTAATGCCTCATACTGTCGTTAGCAGACGCGTCGGCAGGAGTGTCGACAGACGCGTCGGCAGATTCGTCCGCCTTTCGGCGTCACTGTTTAAAAGGCTCAAGGTTCCAGCATGAATAAAGGCGCACCTAGTGAATGCATGGGCTTCATAAATAAAATAAAAGGAGTAAAGTCAAGAAAATGAAAAAGAAAAATGAGAAAATAAACAAAAAGAAAAATAAGATGTGAAAATAAAAAACAATAAAATTAAGAAAAGGAGCAAAAAAACAACAAACAAAATATGAAAAATAAAAAAGTAAATAAAAACAAACAGTGGCCAGGAAACGCTTTCGCCTTGCAGCACTTTAGAGAGCCAAAGTGCCACCTGAATTTTTTTTTTGTTTCGTAGATACAATAAGCGTGACAACAGGCCTATTTCGGGACTCTTTGATGGGCAGTTCGGGGAGCGATCTCTTCTGCACGTAACTAAACGGTCACTTTCACCGATGCCCACATATCCCGAGCGATAATAATTAACATCGAACAAGGCGCAGCATGTTTGTCCAAGAATGAAGAGACTTCTCCAAAACTGATACCCTATAAGGGTACTTCGTGTTTCGTTAATGCTTGAGCTTTAGAGGGGACACGTCGCGGTAAAGAAAGCGAAGCCCTGCCCACCATGGCAATTAAATGGCAATTAAAATTAATGATTGGTCGCGAGAGGTTGCTCGGGAAGAGCAACCTGGGTCGCACAAACCACACCGCGATGGCAGCACCTGTCATCGCAGGGCAGTGGCGCATCGCTTAACCGTTGCGCCAGCAGTGGCATATGAGGATTCCCATGTATCTATGAATGTAAAGTAAAAGATGACTGGCGTCGCGGCGTTAGAAGATGATGGATAGAACAAAGACACCAAGAATGAAAAAGTAAACAATTTAAAAAGAAATCAGTGTGTGGTCAATGAGGGTATAGTTCGTAACGGCGGCCGCTCACGCATTTCCGTTGTGTCGCACAAGCGAGCGCCATTCAGTTTGTTTTTTTATTTTTCCACTATTCGGGAGATAAAAATCTGGTGATATTTTTCTTAGTACAAATTCTGGTACTGATCGGGTTATTCCACAAAAATGTTCATAATTCGGTGTTTTTTTTCGTGTCCTTGTTCGCAGCAGAAGAGAAGTTTACCATAAGTGCTTGTTCTTGCTCGGTATGCAAAATGGCCGATTTTTTTTTTTTTTGCTCAGTACTTCGCCAACAACACAGAAATTACAGGTTGCGCTGTAAAGCTGTTTACCAAACCGTATTTCTTTTCCTTTTTTATTGCAACGATTTCTTCGCGGACAGTAGCAATATCCTACGCAGCACTTCGAATACGTGCATGCCAGCCCGCCTTGTATACACATGAAAGAAACGGACATTCAACATCACAGCCGCCATTTTAAATGCGCAAGAGCCCTGGAGCAGGATGTTAGCCTGGATAGCACTTGACACAACTATATCGAATAGATGCTATTCAGTACCCGTGTCTTCGTTGGCTTCTAAAAACGTTTTGAGCACTTAACATCAAATTAAGCGACATCGTGGATAACGAGCGTTCAAAGACGTTTAAAATCACCAGTCGAACGAAAATGCTCCTCTGAAATAATCATAGGATATATCCGCTAATTTTCGTGCGGTGTCTTCAGATTTGAGAAGGAAAACATAGGTTCTTTCCAGGGGTGTGCGAATATTCGAAAATTTCGAAAACCGAATAAAATATCCTCCTATTCGATTATTCGAACGCATAAAATAGTGTAACTTCGAAATTTCGAAATTAATCGAATACGCCCTCAAGTTAGCGAATACTTTTCGAATAATTGGCTCGAAGTTCGAATAAGGCTATACCGTATTTTCTTCCGCGACGATTCCAGAAACACGCAGGGACCATACACGTCGTGTTACCATGCTGCCGCGATCGGTATGCGCTGGATGGAGGGTTCAGCGCCGTGGTGCGGGCCATTACGTGGCGGTGTTCAAAATCCTCATACATGGCCTCTGAGATTGGAGACCGCGACACGGCCCAGGCAGGTTCAGCAAGCCTGGCAGCTCGGAGTCCATGCCTCATACGTAGCTCTCGCCCATCTGCACTGAGTTGCGGCGCTAGTTTATTATCTTCAATTATCAACAGCAAAGGACACTTTTTCTATGAGCATAATATGACAAATGATAAAGTTAATGCACTGACTTCGTGTTGCGACCCCTCAAATGGAGATCAGTGCTGCGTCGTTAAACAGATACAGCTATATATAACTGGGAAAGCACGCATCGCTGTTTCTCACAATTGCGCATTGAATATTCGCACAAACTGCGAATACTCGTAAAAATATTCGATTCGTATTCGATTCGTATTTGAATTGGTAGCAAAGCTACAGTATTTTGCATTCGATTCGGTTTGGATAAAGTACTATTCGCACACCCCTAGAGACTTCCATTTATATATAATATCGAGTCCCTCAAATCCTTGCCCTCGTGTGTCTTCTAGAAAGGGCTTTTTTTTTAGAAATTGAGTTTGCTTCGATTCTTGAGAAATTTTTCAAAGTGCAAGGATCGGATGACATCGGTTGCTAGTCAGCACATCGTGCAATGCTGATTAGGCCCTCAAATCCTTGCCCTCGTGTGTCTTCTAGAAAGGGCTTTTTTTTTAGAAATTGAGTTTGCTTCGATTCTTGAGAAATTTTTCAAAGTGCAAGGATCGGATGACATCGGTTGCTAGTCAGCACATCGTGCAATGCTGATTAGGCCCTCTCGTGTGACATGTCCAAACAACGCACACACTCGTAGAGCTCTCGCAATTCCTCCGTGCACATGATCCTCGCGGCTCAAGCCCACCACGGATACCAGTCTCTTTGGAAAGCATGGAGAATGCTGTAGTTTTTGCCACGTAGTTTTTGCAACGAAATGGGGTCATCGCTGATGGAAAGAGTATCGCACAGAGCTTCCTAACTTCGTAACAACCGATGTTGAAAATTTCTGGCGAGTACCAAGGCCGGTATCTTCACTCACATACAGGGCTCGTCAACACACTACGCTGAGCTCATGAGTACGAAATCTCAGCATGGTAGAAAAGCGAAAAGCACGCGCTCCTGCGAGGACCACGCATACACACTGCGGCCAGTTTTGAGGCCAAAGCCGAGGAGACGAGACGATGACCATGCCAGACGCAGAAACAAACACGACCGCCCGACAGCTGCCTGTGACCGGAAGCCATTCCCGGCCCACGAGAACGGATGTGCTCCTGCAGCCCATCAGTGCGACCATCGACGACCTGTACACGGCTGCATGCGTTCGCGGCAGCGAAAACAAATAGACGGGACCATGGCCGATGACAACGAGGGTTGAGGAGGGCGTGTACCGTTAAGAACCATATGCCGACAACACGCAGCCAACCCCGGGCTTCACAGGCCTCTCGAAGCATGCAGAGCCGCCGGCGCGCGTACACACAAACACTCACACGTGCTGAAAAGCGTGTAAAATAACGCAGTGCTTGCTTCTCTCGAACCGCGTGTTACGCTCCGAGAGAAGGCGGCCGGGGAGGAAGCGATAGAGCGCGAGGTTGGCGGGACCGCGCGCAACAACGGCCGAAACTCGAGCCGGCGCTGGCGGTGGTCCACTGTAATCTCGCCCGACGTCTCCAGCGCCGTGTACACACACACACAGAGCGCACCGGTCCTATCAGCTCTAGCGCGCGGCAGCGGTCACATCTTCCGAGAAAAGATGGCGGCGGGGCCGCGCGCCGTCGCTCGGCTCGGTGCGTGCGGAGGGGTCTCTCCGGTGCTCCCGCTGCTTCTGCTGCTGCTGCTAAACCCGTGGCAGCCAAAGGTGGGCTCGGTGTCCCTGGACCGGTACCTGCAGGACCCGCTGCCCATGCCCGAGTTCAACGTCTCGACGCGCTCCTCGCTGGTGACGGTGCGCGGCCGCTTCTGGGACCTGCAACTGCACGGGCTGTCGGCCACGACCCTCGATCGGGCCACGGCCAACCTGACCGGCCAGACGGTCGAGGTGGCCACGCGCACCGACCTCGTCTCGCTGCAGGGACAGTACGTGCTGAACGGAGACTTCGCCTTCGTCGCGATCCGCGGCAACGGCACCTTCTGGATGAACGCCACCAACGCGGTGGCGTCGGCTAGCGCCGAACTGGAGCGCGGACCCAATGGCGGACCCTGGGTGCGTGCCGTGAGCGCCAAGCTCGACGTGGGCGACATCCAGCTGCACATGGATAACCTGATGGGTGGCGGCCGCTGGTCCACCTTCAGCAATTCGCTGCTCAACCAGATCAGCGGAACTGTCTTCAAGCAGGTACGCTTTTGAGTATAGCGTTTTTGAAAAATATGCAGCCCAAAGGATTCGCTTCTAGGCCTTACACTGGGGATTTATTCTGCCCCTTGGAAGTACTAAGCTAAAGAGAGCCTGGCAATCTCATCTGTGAGAGATTTATAGAGTGCTGAAGATGCAAAATGTGTCACATTGCGTGGTTCAGAAAGAAACATGGGAATTGCATATTTTTTTGACAAAGGTTGTATATAACTGGCGTCCCGCCAGGATCTTGACGGCTGCATTTCAGTGAGCGAATAGTTTCTAACAGCCAGTAGAACTCATGCGAAGCCTACATAGCGATACTTCACCCTCTCGTTTCTGTTCACGTTCACATCCTTTGTCAAAAATACGCCGACCACAATGTTGGACCATGGAGCTTAATTGGTTCATTTTGCATCGCCAAAGTTTAAAATCCCTCGAGGGTGAAGAGAGCTACTGTCCTCACCTCTCCACATGTTCCCGGAGTGCACTCTACGTGGCCTATTAAAAGACCCGATGGAGCATGGTAGCCGTGCGTATATAAATACGCGCAGCAAAGAGCACATGACATTTGTTAAATGGTATGCGTGCTAGCGACGAACGTGTCATCTGACTGAGAAAATACTCATAAGAACTTAACGCTTTATATTCGTTGCCAGTTTGTAATGCACCAAAAAAGAAAGCGCTTCACTGTTTGCGTTAGAACGCATCTTGATAGTAAAAAGCGGCGGTCGAGCGGAGCAGTAGTATATACATCGTATCACTATACTCCGGTCCACGGCTAGCTAGTTCACCGAGAAGGTACGGCCACCCAATCTCCACTTGAGCAGTTTAATAGGTGAAATGTTCGGTTTGGTCTATGGGGCTTGACGTCCCGGCTTGAGCTATGTGAGTGACGTTGTGTAGTGAAGGGCGCCGGATAATTTCGACCACCTGGGATACTTTAACGTGCACTGACATCGCACAGTACACGGGCCTCTAGCACTTCGCCTCCATCGCAATGCGACCGCCGCGGGAGGGAACGAAGCTGTGTCTTTCGAGTCAGCACCTGAGCACCATATCCAATTAGCCACCGCGGTGGTTAAATGGGTGCGATGTGATCGAGATTACGGCAACCATTTTTGTACGAGTGTACCTAAAGAGTGAACACGTAAATGAAGGTGTGTGTGGAATTAACCACAGGGTCGGATATTAGATTTTCTAATAGTATAGCAGCAGAAAATAGTAGTAGAAGTAGTAGTGGTGACCGTGGTAGAGTAGTAGAAGTGGCAGTAATCTTTCCATGTGATCTACGTGCGATTTGCAATGACGTTGGCGCAGGCATTGACTCTCTAGGTGCCTGCCATTCCCTCTAGGCCAAATTTTGCCCTCTTAAATTTCCCGAAAGCAGGGAAATTGCCTGAATGAAACTAGTGCGTTGCACGGGCCTCATTCTAAGGCCGAGGCAGGCCCGAGCTCGGCCCAGCCCCGTTGCTTCTGGTTCAGTCCCCCCGCCCCTACATTATCACTCTATTGAGTCCTGGACCGGCCCGCCAAGAAGTGGCCGGCAAAGGTGCACAAATTGACGCTCAAAAAAATTGTTTTTGTAAATACAGAAAGAAGGGAATACAAGGCAGGTTCACCCGCCCAGCTTTTGAACACTAGACCCGAAGTTCCGAGTGTAAAATGAAAATGAGTAAAACTCCGTATGAGTAATAGCCGTATGAGTAAAACTCATACGGCTATTACTAATAGCCAGCTAAAAATATAACTGCAATAAGGCGCCTAACTACATTACTTAAAAGTTAACCAGTAGAATTAGTCGACCTGCTTACTAAAGTTCACATGATTAACCTGTTTTCTGGTGTCCGCCAACAATGGTATTAAAAGCCACCTTTGTATCCCAAAACGACTACTCGTATTTCTCGAATTAGTGCAGCGGACATCAGTTATTAAAAAAAAAAACGTAATATCTAGCTATCTATTTCACTAAGCTTTCTGGTCAACACATTCTTGCGGTTAGTGGCAATGGCAAGGTCGTAGCCATAGACAAGAAGATATATCAGTTTTTAAAACGAAGAAAAAATCGTCCTCTAAAGGCGCGCGGAAATCCGGTGCCTTGATCCTCAATTTCGCTCCTTTCGCTCTCAAAATAACGGTCACTCAATTGACGATGACTATTCTTTACCCTGCACCAAGCGAGGAAGCAAAAACACTATAGTGCTTGACGTGGTACAATAGCGCAGATGGTTCGAATTTGGCGCCGTACGCTCTACAACACGTCAGCAGCGTACGTTGTTTTGCACAGGGTTTCTTGAGCATCTCAAGCACATAGTTTCGCTTTCGTTTTTGTGCGGGAAAAAAATTCCGGCATTAAAAAAAACGGTTTAGCATCGTCTTCTTCGTGGCTACCAACTTCAAATTGGTACTAACCACCAGATGCGTTAAAGATAATTTAGTCATTATTAGTTAGTTAGGTAGTTAATCAGTATGATTTTTATAGAAGTACGTCCGTCGCGGCTGGGTGTGTGCTCTATTTAAAACATTTTCTAAAGGAAATTTTTAAAGTTTTCTTGAGGCACCATGTGTTGGTACTCTGTATGAGGACAGGCTCAATGACCATTATTCCGTTGGCTCTTGGCGCACATGAACGGCACATAGAATGACGTGGGTGGAGGCCACAGCCGTGCGCCTCTCACTGTCCCACGTGCTAGTTGCTCTCGTAGTTCCTATTCTATTACAAAAGCTGCGGGAAAGCAGGCAGTATTGCTTGCACAATCCTGCTCACACTCATGGTGCGATGTAGAAATGGTACACAGGCCAAAGCGCTCCCGGAATTTTTTCCTTCCGATCTGCTGAAATATATGGGGTTAACTGCCTTCAGGTTGTCATATTGATTGTAAAACATTTTATCCTCCTAAAGAGCTTGGTAAGAGGTCGCGTTAAGTGGTCGAGAGTACGCAGCCCTCGACGACTTTGTCAGCCCACCCCACCGCCCAAAACTTGCGTTCTGGGGTCAGAACTAGCCAGCACGGTCGCCCACCGCTCGAGAAAAGGAGCGGTAACTAGATCACCCGGAGGTGGCTCTATTTTACAATCACACAGGATGCGTTCGTATAGTTGGCTCGTTGACCACAGTGTTTACAGTTTGGGTTGTATAGACCCGGATAAATGCACGCGAGGAGTGATGGGGTGCGTATCGATCTCGTCTGTAAACGACGCCACGTAACCTTTTGTTCTTTAGTCAGGCTGTTGTCCGGAGGGGGAAAATTTCTCCTCTCTAGTTTAAAATGCTTGGTTAGATTATGATATGTAATCATGGAGTCCGTCGTGAAATTCAGGGAGCCAGACTCATCCCCTGCCATATAAGAGTCCATCAGTGGCTTTTGTATTTGGCGCCTCAAGCAGGCCGCACGTGTTTTATAATAGCTGAGTCATCGTGGCGCTATCGATCTTTGAATTCACGCTTGCTGGCCCCGCGCTCTCCGAAATGCAGGCCGAGCAGTCGCTGCGCGGCGAGATCGAGGAGAACGTGCGTCGGCGCGTCAACGAGGAGCTGTCCCGCGTGCCGGTCGACCTGACGGCGGCGCGCTCCGAGCGGCTGGTGGACGCGCTGCTGGAGAGCACGGCCGACCAGCTGCGGACCCTGGACCCGTACGCGCTGCCGGACCAGGCGCGCGCCTTCGACCAGGACCTGCTCCTGCTGCGCGTCCAGGGGGAGATGCGGCTGCAGGACGGCCTGCTCCACGGACTCTCCACCATCCGGCGCACGGGGGACGTGCTCGCCTACTACCAGGTATACGCACGACCCTGTCACGCACTTGTCTGTCCTGATTTCCCTGTACCCTATAAATATGTAACCTATAAATATGTACCCTATAAATATACCCTATGTACCCTATAAATGCAAATGTACCCTATAAATATGGGTACGCGTCCTTTCGAAAGAAAAAGTTCAGCGCTCCACCCTGTTGTCCTCATGTTCTTGTCATGTCCAACATTCTCGCACAAAAAAAATTTGAAAATTGCACGATACTTTTATGGGAATATTGAAATTAGTGGTCCATTCTTCTGACACATATGTATCAAAATCTTTCTTTTAGAGTGTTTCCATCTATCGCATCGAACAGTTAAGACTCCCAGAGAAAACCAATGGGGAACGCTTTTGACGACAGCAAAAACTTTAATCGAGAAAAATCGCAAGACTGGCCTCGGGTGATCTGCGGATATATTGTTTGCTATAGTGAAATCATAAAAAACTTCTGTTCATATACGGTTTTCCGCCTAAAAATTCTTTTGTCCAGAATTGTTGGGTATGGCTCTGTCACATTGAGCGCTGGTTCCTGTAGTCCGATGAACTCAGTGGAAGACCGTGGTAAGGTGCGAGTTTCTACACCCATGTGTAGCATCGGCGAAAAGAAGAGGAAAATTTTTCGCATTTGCTTATTTCGTATAATCTTTCATATTTGTCTCAAACTTAGTACCGTACACATTACTCCGCGCCTTCGTATACATCTCATCACTACTAGACCACGCACAGAGGGTCGAATTGCGCCGTTCAGGACAAAAACATACGGAGTTACTCATTCATTCTCCGAACCTCTAGGGACTGCAACCACCTCCCCGGACCGATTGCCAGCATTGAAGATGTTCGTTATTTTTGAACAGCGTTACAGCCAACATTGTTTATATGACTTGCTTGTCTGCTCTGCGTTTATATATTTTTTGTTTGTGTTTTCTGTTGTAACCGCCACTGCCCTCTGTGACTCCACAGACCTTGAGGGTAAAATAAATAAATATTGTTGCATCGATCTCGTCACCTGTCCGCTAGCTTCACCGCACTGGGTCCATTGGCTTCACTGCACAGCTTCATGCGGGGTGCTGGTTCTTTTTCGGCCAGTACGGCTGTATCTGGAGACATATGGCAGTACCAAACCTTGGCCACATAATGTAGACAGAGGGCAATAAGGGTTCATATACTGCTAACATCCCTATTATTTTCTAGGTGGCACAAAAATTTAGTACAGCTGTAGCAGGTAGGAGACAATGCTCCCCGGTGGACATCAGTTGGTGTTTTGGGCTGGCTTATTGAGGTATTCATCGTCAAAACTGGAATAAGACTACCTGGCATCACCCTGAGGCTCAGTGCTACTACTAAGAATTGAAGAAAATTATCGCGACGGCCAAAAAAAAGACAAAATCGAGGTGGTTTGCAAGACGAATATCGGGGAGTTTTAATCAGGGTGTCGAACCGGTATTTTTTCGGGTTCGGTTCAGGTTCGGGTTCACGCCTTTCGGGTTCAGTTCCGGGTTCGGCTCCGGAGCGACATTCCGTTCCGGTTCGAACCGCTCCGGATAGCGTCGAACCGGTTCAAACGGGTTCAGGCTATAAAAAAAATTCTGAACGTAGGTTTTTATTCAACCTTGTTTTGCTGTTTACTTTTCTTTCTGATATCAGCATGTAAAACAGCACTGCAAAATTTGCTCAATGCGAGATGTTTTACTGTCCGCGGCAAAAAATTTAAATTTACGCAAGAACCGCGAAATCAAATGAACTCAGAATTAGTGTACACCGGCTATGCATATATACTCGACTCTATCTGATGAGATACATAAAAAGAAAAGCTGATGGATTTTTCATCTACAAAACCTTTCAGCTTCAGCAGTTTCGGAGTCCCCGTCAGGCGAATAATAGGTCTCTCTTGAAGCCTGTGTCAATCGGGAATTTCTCCGGCGAAAAATGCTTAAGCGGGCGCCATCAGGACCGCTGCATGCGCCCACTATGAGCAAAAGTTGTCTTGTATTTGCAGGTATATACAGCCAAGACATCTTTCTGTCACCCCAAAAGCGGCTTGTCAATCACCCCCCCCCCCCCCCCCCCCCCCACACACACACACACACACTTTGGCACACCTGCAGCATACATCTAGAGAGTTTACCAAAAATATTTTATTTTCATCTCCTGCTCTACATCGCCTCTGTAACTCGCATTATATGTCTCGATCACCTATCGCTCAGTTTCTTGAAAAACACAGCTAATCGTGGCTTGTCGCTAGTACAGTGTAAAATTAAGATTTTGTCCTATGCTGTTGTCGTCTCCGTCTCTTGCTCTGATGAAAACAATATGATAAAAACAGGCTTGCATTGGTTGGGGGCTCTTCGTGTCTGTACGGACACAAACTTGCGACGTCTTCGATGCGACGTTGCGCTGTGAATATGTTGCAATTGCTGCATTGCATGAGGACGATCGTAAATTCGTTAAATAGAATCTTTGTTACTTTTCTGGGTCGCTTTCAAAGGGAGCCTATGCGTGGACAGAATTTAATGCTACCTTGATACAGTATGGTGAGTCATTCGTGCAGTTTTTGTCCACTAACCTGTTTCATGATTTTTATTTTTCGAAACCGAAAACCACCGTTTCCTGGCAGCTGGGCTTAATAGGTGACTAAATGCTATCTGTCTTTTATGTACATAGTCGTGAGGGAATTTTGTGCTGATACACTTGATTTCCTAAGTATTCGCTTTTCCTGGGAATACCTGTACGGCTTCTCCAGAAGGCAGCTGACAAAGGTTCTGATCGGTCATTACTTCCTCTACGTGCAGCCTTACCTAGCCTTTCTTGACGGCCTTATATTAAGGCGAGTTCGGAGGATGTACATTCAATAGGCCCCAAAAACCTTTCTTAGACTTCAAAAGTCGACCTTACGTGTTAGGACATGCCATCGAGCCAAGCGGACGTTTGTGCCATGATCAGTGAATTGCTACATCTGCAAGCAGGAGGAACTATTGAACAACGAAATTATTTGTGATGCTGTCTTCGTTTGAGACATAGCTCACTTCAGCAGTCTCTTAAAAAGGACATTGAGGTCATGGCTTACACTATAAGATTTGTGCCAGTAATGAAGGACACCGGAATTCCGTGTGAACTTTTCCTGTTAATAAGACTGCTTAGCGTGTGAAGAAGCTGTATGCTTGATAAACAAGCACAATCGCCACTTTCGGCGAGGTCACTGTTCAGAGAACAGTTCATTTTAGCTCAGATCGTATATGCTGCGAAAGTTCCACCTCCTGACTGATCGCCCTTTCTTGACGTGTGCGCCTTCAGGAATTTTTATGTGCGGGTAGAGTAAGGGAGCGATAGTGGCATGAGGCCGTATGCCGAGGTCGCGGAATTCGACTCAGTCAAGTAAGGCAAGACGATGTCAGGGAGGTTCCTGATATTCCATGCATGCGGCAACAATAAAAAGAATCTTCGAAGATGGCCGAGTAGCCTAAGGCATCAATGAACGAAGCTTCTCTGTTGCGCCCGCCGCCACTGGCTCGATTCCCACTCAGGGTTAAAGTATTGTAGTAGGTTTCTTTACTGCGTTAGCAGTTTAGTCCCCTTTCTCAAAAATTCAAAAATTTCCGTGGTGTATGCGTGTGCATGTGCGTGCGCGCGTGCGTATGTGTGTGTGTGGGGGGGGGGGGGGGGGGGGGGGGCGTGCGTACGTGCGTGCGTGCGCTTAAGCATGTGTATGCACACGCGTGCATAATCTGATGGGCGCACATCCGGGCACTCACTGGCAAAAAAATTGACAGACGGGGTTGCAATTGTCGGTAATGCGAAGTTTAAGCGCAACTCATCACACGCTACCTGGCATGTGGCGTATTATGCTGCTAGCCGCTCTTGGGGTCTTCCCGTGCAGCCACCTTCCAGGTGGCGTTTAATTCGCTCTGCTACTTGGACACCGACTACGACGCGGAACGCTGGAACGGGCGCATAATAGCTTCGGTCTAAAATGCCCCATCTACCTGCAGCCGATTTACCTGAGATGGAATGCTGTGAATGCTGCACGTGTGCCATTGCAAAGCGTTCCACAAAAGAACGCGAAAACGCTAGCGAATCCTGACGACGCTTTGCAATAACTTGTATTTGAGTCGTCGCGGTGGTGAACGGCGAGGTTCCAACAAGTTGGAAATTTTCGCTTGGACGCGCCGCTCAGTCGCCCATTCGCTTGCATGTGAACCAATCATAAGCCTCTCGCCTCAGACACAAACAACCCGAAGCGAGGGTTCTCGTACAGCTTCTGCCCTCACCGTTCGACCACGTTTTTCATGTGGCACTCTCGGTAACAGAAGACGCATTACGTTCGCTGCTATTGACGAGGGTGGCGCTGGTGAACACTCTGATGGTTCGGTTACACTACACCCCGGTTGCACCCCCGAAAGCCAAAAAGATTAGACAGTCGTCACCGCAGCGCGGAAGTAGCGGACATTTTAAATTTCCTCACTGTGCGCTTTTCTTTAGACTATACCTGTATATTCTCTCCAGAAGGCAGACGACTCAGGTACTTACAGGGTATTTGTTTCCTGTACTGTTGTATCGGCAACCTTTTCTGGAGTTCCTTAGTGCTTTAAAACGTGTAAAGCAAATGTACATTTATTTCTTCTGCTGCAAAAGCGTTCTTCTCTAAAATTCACACACCGACGCTGCCTGTCAAGGCATTACTTCATGCTGAGAAGATGCTTGTGTCATGGACGGTAAATTGCCGCGTACGCAATGCGCCAAAGACCGTTGACCATTGTTTTATTCTTTGCAATGATGCTGCCTTCTTCTGGGACATAATTACGGAGAACGTGCACTTTAGAAGGACATTGAAATCTCACGGATTAGTACCCGTTTTTTTTTTTTTTTCCGGTGGAAAAAACTGTGTTGTGCCGTGTGATCTATTTATGTTGCTGTGACTCTTTAGTGTCAAGAGCCGTATGATGGACCGCCGCCGAATCACCGGGGTCATCGAAATCTTAGTTCCGTGAGCGGTGCGCTTTGGTGAGGGGAGTATGCATTGCCCTGGAAGGGCCGCCTTGCTGGCTCCCCTATCTAGATGCAAGGGTGGGCCTCACAGTGATGTTTAGGGAGGTGGGGATTTGCATTGGTATGGTGGGCTCATATTGCACAGCCTGGTGTTTTGTGGCATGGGCTTACTCCGATTTTCCTTTTCGGCACTTTTTTCAAGAAAGAAAAAAATCGTCGCCGTAGGTCAGTTGGTAGAGCACCGGACGCAAAATTCGAACAAGGGTTCGTATCCTATTTTCGGAATGTGTTTTTTTAGTTTAATCAATTATCGTTAAAAGTAATTACTCTTTAAGCTCCTATTGATGAACACCACCAATTACTTTTAAAGAAGTACATCCCCTATGCTCCTTGGTTTCGGTTATTGTTGGCTTCCCTCATGTGCGGCAGAGAGGCAGATATAAGCCGCCCGTCAGAGAATTCAAGATACAGCAATCTGAGAACAGCGTGACGAAGCTGCCCGCTAGCGATTGGAATATTTTTTTTTATATAAGCAGAACAATTTCAGTGCATCGACATTAACGAAAATCACTTCATCGCAGTTACATTTCATTTCAGTAGCCCCTTTCTAGGCGTTTTTCACATCTCAGCGAGCGCATGTATTTCCGCATTGCCTCTATGTGTAATCACTATTTTTTTTTCTAACTATCGTACTACCGCTGCTACATGCCCGCCTTTCATTGTTTATTTCCGTCAAGTGCAACAAATAATGTTCAGATTCTTTAAAAAGAAAACACATATGTATATTTCTTTGTTTTGTAATAATAGTATTATGTGTGTTCTAACGCGTCAAAGCGGCGCGGAGTCTATCAGGAACGCTGTAGTGGAGAACTCCAGATTAGCGTAGACCAGCTAAGGTTCTTCAGAATGCACTTACATCGCACAGCACACACGCATTTTTGCATTTCGTCGCTATCAAAATGCGACCTCGCCACCGGTATCAAACCCGCCACCTTGACATTAGCAGCCGAGCACCACAGCCACTGAGCCATCGTGAGGTGTCTTATTTATTATCTGCTATCTGAGACAAGGAATACTTCAGAAAGTAAACGTTGCACAACGTGATTGGGTCATTGCGCCTATGATTCACATATTTATGGTACTCGACACAAAGAAAAGGAAACCATTCTCACTCAGTGCTTTACGAGTTAAAGCAGTGCTAACAATTCGAGTAAAGCTGTACGTAAGCACGTGAAAGGGGGATACTATAAAATCCAACATTTCGCGTAAATCTAATTTAAAATACTTTAGAATTACCAAAAGCACATTGCAGAAACGCCAATTAGCTTTCTTCCTAGACACGAGACTTCTTTCAGTTTTGTTGTTGACCTGGATGTCATTTCCACTGGATGCCAATTTCGCACTCTATAGCGCCGACAGCTTTCGCTGAGTAAATCTAAGCCCTGGCATATGCCATTTGTTCTGAAAAAAAGAAAAAAAGTATGCCGTGTTGCACAAAATGGGCGGCTGAACCGAGTTCCGAACCGGTTCGGAACGGTTCCTTTGAATCGTTCCGGTTCGGGTTCAGTTCCAAGATGGCCAAAAAAATTTGGGTTCGGTTCGGTTCCAGTTCCGGGCAAAAATTCGGGTTCGGTTCCGGTTTCGGGTTCAGGTTCGGTTCCGGTTCGACACCCTGGTTTTAACGCTCGCTCAGAAAAGTTGCGCACCAAGCTCTTTAGTGCCGCACCAAAATTCGACTGAAAGTTGACTTCTTGGACTATACGTAAGCTGCATGATAGCGCAGCAAGTCGGAAAGTTAATTGGTAGCATTAAAGTAGCGCTCAATATCTATGGGCCACCGATGACCCATGCTCAATGGGCTTGATACAGACAGGGTTAAAAGCAAATCTCACACAGGACAGAGCATAGCTTACTGCATAAAATATCTAAGCTGTACAGGTATGCGCTAGGGGCACGGGCTAAGCACGGAGCCCTGACTGGAACTGCCGTACGAAGCTTTTGCTTGCGTTTTTAAATGTTCATAACAAACAAACGAAAATTCGGCAGATACACTTAATACTGCTTATATGTGGGAATGCAAAAGCATTACAGTCCCCGGGTGCATTGACACCAATCCACACACACACCATCCGCACACATGCGCGTATCACACCACCCGGAACGTTGTACGACGAACGGTTGCATCACAATTTTGATACCAAGATTGTTTTTTGAAGAAAGCGTGTTCTACATTCTCAGAAAAAAAAAAATGAAAATTGTAAGATACTGCTACAGGAATATTGAAGGTAATGGTCCATTCTTCTGATACGTAGCAATAAGATCTTTCTTTTAGAGTGTTTCCATCGATCGCATTGAAAATTTAAGACTGCCATAGAAAACCAATGGGAAATGCTTTTGACGATAGCAAAAACGCTAATAGAGAAAAAAATGCAAGACTGCCGTCGGGTGATCTGCGGACATATTGATTGTTATAGTGAAATCTTGCATTATTTGAAAAAACTGCGCTCATAAACGGTTCCCCGCTCAAACATGCTTTTGCCCAGATAGTTGGGTATGGAAATATCGCAGTGACTGTCAACCCTCGGTTGACACCCACGCCTAAGGGAAGGGGTAAAGTTTGGGAAGGCATACAGTTGAAGGTGCATATGTTGTCTGTTCGAATCCCTGTGACAAACTAGCCTCCAACGTGACTAGCACATGTACGCACATGTGCGCTATATGCAGCAAGAAATCGTATGACACACCCGAAACGCTGTACGACAAAGGGTTGCGTCATAGTTTTGGTACGAATATCATCGGGAAAATGGCGCCTCATGGGAGCGACATGCATAGGATTTCTCAAGTGGCGGTGCTCGGGTTGCTGTGTGCGTCATACGGCCGCTTAGTGACGTCACCCTGTTCTTGCCATCGCTGGGATTTTCTGTACCATCTGCGAGTACGCAAGGCCGGAATACATGGAGCGTTTTTACCGCGGCAAGTCGTCGATTTTCGCCCGACGGCGCAGATTTGACGCCCGGCGTCAAGAAAAACGCACGCCGCCGCCGATGGCCGCCATGGCCGCCATGGCCGTCGAGCTACGCCGTGTTTTTGGCACGGAAATGTTATTTTCGTGAAAATAAACGCTTCATCAGACTTGAAATGTCGCTTTTTTTTTGGAGAACACGGCCGAATCTTGGATCGGAATACCTGCGCTCCCTCCCTGAAGCGAATGTGTCGAAGACAACCGCAGCCGCTGGTGTTCGCGGCCGAGCGGGCGTCCAAAGGTACGCGACGGCATGCATTCGAGCACGCAAATCTTTATAGATACTTCAGCGCGCGTGGGTGTCGAAGTGAAACTTTCCTGATTTTAACAGAATGGCCAGCGTCGCTGTTCTCACAGACCTCCCTGCACAATTGGTGTTTGCCACTTGTTGACCACATTTGCTTTCGCGTCGAGGGATACGCGGCGCCGCGCCGCCGCTTCAACGCTCCATGTATCTCCAGCCGGGCGTCCCGCCGCCGCGACGTTTTCTGCCGCGCGAATGTCGTCTAAAAAAACGTCGCATGTATACACACAAACGCCGCCGGCTTTTCTCGTAATGGGACTTGTAGTGCTTCAGCATTAAAAAGTTAGGACGGTCATTCCCTGATGAGAGCAGTGAAATAATAATGCGAGGTCGCCACAACCCCGAGGGTTGGACACAATCTTGAACTCGTGGCCCTGCTGATAAAATAGAAACAAATCAACAAAACATCCTAAATCCGTTCCACGACGCGAGTGTAGCCCTTTCCATGTGGGGGTCTCTCCCCTTCCACTTCTCTGCCGCGCACCCTGTAAAGCCCCTCTATCCTGGTCTCTCGCCTGCCGCTGGTGCTCCCCACGTGTGCTTACCATAAAAGAAAAAAAGACGTCGTGCACTCCGCGCCTAATCACTTGGCGTCGGTGACTACAGCACAATGGGGATGGAAGTGGGGAAGTCTTGCTTAGTTCTCTGCGTCCCTCACGTTTCGAGCTGTTCTGGGAACTCCACGAAAGCCACCGTTGAGTGACTCGGGGGAGCGGGTTCATCAGGATATGAACGGCACGTCGGCGGCCACCTTTTGTAGCACGCTCTTCTCGCGGCTGACACTCAGCCAAAGCCGTGGGCTTTTGACAGTGACCTCGCGGCCCGCACGGATCTTATTTTTTGAAAGAAGCACCGACGAGCAGAAGGCGAGGTGCCTGTCTCAGCAGAAGCCGTGGCGGGAGTCCTAGAGATGCAAAATTTCAAGAAATTTTGAATGGCGTGAAAAAAAAAACTTTTTTTTTTTCAGGTTTTTTAATGAAAATGCAAAACGTATCAAAAACAGATTGATTTGCAACAGCACGACGATCAATAATAATTCTCCGAAGTTCAGTCGAATGTGCAGTTATAGATGTCATATTGTGAAACGAACTTATTGTTCTATTGCACAGAGAAGATAAATAATGATTTGCACTTCAGGCGAATATGGAGATATAAATATCATATTTGTGGAACGAACTTTTTGTTCTATTGCACCGAGAAAGGGAACATGAAAACTGATCTATAAGTCACTCCATATCGGACTCAGAGTCACTGTCGCTGGATGCGGCACTATGCGCAGCAGCATGGCCTGAAGTGTGTCCACAGCTATAGGTTCGACTGCACATACACAAGCTTTCGAACGCGTTCCCCTGAAAGCCTGTTGCGAATCCTTGTTGGCACGTTTCCGAAACGTGACCAGTTTCGTCCGCAGCTGGCAGTTGATTGTGGTATCTGCAGCAGTCGGCAAGCCAGACGGGTTAGCGGCTGGTTGGTGCAAGGGCCTTGCCACCAGGTAGATGGGGCCACGTGCATCGCTGAGTCCCAGACCCCTGTCTTGGGTCAAATTCCTGCGGATGTCCTGCTACGTGTGAAATTTTCGATGTTTCTTTCCATTTTTCCTCGTCTGAAAAAAAAACGAAACAAACCACTTTTTTTCCAAAATTGCAGTGTTTTTTCAGGCCTTCATATCTCTAGGCGGGACACATCCGCCGCATTCCAAGTTAGCCCCAACTAGCCCCAAGTTAGCCGCCGAGTTAGCGGTGATTAGTGTGAAACTGCTGCACTCTCTTGGGCCGACTATAGGCGCTTTCGTGCTGACAAGACAAGCTTGTAACACACTTTTTTGGTGCGGTAGCACTACTAGGCGCATTTTCGTGCGGTAGCACTACTGCACGATATTTCGCGATTAGCCGTGCTAAACCGTCTGCTTTTTTTTTTTTTTTGCTGCTCACAGCGCACAGTGTACTACCAACAACTCAAGACTGAAAAACTCAACACATTTCGACCGAAAGTGCAATGTAGCCACACCGTTGTATATATATGGCGTGCAGAACCGATTAAAACACGTGTTCGTTGGATGCCCGCGCACAAAGCTAATGGTGACGCTCCAGTCGTGAGTGTCAGTGCGATTAACACTATGGCACGCTCAGTGCTTCGATGTTAACATCGCTGCAGCGGCACTCAGTATCGATAGAGTGAGGACTGAAGAGCGGGCTTGTTGATAACACATCCTTGCAGCTATTGTACGATGTTCGAACATTCAAAAAGGTAAACATGTTTCTGCCAACAGGCAAGGAGTGCAAAACGCCGAGATTGAGTGCGTTCGGCAGGTTGCTAAGGCGTTTCAGCCCCCTGACCTGTGTGTTCCTCTGGGACGTACTTTGTTGACACCACGACAGCGGGTCGTCAATCCTTTCCAACTGGGAGTTTTTACGACCTTCGTATGCGTATTGCGCAGCTACATGAAAGCAGTGCAGTGGTCAATACTTCAGCTAATATGAAGTATACTGATTATATTTTGATACGTACGCTTGCAGCAAACGAAGATTTTTGGATCAAACGCGGCTTTCTGGCCACAGATTGATTGCAAAATGGTGATATTAAAGGAAAGAAAATGACAATTTCATCTTTGCTTCTCGGAAATAATGCGCAAAGTGGCTGAATTACCGCAAATGTTATCAAATGTCGTCTGCTCACTCGATCGGAGCGCTTTTCCGCCGCTAGTCGAAAACACATTTTTAGCGCTAATTGCGACTGTACTACCAAGCTCGAATGCATGACCGCTTCAAACAACAGTATACATTAATTTCCTCTTCTATTTACGCATGCTCACCAACGTACGCTGCAGATAAACTACATATGGTCGGATACAACACAATATGCAGTGAAGCTCAGCCCACATCCTCATTGGAAAATACAGACCGCTGGTAAAACTTTTCTTTTTACCTAAACAAGAAGCTAATCACAAGACGAAATATTCGGCTCAAGGATATCCGTCTTTCCGGCTAATTTGATATATCCAAACGTTAAAAAGCTGATTTTGTTCATTGCTGTTATTCGTAAGTGGTGTTGTACATACCGCCGCGCACCGCGGCCAGTGTTACCGATTCCTGTTTTTTTTTTTTTTTTTCAATTCTGTCATATAAGAACGGCGCGCAATAAATGGACATAACGTATTTATCCCGGTAAGGGCCACGCTCGTATGCACAAAATATAGCGTCAGACTGTATGGACGATTAAAGTACAGTTTCTTCAGACGCTACCTTAAAAACTGCAACATAGAATTTCCCTTTCACGCAAGCGACCAAAATGACGAAAAAACGTGACGCGCTTAGCCGCACATATACGGCTATAAACCTCTTCAAAATAAAAGTTTCCTCTCCCTCTCACCGCACAGAAACGTGCCGAAAGAAAAGGAAAGTGAAAGCGCAGGAAAATTACTGTTCAAAGTGTTTGTCGCACTTTATTGTGCTGTGTCTGGTGCACGTTTCACCGCCGACGGAGTTTTTGCGGCACTTGCGAACTAGCCATTCCACGCCCATATCATTAAAAGTTTATTTCGAGCCTCTAATGCTAACAAACTCAAGCATAGGCGGTCATTAACAGCTGAAAATGACTTACTGCTGCTTATATAGGCGCTCAGTCGCGGACGAAAGGTGCCACAACGTCAAGAAGCTGCTTCGCTCTATGACATCAGCGCCATCACCGCCACGTCCGCCATGTCGTTTTACCATCGCGCCACCATGACGAAGCACAGGGAGTCCTTGAGCAGGGGCATAGGCAAGCATCCCCTCAAGAGCTCCTGTGCAATCGCCATGTTCAACGACTGACTGTGGACGGCACGCGCGGTGCTACAGGGGCCCTTGAAGCTTACGTTGCGCTCAATGCCCCGCCGCACTACGGTGATAGCGAGATGAAAGAGCCCCTGCAGCAACAAAGGGAAGATCTGCGGTGTCACACCCGTGCAGCCGAGAGAAGGTGTTAAAGCCGTGAGGATCTTGACGTGCATGCAAGATCGCGATCCCGAGAACAGGGATCGGGAAGTGCGCGCTCGTGAACGGTCATGGTGCCATTCAGCCGTTTCAGCAACAGTTGACGTATTCGCTGTGCGGCAGATGTGAGGTGGGGTAAGCGATCATCTAGTGCTGAAATTCGCCGCATATTTGACAGTCGCTTGGTAACTTTTTATTTTGTTTCCACCAAATCTAAGGAAGCAAAGATATTACGCTCAGGTATTTTTTTATTCCGGGTTTACACTCTCCGCCTTGGGGAGGCCACTTTAAAACACTCCAATCTCATCAATCTTTTAGTTAGCAGAAATTATTTAAATTTTCAGACGGTTACTTTAGAGTTCACAATGGATTCGCAGAAATGAAGCCCAGCACTGATACACTGATGCGGTTGATCCGACATCTGTTGCTGGAATCTGTTGCTGTTGCTGGAAAGCCTGGAATTGTCCTTTCTCCCCCCCCCCCCCCCCCCATCCCTCCTCTTAGGGAGACAACATGCGGCTTGTTGGGAAATTCGGAGCCAATTATCAGACAGTCTGGTACAACTCAAGAACGAAGCAGTTTTCCCCATTCAAAGGACCCCCTCTTCCGGCCAATGGCGCCGGCCGATTCTTATGAGCCTGCTAACGCGACAATGCAGGGATTGGCAGATGCAAGGGGACAGTACTCTCCTTCCATGGTCGGGGTTAGTCCCCTCCCAGCATTGTCACGTTAGCAGGTTTAAGAGAATCGGCCGACGCCATTGGCTGGAACTGGGTCCTTTGTTGGGGGAAAAGCCGCTTCGTTGACAGTCACATACACTTTTGCCATGTGCTGGGTTTTCCAACAGAGCACCCCCCCCCCCCCCTTCTTAGGGAGACAACACCCTGCAGCATTGTCACGCCTCTTCTTGCATTGTCACGCTAGCAGGTTTACGAGAATCGGCCGACGCCATTGGCTGGAACTGGGTCCTTTGTTGGGGGAAAAGCCGCTTCGTTGACAGTCACATACACTTTTGCCATGTGCTGGGTTTTCCAACAGAGCACCCCCCCCCCCCCCCCCCCCCCCCCCCCCTTCTTAGGGAGACAACACCCTGCAGCATTGTCACGCCTCTTCTTGCATAGTCACGCTAGCAGGTTTACGAGAATCGGCCGACGCCATTGGCTGGAGGGGGTTCCTTTGTTGGGGGAAAAGCCACTTCGCTGACAGTCACATACACCTTTGCCATGTGCTGGGTTTTCCAACAGAGCACCCCTCGCCCTCAGCCCAAGAGCAGCGCTTAGCGTCTCGTCTACCGGCGTTGTCGTTCGGAGCCCGCAGGAGAGGGCGACCAAACACATGAGGGCATGTGTACTGGCTTCTCTATACGGGGGTGTGGAGAGAGAGAGAGAGAGAAAACTTTATTTACAGAGGAATTCGGGGCACTCCCCAGGGTCCCCGCACGACCCCACTGCACTCAAGTGTTTATGTTCCGAAGGTCCATAACACTGGCAGCACGGCCGGTGGCGATGGTCTGCACGGCCGGGTCCTCCGAGCGCAGCAGGGTCTCCCAGTCCTCCCAGGTCTTGAGGTTCTCTAGGTCCCGCGGGGGAGGGTCCGCCGGGCAGAGGGAAATGATGTGGAGGGAAGAGGCGAAGGGTTCTGGGGTGGAGAGAGCTTGGATGTTCGGGTAATTATCCCCTGTACGGAGCTAATCGTCCTATTAATCGGCGACGGGAAGCTAATGCTGGGGCAAGGGAGACAAATGGTGCGGGAACAAAAGTGGCGTTCCTGCCTTCGCAGAAACGGGCAGAGAGCTGCCAATGCGCGGCTAGTCACTGGTCCGTACCAGTCCCCACCTGCGAGGTATTCCCGGCGCCGCCAGATTCATCGCCTCGCTCCAATCGCCGAAATTTCGCCTTCGGCGGCGCCAGCCTTGTGGTTGGGCCTTATAACCCTCCAGCCTGGCCCGATCGATCAGCTTGAGCTCTCCATCGGCTCGTGTGGCCAGAAGGACGGTCTCCCAGGAGGTTGCAGTGGATGAGTGAATGGGTGGCACACAGATTGGGTGTGCGCATTCCCAGACGTACTGATAAAGTGAGGTAGAAGTGGCCCCACAAGTGGTACGGAGGGAAGTTGGTATAGGGTGGAACAAGTGGGAAAACTGAGGGGATGGGAGTGGGTTTGAAGTTGGCACCAGTGTGTGCTATGACAAAATTACTTTTGAAAAGTAATTCAATTACATTACTAATTACTTTACTGGAAATCTCGAAAAATTAATTAAATTACATTACACCCCTCGCCCTAAAAAGTAATTACATTACAATTACTTCCCAGAAGTGATGAACAATTACTTTTACATTGCTTTTTTGTTTCTGAGCGTTAAAAGTTGCGCATTGGCCATAGTTCCTATAAAATTTTTAGATTTCTTTGCTTGAACCGCCACTGAGCTTCAAAGTGGGCGCCGGAAATTTTGCCCCTCTTTGAAGAACGGTAACACTAGTCCATTGAACAGCCGCTTTGCTGACGCAGTGGGGTCGCATGCGTAATATGGTCTAAACGTCAAATGGCATCCACTGTTGGTCAAATGTTTTAGGGGAATCCCCCAAGGTGGAGTAGATTTGTAATAAAGGAGCAATTACTCATTCGCATCCACCCAAGCGCAGCCATACGGCTACAAAGGAAAGCTATACAGCTTTCTCAGAAACTTCGTAGTTAAAGAAAAATTCGTCCTGGTCCGGGGTTCGAACCCGGAACCACCGCCACACCGGAGCAGTCGCTCTACCAATTCAGCAAACCGGGAAAGCAAGCTTATGGCTTATGGTAGGGCGAGAGCGATTTTGATCAGTAACTCGAAGTGGGAAGAGTGTTGGTCAAATGTTTTAGGGGAATCCCCCAAGGTGGAGTAGATTTGTAATAAGGGAGTAATTACTCATTCGCATCCACCCAAGCGCAGCCATACGGCTACAAAGGAAAGCTATACAGCTTTCTCAGAAACTTCGTAGTTAAAGAAAAATTCGTCCTGGTCCGGGGTTCGAACCCGGAACCACCGCCGGTTCCGGGTTCGAACCCCGGACCAGGACCAATTTTTCTTTAACTACGAAGTTTCTGAGAAAGCTGTATAGCTTTCCTTTGTAGCCGTATGGCTGCGCTTGGGTGGATGCGAATGAGTAATTACTCCCTTATGGCATCCACTGCTTCTTCATGCTTTTCCTCCCGCGGAAAGGGGCGCAGACTTCTGCATGCTGTTTTCTGGAGGCACGCTTGCGGACATAGATTGCATGTCGCCTACGTTGCCCTTGAGTAAAAAATAGGGCTTCAAATCGAGCCACAGAAGTTTTACCGAAAACTGACAGTCAACTTTGTTAGATGTCAGTTGAGAATTCCTGTCAGTGCGGCGATGTGACAATACATACGAAGCAGTCTAGCGGGAAGTACTCGCACAAGCGTTCACGCAGTGCGTCTACACGTATATATAGGTGCAATACGGCGTGCCGTGGTCACGGAGCTCTCCTGATGGCCCTGCGGCCCGTCTATGTATGCAATCGTACGCAGTGCTGGAAGATGCGTACCAGTTCACCAAGGCGGTGCTGATGTCCGCGTGCGCCGCTTCGCTGGCCGTTGCTGGTCGCGCGTTTTTTTTTTGCTTTGCAGACGCCCAACCCAACAAACGCTAGGTCCAAGCATGTTTGCGATACAAGCAGCACAGCCTCATTATTCAGTTAAAGTAATTTCGCTAGTAATTAATTACTTTTTCCCTGAAGTTACTGCTCCAAAGTAATTCATTACATTACAAAACTACCAGCCCAAAAAATAACGAATTACGTTATAAATTATCGAGAAGAGTAATTTCATTACAATAATATAATTATTGCCATGTATGGTGCCTACATAGATATGGTCAGGCATTCTGCCTTTGTGACGTTCGTGGCTCTCAGGGTTGCTGCTCCTCGGGTAGTGCCGGTGTCCAGGTAGGCAACTGCGTGGGTGTCTAAGGTTTAGGGGTGCAGTGTTGCTTCGGTGTATACCATACGGTGTCTTGTGCTGTATAGTTTCGTGAGGTAGGACGCGGGTATTTTCTGCGACCTTTCTGGTAGTGTGGGTTCGCGTTACGGGGTTGTGGTTTCAGCGGTAGGTTGCTTTGTAGTTGAGGATTGTTAGCTACTATACTCACGCAGCTGTCGCTCAAGAACGGAGTGGCAGATTCCCCTCAAAGGAGTCCCTCTGACCAGTATGTCGTCGGCCCATTTTCGTGCGTCGCGGTCAACTGCCTTGCACCTGATAGTCCAGCATCACAGGTGGATGGCAGGTGCGAGACGACTGCCAGCGACGTCATAACATAAGGTCGAGTGGCGCAGCGGTAGCTTCGGTCATGCGCCAACTGACAACAGATCGGCACATGCATCGTTGGAGGGTCTCCTCTGAAGTACTCTTGCCGCTGCGTCCTTGAGTTGTAATGCATAGCCACTGTCTCCTCTTTCGACAGAACGGCACGCTGCTTCTGGAGGCGGACGTGGGCTTTGCCAACCTGACCGGTAGCTGGCGCTGGTGGGCACAGCTGCTCGGAGGGGGACCTTCGGGTGACGCCTCGCTGGCCGTCCAGGGTCTGTCGCTGCACCTGCGCCTGGCGCTGCCCATCCAACAGGCAGAAGCAGAGGGCGCCACTGCTGCTGTGCTGGGGCCAGCGCGGCTCGAGGCCCTCGAGCTGCGCAGCGTGGGACAGGTGTGGCTGGACCTCGGAGGCCTGGGTGCGTTCGACTTCCTGCTCGAGGCCCTGGTCAACCTGGTCACCAACGTGTTCAAATGGTCCATCGCCGAGGCGGCCCTCGAAGCCGTCGCCGAGGCACTAAGGAAGGAGATCGCCGCCCTGCCACCCTTTGAGCTGCACTAGCTAGGCCATGCGCATGACGTTCCCAAGAAAAGCTTGTTGCCGTGTAACGCTACGAATGCTGGACTATTTAGCACGTATTCTTAAGCCTGAAACGAATGGAAGCGCGGGCTTTCTTTGTGGGCCTGCAGAAATCCAGACCATGGTGCATGCAAACAATGGACCGATGTGTGCACGGTCAGGACAAATGATGTGCAGATTATTTTGTTTTCACCCGCGCTTAACGCAAAGAGAGAATAATAATTAAAGAGCTAGGACTAAAAGCCACGGAAATTCATTTCCTCTTCCATAGCTAATGTGCGCTACAAACGCGAACACTCCATTGAGATATCATAGGGTAAATTTCAGTTTCTGGTTTTTGATGATTCGAAGACGTAGCAACTTGCCCCGGAGGTGCGGCCCGTCCGAGACGGTGATGAAGGACGACGAATTATGGATAGCGACACTTTATAAAAGAGAGATCAACTGAATTTATAAACAGAACTTAGAATATTTACAGCATTGAAATGTATACAAAAATAAAACAGATCTGGCTAGCTGGGCATAGCCCGAGACGTATATACCTCAAGCCTTAGCTCAGAACGACCGACTGGATTTTCGGGCTGTCTAAAGCCTCGAGGTCCAGCCCACGTTGGAACCACATCCAGTAACAGCAAGCGTCAACATGATCGGTCCCTTGCTGCGTGCAACTGCCCGTTAAACTGTACTATTACTAATAACTCTCTCACAAGACATATGTGCAAGTAAAAATAACAAAAATTAGTTGCAACCTACAAACGGCATGGCCCCATCAACCACGATTGGCCCGCCTGCATAGTGCCTGCATCGAACAGCTACGAACTGTTCGGCGACCCCAAGGCCAGCAAGTTTCGTTTGCAAACCCTGTTTGCAGCCCTGTTTACATGAACCCAACAGGACCGGGTAGAGTCAGCGTCGGGTTAGGTGACTCGCCCCCCTTTGTGGATACATGAACTCGGTTCAAGCGCATAAGTATCGCAGCAACGCCTAGCGTCGATGTTGTGTAGCGAGAGCTACACAACGCCAGCTCTTCGAGCCTTCAGCGTGGCACCCCTTGAGCTCCGCGGCCTTGAGCCAGTTGGTCACGTGGTGCGGAACAGCTGCTGCTGCAGGAGGCTGGCGCGGCGGCGAAACAAAGCTGCAACAGCTGTGCGCATGCGCCTTGTCGAGTAAGGGGGTGGCAAACAAGCGAGGTGGCGCTGCAGTCGCGAACGGGCTCGCGGTAGGCAAGAGGCCAGGGTAGAGTGTACTAGCCAGGGAGTGGCGTCGAGTCGAGGTGGTGCAGCGCCGGTTTTCAAGGCTTGTATGCGCGTTTTGAGTTTCTGAGAATCATAACAATGGTTGATGCTTTCAACTTAGTATTCCTCGAAGTACACGGGCTCGCGTTGGCCATGTACGGCGTATTTCGACACGGTGTGTATTGTATTATAGCTAGAAAGCGCTGCAGTTGGTTTCTACCCCAGGCATTCAATAAAATGATAAGTTTTTGACACTGAACTAGCAAGAATGATTTTACCTCGGGACAGTGCTGAGGGAAGCACTGGCGTTTTTTCGGCAGAGCCGACGTGCGCTCACCGTCTGTGGACACACGTGTCGCACAGTGCGAAAAGTGGGGACAGCGTCGATCGTGTCCCGATCTCATCTGTCTCGCGTAGCCGCTCTTTTTAGCCATCAGATCAGGCACCACCAGGCTGACTTCTCCCCTTCTTAAACTGGTCGATTTGGTGAAAAGTTTGGATTCCTGAAATTATATTTCTTCCAGCCCTGGGTCTTGTTTGGTTACTAAAAATTATAGCAAAATATTCAGTAGAAATTCATAAAATTACGGTTTTTAGATCTGTGGTCGTCAAAAATTGTGAGGTAATGGCGTTTCTGATGGTCCTGGCACGTCGCGAATCCGGCGGGTTTCCGACGACGGAGCACCACAATGGTAGTATCACTACGCAGAAGAGGGATCAGAGGTTTCGTTGATTTCAGTGCGGCATTTCTTTGACCAAAGCGAAAGCGAAGAGGCCATAAACGAGGGAAAAAAACTTAAAAGGTTTGTTTTGTGATCTACCAAAACGAATGGAAATAGAATGATTCTATTTCTCGCGAACGATTCCAGAGAAATTGAGGAGTGCAATAAATCTCTCGACTTTTTTTTGCTACAGGAACAGTAGTATGGTAGTCATTTTTCATAAGAAATGTACTGCGAATCTAAAGAAAAGGCCGCCGCGGTGGCTCAGTGGTTATGGTGCTCGGCTGCTGACCCAAAAGACGCGGGTTCGATCCCGGCCGCGGCGGCAGAATTTCTTTGGAGGAGAAATTCTAGAGGCCCGTGTACTGTGCGATGTCAGTGCACGTTAAAGAACCCCAGGTGGTCGAAATTTCCGGAGCCCTTCACTACGGCGTCTCTCATAGCCTGAGTCGCTTTGGGACGTTAAACCCCATTAACCAAACCAATCTAAAGAAAAGAAGTAATATATACCGCCATCATAGAGAATAGGGCGTTAGCAACGTGCTAGCATAAAAAAATTCCGCATTTTCTACTTAATTATTAAAGACCCGTGGTGACTTGACGAGGGTGTTATTACCAGGTATAGCTGAAAATAAAACGCATGGCTGAAATTAGCAGAGCAATTTCATATTTGCACCAAATTTGGTTACATATCTCAAGCATCAATAAAGAAAACACTTTTCATTGCCTCATCCCCTGTCAATCTCGCTACGTGCCTCTGTTGGTAGCCCGCCTGCGGTTGCTTCTTTCCAAAGAGCCTTCGCGATCATGTACTACTTCATGAAGAAGCTTATGACACATGCATGATGCAATGAAAGTAAGCTGTTCGTAGCATGCCAACGCGACCGCGCAAGATTGTCACAACTTACCAGACTTTTATACTACAATCAAATAATTATGTCGTTCATGTTAAGAAATATTTTGAAGTATATATTAAATGCCCTAAAATGCGTCATTACACTTTCGTATAACTACGTTAAAACATGCATGCTATGAACAAATTAACGCACTCCTCGGTGGAGAGTGACCCTGCCGGCGCCCGTGCACACCAGCTCAGGGTGATAAATACGTTCGCAGCTACATACATGCTTTTTCTTTTTCTTGCGCAATTTTAAGCGTACCATGCGGTTGTTCAGGTGAATGAGAGCGGCAATTTCCGTGCTATGAAGTACGTTGACTGGCAGCGCAGGTCTACACCCAGACTTCGCGCTTTTACTACCGCGGCTCATTTCCTAATGCGGCATTTATTTCCGAGAAACCTATTAAAGCTAATCTAATTTTTCGTTTTATGATACTACGCGGATCAACAGCGACGCAGCTGGTCAGTACATGCTGCTTCTGCAGTGAGCAGCCACGATATGCAGCCGCCGGTAGCTGCAGCAGCTGCGGTAGGCACGGCCAGACGGAACCTGTTTTGCCTACCACGCGAAAGTCGCTACTGACATCAGCGTCACCGCATCTCCGTGACGTCGCGGGGTGAAGGAGGCTCGGCGAAGCCGCCGAGGCAAAGATGGAGAGCGGAGGAGAGGACGAGCTGAGTTCGGCGGCTCTGAAATAAGCCCGGGCTCGGCGATGGAACGAAACCAAGAGGAGGCGGCGAGCCGAGGAGACGGAGGAAGAGCGTACGATATATGCGGCGTCAGACGCGGTTAGGAAGGCGCGCCTAGCCGCCGATAGTGAAGCCACGTCCAGGGACCAAGATGAAGGAATGCCCAGCGAAACGGAAAGCCTTAAAAGAGCGCTCAGCGGTTTTTAAAAGGCAAGGCTCGGAGCTCTCGCGTCACTCCAGGTTTAACCAGAGCTAAACCATAGCCAATTTTTTAGAAAGGAGGGTCAAGCGAGTTAACCTACCCCCTGCAGGCGAGTTAACTCGACTCGCTCTGCCGCTTATTTTCCTCGACCCGACAGCGTTTACATGAACCCGACAACAGGTTTTGTACCCGACAAGCAAACTAGACTCTATCGAGTTCATGTAAACAGGCCGGCTCCGACCATTCATGGCGCATCGTCGGTTGCCACACGCACCATCCGTTCCTAATGCAAGCTGGTAAACAACTCCTTCAAGCACCGAAATGATGTCCGTTCCTGTACTGGTGCCTTTAATTATGACCAAGTGCAGTAGTTCTTTGCCACGGTACGATGTTTCTCTATGTTCGCAATGCAAATGGCACATTGGGCGTTATCTGTAATGTCAGCGCTCTCGTCAATTGCGACAGAAAAGGCTTAGAGGTTCCGACATCGGTTCACCGAGGCATTTCCAATGTCGCGGCTGGTGTCAGTAATTCTCTTCGCAACAGTATTGGGTGAGAAGCCTATATTTTAGAATCCCTTCTCATGCTGGGAGAGACGCGGCGCCTGCGGCTTCAAGCAGTTTTTCGCAAATAACCCGTCACTGAAAGCTAGGCTCTCCAGATTTTCCAATTAGATGGGAAATAATGGAGCTTGCTTTCACTATTTCTTCCCTCTCTTTTGGCAGGCTTTTGGAAAAAAGTCCGGTTTTCGGAGCGACGCCTGCAGCTGAGCCACTTTGTCATCACGGATCTTTACTGTTTGTGTAAGGTGCACGTATAACACATGACATGAAGTAGAGTCGCACGTTGTGCTCCTTCGGCACACAGTCTGTTCGAACATTAAACGCACCATCTTGTCCAGCGATTCAGAGAAGAAATATGACTGCGCCCATCGAGGCTGAAAACACCGTTTCTCGTCTTATCTTCGTTGAAGTCTTGAGAGCGACATTTCAATAGTGAACTTTCACTGCAAAGAGCTAATGTCCTTACTGCCATCATGGCTGCCGAAAATATTGAAAAAGCTGTCGCGGAGTTGAAACGAAAGTTAGAGCAGCCTATCACCGAGTGACATCCAAAAATCGAAAGCAGTACGCGGCAAACTGGAGCTTAACGCCCTGAAGTGGCAAGTGGGCCATGGTCAAATGTTCAAGGAAATTTGCGAGGAGGAGCACATTTGTAATTTATAGATTTGTTCAGCCATCCCAGTTAGCTGTTGAAAGAGCGACCGATATGGTGAGCAGCTCCTCGACCCAAAGTATTTTTTTTTGTAGGAAAGTCTGCATGGATTTACGATTTGTTCTCACTGAATGCGTTGACGGAAACAAGCAAATGAGGGGAGGGGTAAACGCAGCAAAATTTTGTCTTCATTCTGCGTGTATTAACACTAGCCTGGAATTCCTATAGGTAGACGATAATCACCGCCAGCTAAACGTGGGGCCCTTCGTAATTGCAGTTTGTCACCTTGGTATTTCGAGTTGCAATTTTACTGTTAAACTACTTACCGCGACAAAATATACGTGGTTTACAGAAATGAGGGAGGAAATAACTTTCATAAAGTTATTGGGTAGAAAACCGGTCGCCGAGTCGAGTGGATTCTACCCCTCAACTCCGCCGCAAGTGACGAGTTGGCTCTCAGAACGAAGCTGGAGCCGGTCTACTACCCGTGCGGTCGCGTCTAGCACGGCGCGCCATGGCAGCTGACTCCCTCGTGTAGAGTTCATGTAAACAGACGGTCGTCGAGTTGGGCCGGTGTTGGTAAGCTCGATCCCCTAGCTAACTCGAACCGCGCTATCCGGTTCATGTTAAAAAGGCTATAAATCAGGAAATCCATGACTTGAGGGGCAGAAATAAACGGTAGATGAACATCCTTTGTCCTCCTTTCAGTAACGGGGTGAGAACTTGAGAAGGGCTGCAGTCGCCGATTTCTACCCCATCCCCACCATTACCCAACAGACACCTTCACTAAAGGTGTCTAAAGCTAAAGCTTTTACTTTAGCTAAACTTTAACTGCTTTAGCTAAAAGGTAAAAGCTTCAGTAAAGATAAAGCTAGCTTTACTAAAGCTAAAGGCTTTAGCATACCGTGCATTGTGATACAGCTACCGAAGCTACAGGAAGCCCGCCCACCGCTGGTTAGCACGCGTCGATTGGTCCCGATGCTGCAGGTGCACGCGTAGCTGTCGGGTACCTGGCGCCATCAAGATGATCTGTGCATGCGCATTGGCTGCGCGCAGACTCCTGTACCTGTAACGGTAACACGATATGCTAAAGTTGTCTATTACCAGACAAACCACGCAGCCTTTCCGGCCTACTGATATAAGCATGCTTTTTGTGCAATGCGAGGCGCGCCCTCAGCGTCTTGTCATTTGCCCGTCAGCGATGTGCGAGCCGCCAGTCAGCTCCCGGAGAGCACCAGGCGACTGGCGGTCGCGGCGTCAGCGACGTGCGGGCTGCATGCCGCCGCTCACTGCTCCCGGTGAGCACCGGGCGACTCGCGGTCGCGGCGTCAGCGACGTGCGGGCCGTATTCCGCCGCTTACTGCTACCGGTGAGCACCGGGCGACTGGCGACCGCGGCATCAGCGACGTGCGGGCCGCATGCCACCGCTCACTGCTCCCGGTGAGCACCGCGCGACTGGCGGTCGCGGCGTCAGCGACGTGCGGGCTCATGTGCGGGCTGCATGCCGCCGCTCACTGCTCCCGGTGAGCACCGGGCGACTGGCGGTCGCGGTACAGTGAACTAGAATATTTTCCAGTGAAGCGAGCGGAGGGGGCAGCGCCTTGCTACGCGCGTCACCCAGAGTGTCTCCTGAAGCGGCGGCGCTGTTGTCGCCCACCCTTGAAGGCGGCCGGCGGCGGCGGTTCAGAGCACGCCCGACGGCGCTTCAGTTATGCGCTGGCTTTTCGTTCAGTGTGGTTGCATTGCACGAGAAGCCGCATCCTGTTGACAGCAGCCGTTTCTTATATTTTTTTTTCTGATTTCCCACACCTTGTCAAAAATATTCGAAACTTGTCACAACTTTTGACACCCCCGATGGAACGGTTTCAATGTAAAATTTGCTCGAAAAGCTTTCGAACTGGACAGAAATGCTGTAACAATGAAAGCAATGCCTGGCATAACTACCGAGCACATCAGCCCCAACAATTTCGAAAAAATGCGGGCAAGTTATGCATTCTAATTGTTCGGGCATGGTCCTTTGCGAGCCTTTTTTCTTTACCGCACTCAGCTAGAGCAGAGCTGCGGTAAACTTGAAGCTACAGAAAAGTTTTTCATAAGAATGAAGTCCTTGATTGCTGTGATGACTGGCAGGTATACAGCTGAAGCCCACAGGCCTGCTTCTGATGGTGTGAAGTTAATAAAGGAAACCCTAGGTTTCCTGGACACCTGGGAGCGCCACGCTGATAAAAAAAAAATTTCTGAGCGAATCTACCGCGGAAGGCCTAAGAGTCACGCTAACAAGTACTCTTGAGCTCCTTCAGTACTTGCACGACCAAGTTGGCTACAGCTACCTGTTGACATCACGACTGAGCCAGGACAAAGTGGAGAACTTCTTTGGATTGGTAAGGCTTTCATCTGGCTGCAACTCCCATCCAACACCACAACAGTTTGTTATCACTGTTCACTGCCTCTCTTATTACAACTTGGCACACAGCGTTGCAGGTGGAAATGCAGAGAGCGACATATTAAGTTCTCTTCTTGACGCGGGGGACAAAGAGGAAACTGCAAAGCAGCAACTGATGGAGAAAGTGAAGGTTTGCTCCGAAAAAGAGGGACCGTCGGCTTCATGTGGCAGTGCAGCTGTGCACTATAACATCCAAAGAAGTGACTCAAGGTTGATCTATCACGTACATCTCTGGGTACGCGGCAAAAAAGTGCGTGCTACCGGCAAAATATCCTGCATGTATCGATTGCCTCTTATTGACAGCAGAGCAAGGGCGCCGCATGCATGCTGCAGAATTTGTTAAACATATATTGACGAAGGAGGCTTACTCTACCCCTCGGTTGAACTGTTCCCTTTCATCACAAGGCTGGAGGACATTTTTACGAACTGCTTTAGTGCGCGCAAAGTTCATTCCGAAAGTGTCATGGACATATTACACGATTCATTGTGGTGCTCCTTTAAATGTGGGATGCAATGCACATGCTGAGGGTATCACTCCTCACATAGTGAGTTTTTATATTACTACGCGGCTTCATTTTTTTATCAAAGGACTGAACAAGTCAAACATGCTGTCGAAGCGAAAGGCAGCGCAGCCCCTCAAGCTAAGCAGATTAAATTAGCTATATTTGTAGACTGTTTGCTTCATGCATTGGAGCTTTCAAGTTGATCTCAGTGAAAATTACGAGCACCTGCATTAAAATCGTATTAAGCAGTTTTTCGACTGTTTTTTGCGTCAATCGCTTTTATGGTGTATACCATATGTGTTGACTGAAGTGCATTCTCGTATCAGCATGGAATCATTAGTTATACACACCTAATATTCGGTGAATTTGTGTCTTGGTTCATAATGAAAACATATATATATATATATATATATATATATATATATATATATATATATATGGTTGGTTGGTTGGTTTATGGGGTTTAACGTCCCAAAGCGACTAAGGCTATGAGAGACGCCGTAGTAGAGGGCTCCGGAAATTTCGACCACCTGGGGTTCTTTAACGTGCACTGACATCGCACAGTACACGGGCCTCGAATTTCTCCTCCAAAGAAATTCAGCCGCCGCGGTCGGGATCGAACCCGCGTCTTTCGGGCCAGCAGCCGAGCACCATAGCCACTGAGCCACCGCGGCGGCATATATATATATATATATAATTTTAATCGCGTATATCCTGTGAGAAATGGTCCCACGAATAACTGTTACTTTCACACACAAAAGTTGCAACAGAAGCTGTGACAGATGTGAAATCTAATGCTACCCCATTCCACTCTTCAGGTGACTTAAGCGTCCCCACAGATTTTTCGGACAGGGAACCAGTGCTGTTGCAGGACATCAAACCCCATTACAATTAGAGAGTGATAACGGCATGGTGGCACCACCTGTTGACGAATATTGTAACAAAACACTGTTTGATCACCAAATCAAGTGGCCTTGGTTTCGTTCGTTTCCTCCAAATCGCTGAGAGCTCAGAAGGATACACATTGCAAAAATGACGTCACAACACAGGTATCGTGAATGTTAATGGAGAAAGAAATTAAGGTCATTATTTGTGATTTTCTCAACAATGCAGTTACATTTTCATGCAGAAAGAAATGCTGATAGCCTGGCTGAAACCAATCTATCATCCCAGCAGTTTCTTGCTTCTGTTATTATTTCCCTCAAGTGTCCTTTAACATTTCAGTTACATCAATTTCCAAGAAGTATATAAAAGATAGGCAGTGGTGACCAGCTCTGTAGCATGATTCACATACTGCACTAAGAACTTTTGTGCTATGTAGTGCCTGCATGTTCGAAGCAGATGGCCTTACAAAGTTCTTATCACGAGAAAAACTAGTAAAAAGTAATAAACTAAAAGAAATTACAAATGATGCTACCAATCTTAATTCACTGCATATAAATCTATGTGAAGGTTCTATGTGAAGACACTCAGGAGCGCAATGTGGAAAGTTAGCATTACTCTTCCAACTGCAAGCCTGCAACAAGAATTTTTCCCTTTCTTCTTTCTGGTTTGGAACATAAACACGTTTTATTGAAGGACACAACAATTTCATCAGTAACACATGATGAGCTTTAATAGCTGCATAAATAACAGGAAATGCCCTGAGTCAAGAAGGAATAAAAACAAAACACAACAAAATTCTCTTATAATGTTAAATAATACATTCATTGTGACCCACACATATGAAGGCAGCTTTTAATCTATGTAAGGCATCAATTTTATAGTAGCCTGAGAAATTCAGCCGCACAAATGGCAGCAGTCCTGTTAACAAAAGCTGGTATAGTGACAAGGAATATAATGACTAACAGGATGGAGGCAAATTTCTGCAGATACATGTTCGCTTCTGCAAACTGTGCACGTATGAAAAAGAACAAAAGTTCACTGTACATGGTGTAGTAAAAACACGAGAATTCAATAAAAAACGTGTACTTATATGAAGCAAAGGAAGCAGTCATCCCAGCATACTATGTAACATGCACACAACTAAAGAAATCACCAATCTTGAGCTCACAACTGCCCCGGATTTCTGAGCTACCAACTGAAAAGTATCAGAGGTAGGCACCCCAGCCAACATACATCTGGCACAGGTTGATTTCACTGGTTGCTTCCTGCATCAGAATTAAAAAAAAGAAAAGAAAAACACAGAGAGGTGTTATTGTTCTGTGGCCATACAGAACGATAAGGTAAATTACACGACATTGTATAGTCAAGCTTCCACAGATGACAATAAAGTCTTCTGCTGTTGCCAAAATGACTTTTGTTGCACTTCACACTGGAATGTAGAACATGCAACGAAGCTGCTCCTGACAATTTACCCAGATGAACAGCTCAGTGCCCCTACAGAGGTATAATTCTCACAAAAATAAAAAAAGCTGGGCTGGGACCATTGCGTGACCAGTTCTCGAGTACTGCATTATGTACAGGCCCGGAGCACAGCTGCGTACATATTTTTCTAAGCCACAAAAAAGTTACCAGCAGGACATTAGGTCCAGTGAAGAGATTTGATAGAAACTATCAAGTGTAAGGAGAGTTTGATCTTTAAGCAATGTTTTCAAGCCCAATGTGCGCTTTTGTCAATAGCCAGCAGCACTGCAAGTGCAGGGTTTCATGCTGGCAGGTAGAATCAACATTCCTACCTGGATGAGGGAGTCTACCTGACCCTCGACTGAGAGAGGTGGCCCAGCAGGCTTGTTGCGCCCTCTGTAGATGCCTTTTAGCCTCTGTTCAATGCCGTTTACGTTGACCAGGGCCTGATTATAGAACAACAAATGCATGAGCATACTGTATTTTCTGGTCTATACGTCGCACCCCCCTGCAATTGGCAGTTTTTCCAACTAAAATCAACCATAAGTCGCACTGGTGTATAAGACACATCTGCTGTCCATTTGGTAAGCGGTACAAAAACGTGCCGGGGGTTCTTTCATTAGAGAGTGCAACAAAACTACAAACGTGCGGCGGTTGCCTTGCACAGGTGGTCCTCAACTTTTAAGTGCACTAGCTCTTGATGCCTCGCTAGAGAAAAAGCCACCCTGTTTGCGGATGAAGCCTCAACCTGCCAGCTTCCACCTGCCCCGGTTGGCAGGTGCACAAGTGGAGAGAGGGAAATCCCCTTTTCTTTTGTGCATTAGCGCCAGATGAGTTACCAGCGAAAAAGTGGTGAATTGTCCCGATGAAGGACGAAAACCGGTTTCACAGCAGCTGCAGCGAAGAGGAAAGGAAGCAACCACGTCGCACCAGCTTCGTCTTACACCGTCAGTAAAACCTCATAGGTAACCTATGCGAAGGGTCCGCACATACTGTACTAGCACACCTATGTTGCATCTAGTTTAATGATGTAAATCAAGGGTTACTTTTCTTTGGTGGCTTCATTGAACAAAGTGCTGTTGCAGCTTTGCACCAGTCCGGCATTATTTTTTCGCTCATGTCAAACTGTCTCCCTGCTACCTGGTTCCATTCTTCAGCACAGATTGAATGGCACGCAACTTGAATTTTGCACTGTAGCTTCGTCAACTTGTAGGCAGTGCCATGGCCAGCAAGAACAATGCACGGTGCGTGCTAAGCCAGACAGAAGTGATGCTGAAACCAAGACTTTTGAGAATGTGGCTAGACTGGGTGTGGAGCCCACCACATTCAGTTCGACTGTGGCGAGATTGTGTGATTCTAACTTTGGAATAAAATTTTAGAAATAACTCAATTTTCCCACTTTTTACAGATAATTTTATTTTTAAACAAAGTTACTGGACACGGCAAAAGATGACACATCTTTTTCCATGTCCAGTAAAAGGTGGCGCATCATTATTGACTGTGTATATAGCATGTTACTGTATAAGATGCACTCAGGAAAAATTCAGGGAAAGAAACTGCGACTTATAGACCAGAAAATACACTACATATACACAAGAGAGGGCACATAATCAAAATGTGATACAGGTCCAAGCAATGCGAAATACTGATCTACTAAATACAGCGCACTATTTCTACTTTGATGCTAACAACATGACAAAGTGTGTAACATGCGACATAAACAGTGCACCATTCTTGTTTAGTTTTTTTATTTATAAATACTGCGGTCTTGAACAACAAGACCATTGCAAGTGTGTGCATAATTTGTATAACACCAAAGGACAAAAAAAAAAAAAACCCAACCAATAACCTGACCAACTGATAACCTAGGCAAGCATGTTTGCTGCCTAGTCAAATGAACTCATAGCTTTCTTTGTGTACAACGGCATGCTTAAAGGAAGTGATGCTCTTATCAGATGAAAAAAAAAAAATGATATATTATCAAGAAGAGGCACTAGTATAAGGAAAGTGCTTTGATTACTCCCACTAATTACTCTAAAAAAATACTGCTAAAGCCTGGCTTCCACATTTTGGTGCTCAGCTGTTGGCATATAGGTGCTGCTGCTTCATGCTGATGCAGAGCCAAGAAAGAGAAGGGCAGTATTAACAGGCCTCTCAGCGCTAGCAGTCAATATAAATCACTGCACTGCAGTTCTTGTGAGTGAACTTACTTTTTCATTGATGATTTCTCCAGACTCTGTGGGAACACTCTTTGCACCTCTTGGGGCCTTGCTCCACTCAACAAGAGGGTCATGTACAAATGGTTTCAGCACACTGCGAGAAAATGGAAAGTAAAAACAAATTTACGAGGTGCACTTAAGTCTCCTTACGTGCAGAAACGCGAAAACTGTGCGCGGTCCGCCATCAGCGCCATCTGCTGGGCCAGCGCCGCACATTGGCAGGGGTGTTTTCAGTGGGTGCCGCATGATGGCACTAGGACTGCACGACAAGCACGAAGGCAATTTACCGAAAACGGAGGAAATTTGGTACTCGCTAGATCGCGACATCTGTAATTAACATGCTCGAAATTACTCACGTAGGCCTTAGTACATATCTCGAACTTTTTAAGAACTATGCATTCACTAGACGCGCCTTTATTCAGCTTCAAACATTGAAGCATTGAACATTGAACATTGAAGGCGGAGTGACAGCGTCCCCACTGCCGGCTTTGGTTTCCACCTAGACCCCAATTTTCTTTTCTTATTCTTTTGTTTTCCTATGATTGACAGTTAGAGCAGACACTTTTGCGGACAGCCTCTGTCTACAACATCCGTCCACGCCACTCATGAGCCAAGAAAGGCTTTCACCTTAAAAAATTAAAATTAAAAAGGAAATGATCTCATTAGTTGCTCACCCCGATGCAAAGTGGAGCGCCAATTCACATCATGAGTAAATACAAACCCATTAGAATCGAGCAGAACATGCTTAGAGTATATGTTGCACTTTGAATGTAGTGTTTCAACACTAACCTCATCAGTGCATCCTGCTCGTTGCGCATGATGCGTAATGTGACCTCACATGCTTTCCTGAAAACACCTTCATAGCCGAGGGGTCCCTGAAATTTGCAAAACAACACAGTCAACTGACTGAGCAAGAATGAATGTACGATGCAATGGTGGCATGACAAAAGAGTGCGTACTCAAGGAAAGCACTCTAAATATAAAATGACTCATCAGTGGGGACGCTAAAACGTTATAAACAATTAATGCAGCTCATCCACATGACAGTAAAACTTAGGAGGAGGTCTGAGGTGAGCCTTATACTGCTGACCATACATAATTGAGGTAATAAGACAAGCTCAATGTGAATTCAGGAGGTGGATGCTCAAAACACATGCTTATTATGACAATTTCAGAACGTAAGGTATTGCACTGAATAATTTCCTAATATTCACCAAACATATTAAAATAAAAAAGTTATGTGTTTGTTCCAATCAGTTATTTATTATCCCTGCACTTGGTTGGTTGGTTGGTTTATGGGGTTTAACGTCCCAAAGCGACTAAGGCTATGAGAGACGCCGTAGTGGAGGGCTCCGGAAATTTCGACCACCTGGGGTTCTTTAACGTGCACTGACATCGCACAGTACACGGGCCTCTAGAATTTCTCCTCCAAAGAAATTCAACCGCCGCGGCCAGGATCGAACCCGCGTCTTTCGGGCCAGCAGCCGATCACCATGTCAAGCTGGCTAAGTAGTGTACCAACAAAGATGAAGTTGGCAGAGCAAATACAGCATTTACAAAGTGCAAGCAGAAAATAGTCAGTAAAAAGAGGCCTACAAATACTACAGAGAAAATGCTTTTCAAGCTTTCTGTTCTACCGATGAAACTCCTGCAAGAAGTGTTTTCATTTAGCACTGGCACAGACTACACTGTTTTGAAAATATCACATTAAATACTCAGCTAGTACTTTATCAGACTTTCCACAAATGCAGGTCAAAGGCACCTTTGTACAGCTTGGTTAAAGTGGGGCTTTATAAGTATGTCGTGTGGTCTTCCATATAATATGGAAACAGTGTCTGCGTCGGCAAGAGGAGCTGCTGCTGGGACCCATTAATGCTATCGCATCATACACTTAAACGCAGAGTTCAATATCTCCAAAATTTTTATCTGTTTCTTTGGGGACTCTGACATCCATGCATTCATGCACTGTCACCACTTGCTCAGACCGTCATCCTTTATTCACACTCTTTATGCACACACTTGATTCATATTGCAGCGAAGAAGCACAGACACACAGAGAAGGAACACGCAAAAAAACATGGACGAACGCTGCTCAATGCAGCGTTCGTCCATGTTTTTTTGCGTGTTCCTTCTCTGTGTGTCTGTGCTTCTTCGCCGCAATATGAATCAAGAATGTTACCAACTTGCCCAAAAACGTGTTTTACTCAAGTTTATTCACACTGTTGACATGCTGAGACGCATACCTATTCCAGGCAGCAATTAAGTTCTTTCTAAGAATAAGTTCAATCAATTGGTATGAGCACGTGAAAAAACTCACCATGGCATCAACCATGTTGTGTGTCAGGCGGAAAGGAACCTTCTCGGGCCAGTCGAACGTTTCGCCCTGTCATGAATGCAAGGTCAAGTTGTGAGTTGCACCCTTCAATTACATTCAGTTTTTGCCTCTTGCTATGTACTACAGCAGTCAAGCTAACTGAGGCCAGAGCGCACCCGAGAGGAAGTTCATGCAAAGTAACTATGGTGAGCCAGAAAACATGGAGGAGAGGGTCTCGCCATTGCAAAGATAGGCACAATTCCCTGTAGGCTTAAAAACAGCTGCTCTGGTTTAAAAGAAAGAAGAAAGCATTGGAAAACGACCAGAATGGTGCGCGGCTTTGGAATGACAAAACTGCCTGCCTTTAGTTTTCTAGCGTTATTCAAGACGGCACTCCCTGCTTGCTCTGTAGCAAGTTGGGGGTCGTGGATCCAGCCATAGGTCGTGGATTACGAGCCACGCTGAGTGCAATAGGACACCCACTTTCAACCAGTGCCTGATTCCACTCAAGCGGCCGCAACTGTACACATTTCATTATTGGTTGATGGCAGCAGCCACTGAAATCAACACCAGAATCCTAATACAAGATTTTTTTTTGCTACACACAGCTGCACAAATTGCGAATGTTAGTGCAGCTCAAACAAGTCTATGAGTCAGTTTTTCTATTTACAGATTTCTTATAACACCTCACATCACACGCAGCTATTACAAACCTTCGTTTCTCTGAGCTTCGTGCCAGTCCGCAGCGATGGCGGCTTGACCAGCCAACATCAGCCAATCTAACCTAGCTGAGCACCGTTTGGGATGATGATTGGCACATCGATGGTATTTTCTTTACCCCGTTCTCTTCTCGTCGGTTCAGTTCCATTTCCTTCACTTGCGCCCAAGTGGTCCTGTTCTTACTGTGTGCCGAAACTGCATGCTTGTCATGCGATGTTTGCGTTCATGCGGTGAAGCCTCCTTACATGCGATGGCACCACCTATGATGGGTGTGAGGTGGTAGCAGAGATGCTCCACCGTGAAGCGAGTGAAGGATTTGTGAGGCCCTTACGATTTTGGAGCAGTTCTGCTTCTGCTTCAATGCTCCCGACAGGCACGCAATAAAGCATTGATGGAAACATGAATAACAGTCACTGTCGCACTGCTCACAGGTCAAAATCAGGCAACCATTGCACACTCTTTCCCAAAAATAAATTTACTATGACGCAAGCAGTTCTTGACAGTTTTCTTGGACTTTCAGATACATAATTCGAACATTTCTTTCAGATAATTCGAACATTTTTTCCAGTACCTTGCTCTGCTGCATTTTTGCAGAGCTAAGAAAGGATGCAGTCTAGCACAGTGACGTTCACTGCCAAAAGAGGGTCACTGACATGGCCCCTTCCTGCCTCTTTTTTTCCTATTCTCTAATGCAAAGAACATCAAGAAAATTTTCACTCACTAAGCAACCTAAATGAAATGTACAAGGGCTTCTCTGAGAAGAACTGCAAAATAAGATCATTTTATAAAATAAACTTCAGGGCTGTGGAATGGCTACTGACCACACCTTCATTATTACCACTCCTCTAATCTGTTCCATTGCAGGAAGGAGTACTGCTGAAAATTATTTCCCTACAATACGTTCCCTGTCCTAACATAGAGAAAAATTCTCATGCAGCATTATGGTACAACTTGACTTTGTTTTCTGCCTCATGAGCGTCCTAGAAAAGGCCTCCAAAATGTGCTCATCATCTAGCACTCTGACAAACGCCAGTCTCAGATTTCTCCTTCACTCCATTCTAGCCCACAGAAACTGACCAAAGATGAAATCCAAAGATTTGAGAACGGCTCATGCCTTGTTGAAGAGGCAGTTGAAGTCGACGTGCACAGCATCGCCACATGAGGCATCAAACAGTATGTTCTCGCCGTGCCGATCGCCCAAGCCCAGGATGAAACCAACAATGCTCATGACAGCTACCGTTTGGGCATATGACTGTCTCGCGGTGTACCTGAAAGATCCAGACATAAATATGTGAGTAAAAGCTATCACAGCATGCCATTACACAATCTGGCATTCATGTGTTAATATTTTATAATATGGATCTTATCTAGAGAAAAGCTTGCGCTCTGGCAGTTTTGTATCAGAAACAGTTTGCAAATGTTCATCACAATGTGTAGAATGTAAAAAATGCGGATTATCTGGAAAGTCTTTTTGGCTTAGCTTGCACATCCTTTGGCTGCCTACAAGAGAGGATTACACTATGCATATACGAGTCACAGCTGTTGCTTTTGTCAGCTTGATCATCAACAAGACTCCGCTGAATGACATGTTATGAAGTGTTGGCACTGAGTACATAGTAGCTAAGCAGCCCAACCAGCAGATCAATTGAACAGTTTCCAGAAATTAATGGCCAAGCTGCAAGTGCAAAAAGAAATGCAAATGAAATGGTCATAGTTTGGTTCTGGTTTATGGGGTTTAACGTCCCAATGCGGCCCACACTATGAGAGACGCTGTAGTGAAGGGCTCCAGAAATTTCGACCACCTGGTGTTCTTTAATGTGCACTGACATCGCACAGTCGTAGTTTGCTTAGAGGCCTTTGACACATAGGAGTAAGTGTGTGCTAATCGACTTAATTGTGCAATAACCTCCTCTGAGAACTACGTTAACACATTTTCAGTACACATGATTAGTATGGTAGGCCATATGCATGCACACTTCCCACGTCCCCAAGCTCCAGAAACATGCCTAAATTTGAACAACATTTACTTCATGTGACATGTGATAAAACTCGGCCAAAACTCGCCAAATGCTAGCACCCCCCCTCCTGCAATTTTAACCCTACATATTTGAAACAAATTTTCGTTCCCCTTAGAGTTTAAATAATTGAGAATCAACTGCACTGAAAATGTGCTCCAACCACGCCGTCTGGCAGACTGATGTGCAAATGATGAGCGTGCATTACGGTGTGGTAGCGCTGAATTGCTCATCTGTTCATGACATGGTTCGGAGCATGATCTGCAGACTGTGTAAACGGTATTGGGAACGTGCGGTGTGCCACGTACACCTGCAGTTTGGACATAAAGAAGCATGACTCTTGACTTAAATACAAGCTAATATTATTACTTGTGGGTGGAACATAGCAGAGGGCTAAAGTAACGATTTTCAAAATTAGCGATTTTGTTATTCAAGCCAAATTATCTTGATATATGATTTTTTTTGAGGCTGTTCGATTATTCAGAACGCTGAGTCCGAAAAATTGGTCAGCAAATGTTTTCAATCTGATGCTTTGGTCTCATTAGCATCGAATGTATTTTCCACTCTTTTCAAATTCAAATTAAGGAGAGTTGACCATTGATTAATTGTGACTAGTACTCACCAGGCGGTTGGGTCCGGGAAGTTCTTGTGGAACCATTCGACAAAAACAGGGGGGAATCTCGGAAGGAACTTCTCCTTGAATATGGCGAGTTTGTCCCTGCATATTGAACACACCGAGGTAATAAATGACGCACATCGTCGAATAGAGTATCTGTCAACTAGCCTGCCCCCAGAGGCATTACATAGCTGCTAGCAGCCACCACCATCTTTTAGTCTCTACGCTACGAAACAGTCAGCTCTGGAGGAAAAGTGAGCAGCGCCAGCAGCATGGACTGCGTTGTAGCATGTGTGCCATGCATTGCAAAGAGACCTTGTGCTCTCATTACCAACACACTAGACAGCATGCTTAATGTCTTTTTGAGAGCTAAAGCTAGAAACTCTTAGGTGAAGCTGGTTAATTTGTCCGTTTATTTATTGCAAAGCAAACCTGGAGAGTGAAAAGTGCACCTAACTGAACAAGGAGTATTAACAAAATTCATATAGCTTTTTTCATTTTGCTTCAGATCAAAAGTAATTCTTAGCTTGATGCTAATTTAATCAATAGGTGCTGGGAGTTGCAAGTCATGTTCTGCTTTCAGGCTGAGGACAGGAAAGCGGTCCATGAGGTCAGATGCAAAAACTATGTTTGGATCGTACAAGAATGCGAATTTGTAGCAACTGTCGTATTTTAGGCTCAGAACAGTACTGATTCTCTACCTCGCAAAAAATTGGTTCATCGTAACGCAAGAAAGCTGCAAAAAAATTAAGACTTGCCTAATAATTACTTTTCATGCATGAGGAATACCAATGATTGCTGCAACAAACTGAACAGTCCCAATTTTATCATTCCAATTTTATCATTACTTCTCTTTGCTCACTATAAACACACAAAAGGTTCCCATTTTCTTTAGCTGTATTACAGTAAATTCAATGCCATGTCTGCCACTAGGCTGTTCTCCAGCACCTCATGCAGTCATTTCTACTCCTTGCGTGTGAACAAAGCTAGATGCTAAAAGAAAACAACAGGGGACCTGTGACAGCAGAAAAGCACTTACACAGTAAATGCATTCATAAACTGAATGAATTAATATAGTATCTCCAGCGAAAACTTGTGGCTCACAATACCACTTTTATTTTTTTTAATGCACCATCTGTCGCTGCTGTGGCAGTGAAATGATCACTGCCTGCAGAATACACCAACTGCTCGAAAGAACAGAGGCGTCTGACATGCTTCCATGACAACATGCTTCTTGAATATTATCGTGCCATTTGATGCTTGCCGCCCAATGCCACATTTCACACGAAAACAGCTCAGTTTGTAGATTTTACACAGACCCAACACCAGCTCATGTCACCAATATTTGCCACAGACTTTTTTCATAAACCATATTCAAACCGTTGTTAACACAGGAGTGATCCCACATGGTTTTCAAGTACAGCGGTGGATATCATTGTCTCGTGAGCCACTCATGCAACTGCAGTCAACAATGAAAATAATTATAGCCTGGTTGTGGAATGAGAAGTAAACCTAATTTGCAACTACGGCATGTTATGCCTACACACATGCATTGCCTACCTCTCCGTTTCTTTTCTTTCTTTCTTTTCAAATCTATGAAATCCACAGCAAGCAAGAAAGGCACATATGTAGACCTGTCTTACCTGCTTTAATGCAGTGACGGCACCAAGAGGAGGCGAGGGGTGACTAAAATTTGTCGGTCTACACCAAAAACTTGCCTAGCACATGAGACTCTCACCACTGCATTTTGTTTATTTTATGTTTATCTGGAACAGTGCAACTAAAGCACTGTGCCTGCCTAAAATTTGACTCGCCCCTCCAACTACTTTACTGTGCCACCCCGTGCGAATATCCCGATGCTGTCCCCGTTTACATGTAGTACTTCTCTGCTAGCGCATTTAGGTCCACATACAATGACTTGCAGTACATGGTTCATGTATAAGTAACCTAACACAATACGCACTCAACACTAGCAGCCAGGTCAGGCATCATGTCCTTTATGTCTTTGCCAGGCACGAGAATTCCCTTTTCCCGGTAGATGCGGTTCAGGATGAACCGAAATCCTTGCAGGTCGGGGATCCATTCGATGATGCCGCACTCTTCATTCAGGGGTACCACATTCTGGGTTCAGAGGGGGCATGCAGAAAGCGAAGGAGATGTACAGAAATGTACGGAAGGATATGTAAAAGCTGAAACAGTTTGTCATCAGTCACAATCCACTAGCTAGTACGCAGACGATTACAAAAGGTGTGCGAATATAAAATTTTTGGTTGTGAAGCAACTACAAATAAATAAAAGCGGTTATGAATAAAATATTTTCTGATAATTTAGAATAATTTCGAATCACAGTACAACCAGTTCAAACTAAGGATATGATTTTCCACAAAACATAGCTACGAAAAGAAACAAATATATTGCAAACAAATTTTATCTTCCCCATCATAAGCATAATTTATTATAACTTTAAGGACTACCAGGCATTCAATAAGAGTGCGGCAATCCTGTAGTAATTTTGAAAAACTTTATTTTGCAGAGTAATACCTTGTTAACAATTAATCGTATAACAATTACAATTATTCAGATAAGAACTGATTTCAATAAAAAAAAAAGTCCAATAACATGACAAAGGAGCTTAGTGAATGCTGTTAAAAAGCACAGTAAGGTGTCCAGACACCTCCTTACTGGAGGAGTGACATCAGTGGCCGTTAACTGGAATAGGAAACGTGGAAGGCGCTACTTACGAAATTAAGCAAGATGGCTCGTAAAACGGACACAAGGGCAGCAAACTGAATGGCAATACAAGCGGGAGCACAAACCCTCACAATGCCTGAAGACAAAGTGCCTGAAGACAAAGTGTTGGCAGCGGTATGCCACCTCAAACGCAGAGCTCACGACACATAGCCCGCTTGCCCTAACATATCGATTTCGCCGGACTTCAAACCCTGTGATGGACTCAACTTCTATTGCGAACTGCAGGAGCAAAAATGAAACCAGAGCATTAGATGCTCCAGCAGACAGGCCACACTGTGCACGCTGTGACTGCAAGGGCTGGCTTCGAGCTCGATATTTCTGTCATACCAGATATATTGTCTGTGGCCCGGGTGGAAATATCGTCTTGTCGTCTGTGGCCTGAGATAGTAGTTTCTAGATTATAACTGACAAGAACTGAGAGAGATCAGAGTGGTCGTCGCAAAACAATTGCAGCAGTGCACATGGACTGCAACTTCGCCAGTTTCTCTATCCTCCACAAGCCGGACCGCTTCCGTGTGCGTCGTGTCTCTTATCATAGCTAGCGATCTGAAACGAAAGGATCGCTGCCAGTCAGGATCACCAGCCAGCTGACAACTGCATTGTGGCATGATGCAATATGTGCCGCTTGGTGATGCATTTCATTTTCCAACCTGCGAGGACCCATAGTGGCTGCACCGCAGTCGCTCTGATGGCCGCGAGCGCAATGATGCATTATGCAAGGCCTAGTGGTAACGCAATTGATACTATAATGAAACAGCAAGATTACTTATGTGATAAGTGTAACTACTGGTGTTTGGAAATGTTGCGATGTTTTGCCGCAAATTCAAATGAACACGGAATTTGTAATTTCTGGATGTTTAGGAGGTTTGATTAGTATTAATAGTAGAAAATCTAATTGAATAGTAAATACTGCTCACAAACTATTCGAAGTTTCGAATATTCGCACAGCCCTACTATTTACTCCAAATCAAACTGACCATGTTTTAGAAGAGCAAGAAATAATCAAGAGGCAATCCTGCTGCCACATATGCACGAGGTAGATGTTCTGGCAGCATGGAGTAAAGACACATGCTAACACACATGCTAATTAGAAGTATGTGAGACACAACATACGTAGGTACGAATGTGCAGCCTTCGCCTAAGGCCCTCGGCACTTTTCTTCAGGTAACGGTTCATGAGGTTGTTGAACTCCATAAGCCGACAGTCCTTACGCAGGTCATCCTGGACAATCAAAACGGGCGTTAAATGTGAAACACTTCCATTATACAAGTTTGTAGGCACAAAAACGCTGCCCAGATAATGAACTATGAGCTTCGTTTTTCAACCTTGCTTGAAAGTGCTTTGTTGTGGGCCAGGGCTTTGCACGATCATAAGCCACTGATCTATGCTTTCAACCATCTTTGCTGCCTGCGTAACGTCCACAGAAGTGTGAAAAGTACAGCCTTGCTCCATAATGAACAATCATAAAATTTTAATAGGCTTACATAATGTGATAATAAATGTTTGGTAGCCCAATATAAGCTATAGCCAAAAAAAAAAAATCATAGCAAATTTTTGCTGCAAGTATATCTGAATTTGAGAGCATAAATGTTTAAAAAAAATGCAATGAATGATCTCTGCCAGAGAAGACTACCGCATCCCACATATGAATGGCATGTTTAGATGCCTTACAGAAATAAGTGAGCTGGAAAGTCAGTGAAGCCAGGGCAACAAACCTTTGGTTTCAGCATCATAGCATAATTTTTGCCGTCACTGCCTTTTACGGTGATCTTCTTTGGCTTCTGAAGTGAAGACAGCACATCAACCTGTAGTCAGAATATAATAAAAGATCTATATATAGTACATGGACGAGCTGCTCATAATGTTTACAAAATTTTCATGCACGCATATATGCACACATGAAAAAAACAAAACAAAAAAAACTCGAGTCCAAGGAATCCATGATGAGAGCGAACTTTCTACAGCAGAGCACAAGCCCACAATACATATGTTGTGCTGCTTCCACCTATGGATGAACTGTCTGAAAATGAGTCCTTCAATGCAAACAAGCAAAAAAAAAAAAAACTACTCAGCTGCCACTCAAGTGGATTAAGTGAGCGATGCAGAACTCCATAACCTAGAAAACTACCTGAATTGCTTTATTCTGTCAGAGTGAGCACATAAACTGTCATAAAATGCTCGCTCAATCAGCTTCTTGCTATAATATGGCTATCAGAAGCTTAATGGGAGACTTCACATTATTCTTATTCAAGTACAACAAAGTTGGAAACTTTGAAAATGTTACCTACTTTGTACTACTGAAAGCAGCTCTAAGCTTGCGGAAACAGAAAGAAACAGCACTCATTCCATGACAAGAACAAAAAGCAAATGCAACACCACAAAATTAACAACTCAGCAGATTGGAACCGCTATTTATAGAAATCAATAAGCAAATTTTAGCACACAAATTTTTCTCCCACTAAAATCAAACAACAAATAAAAATGAAGCGACCTTAGAAAAAAGAAAGTGCCGCATTTGTGCATAAAGTACATGCTTTTGTTGTGATACATCACTAAAATTCCTTACTTTTCAAATCACTAACACCATGCAATGCTATGTTTTTGCCATTCAGCCAATATGATGTATTTATCAACAACACAAGTTAGTTGTTGATTTAGCAAGGTGTGTAAGTTCTGTTTCCAGAGCAGAAGTTCTGCAGAGGCTAATTGGCATCTTTGGTCTGTGCATCAACTCCACAGTTTAATATACAGAAGGTTAAGCTTCCATGCTGCGGAGCCCTATAAAGTTTGCAGCAACAAGGAAATCATCAAACCCATCACACGTTGGACTGCAGCACATACCAGTGAGGTCAAGGATGGTTGAGACTAATAAAAAACAGAAAGAGAGAGAGAGAGAGAGAGAGAGAGAGAGAGAGAGAGAGAGAGAGAGAGACCGAGAGAAAAGACAGGAAGAAAAAAAATAGGAAAATTTTTTATAAAATAACCCCTAAAAAATGTAAAATTAGCTGAACTGCACAATCAGGGGCAATACTTAACATCATGATGCATAAGGCATTCCTGACATCAATCGTTCCTTTGTGCAGCTATCCCATATGGTTTATGGTTTCCCAAGGAGTGACTGCATTCTTGGCAATTTTCACCATACAACTGAGGCAATGAAATACTGACGGCTTGAACAAAGGCATGGCCAAAACAGGTTGATGGCAGGAAACCCAACACTGAATGCCCATTTCATTGTGGCTGAGGTTTCTGGGAAGCAAAATGTTATCTCCATTACACGAAGCAATCCCACATGACCTGCAATTATTTTCTGTTCATTAAACATTTCTCGTCCCACAGTTCTCATTCTTCAGAACTGCAAGAAATGTATAGTGGGATCATACTATGTCTCCACGAAACAAGGAATGTGCCAGATAAACAAGGATATTTTGTCAACCTAGAGTGGCTGCAAGCAGAGCAGCAAAATACTGCATGGCGTGCTTCGGCCAGAGTAAGAGAAAAAAAAAGGGGGCCTACCCGGTCGTTGATGGAAACCAGGTGAACGGGTGTTTGAGGGAATGGCTTGTGATCCCTGGGTGTCCCGCTGCTGGGGAGAGACACCGAGGTTGCCGACTGCAGAGGCAGCAGGATGCGGCTGAAGTTTCTGAGAACATGGCAATGAGAGTGAGTTTGTGGACTGCACGGCTGCATAGTAAAAGAAATCAGCTTTCATTTTTATCACGTCTGTGCATGTTATTGAAAACTCCATAGCTACCTCTTCGAAAATGTCACAGACCACATACTTACTTGCGAGACATGAAACTTCGCCCAAGATATGACGGCGTCATCAGCTTCAACAGCCTGATGCCAGTGGACTGACTTCTTTATTGTGCCAATGCCACTGACCACTTTGTTAATCATCACTTAGGCAACATCACTATGGCAACCATCAGCAATAAGCAGTGCAGAAGAGAGTGGGACTAACAATTGTTTATTGTTTGTTTATTGGGGTTTAACATCCCAAATTGACTAAGAGAGAGAGAAAACTTTTATTTGAATTGAGGAAGGTTGCTCGAGCAACTTGGGTGGCACCCCTAGTCCAAGGCGCCACTGGCTTTAGCTGACTGACGGGTCTCCTGGTCAGGGCCACCTCCCACTGCTCATATGTCGGGTTGGATACAGTTAAGTGTTTTGGTTATGAGGGATAGCATGATGAAGGGCTCCGGAAATTTCAACCACCTGGGGTTCTTTAACGTGCACTGACATCGCATAGTACACGAGCCTCTAGAATTTCACCTCCATCGAAATTCGGCCGCCGCGGCCGGGATCGAACCTGTGTTGTTCGGGTCAACAGCCGAGCACCGTAACAACAATGAAAGACCAATAAAGCACAAAACGTAACCAAGATTAATACATATCTGATCACTCAGTGGCCTGATTGGACAGTGTTCGAAATTATTTGAACGGATGACAAGCTGCTAATGAAAAAACATGGACAATAGGAGAGAACAGCATGAACTGCGCATGTCCGTGCTGTTCTCTGCAGTTGGCCACGTTGTTTAGTGCCGTGCATTCCTGATTTCAAAGTGCACCGATTACAAGCTACTATGTGGATCTCAACACACAACCAGTGTGAAAAGCTGTGCTAGCTTTGGCGGCGTTACACAAAGAGTACAAAACGGAGCACAGCCATGCTCTCCCAGGAGGAAACTCACGACTGCTCCAGCATCTTGTGCAGGTCCTTGACCTGTGCTGAGATCAGCAGCACATGTGTCTCCCCAACAGGGCGGTTGCACAGCTCGAGCAGCATGTCACACAGGGCGAGAGTGTCATTCAGGAACTTGGACAAGCTTGAGTTCTGCTGCCGTGCCGACTGGAACACCTCCTTGCAACGCTGCACCCGCATTGGGTACGAGGACTGCACAGGTTTAATGACCACATTCACAGGTTAGCCGGAATTTGATCACTGCTAGCAATACTAGCCTTAAATGTACCATTGCATTGCCTCTGTGGGCCACAGCCAAGCAACAATGAAACCCCGTCAATTCAGACTCACTCAATTCGAACTTCCAATTTATTAAAATCACTATCTTGCTACAGTTGGGATGTGAACCGCCACTTTCAGCTGTCAAGCCATGGCTGAAAAAAATCAAGTCTGGTGCAGTATGCTGATCAAACTTCATGGAAGGAGTAACATAGGGGCGCTCCAATACAGTCAGCTCTCGACAGTGCTATAAGCATCAAACACTAGGCTTTGTGTAATAGTCTTCCCTCTCCCTTTCTCTCCCTCCTGTGTTAGGAGGCAACACCACCTCATAAAAGAAGCTTGGTGTTCCTTTTTCTCCGGATGGAGCTCATCCTACCAATTGTCATCTCACTTCTGAATTACACACAGGTTCAACACAGACAAATGGGGTGAAAATAAGAAAACCGATGGGCATCAGCAGTGGAAGGAACACGCAACTGATCTTGCAATAACTGGGCATTTATTCTGCTTTATTAGAGATGTTCACAACTGCACAAAATAAAACCCCTCCTTTTACCCACATCGTATTCATCTTTTCAACTAAACAGCAAAGCATCACATTTTGGGAAGTAATTTATAATTTTTGCACACGTAACAAAGAAAGAAAAGACATGAGGGACATAAGCGGAACTAACGAGTTCCACCAAAAATATGTGTCATATTAGTCTTATTCGTAAGCGTGGATGTATAACTAGACACAAATGCTAACACGCATGATGAACCTCTCATGTATTTTTGAAAGTTTGAAAATGCTGTTTAAAGCCTGAGATACCTTAGGAAATTCGCAGTAGGAAAGCTAACAGCATGACTGTTATGAAGTCAGCTGGTGGCCACGGTTGCAACCATAGTATGCAGCAGTGTTCCTGTTCCTAGCCAATGCCATCCACTGCTTGCTACTGATGAATATACTCCAGATGTGAAGGCACATCAGCAATCATATTGCGAGCATTTGACCATTTAGGGCTATCGATTCTGTAACCACAATATACACTGTGCAATTTGAGCACCAGTGATTAGCATATATAGTTGAGTACAATTCAAGAACGAAGTGAAAAATGGTCCTCAAAAAAGGCCCTGTAACCCTATTTGTCCTGTCATTGTGGACAACCACCTTACACACTAACAAGCCCAAGGCAGATGACTGTAATGTCATGACAATAGGTCGACACTGCTGGTTAAAGGGCCTCCTTTGAAAAACAGTTCCCACTTCATTCTTGAGTTCTATCAAACTGCAGCAGTTTTGTTGTGGAACTGCAATTAAGATATAAATTTACTGTGCAAAGATGGACACTGGCATGTATTTCTTCCAGCTCTTGAATTTTGCTTTCACAAACTTCCATGAATTTTTCTATAAAATTCTGACTACTCAATTGTTTTGAAGACTTTTATAAAGGCAGCAGCATTTATCAACATAATAATGCAGACAGGTCAGGCCAGAACTAAAGGCAGAAGCCGAAACAGATTAAAAAATTGACAGCAATGCTCTAAGGATTGACCAAAGTAGAGTAGACTAACCTTGGATACTGCGATCATCATCCACACTGCCTGTGGTGCATACGTAGCCAGCAGCCGAGCAATGATCTCCTGTGTAGGAAATGCCAGAGAAAAAGGGGCAAGGAATGCTGACAAGGGAACCCATGAGCTCCACACCACAAGGGGCGAGACCACATGCATACAATAGCCCTACTCTCAGCCTTAGGTGAACCTGAGCAATTCGAAAATTAATAAATGAACAATACATAAGCAAACACCTTCAACTTTGCTGCGACCCGCTCGTGTGAGTGGCAAATCCTGGAGATGAGTTGTGGCAGCGCGGTGAAGAATAAATACGGTGGGAGCTGGTTCAGGAGTGTGTCCAGCACCTGGGAAAACATGGAAGGGAGGCACATATGGGTATGTCTAGAAAAAAAAAAAAGAAAAGAACATGCATACATATGAACGAGATGCTTCTGTAAATTATTTCTTCAGGTAAAGGGTTCTCAAATTGGGTTCTGTGGAACCCCGGGGTTCCTCGTAATGTTTTTTTTTGGGCTTTCCCGAGCACCTAAATCCATGCACACCTTAACCCCATCTTTTCTTTACTAAGTTTAATTTGTGACTAAATCACACTGTAATTGCTGATTGCAGACTTCCACTGTACATACAGCCAGCCAGACATTATTAATTGAATATGGGCATTTCTTGAGCTGCCATGTAAGTAGTAGTGAGTGGTTTAATAAAACATAATAAATGGAAGGAAAAGATTCTTGCTGCTACGGAAAGCACCTGAGCTGGGGCAGCGGAAATAAAATATAGCAGGCAGGCAGTGTGTAGAAATGAAATGAAAGGGGTGAGAGGACAGTTAAAAAGGACAGGGGGACTGCCATGTATCTGCATAAACCTTTTTTGTATGCATGTCAGGCACAAAGGATTGCAAGCCATGACATGTGGGGTCCCTCAGCACCTTTAAAAACATGCTGGCATTCCCCTGAGGCCAAAATGATTGAGATCCCCTGCATTAGACGATTCTAGCAGACTGATTTAGCTATGGTTCTGAGCAGTTCTTAGCATCTCACAGTTATCTTCATGTTTGGAAACTTTGAAACAAATGTGACATCAAACGATGACTGAATAGTCTATCTGAGAAACAATCTCATCTGCCAGTGGATAAATGCACTTGGTCATGACTTACAATGATGCCAATACTGTTTACCACAAAGTAAGTTACCTATATAGCTATCACTGTAATAACTATCACTACCCAGCGCAAGTGTTGGCACTGTGAAAATCGCAATGCAATCAACTGACTCGCATAAAGGGAAAGCAGCAGTGAAAAAAATAAAGTCCCATGCACACCCTGTCGGTCATGGTCTTGAGGTATCCTTCGAGTTTGCTGAGCTCTGGCGGAACGCGACGTGCACGTCCCATCTCGGCCACCTGGGAGCCCAGGTCGAACCAGATGGACAGCATACGTGGCATGGAGTGATACATGTGCTGGCAGCCGTAACGCAGGGATTCGCCGTAATGCCGCACCACATGCACCATCGTGTCCCTGCAAGCGAGCAAAAGAAAAAAAAACACATTGCCAAACCCATGCTGGTTCAAAGCATTTGTACTGTTGTGTAGAATGCATATCAATGCACAAGTAAAGCTTTATGAACTAAATTTTTACCACAGCAATAATGGCACTATGAACATGAACAAACAGGGATAGAGCACCTGAAAGGTGCTTTTTATGCTATGGAAGATTAGCTGGCAGCCGTTTTGAGTGCTCTGAAAAAATTTTCCAAGGAATCTAGGACAGATGAGCTGCATGTCACATCATAATAAGTTTTTCACAATGACACCACACCTAGGGTGGCGGGAATACTGCAAGAAAGAGGCTAAGGCTCCATATCAGTTACTGTGCCTTTTGTTTGTTCTCGGAGAAGGTCCCACAGCATTCACAAAAGTGGGTGATCAAAATGGCTCCATTTAGAATGACACACTGGGTGAGATCTATAACAGACAAAACCTCTTTTAATGAATCATGCCTCCTATCGGCTGAAAAAAACTTCTATGAAGAGGGAAAAATGTCTCTGACAAAGAATTCCTAGCTTAAACTGTCAAGTCTTGCTCTATAGGTCTTGAAGCTGCAACACTTAACCAGATCATAAAGCTGATACTTTTTGAACTATTGCATTCTGCAATATTAAATTTTCTCACAACGCACTCAGCCGTACTTAGAAAGGTGCCTGCAAAAAATGATCAAAACTGTGAAAAAAAAAAACCCTTCAAACTACCGTAAGGCACAGAGTGGAATAAAGGGATATGCTGTGGTGGTGCACCACAGGCAAGTGTAGATAAAGCCAATGCACATGCTCCAAGGAGACTGTGCGTGCATGTGTGTGTTTTTCTTTCTGTGGCTCCTGTGCTCAGAAAATTTTCAAACTCGCAGCACAAACAGAAGCAAAAGTAAATGTACAAAAGGCAGCTGCCTAGCAACACAGGCATTCAACCTTCTAGGAGCTTGGGAACACCTAGGCAGGAAGTGCTCGTGAACACAGTTTGAAAAACCACGTTGTGTTCCATCTGCGCAAAAATCTCCACGTGAAGAGAGAAAGGGGAAGGCCACGCACGCTTTCTTCTCTGGCTTCTCGTTGAGGGGCAGCATGGTGTCGCAGTACTTGGCAAAGTGAAACAGGCCGTCCTCCCAGGTGGTGCACGCCCGGGCCGCACTCTTGTAGAGGAAGGCTAGCCGCGTGCTCTCCACGGCTGCGGACTCCTCACTGTAGCGTGCCAGGAGCAGGCGTGCCTGGGTGGCAAAACAGCCAGCCTCCCTTTGCATTTCCTTTCAAAAGAGCTAATAGTAGTGCGCAACGCTCAAGCTCTGTTAGCAACCGCTGCCTATTGCAGGGTGCGGAGAGGCACAGGAGGGTTAAACATCAGCAGGCTTATGAGTGCGAGCAGATGATGAACTGACACTGCATGAAAAAAAAAAAGGAACTGATGGAAGGTGTACACAGATGCGCCATCTGATGGCACAGAGTGCAAACTATTTAGTGTGTTCTTTACTATCAAAACGACAGAAAAACAAGACATCAACCACATGCACCATAACAAAAACTTAGCCCCAAAAAAAGGCACCAAAAGTATGCAGCAATGACTGTTTTTATGGTACGAATGAGACAGTTACTGCAGCTTTCATTTCCTTTCCTTCCCTTTCTTCATAACGACCTCATCACCTGATCACTACTACGCATTATATGGCAGCGGTGCTGTCGAATGCCAAATACAGCCTGTGAATAAGGTATGTGCGTGAGATAAATAACTGACTTAAGCATATAAAATAATGATTCACTTTCCTGCAATGCGGCCACCCAGCTAAACAAACACTTACACGGCTACAAGTCAGAGCATAGTACATGGCAAATGCAGAACTTTAAGCAGGAAATGAGATTTGAGTCTCCAGTTAATCACTCCACACTTCTGTCACCAGTGTGTACAATGCTCAAGGTCCCTGCCTTGTGCTATAGATTAATTCTGAAATTTGGAAAATTGACGTACGGTCACTGTTTCAGAAACAGCATGAAATGGGGTTAGAAAATGAGCAAAGTAAACAAGACAGCTGCTGCCTCGCGACCACTCTGAGTAAGTGACTATCTTGCTTGCTCTGGTGGTAAGCAAGCTCACCCTTTAGTGACATTGTTTCTGCAACAATGGGCCATGTGCACCTTGTTTCTGTAACAATGGGCCATGTGCACCGTCCTTTCAGAGACGACTGTGCACACACTATAACAAGATGCACCACATATTAACAGCAATGTATATTTACTCAACAGTCAATATGGATCTTCCGCATACCTTGGCGTCTTTTCAGTGCTCAGTTGAAGAAATAATCCACACCAAACATCAAATTTCCACAAGCCCTGCTCAGCCTTGTGCTAGCAAAACATCTGCGTGCACAGTGGCCAAAACAGTCTGCACATAGTATTTCTTTAGTCATACTGGGTAAAACAGCGTGAACAGCATAAATTTTACCACAGTTAATGTGTTATTCTTAAAAGCAGCCAGCAAGAAGCCAACCTTTGCACATGCGAAGCGTTCTTCAGGGGTGGACGAAGAATCACTGCCGCTGTCCGAACTGCAGCTAGGAAAATGGCGCTCAATGCCACGGTGGAGTTCCGCAAGGGCTCGTTCCCTTTCACCCTGTGAGAGCAGCATTTTTCAGTTCTTCAGTATCACTGGTTTGTTATCTGCAAGTAATAAACTGCAAAAACCTACGATCAACTTCAGTTTACCTTTGCCCACAGCCACTTGGCTTTCTCAAGGAAGATGTCGGGCAAATCACACCCCTCAGTCTCCAAGAGACAGCTGTAGGCCTGCTGCAGGTGCCCATTCCTGGTGCAAGCAAGAAGGGAGAGATCCCATGCCTGTGGCAAAACTCTGTGGTTTGAACACAGTTTTCTGTCTACGCAACCATATCCAATGGTTCTGATGCAAACATTTGCAACCCCACTAGGATCTGCACAGACGTTTCCAGGGTCCACGAAAAAAAAATCAGAGAAATCACAAAGCCAGACAGAGGCATGCGCATGCCATTTGCAAGAAAACTGTTACAATTTGTGCCCAGAGTGTATCGCAAGTCATCAAACTTCACAGCTTTATATGCAATTGCAGAAGTAAGGAAGTAAATCGCATGTTCAGGAATTTAATAGATGTCTTTAATTATGAAATGTTTATGCTTTAGGCCTATCTAAGTACACTCATGAGATAGTTCTAGTTACTTCTTACACTATTCGAAATGGAAACTGTTTGAATCATTAGATCCACAAACTAAGCCAATCACTGCAACATGAAATAAACTGAGGTGTTGAAAGGTATAAGAAAAGATTATGCATGCTGAAAGCAGTCAAGAAATGCAGGAATCAATACTAATGCGAGGTGTGCCAAATGAATCAATCCAAAAGAGCCTGAACACAATGTTAATAGTCTTGATGTCTTTACCAGAATGGCCATAACATTTGGCATTGTGCATTCTAAAGAAATCACATTTGACTTCGATTAATTCTACCCCAGTGCAACATGCGAGATCAGTTTGTATTATTTGGACTTCAAAGTAAGAAATTAGGCAAATTAAGCTTTTGATCACTTAAAATATTTGTCACGTTCCTTGGAACTGGGTGCTGTAGAGCCATATTGCAATACCAATACACAGAGCAACATCTGGTTGCCATTATTTGACCCTGTCTTCACAGGAAAAAATAACATTCTCAAACTTGAAGCACAGCTTTAAGTTAAATCATGGCTGGCACAAAGACGTGGACCTAAAAGGTGCTCACTGCCTTGCCAGCTTGGCACTCTGCAGCCAACACTTGGCCAGCTCTGTTTGGAGGACGTCCTCCAGGTCATGGTGCTTCTTCCTGGCAATGCTCAGCAGTGCCCGTCGCACATTCCACAGCGGCTTCAGCAGAAGTGGAGAACACTGCGTGACATGGTTGACACGTCTCTTGCTCACAAGGTGCAAAACTAAATACAAGTTCAGTACTCCAGTCACTGCAAGAATGACATTGTGACCTCATTAACTGAGGCTTCACTTCGCCTGCAAGGTGTGTGCTTGTTTCGGAGGCCTACGGCTCAAAATTAGTTACTGTGGTCAGAGGACACAATGTGTTCCTATGTTCTTGTGGAGAACTACAAATGCCTCTTGTGATGCGAACTAAAGAAAGCACAGCTTTAACAGCTGCACAGAGAAATAGATGTAAGCAATTCAGGTAGCCACCAGACTGCAAGACTGACTACCAGTGATGCAAAGAGCTAATGTAGATGTAATGAATGGAAAAGCTACACTTCCAGACTGGATGTGCTTGGATATTACTTGACAGCATTTCGAAGTTTAAAACATAGATGGTATTAAATGTGAATGCGATCAAGAACTGTAATGAGGAAGTAGTTACTCATTGGCATCCACCGAAGCACAGCCATATGGCTAAGAATGAAAGCTAGACAGCTTCCACAGAAACTCTGTGGTAGCTTCTCTTTGTAACCCTATGGCTGCACTTAGGGTGTTTTGAATATTTAGAAATTCTCAAATACCAATTTCTCGAAATGAAATATAATACCAATTTCTCGAAATGAAATATGAACCGAATATCAAACGCATTTGATTCATATTTGTAATTTCGAATATTCGCACACTCCTAGTTATAACACAAGTCAAGCACATTCCACTCACCTGAACAAGGCCTTCACGAGCTTTCCATACGTCAAGCAGCGAAGTAAGCATAGCCTGCTTTTCATCGCGGCTACAGTCGGACTCCATGTCGACTAACAGGCGGAAACCCTTCTCCACCTCGGTCAAAATGTGCAACCTGCAAGACACAGTACGCTAAATGATGCGTACCACAATCCAACACTGTGGCTCGCAGTACTTTTACATGTTAACTTAAATTGCAAAACTCAAAACTATAAGAGTTACAGCCACTTCAATATCCCCATAAATAACACAGACATGGTAGCCCCCTCCTTTCTAAGAACTGGTAAGCGTGGCTGGCCTTGGTGGATCCCATTGACCACTACGCTGTTGTCCACTTAGTGGAAAAGCACCTCTAAGGTCTTGGTCTGACCACCACTAAAGTCTTCTCTTTCTCCTTGAATCAATATCATAAGTTTTAAGATCACCCACATTTACGTAGCAACTGTGATCAAGAACAGAAAGTTGAGGTAACTGGTACAACATTTTTGAGGTGAACCACACAAAGACAAAGGATGAAGGGAGTAAGACAAGACAAGCGTAGACTCTCAACTGCACACTGATGTGAAAAACAAGAAATATATACATATCTGGAGCTAGGGTTGCTTGTATTAAGAGCAAAAATAAAAAGATCTTGCACCTTTAGGCCAAGTGCTCCCTTGCTGCGATACGCGCAGTAGCTGACCAGACTTACTTTCTGAACTCCAATTACTCGGATTGTGTTCGTTTTGTTTGGGGAATAATCACATGCCTCGCAGGAAAGTGGACATTTCGCGACCCATATTTCAAAATTTGTACAGCCCGAAAGTTCATTTTTTTACGGTTGAAATAAGTTGTGGTGAGCACCGCATTTCCAGTCAACTCTTCACCAATGAAGAATGAGCCTTTATGGATTGGCTTGGACATGCGTGGCGATTTCTGTGCTTCATTGTTGCCGCTGAAGGCAACGGCATAGAACACTCTTCCTTCTGAGGCCTTGTGCACTATGGGTCCCATGTAGTGACAGCAGGGCAAGAAACACAGCCCATGAAGATAAGCGCGCAATCGCGCTGCTAATGCGACAACGGGAGCTTAGACACTACTGCCACCTGTAGTATAGGAAGCAAGGAAGTAGGAAGGGCGGGGGGGGGGGGGGGGGGGGGGGGGGGGGGGGGGGGGGGGGGGGGGGGACGTTGTTGGAGCCTGGTGCTTCTCGTATGTTCTCTCTCTTACTCCATCCAACCATTTTTGCTTGGTAAACAAGACCTGTCCTTGCCTCACGCGCGCGCATCTGCTGAAATCACATGGAGTACGTATCTGCAGAATAGCAGCAGTAGGGGTGCATAGCAGAGCAGCAGCGTCGAATTGCTCGTCCATTTATGGCATTGTTTGCGACATGACCTGTCGGCTGTGCAAGCAGTATCGATAAGGTGAGGTGTGCCGCAATCCGGACATCACGGAAGCATAACTCCAACTCAAATCCAAGCCAATATTAGCAAATTTTTCAAGCCAGTTTTATATCAATAAAGTGAATTTTAGTTCACAAATTTTTCAGGCTATTCAATTATTCGGAACACTTCTCAGGCCCAGATCAGTCTGAAAATTTGGTCAGTGAATGTTTACACCACGGGTATTTTCAAATAAATCTTCAGTTGAGAGTCAGCTTCATTTTGTCTTACTCCCTTTGTCCTTCGCCTCTGCATAGCTCAGCTTAGAAACAAATGCCAATTCATGTTCTTCCCAGGGGGCAGTGGATGTCAAATAATTTTATTATTATTAACACAAGAAAATCTCTGCATAGCTTAGCTTAGAAACAAATGCCAATTATTGTTTTTCCCAGGGAGCAGTGGATGTCAAAACATATTGTAATTAATAACCCAACAAAATGTCACAAAATAATGCTAAAAGATGCTAACTTGTGAAGTTCTGGGTCTAAACTTCCCAGCTAAAAAATTTAGCACAGTGATACCCACACACCTGGAAACGTAACGATAGCCCCTCTGGTAGGCCTCTTGCTCCATTGCAGCAGCTGCAAGGGGGCTCGTCTGGTGGCTACGAGCTTGGGCAAGGCTTTCAGAGAACGCATTTTCATCCTAGTTTTGCAAAAAAAAGAAAAAAAAGAAAAAGAAAGAAAGAAAACCAAGTGCTGAGGGAAGCTAAATGATGTAAAAAGAAACTAGCTAAAAGAAAACCGAAAGAGAAGTTAATGGAAAGAAAATTTAATTGCACAACAGCAAGGGACCTTCTACATCAAAGCACGCAGAGGACAGCTGCCCAAACAAAAGTCATTAAGCAGAAACAAAGCAGAGTCAAAAGAGACAGTGCTATGATTAATTAATTTTGTCATTAATTTTCATAGCAACTGAACCCTCCTGCTGTAACATGAACAGCTCCTTGTAACACCAAATAAATCCTACCCATTGGGGCTTTTTCCACGAAATAGCAGCCTAGAAGAAAGTTTGGTTTACTAGGGTTTAACATGCCAAGGTGACTCAGGCTATGAGGGACGCCGTAGTGGAGGGCTCCGGAAATTTCGACCACCTGGGGTTCTTTAATGTGCACTGACATCGCACAGCACACAGGTCTCTAGAAGAAAGTATCATAAACATACTTTCTCACATGGATCCACACCCAAATAAACCTTATCATCTGCTTGCCTAGTTATGACTATACGATGTACTAAACTTCCCATTTCACCAAAAAATTACACTGTCGAAGGAAAGGCCATGCATTTGCAGGTGAAACGAGCAAAACAACACAGAAAATGGCCATCGCCAATGAAAGCCAAATTCCGAATAACTGCTTTAGCTGGCATGAACTGAAGATAGGTAACACAAAACCAAAAGAGAAATGACCAAAGAACAGAGTAGTATGTTTACTCCAGAACATAAAATCCATCCCACATATCATTTTCTTAGAAACAAAGCAAGAACTAATGCCCTGCAGTTTGTCTGTAACAGAGTGTCTGCAGTTCGTCTGTAACAGACTGAACTGAATTAACCATACCTTAGTATTTGAAAAAAACTTTGAAGAGGAAAACAAAATAAATATAAATTGCACAACTATTTAACCAAAAATGCTACTAAACACATCTAAAGGTAATGAGATAAGCAACATGCCAATTAGTAATGGCCACTAAACATGGCTCCATAGAAACAGAAAAATGAATTGAAGTCCACAATGTGACCCTTTTTTCTGTTGCAGCAAATGTGGGGGATGACGACATGGGTCTTCCTTTGCCACATTATGTGCTCTGTTTCAAAATAAATAAATTAAAAAGAAAAGACACGAGCGTGTACTGACTAGGCTGTGAGCAGCTAAGAGAAGTCGTCCCGTGGCCACTCCCCAGGAGCTCCAGCTGTTCCCCGAGTCTTGCAGGATTGAGTCCTGTGGAAAGACAGCAGGAATGCATTGAGAAAAGTGGTCGAGGCAGTGGTGCCGCAATACTGGTCACGCAGTAAAAAGATGGGCCGACCTGAGTGTGCAGAAATTTCTGCAGAGAGTCCCAGCTGCTAAGCCGCCAGGCAGCCTCCACTTGGTACTCGATAACACCTGGCAGCCAGTCACTCCTTATGACGCAAAAGCAAGAAAAAAACCACAAAAAAATGCAAGCAGCAGTAAGGGTCAATTGAGGACAATACGCAAGGCCTACAGTACTTCTTTTGTTTGTTTGTTTTAGTCATCACAGACCCTTCTCAGGGGGTGAGTAGCCTACAATCAAAGAGTACTTATATCTGAGCACAATATAGGCATACTGCTCTTTACTTCATTAGTATGAAGTCTGTACACCAATTCATGCTCTACACACTGCACACTGCTTCTTAGCTTGTTTGTACAAAACGTCCCAAGCTGTTATGTGGCTCGAGGTGACACTGCGCAGCCGGAATCAATATTGCCTCATTGAACAGAAATGAAACTGCATGCATTAATGAATTATCACCATCATGAGCTGAGTTACTGCGTCATCTGCAGGACAACTCCAAACCCCAAGAATGGTGCACACTATTTAAAGAGATCTGCACTAAGGGCCACTAAAGACAATTTGGCAAATTTTTTACTTTCTTCCAGAAATAAGTTCGATGTTTCTAGAGAACTGTGTTTGCCGAGTTTCACCTGCTTTTATTGAGACATATATTGCTAAACCAAGAAAGGTGCCTTTAGTAAGGTTGCTTGTAACTACTGCACTCTCAAAATCACTGATGAGATAATTCATGAGGCCATCATGAAAGTCTAAAAGGTAAGTTTTAGATTGTGGAAGTACTATCAAGACAGAGTGACCAGAGGGGACAGAAAAGACACACAAGCGACAGGCCCCAGCACCTTTGTGTGTCTTTTCTGTCTTAATATTACTTTCACTACGAACCAACTAGCCCAAACAAGAGTTTTACTTTAGATTGTAGTAGTCATTGTGACAGGAGCCATCTACTTGGTTCAACATCGTCATGTAGTGCTGGTTAGGTCAACACTTCGAGCTAACTGACCAAACTGACATGTAATTCGTGTCAGTTTGATCACGTTAGCTTGAAATGTTGGCACTATGTCATGTGCAGTAGTTTATATGAGTGCCAATAAGTTTGCAAGTATTATCTCTGCCCTGCTTTGCAAACAAATAAAAGTTCCGCAGCATGACAGAAAGGCCAAACAGTGCCTCACACAACTTATTACACAAAATACAGCCACAGTTTAGATTCACTTTGGTGCTCCTTTAATTACGACCAATACTTGCTGGGAGAAGCTGCTGAATGTCTTTCCACATCTTTACTGCTCTGAGATGCAAATCTAGGTGCATGCTACCAGCTGGAAACGCGCACCTCTCAGCCAGCAGGCCCGAAGCGTGCGTGAGTGCAGTGCTGGGTTGGTCCAGGCCAAGCAAGCAGCTCAGCAGCCCCTGGTGGTGGGAAACCTGAGACGTCGGCAGCCTCAGTGCCCGCTCATAGCACGCGAGGGCATCCTGGAGCTTCCCTGCGCAATGACATAGAATCGCTTATCAAGCCACTGTAGGCCAATGAATAAAAACCACAGGCGTTGAAGCCTGAACTAGTGTAACTGTGACAACAGATTAAAACAACAAAATTGCTTTTCAGACCACCAGGCAAAGGTCACAATCCCAAGCTAATTACCGTATTTCGCGATTCTAAGCACCCCCCGAATCTAAGCACCCCCCCTATTTTCGGAAAAAAATTTCTGAAAAAAAACTTTGCATGCGAATCTAAGCACCCCCTTTTTTGCACGGAAGAGAGTGTTGCCGAGGCCGCCAAGTGCACTTGCTCTCTTTTTCGTCGAGCCTGTGCAGTCGGAGTCCCGAGGAGGCGCGGCCTGCGCGTTGTTGTTGTGACTGAGAGAAGGATGAAAAGGAAATTGCACGGGCCTGCCTACTGGCTCGAGCCAAGCCACCACCACTGCCAAGTGAAGATAGAGGAGAGTTAAAAGATCAGAGGAAAAATAAAGAGAAAAGATAAGACGCGCGTCGCAGCAACAAATGCGTCCGCCGGAGCGGACGCTGCTGAAAAAACAGATAAGCGGGCGAGGCCGCGCTCGCCGAAGCGAGGACAGCGGTGTCCATGGCGCTTTTTGTGTTGCTGCGTTCCGACTCTACAAGACAGATGGCGGCACAGAACTATCTGCAGCTATTTTTCTTTTGAATGTTTCCTAAATAAAATGTTTTTTCTCGCGCCCGTTTCATTGAGATTTTGCCGCGAAAAGAGGGGCCCAAGGGGGGGGGGGGGGTCAGTTTAGATTTTTCAAATCTAAGCACCCCCTCTCACTTTGGGCATCGCAATCGTGAAAAAAAGGTGGTGCTTAGAATCGAGTAAATACGGTATTCGAACTAAAATGCCATGCGGTGGATAGGGTGGTTATAGCAGCTGTCTCACTCGCAGTGAGCACCTGAACCTTGCAATGAGAGAAGAGATCAAGGAGGACATGAAAGCAGCAGGAATGAGAGTGTGGCCATAGTGGAGGGCTTTGGATTAGAGTCGACCGCTTAAGGGCCATTTAGTGCGCACTGACACCATAGAAGAGTGGGCATTTCTGCATTCTGCCTCTATCAAAATGCAGCTGTCATGGCTGGGATTCAATTTCATGAACTCGTGATCAGAAGCTGAGGGCTGTAGCCACTAAGCCATTGCAGTGGGTTAGACTGAACGGTGCAAACACGCACACCAGAAATAAGTCCTGAGAGGTGAAAAACAAACTCGCCCATTGCTTGGTGCTCAATGATTTGGTCTTCCAATGACGGCTGACTGTTTCGGACCGCAGCCACTCCAGCGACTCCATCTGGCTCGTCCAGTGCCACATACACTTTCTGCAATGTCCAGAGTGAATCACACGGTCAAGGAGAAACAATGCTGAAGGAACGATCACAAAACAGCAATAAAGGATAAGAGAAAAGCCGAAACAGAAATTAGGTATCAATCTACTGCTAGGCAATATAAAATTCAGTTCACAAGCTATCACTCGCTCAAGTGTCATCAGATATCAGAATTTTCACTGTTACTGGCTTGAGGGCCTGACTTCTTTCATGAATACAAACAATCACATTACAATAAATACTGCGAAGTCCAAGGCAAAAAATATTACCGTAGTGACTTCTGCAAGAGCATTCCTTCATGCTTAAGAAAGGATGATTATAAAAACTGCAGTCATATCTGGACCAACAAAGCGAAATCTGTGGCAGTCATAAGTGTTCAAGATATTTAATTAATTCCGACTAGCTAAAACTGAATTTCAGTTTTAGAATCAACAAGAGATTTTCATCAAGATCACAAAAATGCTAAGTTCTAAGCAATATCCTTGATGTTTTATGGCAGCTTCTTACTTAGCGAAATAAATGACCATGATGTTGCTTGCGCGAACATGACAGGCGTGGGTCAAGTCAGCATCAAGCTAAGCAAGGTCGCCCATATTCAATGACAGTGCTTTTACACAAGTAACTCAACACAGTAAAACCTTGTTAATTCGGACTTCAAGGAAGCGGAAAAGATGGCAGAAATATCCGAATGTCAAATCATCAAATGGCCCCCAAACTACCAGAAACTGTTCGCATGAAAGTAAAATACGTTTGGTGAAAACCTGGGTAATGGCCATCTGCATTTGAGACAAAAAATGCGAGACAACTACTATTTCTTGAGCCGCATCAAATGCTTTAATTCATGCACACTATCGGAAGTATTGTAAGCGGGACTGCTTCATAATGGTAAAGGTATCTGCAGCTTCCTTCAGTATGCGACGCAGTAGCATTGGAGGTTCTTCGCATGTGATCTCGCATGTGAGGAGGTTTGAAAAACAAGCAAACAAAAAAGAGATCAGCAACATGGCAATCATCATTCTAAATAGCTCAGCTAGCTGGCTGATATGCCAGGCTGATAGCCGCCATTGCTACGGGCCTGCGGCGGAGCTCTGAAGACAAAATTCGCCTTCTGGGAATCCAATTCCCAGGAAGTCAAGGGGAATAAGAGCAATTTGCTGACAGAGTCTGGGAAGGCACCCTTCCTCTGCATGTGGATTAATTCAACCTGCCCTGCAACGTGACTTAGACCACTCATTAGCAATTACATGAGCCCAACACCCAGTCAAACAAATAAGCTCAAGCCAACTCTGTCAAGTACAAATAAACACCACTGGGGTGAGACAAAACAGAAGGTATTGCAGGATACACACACGCCATACACTTCATAGAAGTGATAGCAACTCAAAAACAGAGCAATACTGAATTTATTTAAGTACAATCTAAACTGAAGAGTCCACTTCTGTGAACCCTACAGCATAAGAAATGATGAACTGTCTTATGCTTGCAAACTATGCTTCCGGCCAACTGTAACTGTAAACATCAAGGGGTGTGCCCCACAAACAGACAGACCACATGCTATGGAACGAAAATGCAACATTTTTCTTTGGCAAAAAGCAGCAAGTGTGGGGCAAAGTAGAACAGGCCACAGAGCTCTTGCCTGTAAGAACTGCAGGTTCTCCTGTATGCGTTCTGGACAGCTGTGCAGGTATGCCTCAAGGTGGAAGAGAGCACGTGTGTAGGCCTGACAGTTGAACGACACCCTGGCCAGAAGGTCCTGGGGGATACGGGCCACAAAAGCTGCCTCCTCGGGACTCAGCACTGCTCCCTCTGCAACAGGACGTTTGCAGTACAGTATAAAGTTTTACCACAGCCCTGAAGTCACTTAATACTTTCTAGTTGTTTACGTTGCTGATGACAAAAACACTTCTAAAAGAAAAAAAAGAGGATTTAACATCTCGAAGCTGCATACAGGCTACAAGGAAAGCATAGTGGACGGCTACAGAATAGTTTCGACCACCTGGTGTTAACGTGCACTACAGTACACAGCACACAGCTATGGATATCCCACCTAGGAATACATGCTGACCTATGCTTCCCTTAAAGCAAATATTTCACCTGCTGCACGAAGTGGTGAGCAAAAAATATAAATAGTAGCAAAAACAACTCACTGTAAAATTTAAGAAGGCAAATTCAAAAATGTAACAGAATGTAGATGATTCAAGCCTGATATAGTAACAGTATAGACTTCTGCATGCTTTTAGCACATCCTCTAAGCCTCTTAGAGCTGGCAGTACAAGCCAAATTTTGGCGCACGTTTTGCAGGGGCGACATGCATTGACTTTTTGTGAGAGAAATTGGTACTCAACAGCAGGAAGAGTGCCAAAAGTGATGGACAGAATGAGTCTCACTACGAGGAACTCCATGCAAGCTCACTTTGAGAGACAAGTAGACGAGCACACCAAGAAAGATTGTACAACTTACGTGATGACGATGACGACGTCCCCGCTGCTGAAGTGGAGCGGTACATCTTGGCACGGACAGCTAGGTAGTCGAGTATGGAGAAGATGGTTTGGGAGCAGAGATGCAAGAGACCAGAGGCTCCATCCGCCTGTTCACAGTGTTGGAGGACTGCCAGCACTTCAGTCATTACCTGTGCCCACGCAGAATGGAAGAAAGTGTGGCCTACCCTATAGGCAAAAGCAGTAACTAGGCACGAAATGGCATATGAGCCATCTCTCACTACAACTGTGGCTCACTATAAGTCTCTTATAGCCTCTTAATACTGATATTTTATTATTAAGCTCAAACGACTTCTCTTCAGTCAATGAACATGATCAACTGCGCGGTAAAGATCATGTTTCACCAAAAACACAGGGAGTAACACAGGCAAAAATTTCTTGGGAAGAAAAAAAAACAGTACACACCTGTTCCCTGCCTGCATCGTCTGTGTCAGCAAGGACACACACAAGCACTCGTGGCAAGAGGAATAAGGCCAAGTTGGAATCATTCTTGAACACCAGTGAGCAGGCCTTAAACACCTGCAGAGCCTTTTCTCCTTTCACCTGTGCAACAAGGGTTATATTCAACCGTTACACACTGCGTTTAACACTCCTGCCTGAGAGCTACAAGAAATTAAATGTCTCTTTTAAATAGATTTCTTAAAATGTATGATACCGCACACTTGTTTCCAAGATCTTAGCAGAGCGGATACATTGGTTTATTTAGTTTGAGGATACAATATACAAAAGACAGGAATGAAAACACATCTCAGATCGATCGCTACAGAGGGACAGAGTTGAGTGTGGCTCGAGCATTTCAGCTTGGTCCAAAATTCATTCAGGTGGCATTTGGTGGCGGGTCTCACTTAACACTAGTAGCTCATTGAATAGTACCGTATCTTCCGGTGTATAAGACGCGGCTTTTTTTTCAGAAATCTTGCTGGTGCGTCCTGTACAAGGGTGCGTCTTATACGCTAATTTTTCGCGCTTTTTTTTGCGAGTTCAGAAGTTACTTAGGTTCATGTTCAAGCTTTTTTCATCGAAAAAATATCACTACCAATAACGCGGTTGTAACGCGGTGAATACTTCAATGCGGGGACCGCCGTGCGCAGCTTTTCTTAGGTGAACTTTATCATGAAACAGCTGGGATGACAACTTCCCGGATCACAAACACGCAACCGTTTCGGAGGCCCCAAGCAAAAGTAATGTGAAATGCCAAAAGATCAAGACAATCGCGCTTCTCGCCACTGTCAAGACAAGTCAAGACAAGCGGGTGTTCTTTTTTAGCCACCATTTGCAACTTTGCTCCATGTACGTAGTACGAAGAGAATGTTTCAGCCTCGTTGCCGCCAGAAATGGGCGAACTTTTTGATAGCTTATACGAAGATGAAGACTTCATAGGTTTTAAGTAGAAATAAAATGTTGTTATGGACATAATGCAGAGCACTTTCATTTTTTCTTTTTTCTAAAACGTGGGCGGGTATAACGTGAGTGTCGCCATTTTCGATCGCTTAGCGTTGCTTAAGAATTTGTCACAGGTACAGTGAATTTCGCGATGGTCGCGCAAGCGTGTTTCATTCTCACTAGCCTAACCAGTTAAATTGGGGTGCGTCTTATACACGGGTGCGTCTTATATACCAACTTTTTCAATGACAGCCTGCATATATGGCGGGTGCGTCTTATACACCGGAAAATACGGTACTTTCGTGGTACACAAAAAATAGACACATTGCCACCACATGCAAGGTACAGCTAAATATCACATTATTTGCATATATGACACAGTGTAAAAATTTGTTCCAACTTAACTTGCAGTGCATTCTTGCATTCTCTTTCAATAGATGGCATTTCTACTTAATGGGTCCCCAATGGGTCAACAGGTGTATATGTGGCTGGTGCGAAAGCGTTGTATTGTTGGATATAACATATACAGTGAAAGGGAATCTCAGTATGTCTACCTACAATACTGCTGGCTGCAGCCCAGAATTATGTGTGCTCCATTTTTGGTCTACACTTCTTTTCATGCTAATTCATCCTGTAAGTATACTGATAGATTACAGGAATAGTGGTAATGCACAACTGAGAGCACAGAGGGCAATAAACCGCCACACTAAGTGGTAAACCAAAAATCAACAGTGATCAGAAGGACGTGTTACCACAAAAGCAGTGAGAGCTACTTCCGTCATCCATAAAAAAAAAGAAAAATCATGCTCAAAGGAAAGGGAAAGAGCTATTAAACCTTGTCTAGAAGATCGAGTGTCCAGTTTGCCAGCCAGTCACGAAAGTTTTGAGCATAACTGGTGCCAAACAGGGGGTGTGGGTATTCCGCTGAGCCACTGTTTGACATGATGTATCTGAAATGAAAGTACATGTTACATGTCAGATGTTTAGTCTTTTTGCAATGACATTACAACAGCATTGTTTAGGTGCTCTTAGCAAAGAATACTACTACCACTTTCTATAAGGCAGCCAGAAGAAATAAAACAAAGATCCAAACCTAGAACTGAGCATGGGGGTGAAGATCTCCTGCACTTCAGGGGAAAAACTCTTCCACAGATTCCGTCCAAGAGTAGATCTCGTCTCACTGCACTTGTAGATCTTCAAAACCTCTTGGATGGCGTAGGATGAACAGTCCTGAAAGTGTGCATTCGTTGATTTACGTCACAAGCTGTTCTCAGTTATTTCTGTTCCTGTCCACTATTTTTTTCTTCTCTTCCCAAAATTCCAATTACCGTATTTTCCGGTGTATAAGACGCGGCTTTTTTTCAAAAATCTTGGTTTGGTTTGGTTTATGGGGTTTAACGTCCCAAAGCGACTGAGGCTATGAGAGACGCCGTAGTGAAGGGCTCCGGAAATTTCGACCACCTGGGGTTCTTTAATGTGCACTGACATCGCACAGTACACGGGCCTCTAGAATTTCTCCTCCAAAGAAATTCCAGCCGCCGCGGCCGGGATCGAACACGCGTCTTTCGGGTCAGCAGCCGAGCACCATAGCCACTGAGCCACCGCGGCGGCGTTCAAAAATCTTGCTGGTGCGTCCTATACAAGGGTGCATCTCATATGCGAATTTTTCTTTTTTTTTTTGTGAGTTCAGAAATTACCCAGGTTCACGTTCAAGCTTTTTTCACCCAAAAAATATCTCTACCAATGACATGGTTGTAACACGGTTAACACTTCAGTACGGGAACCGCCGTGCGCAACTTTGTTTAGGTGAACTTAATCATGAAATGGCGCAGATGACGACTTCCAGGATCACAAACACACGACCATTTCGGAGGTCGCAAGCAGAAGTAATGTGAAATGCCAAAAGATGGCGACAATCTCGCTTCTCGCCATTTTCAAGCCAAGAAAAGCCGGCGTTCTTTTTTAGCCACCCTTTGCAACTTTGTTTGCTCTGTGTACGTAGTGTGAAGAGAATTTTTCAGACGCATTGCCTTAGAAATGGGCGAACTTTTAGAAATAAAATGTTGTTATGGATATAAGGGAGAGTTTCGTTTTTCTTTCTTTTTTTTAAAACGTGGGCAGGTATGGCGTGAGTGTTGCCTTTTTCGATCACTTAGCATTGCTTACGAATTTCTCCCAGGGACGGTGAATTTCACGATGGTCATGCAAGCGTGTTTAATTAAGCTTCACTAGCCTATCTGAGTAAATTGGGGTGCGTCTTATAGACGAGTGCGTCTCATATACCAAATTTTTCAATGACAGCCTGCATATATGGAGGGTGCGTCTTATACACCAGAAAACATGGTAAACCTGCTATTTAATTTGAACATATTTATGACATACGAACCTCATGCAGCAGGGTGGTGTTTCCCATTTAGAAGTGTGGGTTAGAAGGGTGGCTTCAGAGCTCACCCAGGAAAGGCACTTTTAAAGGACAGCAAACAGTCCAATATGGATCCCTAATCAAGGGGTCATAACCATTCCTAAAATATAGCTGTGGGATTCCTGGAACCTAAAAAACTTCGATAAATGAGAAAACACTACAAGTGGTCATGCAGTGACTGATTTTTAATACACGTGCCTATTACAGTGATAAAATAAACATCTAAAGATCAGTAAAATGAGTGAAGTGAATGCATGAAATGAGTGAATACATATCCAGCCTTTTGTTTTTTGGCTTTGCGCAGAAATGTTCCCTCTCAGATTTCCAAACCGGCAACACAACCAAGCCCCAACCCATCACCATACACACCTGGACTCTGCTGTCTTCAGCTGCAAGATAGGAGTGACACAGTCGCTGCAGCAGATCAACTGCAAAGCTTTTGTCATCGACACCCGTGTGGACGGCAACTGCTTTTTCTGTTGTCAAGAGCTTTAGTTCCAACCTGAAAACCACACAAGTTTGATTATTAACTGAGCCTGTGAACTTCCTGCAACATTTTTGGCAAAGTCCACACTGCCTGCTCCCCGATAAACTGCATATGTCGACGCTTGGTATATGTTAAACATATAGGTATGCATATGTTTGAGAGCGCTGACCTGACAGTGTATCCCCTGGAAACGTGTTCTCACCTATTTCACTAAAAGCTGGGCTATAATCTGTATTGTCATAAGATCTTGTTCTCACCTATTTCACTAAAAGCTGGGCTATAATCTGTATTGTCGTAAGAAGAGAGGGGACTGGACCACAAGCATATCATCACAGTGGCGCATCATATTCAGATGCAGGACATGTAAAATGCCTGCTGTAAGCTGTTATGCAGAAAGCAGTTTTTTTTTGTTGCAGATTACTGCATGCTAGTGCCCGTATAATGCGTCAACACTCACCTGCCAGGATCAATGGCTCCAAGTTCTCCAAAGCATTCAGCCAGGAGAATGTGAACTTTGGAATCAGCTTCCCGGCATCCATTAAGAAGCTGCATTTGACAGATGGGAAAAGGCATCATAATGGTATTGAGCTCATTTTCTGTCTTGAAGTGTCGGTGCACAGTGAAGGTACTTTTTATTTTTATTTTGCACATTGCAAAATAATAGCAGGAAGCAGGCAAAATAATTCTTCTCACTCACCTGCACAATCAGCCTCGACACCAGCGGATCCAGCGACTCCCGAGTGAGCAAATGTTCTGCCAACTCATTCTGTTGAAAGACAAGATGTTAGAAATGTGCGCTCATGCACACATGCACATACACATGCACGTGTGCACGTGAGGGCTGTTCACTGAGTTTTCCTCCTGGCCGTTACTTTTTTGTCAAGTGATGGAAGTGAAAGATGTCACATTCAAATGAAAGTTTGGGGTCTCTTCTTTCGTAGGAGCACATCAATTTTTGACACAGTCCCAATAAGTGGTGATGCACACCTCCCTCCCCTCAGTCTGTAAGCCACTGTACACCACCATAGAAAAAGGGGGACAGCCGTTAAAGGTGCACTGAAGAGGATTCTGAACTTGTCTTTTTGCCGCGGGAACTCAATCTACACGTTCCGAGCAGTCTTAGAAACTGCGACTTATTGCCCTGTGCGGCCGATTTCCCCAATTAAATCGAATTAACGTCCGGCTCCCGCCTTTTTTTTTTAATTCTGCCTCGTACGGTGGGCGGAGTCGACCAACACGTGGAGCGTCTTTCACCCAGTCCCGTGGAGGCTTTGCTTTCACTTGATTTTGTTTTTTAAGTTTCCATGAATAAATAGTTTCATTCGCAGATAATACAGCCGCAAAATAAGCCCGAAGAAATAAAAATACGCGCGGACTATTTGCTACTACGGACTACTACATATTACTCCGCCGATGGCAGAGCGGCAAGTCGCCACGGGACTGGGTGAAAGGCGCTCCCCGCGTTGGTTGACTCTGCCCACCGTACGAGGCAGAATTAAAAAAAAAAAAAGGCGCGAGCCGGACGTTAATTCGATTTAATTAGGGAAATCGGCCACACAGGGCAGTAAATCGAAGTTTCTAAGAATGCTAGGAACGTGTAGATCGAGTTCCCGCGGCAAAAAGACAAGTTCAGATTCCTCTTCAGTGCACTTTTAAGCCTTATCAACCTTGTAGTCGATATCTTGTGACACCAGATTGCTACTAGTTTTAACGGGTTCATCATGCCATGTGCCACTGTTGCAGCCAATAGCTGCCTTCATTCTTTCATGTGATTTGCTCATGGGAATGAGAATATTCGAGAACTTTCCCATAAATGTAACCTCCTTCAATTCCAACACAAAAAATAAATTACAGCCCAGAAGACAAAACTCATAGAAGACCCAAATAAAAACAGCCAGAAGCTCAGAAATACAGAGCCAAAGTACCTGATTAGCAGAAAGCACCTTCTTCAGTTTTCCCAAGGCCAACACCCGAACATCCAGGTTCTCATGTGCAATGCCATTCAAGCAGCGGCCTAAAATGGTACTCAGGTTTTTTTCTCTGTGGACAACGCAGGACGACATACCATCTTTAATCATAGGCTTGTGAGAATATTCAATAATTTTGAATATTCGGTCGAATACCAGCAAATTATTCGATACGAACTGAATGACTGGTATTCAGAATCTGAAAGTATTTGTCTAAAGCAAATAATGTTTCTGAAATGCTTGGTTCATGTGGCTTCAGTTTAGTGTCCTTCCTGATGGAAGGCATCACAGAGCATAGCTAAAAGAAACAGACGCGCAACGACGCAATCACAACTAAAACCAGCAGCTGAAGGCTAATGGCGATAAAAAAGAAGATAAAGTGCATAACTGCCATGCATTCTATTTGCATGTGGTCCAGCTGACTAAGCAGCAAACTGAGCTTCTAACAGCCCTGTAGCGTCTGAACACATGTGCCGCAGGTAACTGAAATACTCAGAAGTTTGCTCGCACGACTTACTGCTTGTCTGAGAAAGCAACCACCAGCGCTAGCGGTCGAAATATGGAATGCAGTTCGAATCTTCACTAGCGGAAACGATTTGTGTATGAACTGACCATTTCTTTTTTGTTATATGTAGAGCTCCATGAATTAAGGCAGGTACAAGACACCTACATGAGGTGCACGATAACCGCGCGCTAAATGGTTGGCTCTCTGTGTAGGTCGACTCACTTCGAAGTTATTTAAATAAAATTATCATTTGCTTCAAATTTGTTTAAAACCAAAAAATCAATTTTCGCTCAAGCTCAATTAACACCCACTTACAATAATGATAAGGTGGGTATAATGCACAGGGCAATGGGATCAAGGTGTCCACAGCTGGCACAGGACAGGGTTAAATGAAAGATACAGGAGAAGCCTTTGTCCTGCAGCAGACCCAGTTAGGTTGATGATGATGATGATGGAAATGATGAAAAACATAAAGTTTCAATTATGCCAGTTGTAAATATGAAGAAAAAATTTTTAATAATCTTTGTGCATGTCAACATGGGTCCTTATACAGCGCAACTAGAATGACACGTAGCCAAGCGTTGTCATGTATGGGCCACACCCCCTGTTTAAAACAAGATAACTGAGAAAAAAATATAGGTTATACGTTTTTTTTTAATTCGTGCATGGGCCACACCTTAAAAATTCACAACCAAATTTAAAAAAAAAAAAAAGTTCAGCCCTTACACGAGTCTATACGGCATATGTACTGAGCTATACAAGCTATGGAACGGAAAATGACAATGGTAGTACTAAGAGAGGGAGCAGAATGGCCTAGGGAGCAAACACGAGTCAACGATATCTCAATTGAAAAAAAACCAAGAACAGGAGATAGACCTGGGTAACGCATGTAATATGGAGAACACATAATCAATGATCCCTTAGGGAAACGGAGTGGATTCCAAGAGAAGGTAAGCATAGCAAGAAGCGGCAGAGAGTCAGGCAGATAGATGACATAAGGAAGCTTACGGGAATGCTGTGGCCACAACGGGCATAGGTCCTGGTTATTTGAAGATCAACGGGAGAGGCTTTTTCAGTGGATGTAGTTAGGCTGATGATGATTATTGTTACTCTATCCCTGTGCACAGTTGCTATGTAATACGCCTACAATTCGTGCTCATACAGTGTAGAGCTGAATGGGCTAAAGCTACCGAATAAAATAAGTTAGTCTGTTTAAGTAGATGTAATGAAATTAATTATAGGAGGCAAATTTAATCAGTAAAACTACTTCAAGAAATAATAATCACCCTTTGTTCTCAGGAGTTGCCACGGTGTGTTGGACATGCTCCAGTTCTGGAAGCTCAGAGATGAAGTGAAGGTCATGAAAAAAGCTGATATGGTGCTCTCTGAAAATAGGGAAGTGAGAGTATGAGTACGCACAAAGAGCACACAGGTCACTGCACTCATCTCACAGTTAACATGCAGTGCTTAAAAATATTGTGAGTGGGAAACCCAATGAAACAAGACCAGGAAATTCTTACACATTTATGCCATCTAAGCATAAGTAAGACCTGAAATTTGCTGCCTGCAAAAGCATTGTGCTACAATAACGTAGCTTTTGGTCTGTGAAGACACAGGATCTAGGGTTATCATCTTCTTAGAAAATAAATTTATTTCCATCAATTAAATCAATGAAAGGAATCAAGTGGATTAATAGATTCAATGAAATATTTTTAGCAATGAAAGTGCTCACCACGGCAAAAAAAAAAAAAAATGGAGGTAAGCTTGAAGAACCAAGGGCTGTGCAATAATAGCAGCAACAAGCCAAAGAGCAAAAAAAAGGTTTCACTGCCAGCTTAAGCAACTTAAAAATGCCAGAACGAAGTCTGGAACGTTTAAACAGGGAATGTCAATCCCACTACAATGTTTGAGCATACACGAGTCACTGAAAGCAATGCAGGAATGTAGTATATTTTTATTTTGTGCGGGGGAAGTGAAGTTTTGTTCGTGTTAGTATTCAGATTTTAAGAAGCAAAAGAAAAGACAACATGTCACTAGCAGGGGCTGAACACACACTCTCTGCACATCATGTGCGCTACTTTTAGAAACTGAACTGTAGCAGTGGATGCCATAAGCAGAGGGAAGTAATCAACACCTCACTCACTCCATTGCACATGCTTCTGAGCTCTTGCTAGTTTGCGCTCCGTACCAAGACAAATCTATCACTACAGCGCTTCAAATGATCCCATCAAAAACATGTTCACTGCAAAAGTGGCTTTGATGTAGCGTGTCTTACAACATGAATGGTGAATCTGCACAATTTTTGTTGCATAAAAAATATCTACAATCGATGTTCTGAAATACTGGTACTGCACTTGAAATGCCACAAATATCCAAGTGTGTTGGATGCCCGTTACAGGTTTTGTCAGTCCAAAGGCTGTTTTTTATTTATTTTTTATTTATTTCATACTGCAGATCATCTCACAGATCCAAGCAGAACATTAATGCACAATAGATAACACAGATACACGGGCAACAAGTAAAATAAAAAGAAAAACTAAAAATAAAAAGGCATGCAGGATGACTATGCGCTACATTTTATCCTGTCAGAGAATTCCATTCACTGATGGTACGTGGGAAAAAGGAAAATTAAAAAGCGTCAGTTCTAGCAAAGTACGGGGTAAGTGAACCGGGATGATGGTGACGTGTGATGCGTGTAGCTAAAAACGATAAATAGGGTGCAGGATCAAGCGCCAGTTTGTTATTTATGAGCAAGGAAAGAAATTCTCGTCGAATATTTTTTGTCTTCTTACCTCAAGAGGTTGGATACGGTTAGATTTCATTAGCTCAGACGGAGAATCAAAAGGTGAAAATTTAGAATAAATAAATCTTATGGCTTTTCTTTGGATTCTTTCAATTTTCTTAATATTGATATTCGAGCATATTTGAGCTTAGGCCTGATTAGTGAGTTAAACGCGAGAAGTTTAACCTTAGGGGGGGCTTTGGAAAGTTTATTTCTTAAAAAACATAGTACCATATTCAGCTCAGGTTTTTTGAGAGTCACTTCATCCTCCGATCAAGTCAAGCTTTAGAAGCAAAGGGAAATTCGCAGACTCACCTATTGTCTATGAAGAGAAAGTTGAAAATGGTTGTTGCCCCTTCGGGGTCCAACTTGAGCAGCGGCAACAATGTGGCAACAATTTGACTCAGCAGTGGTCCTGTGGATGCTGGCTCTAGGCTAGGAGCAAGATATTGAGGAAAACTCACTCAGTTGTGCTGACAGGCATTCAGGGGCCCATTTGATGTGCCAGGGCACTTCGAGCCGACCTAAACTCAGAACCGCAGTTTATTTAATTATTAAGAGCTTGTTTACCACCTTTCACTGCAAGCATTAAACAACACACGTGCCATGCACATCGCTGTTATGTCACTATGCATGTCAAATCAATGTGACGGAGCAGCTGGCAAAAAAAAATGAATGAAATAGCTCAAACTAGCCTCACCAAAGAAAATGTGCAAGACAAATTTTCAAGGAAAATGTAAATATCAGGGTACCGGCACACTCCCTTTGAGAAATGTGGCAGTAAGCCTTTACTAAGTTTCATTTAGTTTTATTGACTTTATAGCCACAGTGTTCTATTACAGCTCAACTCATAAACATGAAAAACATGTTGAAGGCAAGACGGGACCTCAGGTTATTAGTTATCAATGGTACAGTTGCCAGAAGGCAAAAGATTGCCCTATTAGGTGCCCATCTGGTTGCAACTAGAAAACCACAACCAACCGTCCCTTCAAATAAGACTGCAACATCAGAGATGGCTCAGCGATACTTACTTGCGGATGAACGTGCTCCATAGACCGGTGTTGATGGATGGAAATTCCCCATGATTAAGTCGCAATGCCAGCTTCAGTGTTGCCATGAGTTTCATTCGAAGCGCTGTCACGTGCCGCTGCCCCATGAGACGGAGGACGCACTCCAGGCTTTTGAGTGCCTGCAACAACACGTTCGAAAGTAAGCAGCATGCTTAAGTATCGTGAAGATTTCTCATAGCAACCAATAATAAAAATAAAAATTAAACAAATCATATTATTTTTTTTTTCACAATGAGCAAACAAATGTCCTAGAAAAATAAACGCTTCCAAGCCATCGAGACAGAAACCTTGAGATTTAGAAAAGCAGCGAGACATTTCACCACTTCCAACAGCAAAAAATAAGTAGAAAAAGAAAGAGGGTGACAGAGAGAGAGGACTTCAACTGTTCTCTGACATTTGTTTTTACTTTTAAACCTTGACAGAATGATAATCCTGAGGCTTTGATTGTGTAAATATTTCTTTGTGCAGTGTGCTTAATGTGCTCATTCATTCCTAAGGCAAACCAACTCCGTCATCCAAAGAATACTCACTTAGCACCCAATGCAAAGCCAGATAAGGTGCATTTGTTTGTTGCTCGCGAGCAATGATGCTGCATCATGAAAATGCACAGTCATGCAAACTAAATCTGGCCACAGCACATATTTAGTATCAGCAAAAGGCACGCAAATGTTCTGAAACGCGCATCTCACGTTGAGAACTGGAAAATGAGAAAAGTGTGAGCGTATTACAAACCTCCTTTTTTTTATCATCGGGGACACTCTTGTTCACAAGCTGAACGTCAAAGAAAGTCAGGAAACCAAGTAGCCTTGGCTGCAGGAACTCGGCCTGGAATGTTGACAATGAATTCAACAGGTAGACTGACCATCTATTAAAACAACATGATACTTGGAACATTATGTCAAACACCGCAATGCAGACCTATGGGCTCAACTAAAACTTAATACTGTCCATGATATTTTGAAGACGGCTATCACTGAAACGCACGCTATAGGAAATTGAACTTATAGCCGAACAGCCATAAGCTGTTTTAAAGCATCGACACAAAGTCATTCTCGCAAATGCTGTCTCTTAGCTTGAGATTGCAATTTCTTGCTGTTCATAAAATATCAATAACCATGTGACTAAAAACGTTCTGAGCCAATTGACTTGAGCTTTTTAGTGTAAAATACAGCCTTGGACTAGAGTGGATAAGTGGAAAATGTTTGGAGACAAAAATATTGCTGATAAAGGCATTAAAAATAAATCATAAAATTTGATGCCCAGCAGTAGTTATAATTAGCACAGCTCATGTAGTACTTGGGTCCTTTTTTTTTTTTAACCATGACCGAAAATTACCAAAAAATAAGCAGTCCTCATAAAATAATGGCCATTGTATTCATCTAGCATGCCTATGAATATTTTATTGCACAATTTGTTACAGAGCACCCTACAGAAAATGCCTTTCCAAATGGCATAAAACGCAGAATCACAAAAGTTGACAACCAAAATCAAACCTCAAAATAATGAAGCTAACGGCTCTCATATTGTTTAAGTATGTCATGCTCTATTTTATTTGTGGAAAATTATGTTACATTTCATCGATTTCCTTCTAGCTACTTCACTGAAGATATGAGGACATTTGCATAGATAAATTTGAATTTATTATTCAGTACTTAACTAATATATGCTGTGTTCATATCGCAAAAGGAATGTGTATTAAGGATTGTAAGATAAGTACCCACTTTCATAAAACAAAAAAGAAGAAAAACTGAGTTTTGTATACTTGGGGAAAAAAAAGGAGCATTTATGCATTCCCAGGGTGTATTTCCAGTGTGGCCTGACATTCTAAACTAGAAACTTTCCTGATCTTAGCATCACCATGCCGCCCTGTAAGCACTGCTATAATGCTAATGCATGCTTCCATAAGACACGAGGTCCTCTCTGCAGTGAGCTTCACCCAAAATAAACAAGTGCAATGTGTTAACAATTTATGTTAACCAATAAGAAGTCTCTCGGCATTATGGTGCACGCAGTAATTGATAGGAAAAAACAATAAAATACTGAGTTACTCAAGTAACGAACCCAGCCCCACTGTTGACATTGAGTGTGCTTTCTTTTTTTTCTTAAGCATTTCCTTGTCTTAGCGCATTCCTCAGTTACATGCCATCTGCAGTGCAGACCATGGCAGCGAGCCAAGATGCTACGCACCGATAACATCACAGCGTGTTTATCTTTCGATAAGAACTCCTGTGGGGGTAGAGAGCCCGCCGAACATGGCAGAGAGCCAAGAAGCCGTGCGCCCTTGATAGGAGCACCAGTGAAAATGGCTTGCTTGGCGCGCTGTTGCGTACCCTACTGCAATAGCGTATGCTTAGAAGGTAGGTGAGCGCTCAAGGATCGGAGAGGATGTGCTATGGAGGTAGGCCCTTAGACCCCCTAAGCGATTTGGCGAGCCCGAGAGTGGGAGCAAAAATGCCTAACCCCTTTTACACCACAGCTTACACTTAAACATTTGCATTACACACTCGTAACGGTCCTGTGAATTTTTTTAATGTTGTGTAAAAAACGCGCACCTGACCTTCAGGGCCGGTGTTCAACATGTTCACTTTATCTCGGTGCGATTAGCCGGCACTGTCAACTATCACAAAGTTGTCGGATCCCGACCTTTCAAAGTGAACTATGCTAAACACCAGCAAGATGAACATGGCTGACCATAATCTTCTGTTGATGAAGGATGAACAGAAGGACCGGCAGCCAGACTTATATGAAATTTCGACTGTCGCAAAAAAATCTGTCAAAACTTTTTTCCCTGCATAATGAACCCTCCACTCAAATTGATGTCAACTTTCCTGGAAAAAAAAGTGGGTTCATTACGCAAGTAAATATGGTACAGCAAGCAATAATGCAAAAGGAGAACACAAAAGAAAGCTTACTGCACAGACAAAAAGCCCTCAAGGTGTCAGCCTAATCCTATTGAGATCTCGCAGTTATCGTCCACATGAAATGAAATTGTTACATAGCAAGGCGGCGTACCTATTGTTTTTCACTTAACTGAGTCATGTGACTCAAGCTTTTACACGTGACCCTTAACAAATGACACTGAAGCTAGTGCCACATTAGGCTTACACCCCTTGAATTTCTTTTCATAGTGAAGCTTTTAGTGGCTCACTTGACACATAAGCATCATTGTAGTTGGCGTACCACATCACGTGACCATCTCACAGTCATGTTACCAGTCACGAGACTGACGTCATGGTCGCCTGACGTCATGTGATCAGTGATGTCACCGGCATCGAGAACCTGTCTGTTGCATCCGCGCATGGCATGATGCACTGTTGCTAGAGGCATTTGGTGCGACATTTTCCTACTCTTCCCAAGTCTATAAAAAGGCCATGCATAACGCGTTGAATTTATGCTGCATTGGCTGATCAAGCGCCAAAGCGCGTGTCTGCCACCCATGTCTGCTGTCTGCTTGGTCGTCCCCAGAACGTAACAGTCCACGTACACTCCACATCGCTGCTGTTGCAGTACCTTCATCACAAACAGCAAAGGCTTAAATTGCAAAATCTCAAATAGCTCCACTCATCATTACACACTAATGAGAGAGCATACCACATTTTCTGGTCTATACATTACATGTGTGTGGACGGCACTTCTGGTAAAAAAAATCTCACATAAGTTTTACCAGTGAATAAGACACACCTGTTTATTTGGTAAGTACCATGGAAATGCACTGAGGATATCTTCGTCAGAGAGTGTGACAAAGATACATGCTCGCAGCAGCTGCCTTGCACAGATTATCTTCGAGCTTTGGCCAGTGTGCCTTCCTCCCACAGTCTACCCTTTTTTGTCGCATTCACTGAATGGAGCATTATTGCAGCTTTGCGCCAGTCCCACACAAATTTGCAGTAAAAAATGCAAATATACTCGCTAATAAAAAAAGTATTTTTACAACCAGGGTGCCCCTTAAGAGAGTTCGAATTAAAGAGAATCCTATGTACTGCCTGCTTCCACACTACCCGATCTACTAGACTTCATCCCAGCTCTTACCAAATCCTTGGCGGAACGAATGGGGCGAAAACCATCTTCCCTGGCCAGCCCCAACAGGCTGTCATGCACCTGCTCATAGTGGCTGCCGAGGTGGAAGAGAAGCTCATTCAAGATGCGCTGGAAGTCAAAGCGGAGCACATTGCCGATGCCAAGGCCCGTCTCTGCCTGCCAAGCAAAGGAAGGTCACAGAGAAGGTTAGTCCCTGCGTGTTAGACACGACCTAAACTGCGCAAGAATTTACACTTGCTTTGCCTTATTGCATCATATTGGCAGTGTGTGTTGTAGGATTCAGAGGACAGACGCAAACTGCATGGCCTATCAGCAGCTTTTCTTTTTTTGTGCGCACTCCATGCACAAGCTCGTATGATGTTAAGTTGTGCGAAAACAATTTGCAGTATTTTAACAAGTGGCACTGCTGGGCCTAAATGAACAACATAGCGTCTTTCACGCTAAGACTAATATATGCTGACCACAGAGTTCACATTCCTAACACGCAAAAAGGTATTGAATGCATAAACCAGCTTAATACAGCACAGCAATTTCTAACTGCCTTGTTTTCCTTTTGTGTTTTTGTTTAGCACCATGCAGAAAAATTTTTTTACTTTCGCTCGAAAATAATTTAATCCTGTTACAGCAGAATTTCAATGGCTTGAGAAAGACTGATCTAAATTATGAAATGGAAAATTTCTTTAAATGTCCCATTTAGTATGTGTTTTTGGCAATGCTCTACATTTTGCGATGATGCAAGCACTTTCTCAGGCATTGGTGGATGACACTAACCGGCAAACTGCCAGGCAAGCAAGAAATAAGAGAGAAGGAAGCAAAGGCAGGGAGGTAATATCAACCAGGCATATGCCCGGTTGGCTACCTTACACACGCGGAGAGGAGACAGAGAAGGAGAGGGAAGGAAAGTTGTGCTCATCCTGTCCATGGAAAGTGGGTATGGTACTGGCTCTGTGAAGGCCGTGAAAAACAAGGAACGTCCACAGTGCATACACAGAGAGGTTCTCAATCTTAAGCTCGTAAGTTTCAAATATCTAAACAGCACTTTGGGAGGCAAGCAAGTGCTTGCAGGGAGCCAGGGTTGTCCACTCTGGAAAGTAGCATAATCTACTGCATGCTGAAGAGTCTGCATGGTAGCGGCCACCTCCTTAAACTGCTTCTGCAAGTGTGTGGACTTTCTAAGCCCCAATGGCAGAGACCCCAGGCAGTGGTCAGGCCTCAAGCAGGCACAAATTTAGTGCAGAAGGCCCACAGTACACAACTTTGCCATAGAGGAAGAGGACCCTGCTGCCTGTTAAGTTGGGATGACTGATAACACTGTCTACAGTGGCGGTTAAAATGACAATGAAATTCAACAAACGTTGCTTTAGAACAGAGTGCTACTTTTTACAAAGTGAGTGATATTATTACAATGCATTTATGCACTCTAAAAGAGATTCCTCAATGAGATTGATAAAAGAAATATTGAGCAAACACCATGAACATATTTTTTGAAGAGTATTGAAAAGAAAACAATGAATTTGCATTTTCCTTACTCAGTTTTTCATGTCCTGGTTTGTACTACATAAAAATCATTTTAAATAGTACTTATGGCTACTTCCTGCTGTCCTGGAATTACGAAGGCTTCCTGTAACTGCCCTCCTCTGTTGCATCCTAATCACCACATGCGAACTGGATAATACATCTGCATTTAGAAACTTAGAAAACGGAACTAAATAAAGCGCAAAAAATGTCTCCTGCCACGAACAAGCAAGAACTGCATAAACTACGGTATCACGTCACAGTACTACTCGTCAATACATTAAACAAACGAGAACTATGCCTGAACTCATACCTCGACGAATGACAAGGCACTGGCCAGCTGTTCACTCGAAGCGTGGCAGACAAGGTAAGGGAAGATATGCTTGAAGTTGGTCATCAGCAGGTCTCGACGGCAGGTCTTGAGCTCCTTGGCAAATCCACGCAGGAGACGAGAGCATGCGGGCTCAGCTTGGAGCACCAGGGGAGGCAGAAGGAAGCGAAGCATACTCTGCAAAGTGCCAGAACATGCACTTACAAGATGTTAGGCTATGCCATGTCTGTCATGTTACGTTATGTGACTTTTGGCATCCCGAAGCTGCACATGGGCTACGAGGAATGCTGTAGTGGAGGGCTCCGGTTAAAATCGACCACTTAAAGTACTTTTTCAACGTGCACCGACATTGCACAGCGTAAGAACGTTTTTGAATTTCATCTCCATGAAGACGCAGCCGCCACGGCCTCAATACAATAGTGTGACCTTAGGATCAGCAGCTGAACACCAAAGCCATTTACCCACCACAGCAGGCTGCGCACACAAGTGAAGGGCAGTGTGCCTCCCGTCTAGCAATACAGTATGGTAAGATTACGAACATTGTTCTGTGGCTGCTCCATCTTTCTTTTATTTCTTCTCATTGCTTGGCTTGGACTACACGCGTTAGTAATGGCTTTCACCCTCTAGCCACAGACCTCAGTGGGTGAATGCTTAGCAGAGGCCATGGAGTAAACATGGTCAACCGTTGTATCTACAAACCGTTGTATCTACAAACCCTTGCCTGCCTTTGCAGACAGATACAAAAGTTTTGAGGAGGAGCCGTGACCAGGTGGCGCGTGAGTTGGCGGAGGCGTTTTGAATCAAACAGAAGGATAAAGATTGCATAAGTGACCCTTCTATCAAACTGTATCACAATGAAGACAGGTTTTTGGTTTCCACATGTGTGTGATGTGACAGTTTGCAACTATAAAAGGAGTGTCGTGTTTTCAAATAAAGTTAGTCGCGAGTCTGCGCTTGTTGTGTTATCCTCTTGTCCTTGTCTTTTTGTGCGCAGTACCCCCTTGTATTCACCATGATCGACCGACTAGCCCAACAACGTACGCTCTTAAAGATATAGCATGGCAGTTTTGGCAGATCCTTGATTGTGCCGTTTATAATTCCAGAAAGCACATTAAGGCTCCCAATGACGCAAACGTTATGCAATTTTTCGGGTTGCTTTTCATCACACTTCTGGTAGCACTGATTTTCTGATGCTTTCTGGCAAAAAAAATAAAAAAAATACAGACAACATGCACTGACATCTCAAAACTAAGTTATATTAAATAAAAATAGAGGAAGAAAGAAGGCATAGCAGTACGGCAGAAATAAACAACTAGGAAGACCAGACAGCAGTGGCATATAGTCATTTGTTTGCACACAGCAACAGCCACGCTGGGACATACTTGCTTAAAATGGCTCTGAAAGAGCCTCTCAATAAAGGTGCGGTACTTCTGGGATGTTAAAGGATGCCGCTGCACAAATATTCTCCACCAAGAATTTTTTTAATGCATTTTGTGAGTTATTTCAAAATTTGAATTTCAGGACCTTCGCACCTTTCCCTCTGCTCTCATCATTTTTCACACACTCAAAGGTCCGCACTCCTCCACAGGCGATACGCGCGGTAATTACCCGGGATGCGGAGAATGTAGTTATTGAACGAGTTTATGGGCTCTCCTCAAAAGGTGTCACAGAGCACAAATGCAAACATTAGAGATATTGCACTATACTGAGGAGCACATGGCATTTGTGAATGCACGTGCTCAATATGACCTGCAATGCGGCCCGAATGAACCAAGTGAGGATTCGACTTAATAAAAAATAAAATTTGCTCCAGACAGAGAACTCAGTTTGCACACACGTTCAGTGTACTAGTACTTGGCTCTCTCTATTGACAGATAAATGCGTAGATTTCCAGACCCTCTGCACTCGTACTGCTTCGAGAAGTGAACTCCTTCCACATCTTGAACGTTGTAGCTCATACTGAGCACAATAGTATACATGACCAAAACATATACGGCATGAGATCCAACAGATGTCTCCCCATGTTTTAGGTACTACCTACAGAAATACGATGCATTACATGGCCAGTTGTTTTCAGACACCCAGAGAAGTCATTTTCAGCACAATTTATAATTGTCCCTCATTCCTTATGTAAACAGATAGCACTTATCTGTGTTTTGTTTCATTTTGACTGTCTTTAAGCATTGAATGACACCTTTTGCAGTTGCCTTTAAATTGGATGCCCGTTATAATGAAAACTTCGGGAGTTTCTTTGCATAGGAGGACAGTTCACTTGTTGAAGCTTACATTATTTCGTGCTCAAAAAAAAGAGGGGGGGGGGGGGGGGATTTCCATGGTTTGTACAGTGTTATGAGAGTTCTTCGGTTAGTGCAGGCAAGCTATCTGAACAGAAGCAAACAAGTAAAAAAAGCAAATGGCTCACTAGAAAGTAACACAAGGACTACATAAAATGCTCTATATATGATTCACAACAAAGAAGGCAAGAGAAACAAAATTCCACAGACATAAAAAGAAAGTGCAGACACCCAACTCACAATGAGAAAGCTCCGAACATCAGTGGATCCAAATATGCCGATGAGATTGGTGAGGAAGGCATTTACCGAGAAGCCGCCCTCTTGGTAGGACTTCATCATGCTCTCGAACAGAAACTGCAAGAAGCAGGAAAAAAGTTCACCACAGCCTGCACGACACTCCTGCTGTGAATTCAGAAATTATGTGTTTTTGTCACTCCCATAACAGCAAATGAGGTAAGCTAGAAATGGGAAGCTTTATTTTATGACATATCTCCCAACAGTTGGAAAAGAGAAAGGGAACAGTAATAGTTTCTGCTTACCTTGCCTACAAGGGGCCGGAACGTCTTCAGTATGACACCAGTGGAGGACCCCATACACTCGGCCATTTCCACAAGCTACAACAGAAAACCAGCACAAAAATATTTACACCTGCCCAATCTCAGTACTATATGATGAGTGATCGACACTACTCATGAGGCCACAGATGATGCCACCATAGAGTTTCTTACTATTACCTAGAGGGAAAGCTGGCGGCGTTGCCCTTCAGCCACCATGGACGCCCAAAGCATCATGGGGCGGTGAGCTACTTGTTGCGGCATAGTCGTAATTTTTTGGGAACATGGAGTGGCACTACTAAGACGTTTCATTCCGAAAACGCTGTTCGTGTGTGCGCAGACGACTTTCGCGTGAACGCAGTGGGCAAAACCCATAGTAGTGAAAACGCGACGACACACGACGCCAATAAGAGGTTTCACTTTTCCGAAATGCCATTAAAAAACCTCTTATAATATTTATGCAACAACATCTTTTTTGAAAACATATTTACTTTTAAAAGTGCGCCTGTTAATTACGAAATATTAGTTTTTATTGTGTTCATTACTTGGCCAATAGGAGAGCGAGTCGTCTCTTATTTTGGGCAAACTTTGCACTTAAATGGTTTTCTGCTTGTTTGTTGCAATCATTAGACAAGATTTTCAATGTTAGGACGTTTGTAGTTATCAAACAGCTTTATTTTTCTATTATTTTTTGGCTAAAAGTTGCAGTTCTGCAACAAGTAGCTCACCGCCCCATGATGCTTTGAGCGCCCATGGTGGCTGAGGTGGTCATGTGGGGTCTCCATGCAAACTCCCATAGACGGCTTGCCAGCTTTCCCTCTAGGTAATAGTAAGAAACTCTATGGATTCCACTCGTGATTGCCACGGCTACTGCACTGCCACCAAGCAAACACAAATAGTTGCAGTATCCTATAAATAGCATGGATTAATAGCAGAAGGTAAGTGTACTCTGCATTGCGGTCTGGGTTAGGGCCTCCAGCTCGAATTTAGTAGTCCGATTTGACCTCTGCCAGAGGGTAGAATCCAGGGTAGCACGGACATAAGATGGCTGTAGAATGTCCGTGCATGCATACCTATGTATATAGTTGTCTTTCTGCTGCAGAATGGGACATGCGGACGGGATGACTGCACAAACATCAAACCAGAGGAACCAGGCTAATACAGATAGAGATATAAAAGATGCAAGCTAGCACGTTTTCACAAACATGGTGCTTGGCCATAACAGCCACAAATGAAACTCCAAAGTTACCATAGGCCGTAACAATATGTCTAACGAATGATAGTGAAATTTGGCTGAGATGCTCACGATGGCATACACTAATAATGTACTCACCCGCCAAGCTTGAGGGGTGGTTGCAGGCTTCCTTTTAAGTATGTCTGCCACCATCAGGTCTCAGCCACAAGTTTCAATTCCTTACTGGATACTGGACTAACTACTTTCCTTGTGTCAAATTCCCTCCCTTTGCAGGGTCGCAAGTTTCTAATAAGAATTTTTACGTCATTCCTATACTTTCTCTATCACGCCCCTCTGCGACTCAGCATGAACTGTGACATGTGATTATCCGTAACTTTGGTGCCAGGTGAAAAAGACCTAAAGTGAGGTGTCCATAATTCCACATTCCCAACAGGAATTCCTCAGCAAGGTCTCTCTCTCTCACCTGGTAGCGTGCAATGTCAGCCACGCCGGCTGTGCGGCATAGCAGATGCTGCAACAAGCACAGCACAGCAAACTCTTGCAATTCCTCGCTCTTCGAGTCTTGTCCCACACAGCCCACAGCCATAAGCAGAGTGTCTTGCAGACGGGAATTCTCCGACTGCCAGGCATTGCTCAGAGCCTGCTTCAACCGTGGCGCAATGGCTTTGTGAACGCTGGGGTAGCCCCACGACACCAGGGCTTTCAGTGGTTGATCCCTGCAAGAGGACTGCACTTTCATTTGGGGTCAACTTTCTCAGTGCGCTAGTGCACTTACAGTGGCCATTACCCGCATTCAGCCATTGTGTGTTTGTCTGCTTGTCTGTTTGTTTGAAGCCAGTTTTGTGGCAAGCTGCTCACCTGCCCTCTGAGTGGTGGGCAACTTGCCCAGGTGTATGTGCGTGTGTGTGCATGTGTACATGCCTGCATGCATTCGTGCATGCATGTAATACCTAGCAACCTTCCCTCCGTGTCAGTTGGCAGCTCATTAATCGTGAGAGGATGCTACTCAAGTGCCACTGACAACAGCGTGCCATCACGTGCGTGCGTGCGTGGAGAGAGAGTGTAAATGTGAAGTAACAAGGTTTGGGACATTTTGTACACAGCAAAAATAACAAAAAGGATTACTTGCAGGGAGGAAAAGTTTGCAAAAAGTAAAGCCTTAACACAGCACTGACCATCTCAAAAAGAAAGTGTAAACAACAGATAGTAGCAAACGGCAGACCACCACCTTGGTTCAGTTTTCTTCTGGCCTAAATGAGTTATTTAATCAACAACAGCAGACAAAGACTGCCCACCCCTAGGAGGGTGCGCAAGTTAATAGCATACTCTAACGCATTTACACCACGATACTATGGGAGAATAATCTCTTGACCAAGAAACTGGGCAACTTTTTAGCGCAAGCAAACACTAAATCATAATTGAATACTAGGATGAAGGTATTCATTGGCATGCCCACAATTTAGCAGCTTTTTTTGAGTAAAAAATATAATAAAAGACTTATCTGCTTTCACTACTTAACAGCTCAAAAAATATTGAGCGCTCTGGCATGCATCAAAAGCTTAGCAAATGGCGAACTTGGCTATAGCAACATCAAAGGCTGCAGGAGGCTAAGGTAGTAAAATGCATTCACGAAAAATCCTGAGAGAAAAAGATCTCTTTGGGTAAAAATTGCCAGTGCTAGAACATTAAAAACAGCTTTCCTCGCCAAATTTTATGCCCTCTATTATGATGGTCCAATCAGCGTATAGTACACAACTGTTCACTTAATATCTGCCCTCGTTTAACATTTAATCTCAGGAATGTGCTGCCTGGGCTCACCTAAACCAACCTCAGCTCTCCCTCAGTGGTAGATTTCCAAGGCCGAAGAAGAATATCAATGTCCTCACCCAAACTTCATCCTGACAAGGTAATCGGAGTCCTCCAGGAGGTTCAGCAGACCACCAACCAGGGCATCATCCATGTGGAGATGACGAAGGACTCCGGGGAGGCGAGACACCATGGCTGCACAGACGGAGATGTAACAAGTGTCCACAGCTCGCTCCGATTCATGTACCACAATCGGCAATACACACACACCCTCACCTTTCCGAACAGAACTGTGACTGGAACCGCAGAACTTGATGACACAATCGCTCATGAGTTTGCATTCACTGAAAATAGGAATTACTGAACGGTTGCCTAAAAGAGAGAAAAAAAAAGATGTATTCATGTATACAGGGTGAGCAAATGAATGTCAAATAAAGCGCGGAGCAAGTGCAACAAAATGCTCAAAGCTACCCCATGCACAACTGGTGCGAATCAGCTCAGGGTGATGTTATCCACGTATGTGAAGCGAATTCGTGGCAACGATTAAAGGCTTTTGTCTAAACTGACCTGCTTCACACGTACTGCAGCGGACAGCACTTGGTTGTTTCCAGTCGCTCCCACATGGCAGGCTACAAAATGAGATGCACAGTGAATGACTTCCCTAAGTATTCCCAACTAGGATATTTTAAAAAGGCAAGCATGAGTGCTTATCAGATAGCTATATATCGATACCAGCAAAGCAGTACTTGCCTTTTGGCCTTTCCTGACAAAACACAGCAGAGGTCACAGATACATTCAACCCATCCCAACAGGCTCTGTGCAGACGCAGTCTCAATGGCCGAGCTGAGAATGAACAAAATCAAACAATAATTAAGTGAAATTAAAAGGCATTAAGCTGTAACCCAAGCTGCAAAGACATTTCGCGATTTTCAGCTGAGCTCCGCAGCTTTTATTCATTTCGTAAAATGCAGAAAAAAGAGAAAACGTCAGCGGGCTCTATCCATCAAGTGAGTCTTTAAGTGAGCTATACCCAGTGACTACCTAATATCTCGAGCATAGTTTTATTTTGACGTAATTATGCTGCTAGCTAGGCTACATGGCCAGGCAGAACCAAGCGCACTGTTCCGCTGGGCTTTGGTAGAATAGGCAACTTGCTGTTAGTCATGCAATAATGACATCGCAAATGACACCACAGAGTGCAGGTGATACAAAAAGGACTCCTCTCATGAAAAGTGTGCGTGCGTTTGAATGCATACAAAAGCAGTCAGCACAGTACAGGGACTCCAACAAACTTCAGTCTCTAGGAGCAAACAGGCAATGCGTGAAATCGCCTCAAAGTTGACCTTCAACAAAAGTGAGCCTAATCTTACAGAATGCAAGATGAACAGAACATATGTAAGTGCTGCATATATAATGACGACTAGCCAAAGCAAGAGTCGATTTAGAAGATAGGCAAGCAATCCTTCTCAAATCCAAACCTTGCTTTGTTAAGGGGTTACGTAGCTTTGAAATCCTAAAAACTTGTTAAAAAGATTGATTTTTTTAAAATTGATGTATGCTCTTGTATCTTGCGTTGTATGTGCTGTTCCTAAGTTTCATTGTTGCCGTCGATCGGGAAGTACTCTAAAAAATTGTTTCGTGAACCGTGGCAGCTGTGCACTGCAGGGAAACGATCAAACAACACGCATTCTCTTCGTTACAGTTTTATGCCCAGGTATTCACCTAGCGGAGCAGATTTCTTCATCCCAACTGTTTTATTGATTTTGACCAGGTTTGTTTTGTTGCACTCCTAGGACCATAGTGCAGGTGACGGTATTCTTTGTACATCAAATTTGGGAACTTTAATTTCTTGTCTGAAATTTTCTTCTCACTGCAGGTATGTCAACGAACACTGCATCGCAAAAACTTCAAAGCCGAAATTTGTGTTTGCGAAAAAAAGAATTATAAGAATGTCTTGACCTGTAGCATACCAGTAAGAACGCAATAACTGCTGCACCAGCCAACTCTGCAGCCATTTCAGAAGATTCAGAAAAAAAATAAACATCACAAAACAATTTTCTAGAGATATAACAGTGATATTTTGTGAGATTAATCAAAATATTATTTTCAACATGCTCAAGCAATTTCATGTAAATACACCAAAAAAAAAAAATTGGCAGTGGCTTAGCTGTGGTTAAGCCTGGATATACAAGCGAAAAGCTGCATTTATGCTTTGTTTGACGTCATGGCTGTCGCAGTTCGCACACAAGGCACTGGGAGCACCACGATAGCGGTGTAGATTTTGAGCCAACTCCCTCGCTATCACTTCTGGGTCTTCTTTTCTTCCTTCCATGGCGAATGTCTGCACCTCTTCTACGGCAGCCGCCGCCGCTCACGCGTTATCACAACGCCTTGCGAAAGAACCTTCTCTTGGGACTGCGGCGGAGACCGCGTGGCAGCGGCGAAGGGTAAACCGGTGGCGAGGAGGAGAAGGGAGGGGGTGGCGAGGAGGGAAAGGGCGCGCTACGGCGGCGCCCAGGGGTGGCCCATGCAAAGCGCAGTGTTGACGAGCCTAGTGAAGCTTTTCACTTCAAAAAAACTTCACTGAAAGCAGTATTCTCCTTTAACGGGCGGGAGACACAGGTCTTGAAATGTTAAAAAAAAAAAAGAGAGAAAATTTTGATTTTTCACTATACTCTAATCTACCTACAAAGTTTCAAGGTCTAATTTTACCTCCAACTATTAAAAATCAATATATTTGATGCCTCTGAAGTGCAGAAATGGTAACTGTGGAGCAAAATGTGGCAGAGCTTCACACCTGTTGATTCCTACAACCTTGTCCCCGATGGCCGCCATTGTCTTCGCTCTTCCCTACATCCTGGTATTACTCACTGTTGTGAAATCCTCTCAGAATGTCTGCATTCCTCAGTTTTCTGAGGCCTCTACAATGACCTCCAAATGGCTGGTGCGCAACCATGAAATGCAAATTTCTCAACTTTGCGTTTTTTTGCCAACATGACCAGCCTTACGGAAGTTTTCGTTATGGTATTACGATGCAACTTTAATTACTCTTATATCCTTGAATTCAGAAAGAAATAAACTATGGAGCTAGGCTATTTTTTTATGGCTGAGTCAAACATACCAAATTTTGTGAACAGTAATGTCATCTAATTACATTTCATAATTACAGGGCTTCAACACAACTGAACACTTCTATATGATGACGTGCCTCAATAACAATATAAATAGCACAGCTCCTCATAGCAGTTCTTTGGCTACAGCTTCATTTCAATCGAAACTAAAAAATATTGAGGGAAAGTGTTCTAACGACCCGTAAGAAATTGCCTGATCAGGCTTCAGTTATTTTCCCATATGGGAACTAATAGAGATATACTATAACTAATTATATTCTTGAAAGCAGGAGGAAGAAATACATATACACACACTTAATTTCATTACAATATTTCCATTGTCAAAAATTTCCATTTCAAGACCAGCATTTCATAAGTACAGAAAGTTGGGCTAGTTGGTGTGGATTCATACCAGCATTTCCCTTAATACACAGCCTAAAAGTTTTAAAAAGAGTAGGAAAGTGACAGCAAGAGTGAGACACTTCAGCCAAAGGCAGGCTTGATGCTTTCAACGATTCATGCACTTTGTTTTTACTAAGAGCCTGCGCTAGCCTAGGGAGCATTTAGCCTTACAAAAACACAGTGCAGAAGAAGGAAGACTTGCACACAAACACTTGGCATAAATGTGAAAAGTCTGGGCAGAGCGGCTGTCACCAGCAAAAGTGCACAGAACAAGAGAGGCAGAATGAACCACCTGAGATTCTGAGTTACAGCTGTGGATGCAGTCCTCCGCAATACGCAATGGCACAGTGCCTGCAGGGCAGCCTTCTGAACATCACTCGAGCCTTCAGTCTGCAAACCAGCAAAAACATTGATGGTGCTATTGGCATTGCTATTGTGCTATTGACACCCAGCAACAGATGTTAGAAAACAAGCCCGCTGCAGTTACTGTGTCGTGGGACCAGGAGATTTGCTTGAGCTGAAAAACTTGAAACTTGAGAGCTCATCTTGAGATAAACTTGAGCATTTGAAAGCAACATAATGTGCAATTACTAGTACTCGGATCATCATCATCACCATCAGCCTAACTACGCCCACTGCAGGGCAAAGGCCTCTCTCATGTCTAGCCAATTAACCCAGTCCTCTGCCAGCTGCGGCCACCGTATCCATGCAAACTTCTTAATCTCATCTGCACACCTAACTTTCTGCCGCCCTCTGCTTGCCTTCTCTTGAAATCCACTCTATATACAGTGCACTAAGAATGCATATGGCAGTTTTGATATGCAAAGACTAATTTTAGTTTCTATGGCTTCTGATATATGCACACCATTTTCCACAGCTTATAATTCAATAAAACATCATAAACAGATGCTGCTTAATGACCAGACTAGGGGTCTTTTAATTCAATCAGACTGGCTTCAAAACAATAAGCTACACTAAGAACATCAATTTCACTAAGAGAAAGAACTTGCGCACATCTGTTCCTCCGACATGCGTCTGAAGATTTTTCTTGATGATACAAACTCTCAGTGCAATTAGCTACATAAGTAAGATCAATTAGCCGCTTTCAAAAGCCCATTATTCCATGCCAGAGGCAGCCAAAGAGTACACACAAGTGCTTGGTGCAGCAAAGGTTCCACATTGAAGTTTCCACGTGGCAGGAAGCTGGCTACAGTTAGGCTTGTGCAAAGCACGGCGTCGGATCCTTCTCCATCAAACTGTAGCTTTGTCCCTGTGGACTCTGGTCCAGGCATCTTTCCCTGTAATGTGCATTCAGAATTGATACCACACACATTGTCTACAAAAACTAATACCTAATGAATTGGAAGATTTCATTCGGTGATCATGCTTTACCAACCGAGTTTGTCTAAGCCAAAGGAACGATCACAGGCATTTATTCCCCACCAAGAAACTCTAGAATGTCATATAGACAATGCTCTCTGCTAACCTGCAGCCAGTTATAACCCTAACCTTCATTGTAATTGGTCATCGCTGCCCTCTTTATCATCATCATCAGCCTGATTATGTCTGCTCCGGGCCAAAGGGGCCTTCCATTGATCTCCAATTAGCCCCGTCCTGTGCCAGCTACTAAACCAGCGACCAGGAAAATTTCCATTACTTGATAAGAGCACATCTAACTGTCAATATGCTGGCACTGCCCTAATTTAAAACATTGAGCCTTTCCATCTTTTATCACTTAGTCTGCCATCATGCACTGCAAGTCCAGAGAAAGAGCTCCATTACCGAGACAAGAAGACAGCTTATTAACAAATAAAAATCACTGCATAATAATGGACAAAGCTGGAAATGGGTGCCTGATCAATAGCTAAGCAATTACAGCTGAAAACAGCCACTCAATGAAAGGCAAGGCCAATTGACAATGCTACCTCAAAGCTCCACGAGTCAAGGTATGTTAGGTGATGCAAGCAATTTTGAACGTCAGTGGTAGTATAGCAGCTAGACCATTGAAACCCGACTACTACTACTGACTTCCAAAAACTGGACTATTTACGCCACCCACCATTCCTCTGAACTGTCACTAGTATACCAGTTGATAGCGGCAAAAATCATTTAATTTCTCTGGAATAGTAGCAGTGTACTTGCTTTGCTTCCCTTATATGGCATTCCACTTTCGGTACAGCCTAGTCCTCTCAAGTAAAAATTATAAACAAAACAGCAGTAGCAGCTCTCAACCAGGAACTCAAAAATATGCATGCTGCTACTGTAATTAACTTGCTTGACCATCTTTTTCCCAATAAAGGTTTGCTCCCAATGCTATAAATATGCTTGAGGAATTCAGCAAATAAAGAAAGTGTGCCAAAAGCATCCAAAAAACTGCAGTGTAAAAGAGAGCAATGCACAATATGCCAAACATTAAATAACCAACCGTCAATAATGTCCACCAAATCATACAAACGTAAATAGACACTAATCTAATCCATAGTCATAGCAAACTGAATTAAGTATTCCCTAAAATTAAAGGCATGTAACTCAAATTAACACATAAACCGTTATGCGCTCACAGATCAGTTGTTCAGTGCATGACAAAAATGGGTACAAGAAGTTTCCCGATATATTTATTACTAACAAGACAATACATCTGTAATGCTATTCTTACGGGCTTCTTTTCATCATGTTTAATACACAGACATGGTATGCATAGTAAACTGCAAATAATAAAGAATCTAACCAAACAACTACGTTATATTTTTCAGGACCAAAGGCCAGAATGCTCACACGCAAGCTAACTCCCTCACAAACACTTAAAAACTTAACAAAATTGAGAAAATTAGTAAGCTGCATCAGCTAAAAAGACAAAGCGCAACATATTGTTAAGACCCACATTTTGCCATCAGAAAATTTTGCATCACAATTTACTCATAAACAGTTTTTCAGACAACATCAATAGCGTCTACACCATACAACCAACCAAGACACACCTCAAATTTTCCCATAATAATTGAACAGGAAAAAAGCTTACAAATCGTGTGTTCCATCCTATTGAGATAGCAGGTAAAAAACAAAGGAGGTCACTCGCACTTGGGATATCTGAAGAAGAAAGTGCAACAGAAATTTCAGGAAAAGAACAAATTTCTTGCTCAGAATGTCCCCCAAGAGTCAACAGAGCCAGAGAAACAGTGTTATATTAACTAGCTTACCAAAGCTAGGAATTAATTACCTCTTTAAGAATGTTTCAAAGCCAACCTGCACTTATTCCAATGTAGACTGAACATGATTATTACCATGCTTGTATTCTTTTTTAAGTTTTGGCACATGCATCCCTCCCTTTTGCACGCTTCTTTTCCAATTAGCTTCTTTTCCAACACAAGAGAAGAAATAACTCACCTTGCACAAGTCAAACAAGGCCCAAATCTACATTCCTTCAACATATAGACCAACAAGTGTTTACAAACATAGGGGCCCTCACAGGTGCTGGATGAGGCCAGGTGTACTGTTTACAAACACAGGGGCCCCACAGGTGCTGGATGAGGCCAGGTGTACTGCTTACAAACATAGGGGCCCCCACAGGTGCTGATGAGGCCAGGTGTACTGTTTACAAACATAGGGGCCCTAACAGGTGCTGGATGAGGCCAGGTGTACTGTTTACAAACATAGGGGCACCCACAGGTGCTGGATGAGGCCAGGTGTACTGTTTACAAACATAGGGGCCCTCACAGGTGCTGAATGAGGCCAGGTGTACCGGAGGAGCTGCTGTCTGCTAAGATTCCCTTCTCACACCATTTCAGAATCGCCTTCCATGTAAGGCTGTCTAGGCTCTCTAGTTTTAGCAACTGAATTTGTGAGCAAGAATTAAAGATCAGACTCTCATTACCTTGGCATCTCAGGAGCAGCACAAGAACGTGGAACACTTCACTGAGCAGCTCATCATTCAGCGGACGCTCCAGGCTGTCTCTGAGCAAAGCCAACACCATCCGCTCATTGCTGACACTCAGCTGAAGGCGCAACGTCTCCTCGGCCACAACAGCTTTTGTTTCCACCTGCGTCCCACAGCTGACAAAGAAACTCGAATTAAAAGCAAAGCCAAGCAATGACTACAACATGGACACAAATATTTGAGCCCTGTTTGCACCCAGCCAAAAAAAGCTTTGTCTCGCATATCCCAGAATATAAAACAACCAAGTGTTAACCCTTTCAGACACTATGCAGTACATAACTGTGTGCATGGTATGTGGTGTTGTGTTTTGTGATGCATAAGTGACTAAGGGTATCATGTGCCGAACCCAAGATTAAGCCCGTTTGTTTTTGTGTTGGATGTTTATATGGTGAACTCACAGCTTGTTCTTGAAAGCGGGCTACGCCTAGCCATGACTTCTCTGTTTCAGAGAAAATCAGCACTCTTCATAGACTGGCCCTGGGGTGCTGCTTCACTGAGCAGCGCGTGGCGCTTTTGTTGTTTGGTGCTTCATGAACAAGAACAACAGTGCAAGGTAAAGACACAGACGTAGAGAAAAGACTGGAAAAGATTTGCTGCCCCTCCTGTCTTGTCATTGTTGCCGTGCTTTTGCTCTATGCAGCTGTTTAATTTCTTTCTTTAGGTCAGCTGCTAAATATATAGTACACGAAAAATATTCCCCAAACAACGAGCTTGGCAGCACATTCTTTGAAACAGCCATAAAGACAGATTTTTATACTCCATAATAATATTTTTTTTTCTCATGTGTGTGTGTTTGGAAGGGGGGGGGGGGGGGGGGGGGTTCTGGCACGAAGAGGTGATATTTGGGCAAATCCTTTTGATTTCATTGTTTCAATTTCCAGCTATCATTATACTCTATACGAAGTTGTATACATACATACATGCGTGCAGAAAATTAACAGTTGATGTTTCGGCGTTTCACACTGAAAAACTAACAATCAGCTTTCCTGAGGACTGTATAAATCTCCTTACACTTGTCTGCCCAATCAAAAGCAGTTATCCTGGTGCAAGGCTTTTCTTTAGGCTTTTCAATACACACAAAAGTTGCTGGTCGAATTTGGGCTGTCATGCCACTTCCTGCAACATGTCACCAAACAAACACATATTTTCCAACTGTTTTTCCTCTCCAAGACAATTTCATGTTTACTGCCATTTCTTCGCCCCAAAAATGCTCCTAATGCACTTTTTCTCAGTGCAAGGCCTATTTGTGACATTACTATAATCGACCAAGACCAAAAAACACTAGAATACGGCAAGATTTCACAAATGAAAAATAGGGAACTTTCATCACTCTGTGAGCTTTAGATGTTGCAAGCAAGAATAAATATGCCATAGCCAAACACTAACTGCTGGACACATTTTTTGATAAAACTTGCGATCTATGCTTGGAAATATCAAATAATATTTTCTTGTTCACCATATCATGTTCTAGATACCACAGATTTTTCACTGCATCAAGCAGTCATAGCGTCAATCAGCCATGGCCATAAGAAAAAAAAAACATATAATAAGCCTTTAACTCATGTAACTGTAGTAAAAAAAACAATTAAAAACTTTCTCCCACTCTCAATATGTGAACAGACCGAAAAGTCTCACCAAGTGGCAGGTTGCAGTATCCAAAGCACAGCTTGCTGCAAGGCCTCTAAGCAGACAGCTACTCTCCTTAAACTCTCAAGGTGGGTATCCTGCAAGAAGAAGCGTTGCAGCTGTAAGATTCAACTCAAGATGAATGGAGCTCCCATGTGTTTCTAGAGACCCATGGAAGATGACGGTGGCAAACCATAACAGGCACCACCAGTGATGTGACTAGTTGTGCAGTTGTGAGAAAGAGACTAGGAGCTGCCATCATAAAGCATGTGGTCTTTTCTTTGATTCTATGGGCCCACCACAAGGCACAGAGCTTCACTGTTTGGTCAAGACAGTTACGAATACATACTCTATCCTTATTTCCGCAAAATATCCAACCTATTAAGAAGTTCTTTGGGTACAATTCCACTCTAAAGAACCTCGAAAGTTTCAGATAGACACACACATACCCGTATATAAAGGAGCCTGTCCAGTTTGATTCCGACAAAGCTGTCCCGAAGTGTCTTGACAATGGTGGAGTGCCTGAGCAAAAGGTCAAGAGAACTCAGTTCATAAAAAGAAAATTCTGGGTGGGACTACTGATAGAATTTATAGCAGAAGAGAAATATACTCCACCTTGGGGGATTCCCCTAAACATTTGGTCAACACTGTTCCCACTTCGAGTTATTGATCAATTCGCTCTCGCCCTACCATAAGCTTGCCGTCCCGGTTAGCTCAATTGGTAGAGCGACTGCTCCGGTGAAGCGGTGGTCCCGGGTTCGATCCCCGGACCAGGACGAATTTTTCTTTAACTACGAAGTTTCTGAGAAAGCTGTATAGCTTTCCTTTGTAGCCGTATGGCTGCGCTCGGGTGGATGTCAATGAGTAATTACTCCCTTATTACAAATCTACTCCACCTTGGGGGATTCCGCTAAACATTTGGTCAGCAGAAGAGAACTTACCGAATGTTTTCTTCACTCTCCTGTAGTTTAGCAAGTGCTTTCCTAGCTTCTATTGTCAAAACCCCAACGAAAGTTTGACTTGAAACCTGTAATAATAAGTGTTATTTTCATCAAGAATATTAACATGACCTGTGACAGCACAGCCTACGAGCGAGATGTACCATAAAAACACACAAAAAAGGCATGAGAAAACACAACATTGAAACGAGAGTCACTCATACAAGTAAGTATATTCACTATATTGATGAACTAAACTCCACACAATATTACAGCAAAAGAACAAGAAGAATACAGCCCCATAATTTGTATTTTTTTTCTTCCTAGGGATAGATAGCTCACAGCGGGGATCAAGTCTTTGATGGCTTCGAACAAACAAAAACTCTCCTGTAGCTTCCAGTTTTATATTAAAAATTAGGCAGAAGATATGAGAAAGTGGGAAATGTTAAATGCACACCAAATACTGATGCTTAGAACAAGACCCCAAAACGAAAACCTTTGGCAGAGGTACTGGAGACCGAGCCAAACCTGCACAGAAGGCTGCTGCTAGAGTCACTGCATATTCAGCAGACACGGGGAAATGTTAATGGCTCCCTCAGAACCCTTCCCTCTTCCTACACCCACGGTTTAAGTTCGGTGGCCCGGTGGTCGAATGTGCGGGTGTTTAAAAGCCAAGCTGCAACTCACCCGTAGTCGCAACCCAATGAAGAAACCGAATAGGTTTCGAAACATCGTGTTTTCTTACAAGAACTTCGTTGGCATTCTTTCCCTACATTAAAACCTCAAAACCATTCCGTAACTGTACTTCCCCGAAGCAAAAAAAAAAAAAAGAATTCACCTGATGTTTACTCTTGCATTAGTGCAAATTTCAGACAGCTGTGGTTGTGTGAAATGCTGATGCCACCTGAGGCATTTAGTAATTCTAAATAGGGGTGTGTGTGAGGCAGTGATGCAGGGTAGGCATGCATTGTACATGGCCATCCATGCGTTTGTGTGTGGCCGTGCATGCACAGTCACTCATCCATCCATATAAGGCAGGCAACCAGCATGACAAACACAACAGTGACGGCAGGTTTTTATTGAGTGTGAGTGACGCCACTCTGCTGTCACTTTTGGTGTCACTGTGTTCAAACTAATCAGTGCGACACGTTGCCACAATATCATGCATGACTTCACTAGGTTCTGATCAATCAGCGTGGCACACTGCACTTTCCTACTCTCCTCTCTTTCTCCTCACTCCTTCGAAGATGTTATGCCAACATCGACTTCGTCGCAGGGACGAAAAAAGCAGTCTCAACAGACGTCATCGCAAAATTTCTGGAAACACTCACAACGCTTGTGTCCGCAGCTTCCAGTAAAGGTGACAGGTTTCCTTGTAACTCGTGTAGCACGGCATCCAGGGGTAAGGAGTCCCAGCTTGCTGACAGCCGACCAAACCACTCTGCCGCAGCAGCCAGCAGCCTGGGCTGTTTCTGCAAGTTCTGCATAGCCTGCACATGAAGAGGAGGAAAACAGAACAATAAAGCTGTCGCGGCAGTCCGCATCATGACAAGACACACCTGGTGTTCCGTCTACTTAAAAACGTAAAGGAACACACAAAAAAAAGGTGTTCAGAACAACAATCTATAACACCATCTGCTGGGCTAGTTGGTTGGAACAACAATCTATAACACCATCTGCTGGGCTAGTTGGTTGGTTAATTGTTTTGTGTTCGCGCTGCTGATACATATGGATAACAATCTATATTCAGAAATCATACCACCTGGCATTTTGTTTTCATGCTTCAGAAGTTTATTTCGAGCGCGTGCGAACAAATACAGATGTTTCATTTAACTCCAAGCAGAATAATTTTAACACATTAAATAATCAACTGATATTCACAAATGTGCTCAAACAGGGTATCCCTCTGGGTTAAGAACGCAGCCTAAAAAAACTGTGCTCTGTAGCTATTACAGCAATTAAATAAAAAATCTTCATGGAATGAAACGAAACAATCTGAAATGCCAATTGTAGCCGGCATGGACCGATGCAGGCCTTCTGGGCTTGCCATCGTTTCCGTGGCTATTTAAGGTCAGTGCGGAACCCAATAAACATTCCATCATGATGCCCTTGATCATGGGCAAGTGTTGAGTGTATGAAAGTGCTGAACGGTCACATAATTTTTTTTTACTTACGCACACTTTTTCACAGCGGCTAAATTTGCTACAGCATGAAAGAGTATGGCAGCATTCATAATTATCTCTGCAAATATACTACTTTTCTGAGAACAGGGCTGCCACTATTTGCTATAAAATTTACAGCTAAGCTTCTACATTTCAGATACCCTTACGTAATGCACATACTGCTAACTTTGTAAATAACTTTTTCAACCACACTTTTAAGCTATTCAAGAGCAGCTCTTGCAGAAGGCAAAAGAATACAAAAGAAAATGATGTCATACCTTAGACAGACTAAGCAGCAGTTCTTCAACAGCAGGTGAAGGCACCCTGATCTTAGAGGCTGTCCCCAAGAAATCTACCAAGAGGTCCATCCCAGATGGCCTGAACGTTTCACATGTGAAACGAGAAGTGAAGAGAGAGGTAGGAAGACAGGTGAGCCTCTCAAACGGAAGTTGTCACTTGAAAAAAGTCAGCAAAAGAACAACTATATGAAGCATAACAGCGTTCATACAGATAAAAACATTGAATGCAAATGGTATACAATGCAATGGTATACAAGTATTTATGAAATAAATCCATAATAAAAGGATAAAATCAAATAATTCAGTGGCAAAAAAACAAACGATGTACTACGACACCAGCCTTCCAGCGTATTACCACATCATATACAAGATGTATTACCACATCAGCACAAAGGGCTCAGTGCCTTAAACTTTATTCCAAGCCTATTTTCCTCATCTGTCACTAACCTATATACTGTTACCACAGCTACTCACAAGTCAGCACAGCAGATGATTCTGTAACATAGAACTGAATGAAAAGAACTATAAAAAACAAGCGGCTCAAATGTTAAATAAGGCCAAGATAGCCACTGAAGTACAAGTGCTTACACAGAAGATCAAAAACGAAGAGAAATCAGAGGCATTGAATAACACACTACGCACTACACCTGCTTTCTCGCAATGCTTTAATAAGCACAAAAATGGACAGCACTGATCTTACTGCCTGATCGCCAGTACTAGTTCAGAGGAATGAATGGTTTTGTGAACCTATGCAAATATGACAATCTGTAAACACTGCTAGTGTTTTTATTGACGACAACGAGTGACAACGAGAACTCATAACTGGTCCATTTCTTTCTAGGCACAGAACTAGCACACTTCTAACAAGTTTTCCACTTTCTCTGTCTTCCTCCCCCAAGGCAGCCAACCGCACATCATGCCCGGCTAACCTCCATGCCTTTTCTTCCATCTTGCTCTTGATCCTCCCTCCCAGAAATCCTTTCAAGAAAGCCTCGGGGCGAAGGTTCAGCTGCGTTCCTTGTAGCGACGCAAACATTTCCAGCACCCAACAGTCACTATTGACAGTACACGAGAGGCACCATGGTAAAAAGCATTCTCAAATTAAAGATGGGAGATAAAAGCAGCCGACATGGAGTACTACAATGACAGTTAAAAACACAAGCACCATGACTCCACACAGAAGTAGCGGAGACTGTCGGCAGTTGTTCTGCTTGCGACAGACACACATTAACCTGCAGGTCTTAACGCAATGGACAGTAAGCTTACTTACGTTAAGGCTGTGCTGTCTGTGGCTACACACTGAATGAGGCCAACAAGAGACAAAAGAACGTGTGTATTGGTGGTCTCAGTCACAGGGTAATATTGCTTCAAGAAGGCATTCAAAGCTTCAAGGCTTGCCTGCAAATGAAAGAATACAAACAATACGCACCAAGCATAAAACAGCACATAATAAACATTTCAGTACAAGTGAAGCTTGAATAAGTAGAAATCTTATAACAGCTTCATAAAGACATGTAATAGGCTACTTCTTCAAGTGGTGCAGAAAACTTATAAAGTGAAGAAATGCCAAAAAAGTCCAATTATATTTAATTTTCCTTTTAATTACATCAGCATCAGCAATGGGCAGACTATATATACACATTACAGAAGGAGACAGACAGTACAGCATTATATTTATTATAATGCACTTAGTTTCTTGTTTACTTAATCACCTCTTCTCCAGCGTGGAGTAACTCACAGTGTATCACATTACAATATGACACTATTCCCTATTTAACTATCGCGAGAATACTGAAATGCAATTAAGCAGTGTTAAATAACGTTAACATATATTCAATAATATTAAGCAGCCAGACACACCTCCACAAGGTCACCACTATTCGCACCCAGTAGTCTACTAAGGGAGCGAACAAGCCTGTCTCGTCCAAGTCTGCGACCGCTTCCGAATGCAGCCATGTCATCAGCCAAGTGCACCAACAGCTTCCTGAAAAAGTACCAGAATGACATGACCTCCCAAACTCATTTACTTCTATGCTGTGCTCTAGTCCACCCACACTGTGCTGTGTTGCACCATACTCTAATGCCATGCTCTGCTTTTTCACACAACCGCACGGCACACATGTACTTCACCTCCTTTGTCGTATCTCTCCCGTGCTCCATTCTGCCTCTCTCCCATGTGGATAACGCAAGTACCCAGGTGCAACGGCCATGTAATGTTCTCTGTCCACTTGCTCCTGATATAATGTCTACAAATCACTGGAGAGATCTGACCTTTTCAAGATACTGTTACTCCCCCCCCCCCCCCCCCCCCCCCCCCCCGCACTCAAAGCTTCAAGCTTTGAAGCTTCATATAAGGATGCATTTGCAAGCAACAAATATTGCGTTACTATTCGAGCTTAATTCTTTAGTATATATAGCCGTTGACCGATTTTCCGAACTCTCAGAAGACCGCAAAAACATAAAGAAAATCAAATTTTCCCGTAAAAAAATAAAACACACTTTACGTCAACTTCTGCCAGTGTGGTGAAGGAGGAGGTCAGCAGTTTTGTGCACATTCCAAAGCTTTACATGACTAATAATCTCGGCATACGTCATGTACATAGACGATGGGCGACAACCGATTTCAAGAGCTCATTGCTTGATGGTTGTACTACCGTTGGCAGAACTGCGTGGTGCCCACCGCACAAAGTTTGAGAAACGAAATGGCAATGATGGCAATCAAGATAAGAAAGAACTGACACACGGCTGAATCAAGCACTCTGTTGGTGTTTGCCTTTGTAATCAGGCCTAGCAACCAGAGCCGAAACCAGTCTGAGAACTTTGTGGTGGTTTGCGTATAATAAGTCATAAAAATCAAGTTTTGGCAGTGTTAAAATAGAACAGTCAGGGCTGCGATGCATTTTATTGTGGGTGTGAGCCCCTTGCTTTGAAAAGGACTGTTATCTCCCTCCATTCATTCCGTCCGCCCTCATGCGCTTTGCTGTTGCCTCTTTGCATATTTTGGATGAACAAACTCGGCACAGATGAGCACAGCAACGTTTGGCTATGACTCAAGTTTGAGCAGCAGACTGCGTCCAGGAATAGTGTGACCGCAGCCACACGTGTGCAAAGTACGAACTCGCGGAGAATATGAGCCATTCAAGAGGTTCCCTTTCAGTTTGAATTCAGCTTATTCGATCAAGTTTCCAATCCCCCTTCAGGTCAGAATTAATGAGGTACCATTTAAACGCATTACATGGTGGCTTGCTTATTGCCAGCATTTCTGTGGCGAGTATGAATGAGGTTCGAAAAATCGAGCAATCACTTGCAATGAATTCAAAATTTTAGGTGCTCTTGTACATTGATTCCATGGGACATATCGCAGTGCTGCGATAAAGTTTGAATAATCAATCATGTCCAAAAAATCGGAGGTCTGTAGTTTTGGTCTGCAATGGCAAACTGCAGCTTCCGTTATGCAGCAAAGCATCAGTCTCTTCAAAAAGAAAAAGTAGTAACACTGCACAGCACAAAGGCACACTCATATATGCAGTGAGAATGCAAAGCATTTGTTGAATTAATCATTTGCCATCAAAGAGAGTCAACAAAGTGCCAGCAGAGATGTTCATTTCTGCCGAGGACATGACAGCCCTGGCTAGCACACAACACAATAACAAGCATACAAGGTCTTACTGCTACACCTCACAGTACTACTCACATTAATGAAAGCAACAGAGCCTTGCCACCATCGGGCAAGGAGATGTGGATGTCAGCCTGTTCAATTCTCAATCTTTCCAACAATTTCACATCCTGCTGGCCAGCAAATGAAATAATGATACCGAAGGGACACGTTGCTGTTTTTGCCCCAGTATTCATGACGCAGAATTGGTAGATGTCTGAAGTAAAAGAGAAGAAAAAGAATAAGTAAGACTGTGCAAGAACATCTGCAGGCCCAGTATTTAATCTTCACTGCAAAACATGCTGAAAACTTGCTTTGCTAGAAATTTTCACGCTCCACTGCAGTCACCACTGCTACATTTTCAATATACACTATAACATGAAAGTGCTATCAGGAAATTATAAAAGAATTCCATGTCTTCAACCATCTCCTGAAACCTCTACAAGTTCGGCCTGATTCTCACAGCTGGTCTCCTCCCCGGCGCGGCGGCGGCGGCGACGGAGCCGGGAACCGCGGCCGCAACGGAACGGATTTGTGTTCTAATCGAAAGAGGCGCCGGACACCGGCAAACCAGTTTGGGTGGGCGCTCGCTGCTCACTGCTCGCTGCTGCTCACTGCCCGCGCACCCACGCACCCGTGCATCGCCGCTCGCCAGCGCCATCTCTTGGTCGCGGCAAGCAAGCGGTGGGTCACGTGAAGCGAGCTCGCGCTTTTACTGGCTCGCTCTCCGGGGGGCAGGCTCCGTCGCCGCCGCTCAACGGAAACATAGAGCAGGACCCGGCGGCACCGGCCCTCCCGATTTGGGGAGAAAACGGTCCAAAAGCAGCCCCCTCCGTCGGCTGCCGGCGTGACGGAGGCGACAGAGCAAGGGAAAAACCGGCTGTGAGAATGTGGCCTTCCAGTGCTGCACTCGCTGTTCCATACAAGTTTCTACTAAGATGTCGGAAAAGGTGGGACACTTCCTGCACAAAAGTCGCATGTTTGATTTCATGTTGCAGTAGCTGAATTTTTTTAATCAGAAAAAAAGAATACAAAAATGCTCATGCACTGCAGCATGTGCTCCGATCCATGCTACATAATTTCAGGGATCCCAAACTTGTCTGAAGGCTTCCTAGACTTCCTCTAGTAGACCGACTACAGCAGATGTAAAGCCCCAAAGAAATCCATGGTTTAAACTGCGCAAAGAAGAAACAAGGACACAGCGGAAGAAAATACACAACAAAGGTGCTGTATTTGTTTCTTCCGCTGTGCCCTCGTTTCTTCTTCGAGCAGTTTAAACCATGAATCCCCACCAACTCGCCCAGTTCTCCGTCTTTATTGCTATTACTATGGTAAGAAATGAGGGCAAGTTTTCATCACTACTTCAGCACATCATCTATTTCACAATAAGTAAAAAAGTTGCCTTGCTTTCCATATCTGGGAGAACCCAAGAAGTTCATGATCACAGCTTGAACTGCCAAGTTTTTCTCGACTGCATGAAAGACATCCTGGGTAAAGATCCTGCCCAAAGCTAACAGTGAGCAATGAGTAAAAACCACGGTTGCACCGTCTCTGCGGAAACAAGAAGTGTCTTAGAAATAAGTGTCTGCTGCCTGTATCATAGATGCCCCACGAGTTATAGCAGCAGGCTATAATTAGCAGCTAGAAGCGTGGCAACAGAGAAGAATAGGTTATCAAACAAAGGCTCCAGCACAGCAACTAAAGAAAATATTAAAGCATATAGCTCTCTTGTTCACCTCCTTGAGCAGAAATAAAACCACGCACATATGCATGATTTCATGAGATTCCTCTAAGATTAAGACAGCCAAAATGAAGCAATCCTACTGTTATCATGCTGAAATTACGTTCTCACACTGAAAACAAATTGCAGAGAGAACATACGCGTAAATACAGGGTCTACAGCACATGGTGACAAGTTTCATCAAGTGCTGCCGACTGTTACAGAGATCAAACAAAGGATGGCTCAAAATAACCGAAGTTAAAATCGGCTTCTTTGAAAATGTGCAAACCTTCCTTCAAAAGCTCAGAAAGGCTACATCAAATATTTTTTCAGAGCATGATTGTTGTTCCCACTGCCAACTACTGCAGCACAGAAAATTGGTCGTGCATTCACGTGTTCTCAAAAATGATCCAAATGCATCTGCCACGCTAACATTTTAGGTGCAATATATATGACTGACTATAAGTTTGGTGTGAGTTCATTGATTCATTACGTACTGTTTCATTATATGCTTGTGTGGGAACAAAAAGAAAATAACCCCACTGGTTTCACAAAGCTGCTTCAGGTACCATGAGCAAAAAAGTCACTGCGACGGCACTCACCCATAAAAACCTCCAGCAGGTTGTCGAGAAACTGCCGCAAGAGTCTCATGTTGTGGCGCTTGTACAGGGTCAAGAGTGACTCCAGCAGCTGGCAGCAATGCCCACAGAGCACACCAAAGCCAGGTATGCTCATGAGCACAAGCAGCCTTCCAACAAGACTTTCGCTGAATCCTGGATGGTATAGAGAACGAGAGTGCACATGAAGAAATAAAAGAGAGGAAGAAATCCCAAGGTTAGCGTAACTGTCATTATACTTCTAAGAACACAATGTTTTGGACTTGGCAGCAAACATCATCCAGTGCTGTCACAGCTACTCCGAAATACTAAGAAACACTGCTGTACTAGATTTTTGATGAAAAAAGATATTATGTACACAGACAAGCACCCTTGTACAAAGAAATATATGCATCCCAAAAAGACAGCATTTCTATGGACATTTATCAGAATGGGCTATGGGCTCCACCATCAGTGCATCAAAGCTTTGGCATCCTACATCCTCACCTGTCCTGGGCAGGTTGCACACCACCTGGTGGGCAGGTGAGAGGTGAGAAACCTGCCACAAAACTGGCTTTAGACAGACAGCAGACAAACACAAAGACATACAACGACTAAATGCTGGAAATGGCCACTATAAGTGCTAACGCACTAAAAAAAAGAAAACAGCGAATAGAAAAATACAGAGGTCTCTCGTTAATTTGAACTCACTTAAATTGAACTGCTGGTTAATTCGAGCTGATGCTGAGGTCCTGTCAACATTGAGTGTATTAAAAACATTGACAGGACAGTTACCACTGGTTAACAGAAGATTCGGCGACAGCTGTTTAGGTATTTATACTTTAGAATATGTTGTGGTAGAGAATATGAGAGCAACCTCACACCTGTGTAGTTTAGGGTGCTCTTTTTAGTTTTCCTCACAGTCTTTTTTTCGTCTAGGTCTCCTCTCCAGACAGCTGCTCTAGAAGCGCAGCGCCGCCGATGGTCTCCTCCTCAGATAGCACGTTTCGCAGCAACTGCTGCAGATGGACCTTGCTAGATTCCTCCGCTCTCGCCATACCCTCCCTCCTCTTCCACGGCAACCACGTTTCAGGTGGTTACTGTGGTACACATTCCTACAATCTCGCCATGCCCTCTTCTTTCCACAGCAACCCTCCTCCTCCTCCTAGGGTAACTGCCCTCTGGCTGGTTCCCACGGAAACCACGTACCGGTTGTGCCTTCTCATGCTCCTGCCATACCCTCCTCCTTTCATAGTAACCACCTACCAGATAGTTACTGTTGTAACCACATTCTGGTTACACCTTCCCCCAATCTCACCATGCTCTCCTGTTTCCACAGTAACCTTCCTCATTCTTCCAGGGTAACTACCCTCCATGTGGTTTCCATGGCAACCACCAGCCGGTTGCACATTCTTATGCTCTCACCATACCCTCCCCCTTCTAAAGTAACCATCCTCCACTGGAGATTCCTTCATTCTCGCCACATTACCCTCCTTCCACAGTAACAACCTTCCAGACGATTCCCAGAGTAACCAGGTTACGCCTCCTTACGCTCTCGCCATACCTTCCTCCTTCCATAGTAAATCTTCTCGACCTTCCAAGGTTAACTGCCCTTCGGGTGGTTTTCATGGAAACAGAAACCATCTTACAGATGGTTCCTGTGGTAACCAACCACCCACTACACGTTACTCCACTTATATCGTACCTTCCTCCTTGCATGGTAACCAGCCTCCGAGTGGCTCTAATAGTAACGAGCCCGTAACAACTGTAGCTGCAAAATGCTCCCATTAATTCAAACAAATTTTTGGTTCCCGCCCAGTTTAACTTATCCAGAACCAACTGTATATTTTAACAACACTGACTTTTCTAGGCATGATTTCTAGAGATCACTTTAGAGTTCATGTTCAAAGGGTAAATATGATAAATACAAATGATGAAAATTTTCAACATCTAAAAAAAGTGAATGTAAGTCCTTATGGTCAATGCCGTGGCTAGTATTTTGAAAGACCACAAAGAACGGGACAGCAGAAGGAGTGACAAAACATACGCAGTTTGACAACTCGCAGATAATTTCGGATGATGGCCGAAGGCCATGGCCCAACTTTTTGTCAACACACAGCAAGCAATAAACTTGGCAAGCTTCGCACACCTTGCAATATGATTTGAACGTGTGCGGAGCTTAAGACATTGCTATGCGCAACATTGAAAAACACTCACGAAGGGCAGTTTGCTCAGTAGAATCCTTTTCGCTGTTCTCCTGGGGCAGAAAGAGAACTGGCAATGCATGGACGCAGTGTTGGACGCACTCAAGTAAGCGCTCCAACACCGGTCGAATCTGCTCGGCATCTGCGAATGCTGAGGAAACAACAGCGGCACGACACTCAACCCCAAAGTTACAAATAAAATTTGCGCATAAACGAAAACGTAAACTTGAGATCACCCATGCAAACGGATCAGCGTTGCAAACTAAACTTTGAAGATGGCAACGCAGTTGTATCAGGCAAAATGCCAACTGCTTGAAGAGCATACTTGAAAAGAGGAAAAAAAGGAATGTTGAAAGTTTAAGAAACTTGCTGCTACACTACGCGCAATTGCGTAATGACTTCAATGCTTGAGTAAAGCTCACCTTTCTCTGTGTCGTTCAACAAGGAGGTCAGAATATTGTCTAACATCTGTCTGTAGCGAGACGTTTGCTCATCTTGGCACTCCGTCACTTGCGTGGAGCCTTCCTGTATCTCCCTTATTGCTGACAGTGCTGTCAGAGAGTCTGAAGGATGTTTAAACTCCATTTACGCATTCGACCTTGTGTCAGCTTGTTTTCGAGACCACAGATCGATCAAGTGCCAGGTTTGCACTCTGCAACAAACGGCACCAAAGAAAACGTCTGCATGTGGTGCCGGTTGATTTTAATGAAGGCACAGATGACAATTACGCACAATTAGTTCGGCGCCATTCTCGCAGAACGGAAGAACGGAAGTTCAACATTCGCGGCAAACGTGCGGCCATGCGGCAAATCTTCGAACGGAAACGGTACGGCAGATGTGGCCAGGGTCACCAGTGCTGGCCAGTGCCGCTACGATTTGAACATGTCCATAGAATTATAAAATTGGCAAACGTGAACGACTTGTTTTGTAGCTTGGGTTGTTTTCGTCTGCACTAAACAACCTACAATATTTTTTTTTTGTTCAAAAACGAAACCGAAACTGTGTGTATGTTGCACTAGTCGATAGTAGTTGGCAGCCAAGCCAAAATGGACACGTTGCGGGCGTCGTCGCTATCGTAGCGGCTGGCGACTCTGTTGTGATAGTGATAGGCACGATATTAGTGAGCTGTGAGGTAGTGAACAAAGTCTCTTGAAAGGCTGACTAGAGACTTCGGTGAACAGGCCAAACGCAAACGTTCAGCTCAGTTTCTAAGATGAGTAAAGACGCATTTTTTGGCCTTCTATGCGGTTTAGCTCAGCGGTTGTATTATGGCAACGCCGATGCGACAGACGAATTGTTGAAAAATGAGCTGTATCCCTCAGCTTCGGACGCCGAGTTTTCGAAACTAGCCTCTAGGGCTACCACAGTGCTAAAGGTAAGCCCCTAATAAAGTAAATTTACTTGCAAAGTAGGGAAAGGGAATTCAAAACCACGTCAAGAGCAGTCATCTGTAGAGCTTTTCATGTCTGGTGTGGCAAGTTTCTTCAGTGTGTACTAGCTTGCTCTGTTATGCGGCAGCTTTTTAAACTTTTTTTTTCCCCTGTGCGATATGCTGTTTTGTTTCGTCCCATGGTATTACCTTGCAGTCATTTATTGCTGTTTCTTGTGACCAGACGCTTGCTGCGTCCAACATGGACTGGACCCAGCTGGAGGCATTCCTGACCTCGCAGACCAAACGCCAGGAAGGCGGCCTCACACAAGAGCAGGCCGAGAGCTCTTCCCGCTTCTGGAGAAACCACCGTGCGCGTGTGCGAGCCAGCGTCGTGGCCCAGAGCCGTTGGAACCACGGCCTGGACTCTTGTTCGTGGAGAGTGGACCTCGAAGGCCCCACTGCGCAAGTCTCCATGGGACAGCTGCAGTTTCAGCTGGGCAAAACAGAACTCGAGTCCTTGCTTCAGAACATTGCAGCTGTTCAGGTCGCCCTAGACAAGCACTGCCCGAGGGCAAAGTGACTGGCAAACTGGAGTGTGAATGACAGCAGGTGCTGAAACAGCCCAATATGGCTGCTGCTGGTGCTTAGAAGTCGTGCAGATCAACACAGTATTCGGTCAGCATGTGTCGTATGAATGGAGCCTACTGAAAAACAAAGACAGGCGACAAAGATTTAAAGAAAGATTGACTGAAAAAGATATAAGATGCGTATTCATCACTGTTTTTCACTTTTCGTGCGCTTTTTCTATTCGTATACTGAAGTATGTACCCCTCCCCTCCTCCCTCTCCGTACTCCTTGGCGAAATGTATACACAGGTGGAGAGGCTATGTCACTTACTGAGCGAATATGCTGAAAAGAATGACTTCGTGGTTGTTAAGATATTAAATAATGAAATGAACAAAATAAACTGAAAAATACATGAACTCATGGTAGACATTCATGAGGTCCTTAGTCGAAGTTAGAGGAAATAATGGGCAACACAAAAATTTCTACAACAAGCTAACAATTCAAATATTATAAACTCATTACAAACCCTTTGTTTGTAAAAACCACTGGACAATGCAAACATTTCCACCATATGGTGATAGTTCGAAAATAAGAGATTTTAAACTCTTTGTGTTTAAGAAACGCTGCGAATTACCAACATTTCAAAAGTTAGGCGGATTATAAACTCTGTCTTTCAAAAATGGTTACAAACTACTGAACTTGCTTCAAAACAAAAAGACAAACTGGAGTCAAAGAGCAAAGGTTATGATGTTGAAGTGGTAACACTGAATCTAATGCAAATTTTATGGCAGGGGATTCGAGATCGGGGGCTGTGACAGCTTGCAGAAAGGTGGCCTGTTTTACTGTTATGAAGTTCACTGTCCTTTGTTTTATACAAATCTGCCGCATAATCAAAATGTGTTTCACGCAGTTCTGAATAAAATTTTTAAAGGTATGTTCATAACAGATATTTTGGGTCAGGATATGATCTGGGCAGTTGCGGCGGGTTCAAAGTCTTAGAAAAGACTGTGCACCATAGAAAAGCATGCAGTTATTAAGTGGCTATTCATTTGATTTTGCATAGAGACTTTTAACAGGAAACGTTCGGAGAGCTGCAGTTTCCAGTCGGGTCCCATGATGGTGTACTGGATTTAAGTTGTCTGTCTCTGTTGTTAGTAGGCAGTTTTAAGGCTTAATTTAAGGCTGTGCTCTTTTTCCAACCGTTATGCAACTGTAGTTCTTCGGTCAAGTTGTCCAAGACCACATGAAAGAAGACATGCTGCCCCCTGACCCCATCACTTGATCTCCGGGGGGGGGGGGGGGGGGGGTCAGGCTGAAGTTCCTCCAACCCTCCCAAGGTTGTTTGCTTATCAGGTTATGCCTGAGAAGAGCTCGGGTTATAAAAATGTCTCTGTAAAGGGGCAGTCTTGCAATCAGCTAATAACCCAGTCATGACCGGCTCCCAAGCCTTCCACCAAGTTTGGCCAGTTGTGACCAGCTCCCATGCCTTACACCAAGTGTCATAATAATCGCCACAGTAACTTGGGCATGTAGGTAGGGAAACTTTAATGATTAAAGGGGAATGTTTCTTGAGGCTTGTGGGTGGCGTTCTCATTCCAGGGCTCCACTGACTTGAGCTGTCAGATGGACCCGTTTTATGAGGGCTCTTTGTCGTCGATACGATCGCTGGTCAACATTGCCTCCGACCACTCAAATGACGTGTAAAGCGTCTGTAATTGGATCGGTTTTGCCCTGCATCCCCACGAAGTGTGGAAGAGTGTTGGGCGGGCCTGGCACCCATGGGCATGTGTCAGGGTACAGTGTTGGCTGTATGAGGTGACGTTTGTGGAGATGAGGGAAAGTGTTCGTTTGGATCAGACGCCAGGAAATAGCGTCCTGGGTGAGGAGGAGGGTATTTTCAGCACTGGAGACGCTGGAACGCAAGCGTGCAAGTATGGCAGAAGTTGATATGCCAAGGTCCCTCAGCAATTTTCGTTAACACTGCCATGCTGCCATTCCAAGCCCAAGCTTTTGGGCACAGAGTTGAATGCTGCCATAGATCCATAGACTATGTACTACTCAGTACAAACTAATATGCATGGCAACATTATAGGCTGCATATGCAAAAGCTGCAAGTTTTATTGTCTTTTCTTGTGTTGGAAACAAGCATTAAGTGCTTGAGTATAGACTGTTCTATGCACAGTTGAGAATCTGAGGCTACACTGACACACACATCATGTTGAGCATCATGCACAACTAGGCGGTTGATATAATTATCGGGTAGCTGACTGTGATGAGCTTCAAACATCTATGCATCATTTTAAACACTGGGCCTTCCATCCACTCAGTGACCAGTAATAAGACAAGAGACCAGTAATGTCAATGCTCATTTGATATATTTCTCTGAATGTCACACACATTCAAAAAGCAGGGCTGCAGCAACCCACCAACCAGTTTGCATGCAGAAGGGCCTGTTATTCAGACACGAAGACTTGCATGTAACGTGTTCGTGTAGTACGTATGTGTAAGCACTCTTGCTCAGAAGACTCGTTCAATGGCACTTTCAACTGTGTAAAACGTTTGGCAGCAACTCATAAAACGCATCCATCCATCACAGTCCGAAATGCATATGCCCCAACCCTCCACGTGCGCAGCTGCAATGTTGCAAGCATGTCAACACCAGGGGCACCCATGGGAGTGAACAAAGCAGTTTCTGGGTGGGCTGGGCATCTTAAGTACGCGCCGACGTTTCAAGAGAGAGGAACGTTTGTCAGCGCAAGTGCTGCACGGTTTCGTCTCGCGGTGGTGCATATACTGATTATCAGGGTGTCTACCAACCGAGAAAACATCGGGGCATTCAGTGGTTCTGGGGGGCAAAAGTGCCGCAGTAGTCTCCCATAGAAAAATTTAGCCTAAACATCGTGGCAAGACCTTTGTCACTGACATATGCAGGGGTCTGTGGCATTCCGCTCCCGCGGTTAAGGATGTGCTGAATCGGTGCTGCACATACACATGCTGCACAACTCTGGCGACTGCCTTCACAGTACACCCAAGGTGGCAGACATACAATCACAGATAATGATTAAATCTTTTTTTCCCCGCTAAAGTTGATTACTGCTGGCCCTGCTTTGATTGCATCATGTCGTAGCACATCTGAAACTCATAGTTGCCATTGAATTAAGAGCAATGCATCATTGAGTTCTTGCGTATAACAGTAATAGTTCGATTTGCAGTGCGGGACACAACCTACGGCCCGTGTGGCCTGGATCATTGCATGGTTGGTTCAGGTGCCCGCCAACACTGGGACAGTTATTGCACTTTTCTTTCATAACCTCCTCACACTCCCTCCACTTGCAACGAAATGCATATTTTGTGTAAACACAATTTGGCTGCTTAATACTGTGGGCGGTGCAGGTAGCATTTGCACTAGGAGACAATGTGTAATCACGGGTTTAAAGACCATTAATTTCTTTGGATTGCACATATATTTTCGGCGCACAGATCTAACTCATGTTTCGGGCAACTCACGGGGCTAACTTCCCACTCTGTGCATGTATCTGCACCGTAACTGGTACTCCAACTGCAAATTACCAAAGCGGTAGCAAGAACTGAGGCAACAAGGTTCTCGGTGGTTGATTCATAGCAGCAACATAGATCAGCACATACTCAGTCTTAAGAGGGGATCCTGGTCTGAAAAAAAAAAAATTTATTACTGAAATCACAACTAAGCAATCTTCCAGGAACATGATATTTCGTGTGCTGAATCTTAACATGCCTTTTAATTCAATGTAAAAAAAGCCTTTGTGCACTCATACAATATGTTATGCAAGTCTTTTGAAGAAAGCATTCACTGCAGGGAACTTGCTGAAGTGGATGCCATTGGCTTCCACTGACATCAAGGAATGCAATAAGGGGATAGAATTTGAGTTATAGGGATTTTAAAAGTTGAGACTATAGAAACAGGGATACAAACTTTTCTTCCTGTTTCTGAAGTGGTGACTTCAGAACCCCATAACTCAACTTCTGTGATAGGCAGGACAATAATTTTACCCTTAATGCATTCCTTGATGTCACAAAGAAATAATGCCATGCATTCAGCAAATTCCCTCCAGCAAAATTACTTGAAAGCTCTCTCCAAAAAATTACGTGACACATTGCATAAGTGCACAAGGACTTGTTTTACATAAAATTAATGACATATTTAGAATTGGCACACAAAAATACCTGCTCCATTCAGATTTCTTAACTCTGACTTCATTAATAAAAGTGTTTTTCAAAGCCCAAGGTCACCCCTTAAGCACCGACGGCTTAATGGTTCGCAGTTCGCGCCAGCTTTGACACACCCGATGACATGGGAACAGTGAGTACAGGCTTTTTAAGCACTGCGCATCATGGTCTGGATCACATTACACCAAAATGTTCCAGTGCTTTGACAAAGGACATTATCATTGAAGTAAAGGTGCATTCCTACCAGTTAGTCGCAGACACTGCCTGACCGATTTTGATTGATTCATTGCAGCTTCTCGCTACTCCGAGGCTCTAGAACAGCAATGAATTAATCGAGACTGGTCTCAAAACGTCTGCAACTTGCCAGTGTGAATGATTAAACATGGCATTTTTTCAGCCCTCTAGAGCAGTTTTTCTTGACCACAAAAAAAGGTACATATTACAGCTCAACGCATGGTAAAATCAAGCTGGAAATAACCCGACTGGCACTAGCTGCCATACAAGCTCGCTAACACATGTAAGCCACTGTAGTGGGATACAAGTTAAAAAACGGTAGCAGGCAACACTAGCCCATGACCTGCATCACACTACATTGCTCCAATAATCAATCACAGCAGTAAACAATCACAATTCCAATATTCCACCCTATTTAACAAACCATTAAAATTACTGTGCTTTTAAATTCACCCTTATTAGTTTTTTTCAGGTAACACGAAAAGCTATGACAACAGACCATTCGTGCATTGCGGATGAACACTGGGTGTCAGTAATGGATGTAGGCAGAGCTTTACTACAGGCTTTAGTTGTACAAGACTATAGTGACTTCCATCACAGACATCAATGTTGTCTCTCTGGCGGGGAATTTGAAAGCGCCGATGTGTGGTAGACACCCTGATCGTGTGCGATGTGTGGTCGCACTCTGAATGTCACTTTCCAGCAAGACGATTGTTAAAACGCTTAATACTCGCGTGAGCACAGAACACAACATTGCGTAGATTTTCGTACACTCTGCAGTGCTGCACACCGAAGAATTTATATGCAACTTCATTTTTTTGTAATACTCTCTTTCATATTCTTTGAATGCTTAGCTGTACGCAAAACTAAATAATGCACGGCAAACAGGCTCAGAGGATGCAATTCGAACCCCTCCCCAAAAATATTTTTTTTTGTAGTTTTGCATTTGTAAACCTTTTTTTTCTTGCTTATTTGAGTACACAACTTTTTTTTTTTTTAAATATAGTACATAAAAAAATAGCGGACGACACAACAGAGAGCCAAAAAGCACTGCTGCATCTGGCTTGACATTAGAGCCCAGCCAGAATGCTCCTTTTGTGTGGGCCCGTTTTGTCGCCACTTTTCTGACGAGAAGCACGCCTGCAGCCCTCATTTTGGGGGCGGGTGCGCAACAAATTAAATGCCAGAAGGGCAAGCTCCCAGAAGAGGGGATACGAAAACAGAATGACACGCTGCCATCTGATTAAATCCATCCACCGCAATTTGAGTCACGCACGTACACACATACATACTCTTAATAGCAGGAACACATGAGAGAGGAAGGGAGAAAAAGGAGCGGCTGGCAAAAAAGGTACAAAAAAAAATGAAAAAGGCAGCTAATAAACAGGTGCATATTGTCGCATATTCTGTTCGTTGCGAACTGGCATGATCCGTAATCCGGTCGTCAACATAAATAGCCTTACGAGGTGGTGCTTTCCTCCAGCTCTCTTTCAGAGGTCAGCCAATGAAGTCTCGATGGGAAGAGAAAGTGAGAGGGAAAGAAGGTGGAAGGGGAGGGAAGAGGAAGAAGGCAGAGGGAAAAAAAGGAAAACGTGGTCACCTATGCTGTCCAGGCAAAAGACCACAATGAAGACAAAAAGAAAAGAGAGAACAGGGAAAGAAAGGGAGGAAAGGACAGACCACATGGGGGGGGAAGACGTGATGGGATGGGGAGAGGAGCGGCCATCCAAGCTGGAATGTGAGGCCAGGCACCCCTCTCGCACGCACCCGGAGAAAGCACAAATGGCGGCAAGGAAAAAAAAAAAAAAAAAACGCGCCCATCCCCACAGCTGACCAATCAGCTGTGTGCGCTGTATGGAGAGGGGATCCACACCACCGCTACTACGGCAGCAGCAGCAGCGCAGCCAACGTTCTCCCCCGATCCCTGAGTGTGTCCCCACTCCCTGGAGAAAGGAAGGGAATGAGGCCCCCAGCACAGAGACCAGAACGTAAGCTAGACAGCGGTCGGCCGTATGCGGCCTGTGGACAGCAGGCGAGCTGCCCAAAAACTCAATAAATAAAAAGGGGGAAAGGGGTAGGGAGGGCAGAATGTGGAGATACGTGGGCTGCGCTGCTCGACGACAAAACAAAGATGGGCCAGCTGTGGGGATGGCTAGGTGTCTGTGAGAATGGATTTGTCTTCACAGGAGAATGGCTCGGGGGGGGGGGGGGGTTGGGGTCGGGGAGCGGGAATGGGAGGATTTCTCCCTTTCCAACAGGATGGGAGGCATCTCTTGGGACATTGGCAAGGAGTTCTGTTAGGACTTGGCAAGGTTGTGGTTGCGCGCGTCATAGTCCATCACCAGCCGTTTGATGTGCGCGAGCTTGTCGTGCAGGTACTGAAACTTTCGCCGAGCCTGCTGGTACCGGGAATCACGCTTGCTCTCCTCGTATTCCCGCATAATCTGCTGCTTCACACGCTAAGAAAAAAAGGAAAGAGGAAAAAATGTTGGTTTTGGTTGGTTTATGGGGTTTAACGTCCCAAAGCGACTAAGGAAAAAATGTAACGGTGCAGTTAAACAGTTATGAACAAACTAACGAAAAGTTTGCACTGACGTCTCCACTAAAAAAAAAAAAAAAACACGCACAATGCAGAAATGGCATTCTATAAGGACTGAGGGTCATTTGTGCAAAAATGCCATGTTTTAGCAAACTCATTAATGCAACTTTGTTTTGCAGCACATGGAACTGTAAAACATCACCAAATGAGTAATTTACCATTTCTCACAAAACATGGCAGTGCAGAAAAGGCACCAACAAGGAAGGGCACAACACAAGTGCTGCCTCATACTGTGGGCCCAAGACAGGCATTGCAGTGTAATGAACCTATGACACAGTGGCTTAGTAGGCTGCAGTTCATCACTAGTGCTATGACACACCATGAACAGTGCTTCGCACTGTAGCTTGAGGTGTTCAATTTACTTCACTTCGCAAGACGCTCTATGCATTTATATTTATTACTTTACTGCCATTCAAGAGCCATATTCAGTGTTAACAGTGCCACAACGGCAAATATTTATGATGAAACACCAAATGTCGAGTATTTTCAGGTTTTCAGCAATGATTTCAGGGGAACGAGGGGCGGGGGGGGGGGGGGGGGGGGGCCTCAAATTTTTTTTTTTAATGTAAACACACCACCGACCATCATATTTTCTTTTTTTTTCACAAAGAAAGCTCCAAAAGTGCACATGTACTACAAACAATACTGTCCCACACTCAGCACCCTCTCCCCAGAATCGCCGATAAATCTGCTCTTGTTCTCTTTTTGCCTCAAAGCACGGCCCCAACACAGAAAGCATATATTTTCACATGCTCCAGATATGAAAGTGGAGTAACAAACTGGCTTAATCATGCATTAAGTATTTGCTGTTCACATTATGGTTAAAGGGAGAGCTTTTGTATCAGTCACACCAAAAGGAGTAAGACATGATGTTGGGCTAGTCGGTTCATGTTTAGAGCGAAACAAAACTGCGCGAAGACGACGGGACAAAAGAAAGGCACGAATACACACACACAAAGCGCAGACTTTCAACTGACCTTATTTTGTAAAAGCAGGGTGCTTATAAAGGCAATCACAGCAAACTAGGAGACAAGCAGAAGCAACGTGCGAACGGCAATGACAGATTCAACAAGACCACGTGTGATTACGACCCATGAAAAGTTCGGATGTGTCCATCAAAGAAATTGATTTCTTGACTTGAAACAGATAAAGAAGGGGCACTAACACACTTATCACCCCTTTTAGAAATGAAATAGGCCTCGATAACTTCTCTTTCGGTTTTTGTTTTGGCCTTAGAAAGGAACTTTGTTTTTTCCAGGTAAGGAGAACAGTTTTTGGTGTCGCAGCTCTTACAGTGCAAGGGTAGATTGCTGCCAGTGCCACTGCTAAGGGATCGCCTGTGTTCTAAAGCGCGCTCATTAAAACGTTTAACGGCCAGTCTGGCCTATGTAGGAACGACCAAAAGGCCCAAATAAAAAATAAGTTGTGAAAATTATTGCTATTAGGGGCAAAACAAACAACATACATAACGGGCAGTCTATCGCACCCTAAAAAAAAGGAGAAAAAAAGAAAGAAACAGCATTCTGGCATTACTCACATTCCACTGTTCTGTTCCTTCCCGGGCGTTCCGCAGGTTGTCTTCCAGGTCAGAAAACCTCTTGGATACTGATTCTACGGTGGAATGGAGGGCCTTGTACTCCTCATACTCAGCATTGAAGTCAGCCTTGTATCGGCCCCTCTGATCCTCACTGGTGACTTCAACATACTTCCTGCACACGGTCAGGCAGAGCAAAGCGTTAGCAGTGGGCACTAGTAGTCACAAATGACACCCCAATTCAGGACCAAGTCCGTGGTCTCAACCGCACCTATTCCCACTCCGAAGAAACAAAGAGTGAACCAGTTCCCTCAGCACTGTCCTTTTGTGTGCCAACCTGCATATACAGTGGAACCTCGATTATACGACGTTCAGGGGACCGCGCGAAACCGTCGTATAATCCGGGTGTCGTATAATCGAAAATCAAAGAATGCGGCCAGTGGCGCTCGGCCTTGCGCGGAAAACTGTTGACCGGCTTCAAGCCCGCGGCAAGTACGCCAATCAGATTTAAAAAGACAAAACCCAGCATTTGTTTGAAACAGATTTGCAAAAAAATCTTTATTACCGTTTAAAAAAAAATCGGTATTTTTTTTTTTTTTTTGCACCTTTGCCCAACCTCGGCGCATCAACTTTCTTTCAAGGGCTGCCACGTCCGGCAGTAGGTCGCCAACATCGTCGCGCGCGCAAGCAAAGCGCCGGATGTTGTCGACGCTCTGCAACACGTCCGCGTAACTAGGAATGGGAGCGCAAACCTCTGCATCGTTGTCCACTTCCTCTTCGTCGGAAGTTTTATCGTGGGGCACAAGCATCCATTACTTCCATTACAAAAAGTGCCGTGGACGCCGCTGTCCTCGCTTGGGCGAGCCGGGCCTCGCCCACTTATCTGTTTTCCTTTTCATCCTTCTCTCAGTCACAACAACACGCAGGCCGCGCCTCCTTGGGACTCCGACTGCACAGGCTCGACGAAAAAGAGAGCAAGTGCACTTGGCGGCCTCGGCAACGCTCTCTTCCGCGCAAAAACGGGGGTGCTTAGATTCACATGCAAAGTTTTTTTTTTTTTTCAGAAATTTTTTTCCGAAAATAGGGGGGGGTGCTTAGAATCGCGAAAATACGGTACATCCCGGCCTGCGTTTGCTGACGACCTTTTTTGACGGACGGTACGAGCTAGCCGTCGTACGAAGCGGGGTCCTTCTAAAATTTGCGTCGTATAACCGAGGTTTTTAATGCATTGTCTCTATGGGGGTTTTGCCGGGACCGCACAAATTCGTCGTAAAATGCGGGTCGTCGCATGACCGGGGGACGTATAATCGAGGTTCCACTGTACTACTGTGCAAGAAAGTGATATTCAGATGAGCAGGAAGCTACTCACCTCCAAATATATGTGCATAATATCGAGCAATTGAACTGGCTGGTTTAACGGGGAACGAGGGTCTTGAAACTGACCTTTTTATTTATGGCTCGAATCTCATGAAAGTTAGATGTGTTTTTATCTTCTGATTCCAAAAATGTATTCATAATTGAGCTGGTGGTCTTAGATCAAAAGTTATCTTAAATTCTAGAGTGTAATTAGGTAATTTCTTACGCAGCTTTAATGAACTTTCTCAGTGCATTTTGTTGCTTTTAATTACATGAATTGATAGCCAGCGAATTCCCATACCCGATGACATTCTTACTTTTTTTTGTTTAGGCCACGTATAAATAGCAATTTACAATTAGCTTAACGAGCTGCAGTGTCAAATACTGTGACTTTTACTCTCGACATAATATATCGCAGTGACATACCTTTAGAGAAAAACGAAGAATGTCATCGGGTATGGGAACTCTCTGGCTATCAATTCATGTGATTAAAAGCAACAAAATGCATTAAGTTCATTAAAGCCGCATAAGAAATTACCTAATTGCATTCTAGACTTTCTAAGATTTAAGACCACCAGCTCAACTATGATTACATATTTGGAATCAGAAGAGAAAAATGCATCTATGTGCAAAATGTCATAAGATTCTAGCCATAAATAAGAAAGTTAGTTTTAAGACCCTCGTCCCCCCTTAAACACGACCTGTCTGTCAATCCAATGTGATCGCACCCACAGTAAGAATCTCACTCTTCCTAAGCTTTTTCGAGCAAGGATGAATGTAAAGCATCGACACAACCAAACTGCGAACAGTACAAATTATTTCCCCACAGCTGTGCAGATTATCCAAGGACCAGGAACTGCTAAGCTATGGTTTGGTTTGGTTTATGGGGTTTAACGTCCCAAAGCGACTAAGGCTATGAGAGACGCCGTAGTGGAGGGCTCCGGAAATTTCGATCACCTGGCATCATTATGTCCCTAATTACATGGTAATGACGCGTCACCTTGCTTTTCACCCGTAGTAGAGGTATGCTGGTATGCAGCCAGTCACTTTAGGCCAAAATATATAAAAAAAAATTATGACATTTCATAAATTCATACTTACGTAACATAGTCTGGAACTTGATTTGTGGAATTCCGCGGAGATGGAGTAGCTGATGGAACGCTAGTGGCTGCCACGAAAAAGAGAAATTTGTGCATGGTCATAAACAGGAAAAATAAGACTTGAGCTCAGCTTATAAAAACTGAACACACGGTTTTCCTATAGCAGAGCAAAGCAATACCACTTATGTTACTTTTATTTTTTTTCTTTGTTATCTTTAAAAAATTTTTCTGATAAGACTAAAGACAAGTCACTATTATCAATCTGCTTGAAATCTGTATGCACACTCATTACATCACAACTGGGATGTAAAGTTAAATTACTTGGACCAAAAAGAGCAGGTGAGGACTGCAAAGCACAGTGTGGCTTTGCCATCTTTGATGACCAATGACTCGGACTGTTTTAATAGGCACTTTACAATTTCATAAAAATGTGAGTACAATACAGTAGCTTCCTTGCTTGTTTATACTGTCAGCCCAACAAAGAAATGATAGGATGCAAAATGTAGCCACTCAGTTTTTTAAAAAGCACTCCGATAATGTTTAGCACCGGTAAAAAAAATTTTTTGGAGTGAAAGCCCCACCTCTCGCGTACAAACCTTGAAGGTCATGTTATGGCGCAGGTATTACTTTGAAGCGGCCTCAATTAATAAAAAAACAACAAAAATGTGGTCTAGGTGGGAATCGAACCAGGACCTCCGGCATGCGAGACGGGGACGCTTCCACTCTGCCACGACTGTTCTGACTTTTGGAAGTGAATGAAGACGCGTCTAATGAACGCACACATCTAAGAAACGTATCTTCGAGATATGTTCTGAGGCGTGTATGAATATTTTAGTTATGCGCATGTAAATTACAGATATCCCAATTAAGTGAGTAGCAAAGTATGTTTCCGGTGAATTTCCTTCACACATGGCGTGCAGTTTTAACACCATCATGCGGCACCCACTGAAACCCCCCAATACACAATGTACAGCGATGGTCCAGAAGATGGCGCACGTCTAGTGAATGTACAAATGTCTTAGAAACGTATCTTCAAGTCATGAGGCGTTCATGAATAATTTAATTATGAGCGTGTAAATTACAAAAGCTCAAAGTTAGCCAGGACGCACTCAACGTTACAGACGCCAAGCTGCGTTTAGTTGCCCGATACACCACAGCTTTCGCTCTGTAACCAGATTCAAAAGTAGTTAAATCACAGCTAACTTTTTCAATTTACTTGGAAGTTTTAAATTTTGCTCTCCATCCAGATGTTCAACAGCATCAAAAACATTTCAGTACTGATGATGATGATGATGACTAGTAACCACACCCCCTACAATGCAGTCACATTTCTTGCTTGCACCATGGTGCAGTGCCCTGCTCCACATATGTGGCGAGCCCAATGCATAGAAAAGTAGGATGGACTTGTAAGCCTCTCTGCGAGTTCTCACAACCATTGTTGCAGACAATGTGAGTGCAATACTGTCAGTGGAAGTCTGGTCAGCTGATCTGGCAAAATAGCAAAGTACATGAACTTTGGTCAAAGTAAATCGACAACGCTACATCAATGCTTCCAGAACAGCCCTCTTCGACCTGTGCTACAGAACACCTATTGTGCACCAGCTAGTCCTCCTTGTACACCTACATGCGTTGATCTTTCCTTCTGCTGGTTAGCAGTGACTAACAGTGACTGTGGAGGAGCAACAGTCGCACATTCTGAACTCTCTGCCCGAAGAGCACCTTCATGCCAGCATCCCGTGTACGCACCTTGCAGGTCTCCAGAGTCTCTCGAGTCTGGTGACGATCCGGGGCTGGAATGGCAGGTGAAGGGCACGTTTGTGACGGGCTCTGGATTGGGGGGCTGCGTGCGACACGGCTGGTTGCCAGACGTGGATTCTGTTAGAACCCGCGAATGCGGCGGCCGTGGCGGTGCAGCACCGTTGGAACACAGGCTGATCCGCTGGCGTTTGCTTCCAGGAACGGATGATGGAGGCTCGGGGCAGGGCTCCCGTTTCTGCATCCAAAGCAAACAAAGGACAACCGCTATGATCGTTAACCCCGTCGACTTCCCCTGCTGGAATTTCTTGCATGCAATGACAGTTAGAAGGGCTGGCAAACGAAATGAGCAGATTCTTCCACGGCTCAGAATTATCAATAATGCATGCAAGCACTAAACAGGCCGCCACAGCCTGGAAGAAGTAACGAGCACCTTGGCTGTTTGGTTTACTAGAATTGATATGAATGAGATTAAAGGGAGGTACGCCAATGGGAATACGAATTTGTACGTTTATTTCCCCATATGATAAACGCAATCACACACATTTCACTTCCAGGTGGTTGTTTCTACAATGCTATAGTAGATGGCACTACAAGTCTCAATGCGAGATGTGCTGTTTTATAGTTGCTGCACAGATGGTGCTGTGATCTCAGGGTGGTAGCAGACCCCACGAAATCTCAAAACGTGATGAGTAGTTGCTGCCACAGATGGCGCTGTGATCTCAGGGTGGTAGCAGACCCCACGAAATCTCAAAACGTGATGAGTAGTTGCTGCCACAGATGGCGCTGTGATCTCAGGGTGGTAGCAGACCCCATAAAAATCTTGAAACGTGATGAGTAAGAGCTAACGCTCTTAAAAGGACACATGATGCAGAACAACTGCAGATGGCACAAGTACCTGCTCACCTGCTTTGTGCCTGCAAATCTACAATTACCCTTCCAGGCCAGAAAGAGAGTGGCTTTCAGGAGGGGTAACTGATGACCAATTTAGCAATCAAGCATCACACCACACTGTTCTGCGAGTCATTATTACCAGTCAGGCTCTGACCCGCACCTGCTGCCCACAGCTCCCTCAAAAGTGGCGCACACGCACCTGTACATTGGGTGAAGTACGTGATGTGGGGTTGTGGGCTGGAGGTGAGTGGTGACCGTTTTCGCTCGGAGGGGTCAAGTTGTGTGGACGCATTCTGCAAGGACCAGAATCAGCGTCAGCAAAACCCACGTGCCACCCAACACACAACACTGGTGATCTTCCAGCTAATGATCATCCTCATGGCTTTCATAAAAACTTTCATGGCAGGCCAGCACGAAAAATTTCGCACAGTGGAGAAAATATGGAATTATACAACAATGCAAGACACCGGCAGTAAATATGCCCACACCTGGAAGCTGCTACAAAGCACGAATGTCAGAAAATGGCAAACCTTTTTTCAGAGGTCATGACATGCAGGAGACTTTGAAGAGCTTTCAAAACGTATTTCATGTAGTACTGCATTTGTGAGACACCTCCTCAGAAACTTTATTATATCAAAAATTTACTAAGGTGCATAATGTCAATGAAGTTGCAGGAAATTAAGAGTGACTTCACATCACCCTGCTTATGGTTTATGGGACTTTAACGTCCCAAAGTGAATCAGGCTATCAGGGACGCCTTAGTGAACGGCTCTGGAAATTTCGACCACCTGAGGTTCTTTAATGTGCACTGACATCGCACAGTACACGGGCCTCTAGGATTTCGCCTCCATTGAAATTCGACAGCCGCAGCCGAGATCGAACCCGCGCCTTTCGGGTCAGCAGCTGAGCACCATAACCACTGAGTTACCACAGCTGCTACATCACCCTGCTCTCAAGGCTTTTAATCACTGGGTGCTAATGGCTATGTTTGCATGTCCCACACATCACAAAATAAACTGCTTGTTTAGGTGCCCTGATAAGAGCACAAAGGAGAGCACCACATATAGGTAGAATTAAAATGAAAAGCAGCAATTAAATCACAATTTTTTTTAACGTCCCACATGGCCTAAAATGAACTTTGACAACAATGCCACTAGTATTCGGTACTTAATACTGAAACAACCTGAGAGAACAAATTCAATTAAATTTATTCACCAAAGTAAACTCCATGTGATTATCCACGTACATTAATGCCTCACATACCATTCCAAATAACAAAACACGCAACCAAAAATTTGGCATCCAATCTGCAAAGCAAGCTCGCTTACATTCACTCTCGAGCCACTTAAGAGCTGCATGCCTCCCCAGTCACACCCTGTATGTCAAGCTGGCAAAGCTGAACAAGGAAAGCCATGCACCCACCTCTTGACCAACTCCTGCTCCTCAGGGGTGTAGTAGGGCCAGTCGTCACACACTTGGTTCCAGGCATGCCTCGCTAAGCAGTACGAGTTGTCCTTCAGCACTGCAACTTGGCTCAGCACTGCTGACAAGCCCTTGCGGTCCTGCTCCTTAATGCCCTCTGCACATGCAGGAACACAGCATGGGGCCTAGTGAAACTTTGAACTCCAAGAATACACCGAGAAGATGAACAGTGCTACTAACGACACTTAACCACCCATGTAACTCATGACTGCAACACGGCTGAGAGCTTGAACCAAGGGCACACCCACCTTTCATCAAACGTGCTAGGAGCTCCGGTTTCTTGTATGGCCGCAAGGCGAGCAGGTGGATGACTCTCTCCCTGTGTGGTGCAACGAGAGAGGAGAGGTACAATATCGAAGAGCTCATTCTGAACACAGGTGGAGATGCTACGCGTTCACAGTGACTCAAGAAAGCCCGAAAGCACAAGCCAGACAAACCTGTAGGATCGACGAACGATTCCCGAGCGGCTTTCATTTGTGGACACGGAGTTGTGGTTCTGGCCGATGGGCTTCCCAAAGGTAGTGCGAGGAGGTGACGACGAGGGCTGCCGAGGAGGCACCGAGAGCTGCGGCCGCTTCACCTTCACCTTGCGTCCTGCAGGAAGCAAATAATTCCACACCTGTCCGCACAAGCCAAAACTTAATAAACAATGTGACCTGGGAGCTAGGGAGCTTTGTGCAGCGAAAATGCACACAAGACTGACATTACTGATAGCCACGAGGGTGGTTAAAATATTTCGAAGGATATTCAGGTTAGGTAAAACACTGCACTAGGAAAGTTGCAGTGCAATCATTCATTTCCTTACCACTAACCAAGAAGCACATACAGAGTGTCATCAATTCCACATGAAGCCAGATAAGGCAGACAGACCATTAACAAAGACCTTTCTACTGTTCTACTATTACTGCCTTTATTTTAACTAAATTCATCAATTACCAGCAGGTTTCCATCAAAGACATGCACATGCCAAACATAATAGAGCCAGTACTTGATAGCAATGCTGCAGAAGACAATATCTGACCTTCCACAACCTTACATACAATACTTAAAACACAGATGAAAAAGAAGAGATTTCCATCACGCTCTTACTGCATAAACAGGCTAAAATGAACTACCAGCAGCATAAATGAGCTGTACTTGAAGTTTTCAGCAACCGTTAAGCTTTGAACTCGTGTTAGTCTCAAGCAACAGCATGTGAAATGCATCTACAGTTTCGTTTTATCTGTTCTGGTTTCAAGCCAGTCCAACAGTAAGACTGGTCAGTGCATTCATCGATTTCAAACCAAACTGACTTACCTACACACGGTGACGTCACTTTGATCACCTTGGTGCTGTGGGACAAACAGAAAGGCCATATGTAAGAGAACTCCAAAGTAAAAAGGAGTGAGCCACTGCATGTGACCAAATAACAGCTAAACTGATTAACTGTTCACTGTTTAAGACAAGCACAAGATCTGGTAAGCTATGAACTGCAAAATATAATGATGTGCTTCAGCATGCTGAATGCTATGCCACTGAATGCAATGAACTGCAACAATACTCATCTCTGCCATGCAAGACAGAACGCAGTTTAACATCAGAAGATCGCATCCCATTGTATATAGTTCAGGCACAGAACAACACTATGCGGCCACCTCTCCCTAATCTTAACACTAGAATGTCCTTTAGAAACAGGATAGCGCAATGTACTGCCACTATGACAACTTGTTCATAGAGACAAGGAAGGCAAATCATGGTAACCAGTAGAGTGATTTACTGAATTATAATAGTTAACTATTGCATTTAGAGATTTGTAGCCAGCTATTAGTAATAACCATGTCAGTTTTTAGAATTTTGGAAACCCCACACGCCGGCAGAGAGCGCAAAGTGACGTCCATTAAATTGTGACATTCCGTGGTGATTTGCCACGTGACAATTGCTGCTTTACGCATGTTGGAGCAGCAAAGTGCCAAGGAGTGGGAAACACCTTAACACGGGCGGGGCAGCAACTCTGAAGTGGCACATCATCATGGACTGTCGCAACTTGACAGACATCATTTTGCACACCCCACAGGCACACAGTTTTCGAATGGCAAGAGAAATGGGCCAAATCTGTTGAGCCACAGCGGCGAGGATAATCGCATTTCCGAAGCTCTAGGGATTGACATCGATATTACTAATGGCCAGCTACAAGTCTCTAAATGCAGTCAAGCACCCTCTCCTCACTTGCCCACTTCAGCCCTCTGCAATCGACCGAACAATGAACAACCCACTCCCCATGGCACGGAGACAAAGGTCTGTCTCCTTCCTTCTCCTGTCTAGCTTTGGCTGCAGAGCCACAGAAGGTTGATGACAGGAAGCACAGTCAAGCTGCTCTGATGCAATTTTTAATCCGCCTTCCTCAAATCTTTTAAAGTGGCTTGTTCTGGGAAATAAACTCAAATGCATGTGTTAAAAAAGAAAATGTGACCCTTAAATTTGATGCCACTTGATAACAGCATAGGAATTCGGGTGCTCTGACATATTTTACAGCATTGGAACAACCAAACATATTTCACCAGACCCCTATCACCACCACAGAGATGAAAGAGAGGGGATGGAGGATGGGCAGGGCATGCACGCACCAGTTCTTTTTGCTCTCCTGTTCCACGACAGCCATTTTGACGCGCGTCTTCTCATAGCTGTCCTCGCTGGCATGGATCTGCATCTTGTGCAGGAGGCAGCCGAGGGACTCGAGGGCCCTCTGGCCCATCTGCTGGACGCACTCGAAGCTGCCCTGTGGTGCATCCTTCTCCAATGTCGACACCCCAAAGCCAAAGCGCTGCTGCTGGCCCCCTTGCGATGGGCGGGGGACCGTTATCACCTGCACGGCACAGCCATGGGAGGCTTAGAATACCTCGCGAGCAGTGGCCAGGAGCGACGCGAGCTATTCAACCAAGTTCCCTGAACACGATAAAACAGGGGCAACATGAAAAAAAAAGTTCAAGGTGACCTTTGCCAAAACACGCCTTAACCAAACATGTTCACTTGAATTAGTCAGCTCACCATAAGAAGCGAACAACCAAACAACACAACACTGTGATAGCACACAAACACATGCCCACCAAATGATCAGGCATGTTTTTTGAAGCAGCAAAATATCTAATCTGCAAGGGGCATGATAAGCCTTTTCAGGAGCACCACAGAAGTTCTCCAAAGATTTCACATATTTCCCATGAAATCAGAGATAAACAGAACTGTTGAAGTTAGGCACAGATAAAGGTTACTCAAGTTTTCCCTCGTATCACATCAGTGCCTTTTGTGAGTGCTCTTGCCAAGCTGAGCATGGAAATTTGCTTAATTCTATTCTAGCAGCATGCTTGTTACATTTGTAATAACCTTTTAATGAACCGAATTTATATTGAAGAAGATCATTTAGGAACTTAACAGCCATAGTTTTACAGCATGCTGTGAGGTACAGGGGGGGCAGAACAAACAAAGCTCAGGTTCATAAACAGACAATGTATGCAATGATTCACCATCATCTTTGTCATCATCCAAACTATGCACATTGCAGGGTAAAGGCCACTCCCATTAATATCCAATAAACACTGTTTTATGCCAGCTGAGGCCACTAACCACAATCTCATCCGCCCAGCTGACTCTCTGCCCAATGCTGCTATGTTTGCCTTCTTTTGGACTCTACTCCATTACCCTAAGAGACCGCTAGTTATCTACTCTCCGCATTACATGTCCTGCCTATGTCCATTTTTTGTTGGTTTCAGGTAGTTTATCATTAACTTGCACCTGTTCCTTAAGCCACTATGCCTTCTTATCTCTTTCTGTCAACCCTATCATTCTGCTTTCACAGCTTGCTGCACCGACCTCAATTTAATTTCAAGCCTTTTCGTTAGCCTTCAAGCTTCCAGCCCACAGATGAGTACTGCCAACATACAATTATACACCCACAATGCTTACATTTAGGTTTATAAATGAAAGAGGGAAATAATATGAGGTTGCTGTAAGTTATCACCAAGACATAGCAGAAAGGATTTTCTGCAAAGAGAATGAAACGCTCTGACAGAACATCAACATTCACTATGCTATACACCTCACAAGTCTCTGCCATTCTGCTGCATAGGACTGCACACTGCACCTTGGAAAAAATTCACAGTTCGCTCCCCTACACAGAGTGCACTGACTGCCCCACAATACAGGTGAGTGCAAACAGCCTGCAGGCCACGGCCGCACATCACAATGCAATCGCGCTGGCTGGTTGCTCTGCTATCTATGCACGCATCTCCTCCTCCTCCTCCACCCCTCTGTCACACGTCTCCAGGAATCTGGAGCTGATGCACCATACCAATATAACAATGTCAGCAATAGCAAAATCTGCAGCTGACAGGTACTTGCTCTGCACACAGAAAAATAAGAGTTGAAGCTTGGTACCAGAAGTGCATATTTTAATCTAATGCAACCTTGCGAAGCTTTACACATTTTGCTGACAGAACCTTCATGATACATCGACCAACAAGAAACGACAGTGCGAGGGAAACTTAATATTCCTGGCCTGCATTACAGTGGTAATTAATGAGCAGCGTTACTGCCTTAGATTAATCATTTTACTGCCTTGAAAAGGGTAGCAAAATGAGTTATAAAAATAGAAAAAGACAACCAGAACTCCTACCAAATAAACAAGCAGAGAACGATGCAGCTACACCGAAAAATTGAGACGCGGCACAAAAAACGAGGATGGAGACACTTAGATACAGGCCATATACCAACTACTACCAACTTAATTTATTTTCTGGGAAAAAAATCCCTCTTAACCCCATATGGAACACACAAAAACAAAGAATTTTTAAAAAATACAGTGAGTATGCCAGCTGGGAGGATAAGATGCACATGAAAAAATGCTCAGAAGTTCGCGAGGCAGGTGATTAAAACACAGCTGACCACTCGTTATAAAAAGCGAACTCTTTATCGGCAAGTAACAAGGATGGCGTACTCACGCATGTGGGCCTCGTTTTCATGATAAAAATGCTGATTTCTCTTTGTTTTATATTTCGCGCTTTCAATAATTCTTGTGTTTCCAAAGGTTGGAAACCATTTGCAGCTTTTGCAGTGTACAGCCAGGCAGATGCCATATCCATTTTCCACCTGCATCCTACGATGCCTCGCCCCATCAGTCATAGCTCTGTCCTGTTTGCCTGATGTACTCACTATCCATCAGCTGGTAGCTGACGCCTGTTCTGTCTCTTGGTGCTGTCATCCTTATTTCTTCAGCTATGCCATGTAACAACCAACTAGCTTAAACTCAAGTCAAGTTAGCTACAATCTCTGCACTCCGTTAACTTGGACCACTGCAAAAAGCTATGACACATATCGCGGAAACTCTGATGGATGACAAGAAGGCAAACACTCCTGACCTTAGCTCAAGTTTAAAACACCTCGCAATACACATGAACAAAGCAAAACATCCCAAAGCACAAACCACTTGACAAAAGGCATAGCAATTAGCGTGTGGAAGCTTGAAGCTACAGGTTGCTGCTTTGGTGCACTGGAAATGGTAAGTAATAGGGAGCTAAAATACCTGCGGGGAAAGATATAATGGGGTGCTCCACTTGCTATCAGCATTTCCTGCTTGCTTACAGAGGCACCCTTGATTAAATTCTATTAGTGAACGATTTTTTCTCATATCATGAAAAGCAAAATGTCTACACTGCAGCAGTTAGAAGTGAAGTAGTAGACACCTGTCTATACCCTTCTTGATGGCATGGGCATCATATTTTATTAACCACACTTCAAAGCACAAGTTGACTGCAACATATCAATAACTGAAGGCTATATGTTTCAAGTACAGATAGCTCCAACATGAAAGAGAATGTATCATCTGCATTCAACCTATGATAGCTTCACAGGTATGAACGAAAAGCATATTTGTTCCTTTGCTGTCAATAGCCATCTTTGGGACAGACAACGCTATGAGACATTTTTGATCTTCACAGTAGAAGCAACAATAGAATCCATTTTGTGCAGACCAACTGTCCCCTTTCATACTGAACCTACACACAAAAGGCAGTATCCAACCATGTATCCCCAAGTGGAAACCACATCAACGAAAGCATAAATCATTTATTTTATACACACGATGACTGAAGTAAATTAAAAATCATTCTTTTGCATTACTGCAAGAATATAATGAAACAATGACGTCCTGTTCGAGCATGGTCTTGTGACAGATCAACATCGTATCATACTTGACAGAAAGCGGATACATTTGTAAGACATGCACAGAAAATCCGAGCGCTCCAATTTCACAGCCATGCCTTGAAGAGCACTCGCTCGGTCCAAATGCTCGTTGTTTCTTAATGTACGATTCCCCCAAGACACGCGTAGTTCAGATATTTTGAGGTAGAAAACTGCTCATTAATTCTCAAAACCATTCGTTCATACAAGCTACCGAGACAAGTCAAACCGAGATGCAGAACAATTTATTTTGATGCTGGAACATTAACTGGGCAGTTTTTGTTTATTTGGTTGGTTAATGGGGTTTAGCGTCCCAAAGCAACTCAGGCTATGAGAGACGCCGTAGTCAAGGGCTCTGGACATTTTGACTACCTGGGCTTCTTTAACGTGCGCTCACATCGCACAATACACGGGCCTCTAGAATTTCGCCTCCATCGAAATTCGACTGCTGCAGCCGGGATTGAGCCAGTGTCTTTCGGGTCAGCAAACGTGGACCATAGCCACTGAGCCACCGAAGGGGCAGTTTTTGTTTATTTAAGAATACACATGGCCACAATGAAAGGCAGGCACATATCCTAAGCTTCAGTGGAACTCCTCTTGCTTTCAGCTGGAGCAGGTAGCGCCATCAGCCGTAACAGAGTGCGCACAAGCTATGGGCGGCGCTTCTGGCACTGGCAGCTCTTGCAGGCCCGGCCCCTAGTTCCTCAGTGACTCAACGAAAATGATTCAGGTGTGGAAGGAAGGCGGGGGAGAGGACGCACTGCAGAAAGAGAAAACAGGGGGAAGCAGGCCCGCTCCTGTTGCCGGGCGACTGCAACAAGGAAGACGACGCCGTCTCGCGCGCGCGCTCGCCCAAGTAGGTTAGGAATTTGGCCCCATTTCGTACACACGCACACACAGGCACGCGCGCGCACCAGCCGGGTGCGCTGAACGCGCCGGTCCGACGGCTTCGACGGGGCTGGTTCGGCGGCGGCGGCACTGCGCCTTTTCATCTCTCGCGCGGACGACGACATGGACGACGCGCGCGCTCACGCGGTCCTCCGCCACACACACACACACACACAGGGAGGGACGGACGGACGCCTGTTGATAATCGTTTAGTGGCCGGGTCTCCCCCTCTCGCCCGGCCCTCCCTGCTCGGCTGAAAACGATCGAGCCCGCTTCTCAAGGAGCTGATGGGGCCAGCGCCACTGCTTCGCTAGCCGCGCTCAGCGCCTGGAAAAAGCGCAGCGTCCTTGAACGAAACCTGTCCCTTGTCAAGGCCGTAGCAGCAGCGGCGAAAATCCAAAACTGCCCAGCGTCAAATGAACTCTGGCGATGCAAAGAGCTTTGAAGCAACTCTCTCTCTATCAGGAACCCCCCCTCCCTTCGTCGTCGTGCTGCTGTTGGTCTTATCCAGACCTTATCCCCTGCCATTACCCGCACTCAGCCCTTCTGGGGTCACTTCCCAGCAAGCCCGACCAAGGAGGAGCGGCCAGCAGGACGGCCGGGGGCTTTGTTTATGATGTTCGCCACTGGTTTCCCTCGCGAGCGGGCACCGTGCAGTGCATCGAAATTAGCAGAGACGACGCGATGTGTATACACCGTCGACGAGCGTCACACAGCTCTCACTCACCCCTTGGTTTCCTTCGAACTGTATCGACGGCTTCTGCGCGCATCCGCTCTGTGGAAAGAATCGACACGAAGAAAATCAGTTAACATGTCATGGCAGCAGCACAGTGACAAGCAACCGCTGCCGGAAATGTAAACCAGCGCTGGTAGCTGGAGCAGCAGTCGCCGACGCGCTAAGAACCAGACACCGGAAAGCACCGGCGCCAACACGCACGCATCGAAAGCCACGGCGGATCAGTTTGCAGGATACGCAACGACGTCGGCGCAAAATGCATGCACGGGTAACGGTGGCAGGATGCAGCCGTGTTGACGGTGGTGCTCGATGACGGCTGCCAGAGTTCTCACGTGAGGCAATCTTATCGAGCCTCTATCAGCCCCGAATTGCATATACCGCCGCGGTGAAGATCAGGCCACAAAAGCGAGAACAGTTATCGCAAGATGAAAAATAAAAAAGACTGAAGCACCTGCTGTCTCGACGCGCCGACAACAACAAAAATGTCCCAAGTGCGTAAAGGCAGCGCTCGCTCTGCCTTCGATTCCCGAAAAGGAGGTTACGGCGGCTTCTGGTTCAGACAGTTCGCCGAAGCACCTGTGCCACATCCCGGCGCAGGCACTCGAACGGTCAGATGTGGAGACAACATTAACGCAGTCCAAAACAGCAGTGCGCCAAGTCAAAACCCAATACGTGGTAAGCCTGCAGCGTCTGCTCAGCGCTCAGGCAATTGAGGGTCCTCGACTGCCACGGGCGAAGCAAAAACCCGCATTCTCAGGTCAGGTTTAAGCAGCAACGAGATTAAAGCCTAAACAAGATAGCGCTTGTCGTGACCAAAAATGAAATGGACGCAACACGACATGCTAGAAGGACAAAACTTTTTGCGGATATTTTTAGGTGGCGTAAGGCGAGACAAGAGCCCGACTGAAAAGGAGACAAGCGAGCAACGTCAGAGCGTAAGTGGAGGCGCACGCGAACGTACTGTTGAATGCAATATTAAAAGAGCTGCTCTACCGGTCGCAGCTCGCATGACAAGTAGATTAAATCGTCACAAATAGCCAAGAACGCCACTTGCTAGCACAAATAATCGGCTCCAACAACAGCTGTTTCGCCGTCCACAGCTACATCTGGACAACAAAACAAGGTAGGAATGCAAAAAAGATGTACTGACCTTGTACTTTAAATATTCCTCAATGGATCTCAGCGCCGAATCTGTGAGTTTCACGAATATAAGCGTTTTATTTTTCGAGTAATTCCCCTGTGAAGACAGACCATACTGACTGCCTTCTACTAGTGCCGCCATTTTGGCCTTTCTCGCTGAACATCTGATCCCGTGATGCAACGCGCGGTCCTGCGCGCAACTTTGACGTCACAAGCGCATTCCCTTGTCTGGGCCAGCTTCTCAGCAAAAATGCTGTCCAAGCTCGGTACGTCACAGTAAATAGTTACGTCTTGACAATGGCAATAATATTTCTTGTTTACAGCATAGAGTTTGAAACCTTTGCTGTGAGAAGTAAAGAATTCAAATGAACCGAAACTGTTCGTTCTCAGACCCCCTTTTTACCCATGAGCCTCATGGATGTCACTATTATTTTATTTGAGGTAAAAAAATTCACAAACAAAACTTTGGAAGCAAAAGTTCTTAAGACAAAAGCAAAACTACAGTGTGCTACAAATAGAGAGAGTGGAAAAAGCGGGTGACGGGGGTGACGTGAAGCCGGAAATGCTTACTGCCAACCACTACTGCTACTACTAACCATAGAGCTATAATGGAGCTATTATATCAAGCTGCCAACAGGGGCATTATCCTAGAGTTAGTGGCGCTGGTGTGCTTCTTTTGATAGATTCACTGGACAAAACATCCCAGTAGGGCTCCTCGATGTAGCCCTTCGAAGCACAACTTCCGGGTAATAGAGCAGACGACGCTACGCCGCCGTCTCTGCCATCGGTACATTTGCTCGTTTTCTCAGTTTTCTTCATGGCTGTTTGCATCGTAGATCTTACTCGTTTGTGTACGAGCTTTCGAAAACGGCCAGAAAAGTCATCTGGGTCTTCGCGAAGATCGACTGCAGAGTTTGATTTCTTAAAGAAAAATGTCAAGGTTTTATTGGCTTCAGCGAACTTTCTCAGAAATAAGAATATGTAGTAATTTGAGAATTAGACAACGCGCTTTATCGCCGCGCGTTGCACGCCGACAGGTTTCGCGCGCAGCGACTACAGTAAATTGATGATGATAACATGCATATCACAGAAATAGAAATTTAAAAAAGTGTCTCCTGTCAGCATATAAAAATATGTATAACTTAATTATTAATTTAGGGCTTAAAGTAGTTAGTTGTACTTCAGACCACCACCACTGAGCGCTGATGCTCCTTGGCTGGTTCTGCTTTAACTTTGTTATAGTTTTGCTGATTTCCGTGTGAAACCGAAACTTACACTGAAGACGTTCCGATTCTTCCAAGATAATCGGAGACTTTGAATACTAAATCTAAAACTGTACGCCTCTATAAGTCGTTTGCCTTCATGAGTCGTGTTTTCTGTTTACCGCCGTCTGCTTTACCGCCGCTAGCATCGCTAGCGTCGTCTGCTTAGCAGACGACGCTAGCAACTATTGCGCGCGAACCGCGGATGGTTTGAGCAGTCGCGACTTTTATTTGCTTTCGGTTTACTCATTCAGGTCGAGAAGGGCTTTGCATTGATGGATTGCGCTTAGAGGTTCATGCTGTTCGTGATTTACCTCTTCGAGTGATGTACATTTTTTTGTGCTGCTTCATTATCACGTAATTTTTGTACTGGACATAATGTGCAGCGCGTTATACGTACTCTTAAGGTGAAGGTTGCGCAAACACGGGACGATCCACAACGAAGAGAGACAGAGACACACACAGGCGTTACTAACAACTCACGTAACTAACGTAATACGCAGCAGTAATATATTCCTGTCATAATGAAACAAGCTGTAAAGAAAATCCATGCACGTCATTTATCACTCATGGCACGTGTTCAGTTCATACGTACTACAGAGCGGTTTCCACGTGCTTTCCATATATGTGTCGAACTGTCAATGAGGAAGTTATCTAAATGAATTCTGCAACTATATATTCGTACTGCATCTATACAAATAAGCAGATCTGGTTCCTGAAGTGTTTTGTTATTTGTAAATTGTCAAAGCATCTGAACAATAAAGGAGTTGTGCAGGCGGTCCGCACATCCTCGTGCTCGTACGCCCTTCTCTATCTGCATTAAAGTATTTTTGGTCTATTTGGTATTCATCAGTCTATATGTAGTCTGCATCAGGTAAAATGAACTACTCTCAAAATTAGAACTGTTGATTGTACAGCTTCGACTTGCAATCCATGTTGGTATACACAATTATGACTTATTTGTCTAATTGAGAGAAACCAGTAAAGTGCATAAGTTTTTAATGAGCTAGCACAATGCCGTAAGACCTGTACAGATGTGCATGACCAATGCAAAACTCTATTATAATTTTCCCTGAGGTAAGTCCGGATCACATGTAGACAAAATACAAATGCTTTATATGGAACAGCTAGTGCTGCAAGCTCTTGTAATGTGTGCATAAAAAAAGGATGATAAAATTTTCCATTTGTCTTGAAATATACTTTAACACTGCACCGCTTGCTTCATATCCTATATTTCTGATAAAATGAGTCACACTTATAAAAAAGAAAAGACGTAACTTACTTACTTTTGTAAGGAAGCTATTAGCCTTTTTGTCCTTGTCTATGAGATTCAGTTTTGCAATAGAGTTCTAGAGCTGTAGCTAAGCAGTAACATGTCTTCAGCTTTGAAATTTGCGAAAGCTGTATGGCTTTCCTTTGTAGCCATATATGACCATGTTTGGATTTTTTTTTTTTGAATGGCTAACGAGTAATTGCTCCCTTATTAAAAATCTACTCCACCTATAGTGGCCGGGGTTCCCTCAAACATTGCACCAATGCTGAAAGCCTGCGAGACAAGGCCTTCTTGGTATCCCAAACGATATAGTACACCACAATATTAAGAAAAGTGAAGTGTCCTAGAAAAATATGGCACCAAATGCATGTCATTAGATATCAGGTGGTCACAACTGGCATTTTATTTTGCGTAAGTGAGTCAGCAACATTAATTTGCCATCTCAAATATAACATTCAGTCACAGATGTGAATGAGAAAGTCGTGTATTCTCCACGTCCAGTTTAGCCTTCTTCAATAGATTATCATGACTTTTTTCCAGTTCCTTAAAGGCAAGCATGAGAAAAAAACACCTTAGCTAGATTATAATTTGTTATAAGGAACCCACTCTGCACCATGCGCAGCATGCATAGAATTTTAAGCTGGTATCTGTTCAGACAAGTGCCAACACTTTACATGCAGCGGCCAAGTTCACACTAAAACACTTTATGTTTCTCATAATATCTTCAAACTTTCATATAGACAATCCATTGTTGAGAGGAACAGCCAGAAAGAAATGCAAAAGAAATAAAAATGATTTCATTAGGTGCTACAGTACTAAACCACAATTACTACCGTCACTCACCACTTCCAACAACCATCAGAATGGTTTAGTCTCACAAGCAAGCGGCATTTGTTAGAGCAGTGGGAAAGATGAGCAGTTGTCTGGAGGATACTGGTACCAAGTGGAATGTCAGTTGGTTCCTAGCAGAACCCAGATTCTAACCAGTATTTGCAGCATGAACTCTACTGCAAGGCCATTTCTTTATCAACAGTTTGCCTCTATTTATTTTCTTAGTGCGAGTCATTAGTTAGGCGCTGTGCACCTACCAAGTGTTAGTTACAGAGGAACACTGTGAGCTGTACTGTGGCAGAACCTAGGCCTACTCTGCCTTGGTGACATGATGGTGGCTTTATCAGTAATGGCCGTGCAAAGCACGCAATTTTCTCATTTACTTGCATAATAGTTGCCTCTTTTTACCCATTGTTTACCAAAAAAATTTGTATTCCGACAACAATTGCGAGTATGTTCTTTATGCAAGTAAATACAGGAAAAAAAAATTTAATCAAAAATAACTTATTTCGTGGGTGTTGACCATTCGATCATACTTGGATGGTATGGCAGTCACGACACACAAGTCAGGCCATTAATGAACCGCATTTATTCCTTTCAATCTTTTTTTTTTTCAGAGGCAGATAAAAATAGTACACAACAACCTGCATCGCGTGAAGTGTGTCTTCCTTTTGATGATGTCGACTGACCACCAGGCGAAAACACACACTGTTAGCATCTAAGTTCTCTTCATCAACAACCAACACTGTGCGTTCAGGCCTTAGGAAAAAAAAAAAATAAAAACCAACAACATACAAAGATGGGGAGGAAAAAAAGGGGCGAGACACATGCATACACAAAGGAAATACTGGTGTTGAAGAAAAATAAAAATATTTTCAAGGGAAGAGGCTGGCATGAATTTCAACTCACTTCCCTCCTATAAATCTGGAGAGAAAGACTTAAGCCATGTTAAAAAACTAGTGCCTTTTTTTTTTTTAAAGCAAACCCCATTTTATTTGTGCATCATAGACCTGTTCACTTGGTTGCTAATAACTTCATGCAGACCATGTTCGAAACAGATATCTAATGCAGTCCATCATCAAATATCAGTACAAAACTGCTGTTGACCAGTCCATGGTGTGCAACCAAAATAGAGGAACAATCTGATGCGAGTTCATCTTGACAGTCATGGTGTAAAAGCCTCTCTCAACTGAGGCCCTGATACTAATAATGACACTGTCATTAACACTAGAAGTTAACAGAACTCCAAAGAATGCATTCAAAATATTGGGCCAAAACAACCTCCTAAGCTCAGAGAGTAAATACACAGTTGAAAGGCATCTCACCAGTGCTGCAAATACCGCACATTATTTTTGATGAAACAGCAAATGAACATGAACTTCAGCACTTCTTGTTCGGTTCCAGCCAGAAACGTCAACCATGTTCCAAGCTGCGACACACGCCACACTGTTGCTGTATAACGCAGCTTTGGTGCTTTCATTGCTTCCTTATCCTGACCAGATGTCTGCCTAAGGTTCTCCTTCCTGGAGGAAAACTAGCAATGCAACTGCAGTGCAACCACACAGCAAAAAACAAAGAAAAAAATGAAGTGGACTATTTTCTCAAACCAAGCGTTTTCATGTTTCAGACCACGCTCTCCAACAAACTTTCAGCCATCAATATCCATCCGTCTTGCCAGGGAGTAAAAGAATGTTGCTATAAATGATGCAGTAAAAAGGACACCAACTTGAGAAAAAGAAAAAAAGTTGGTGAACGACTAACTCGGCACAACATAGGTAGCATATTTCCTCCGGCACAACAATTTACATAGGGGATAACAAAAAATATATATTAACTGCTCAGGCAATCTCTAAATATTTCAATCTTTTTCTATTAAATGCAGTTTTTATGCTGACTATCAAGCTGTCAAGAATGGTGTTGATTCTTTATTTGACTACTGCACAGCTCTGTCCGAAAGGTAGCGCGAGTGTGATAACCGTCGGTTGAGCCCTCTAGAAAAATGTGCAAACATGAACCAACATGGCTTCTTCCTATCTGAGGTTAAACCTGCCTGTAGCTCTCAACACTACAAACAAGCAACCAACAACTGCGAAGCCTACAGTATGCTCAAAAAGGTTCTCAAGAATACTCTTTTACAATAAAAGTGCGAGACCAGAGGTGTCTCACTCACTGACCGTACAAGCTTTATTGAAAACAGTTTATATAAATATGCAAGACCAGGTAATATGTACGGCATAATCCATTTTCCCACTTGAATAAAGGCATTCCCTCGCATGGAACCTTACAGACAAGCTTGAGCAGGTTCACAAATGATTCTGCATTGTGTGACTCTGTGAGCCAGTGAGACCCGTAAGTAGTGGCGTTATGTGGCAAGCCGCACAAATTCATTGCACAAACAGTGACTTCACCAAAAAGAACAAAAAAAAAGTGCAGAAATCCTTACAGGGGCAGGGGGACCAGAGAGCAAGAGAGAGTGAGAATTGTATTGCACTTTGCAGAATTTTGATTAGCTTTGCTTCTAGATCAATTGAGGCATGCTTTGAACCTCCCTCTTTTTCCTTTCTTTTCTTTTTGATCTGTTAGCGTGACTATCAGTGAGGCTGGTCATGCTGTGTAGATGGCGCGAGGAATGCGATGACCAGCATCAATTCTTCTCTGCCTTTGGGGAGAGGGTGTTTTGATGACTGAATGAAATCAGAGCGAGGCAAACTTGGAAGAAATATCAGCAGAGCTAAGGGAGGCGAAGAGGACACCAAGATGGAAAATTTTAAAAGTAGATAGATGCGGGCAGTATGCAGAAAAAAAAAAAAAAAACAGAGAGGAGCTGAGCTCAAGCTTGGCACACAGTGGCATGACAACCCAGGGAAGAAAAGCGATTTGAATGAAAAGGATGGGGGACACAAAGGAAGGGATGGCATTTCAAATACTGCAATAAAAAACAGGGTGTATACCATCAACGCCTCCAACTCCCATGGCACATATGTAACTCTCTCGCTGTGTAGTTTCTCTCTCAACGACAGAGCAATTTGTGGGCGTGCGCACACACACACACACACACCCAACTGCTTAAACATATGAATATATACTATGCGCAACATTCATATACTCTTTTTTTTTTCTGTCTTTTACTATACACACACATATGTAATATATTATCTGTGAAAAGGCAAGAACAGAAGATGCGTCCTTTACACAAGCAGGAAAACATATGACAAGGCAGCCAGAACTCGAGAGCAAAAAAATGACAAGAAATGAATGATGCTACACTTCATGACAGAAGAGACGAGAGTAGTTATTGTCATCATCATCACAACATGGAGGGAAGAATAAAGAAAAAGAAAAAAAAAGAAGCTAGATGGTGCACATGAGAAAACAGCAAGAACACACTGCAATATATTAACTCATTTGCTAGATAGAAATGCAAAAAATGCACACCTAGTTTTCATATGCAAGGCTCTGCACTAGTCTCCACAGTGGCAAGAAAGTGCAAACCGAGAGAGACCTCAACAAGCGCACACATATACGCACTCGCACACACACATGCATACACGCGGGAAGGAAAAAAATAGATGATACAAGACAGCCCCACAATGAGGTGTATGGGACATCATGCCAGCCTTTTCCCCCAAACACCCTGTGTGCACTTCTAAAAAGTCTAGCTTCCAAGGACAAATAAATTAAACAGGCCTTCTTCGCAAAAAGTGAACGGCACGAGCTGCTAAAGCATGTCATCAGCTTGGAAGTCTAAACGTAACTAGGAGGAGCTTAAAGAACACTGTGGCTCCTTTCCTCCCCCGATGTTCTTCATCCACAGGCAATGTTTTTCCCACAGGGCCCTCAGAATAACTTAACTAGCAGCGGCAAATGGCAGCAACAGTTAAGGGAGACAGGAGGCAAGAGTAACTAGCCTACAACTAACGTGTCACAATTTCCAAGTGTTCTTTTTTTTTTTTATCTCAGTTAATCTCAACAATGTCTACAACAAGTATTTGTGGCTCCCTAGCTCGCCCGTCCTTGTACAGTATTTGGTTGTACAGTTTCTGGTAAGGCATCGTCCGTGTATGGTCGAACACAAAAAGGACACAAAGAGGTGCGTTTCTCCATGTGTAGAGACGCATTCAAGCAGGTGCATGTCAGCCATGCCAATGGGTGTTCCCCCGAGAGGGAAGAGGTAAAATGCTTTATCTGTGAGTGATGGCAGGCCATCATTTTTTTTTTTGTTCCTTTTCCCTTTGTGTTCCAAAAACTGTTGCTAACTCTCCTAAGGAGACAATTGTGTCGAGGGCACGTGAGGGACCGGTGCTGGAAAGGGCACAATGTGCGTGCGCACTAATGGTGCACCTCTACGCTCGTGGCAGAGTCGACAGAATAAATTTCTCTTTTGCTCTTATCAACCTGTCATGGCAAATTCAGGACCTTTTCTCTTAGAGCAAGCACTGAACAGAACTAAACTGTAAAAGATGACATAGAAACCTAATAAGTCCAAATAACATTAAAATTAAAATGAGCACAAAGTGATCCACGATAAAAGCAGCAGATGAAGACTCCTATCTCACAAAAGTTCAATTTGCTCTTTCTTTTCAGGGTGATGTGGCGGTACAATCTCTAGTGCAATATCAACGGGGGGGGGAAAAAAAAGCAGGCACAAAACACTCATGACAACTGCTCCAGAAAAAGAAATAAACAAAAAAAAAAGAGAGGCATGAGCTGGTGCATCACGTATGAAATATACTTTAGACGCGCATGTACGCGTGGTGTGTATAATATATATATATATATATTTATATTTATATTCAGCGTGTAAACACTGAGACCTCAACAGAAACAAGGTTGGTAGATAGGTGATGTTCGCGCCCCCCCTTTGTGGCTTCACCATTAGAGTTTTCACTTTTCCCCAGTCCAAAGGCACACAGCACTACAGTCACTAGAACACATGCACTTTTTTGGAACACACACACAAGTAGCGAAGGGAAAAGGGACTTGTGGTTTCACATTTACTTCATGCTCTTGCTGTGTCTTTCCAAAACTTTCCACCACAAGGACAAGAAGACGGCTGTCACGAAGAACAGACTGGAGCAAGGGAGGAGGCAAGGGAGAAGCCGTGCCGTACGCTTGACTGGCAGATACCAAAAATATGGTCTTGTTGACATCACGTGTGCTCTCTCTATCTAAACAACAGGCAGGACGTGCATGCGGTTCTTGTGTGTACAGTGCGCCGCTTTTCCAGAGGGAAAAAAAAAAAAAAAACAACCTGGAGCTACCTCCTACTGGCAACAACATGCTCAACAACAAACTGGGTGCAGCTCTGCCCTCTCAAACAGACTGACTTTGGTATGCAAAAAACGACGTGTCTCTCTACGAACGGTCTTCATGTTTGGCTGCACTCTTCTCTGCCTTTGGGGGGAGGGGTCCGTGCGCTAGAGTCGCTAGCTATCTCACTGTGAGTGTGTGCCCTAAGCGGCACTTCCCTTGGCTCTGTGGAGGGGACCCGGCTGAGCGGGCGCAACAAATGGTGGCCCCTGCGTTTTTTTTTTTTTTTTGTTCAGCCCTGGTTCAATCCCATGGCGATGCTCTCTCAGCAATGCGGGCCCGAGAGGGCGGCTTGTACTTCCTCCCAAAAACGCCGTGGCTCCATTGTTCTGTGGCACGCCATGAGTAAGACGAGTGGAACACGAGTGGAGCTCAAGTAGCTGTGCCTTGCACGTGTTAAGATTGTTGCTGACGCCTTGTTTGTTTTTTTTTTGTCTAGTAAGTTTGTCTACCCACTTTTCGCTCTAGCTAACGAGAAAAGTGCCATGGGTGCAGCGAGAAAAAAAAAAAAACATGAAGAAGGGACCGAAGACTCCTAGAGGTGCGTCTTACACTCTGGCAGGTGGAGCCGCCATGTAACTAGCCCGACGACAGGTCAACAAGGCCAGAGCGGCGGGCACAGCCGCGCCATCCTATGTACATGCTTCCTGTCTTCATCACTGACGCTGACGACAAAGAAGGAAAGCCCAAACGGCGTTGTCTGGCCGCCAAATGGAGCTGTGACCTGGCTCCCTGTAAACCTTGGGGGGGGGGGGGGGTGGGCACGATAAAAAAAAAAGAATATATATATATATATAAAGCACAGGGAGGCAGCGTGCACAGCCTTTCTCCCATGTGCCGCAGGAGGACCCTGCTTGCACGCCGCAGTCGGCAGGAGAGGGAGGAAGAGAACACACGGCACACTCGCAAGTAGACTCGGGGAGGAGAACCCCCCCGCGGGGGCCAGAGGGGCTTGGCTCCAGTTGGCTTACGTCGGCCAGCCATCGGCCGATAGGCGAGGCCGCTTGGCACCGTCATAGTCGCCCGTCGGATCTGGTGAGGACGATGTGGAAGGGGTGAGTGGCGGCTGTCCGGGAGGTGAGAGGTGGCCCGATGGGGGCCGGGCGCCTCCCCCACCATGCAAGCCTTCTCCACCACCTCCTCCTCCTCGCGGCGGAGAAATGGGCTCGCTCTTGATACGGATGGGCAGCGGAGATGATGCAGGTGGAGGTGTGGCGTTGCCTAGCGACAGGTGGGTGCCCAGCACACTGGGGCTTCCACTGCGCACACAAACAGCACGGGCTTAGGGCACTGCCGCCACTAAACGCCACAATGGTGACACTGCTGCAAAAAAACAATGGCAACCACTTTCTGAAGTAGTGAATAATGAAATGGATTGCTTTGATGCACTTTAATTTTCATAAGAAAATTAACTGTCCCCCGACATAGTACAGCTTTCTTGTTATACACCACGCAAACAACTTTGCATCCTTCCTTGCGATAAAACAGGCAATTAACTATCTAGAACTGAGATCAGGAAAGAAACAGAAGAAAATATAAGTGGACCTGTATTTTTATACCGGGTGTTTCAGCGAACACTTTCAAAAATTTTAAAATGTAGGCTTTTTGGTGTCAAAATATGGCTTTTTCGGCATAGTATTACCAGTGTTCGTGAATACCAGAGAACCAGTGAATCATTTTTCTGGGAGGCTTCCTCTTGTGCTATCGGACAGTGCACGAATGTAAGTGAGCGGCAGGAAGGTGCCAATCTTTTGCAGGGCTGCACCTCGCTTGCTGGCACATTCACCACAGCAGGTGCACGATTGTGCACCAGGGCATCATTAGAGAGATCATTACATCACTCTTGGGGTAGTGTCACAAAACCACCATTCTTCAAGTGAAGAGAATACCAAGCACTACTTGACCCCTCAATTGCAACAGCCATCTTAGGTCTTAATGAAGGCATATTTATAGTATGCGAGGCTTGTTTCAAAAATAAACATACATTTATTCATTTTATGTGTGTTTTGACTAAGGCCCCAACTTTGTGCAGTGAAAAATTCCAACTTCCACGGATGCACAACAAAGGATGCACAATGCAGAATAAAGAAGAAAGAAGAAAGGGATGCTGGTCTTTTAGGTGGGGGCTTCAGATGGTGGCAGCGGCAGTCAGCTTCTTTTCTGGTTTTGGGTGATTTATCAAATGACAAATGAAGGAGCTGAGGTACCCATTCCTTCAAAGGGATGGACAGGCATATCCATACTTCCTCCCCCGCCGAAAAAGACCATTATCTTAAAGAAAATGCCCAAGGATTGACTTCGATGGAACCACTGTGCTGGAGACCCAGCAACACCCGCGCAGGAGGCTCCTACTTGAGCCAAGGAAAATTCAGCAGATGCGGGGGAATGTTGACCGCTGTTTTGGAACACATCGTATGGAACATAATCTATGGAATGTACTGTTATCTCAATTTTGGTTCGTGTTCTTTCCTCACTTAAATTAAATTTGCTTTCCCAACCAGACAGACCTCTGTTGAATGTTTTCTTTTGAACCAAAAATGCAGGGCACATTTCTTAGCAAGGACTTCATTGTTGGGATCACGAACAGGATCCATAGTAACACCAGTACGATGCAGCAATGCAATCGATTAGCACACTTGCAACACCTGGTTGGCACTAGCTTTCACTCTGGTTGCTGCTAGACAACAGTGCTCACATCCTACTATCCCATGATGCACTGCAGTTGAGCCTTGATGGAGTCACCAATGTCACGAGCTTGAATGTCACCAACTTCAAATCACCCCGCTGCAGTGGCTGAGCGGTTATGGTGCTCGGCTGCTGGCCCGAAAGACGCGGGTTCGATCCTGGCCGCGGCGGCTGAATTTCTTTGGAGAAGAAATTCTAGAGGCCCGTGTACTGTGCGATGTCAGTGCACGTTAAAGAACCCCAGGTGGTCGAAATTTCCGGAGCCCTCCACTACTGCGTCTCTCATAGCCTTAGTCGCTTTGGGACGTTAAACCCCAATAAACCAACCAACAAACTTCAAATCTAATTTCAACTCAGCAATGAAGGCTTTTCTCTTTAAGCTGCAGATACCTTAGCAGCTTCAACACCGTAGAGCTCGAACTCACTAGCTTGAAATTTTTTTCTAGCCATAAAAGCGCCTTTCACAACCAAACAAACATCGACAGAGCCTCGAAAGACCGAACCATCAGATGGAAAAAAAAGACTTGCCTGGAGTGTGCCTGCATGGCCCCAGAAGGCACAGCAGCATTGGCCAGTGGACCTTGAGTTGACCAGTTATGCATCAGCCCCGGGGAGTTGAAACCCGCAAGGCCAAGCTCGGGGTTTAGCTGGAAGTCTGCTGCAAATGGGAGAGCGGAACATGAAGGTGCAGGTGTCATCGGGCATTTCCACACCGCATGCCAGTCATGACTACTCCATACTGTTTATGAATATAATAAGGGAATGAGTGTTTGAGTACAACACTTAATGAAGCAACCTGTCGAGCATGTCCCCCACACTTCATTCCATAGCCCAGCTGCCCAACTATACAGACGATACTTACAGGAAAGAGGAAATATGATACTGTAAAAGATGACTTTTCCTGGCTATTTATGATTCTGTCTCCTTTAGGCATTACTGCTCAATGTGAACACTGACGTGTGAAAGAAAAAAAAAATAATGAAGGCCACGATCAATGCAAGCTAACTGTAATACCTGACTGAACTGATTACTTTTTACTGTTTTACTACTATACTGTTTACTATATATATATATATATATATATGCACAGATGTGCATTTTTATTCCTTGTTCTACATTATATTTTGTGATTTTTTGAAGCAAAAGCAAGAGTAAATAAATAATCTTACCAACCTAACTTTTGCCCATGCAGCTTACCTATGCAAGTACTTAGAAGAGCTGCCTATATGATATATATGATGATAGAGATGATAAATATATCATTCAGTCCAGCATATAAATCACCGCGATTTTCGAACAGACTCTTACCCATTCATTCAGCAAAGAAAAGATAGTAAACAAACACAAAAACAAAAAAATGACAGACGATTTAGTTTGGTTAGCACTAGTTGTGTTCAGTTTAACTTGACTGCTTAGTTTGGGACAAATTGGGACACTTAAGCTCCGCCTTAAGAGTATGACGTGAGAGCGTTAACCCTTTGAAGGTTTTTGCCGTATATGTACGGCGGTGGTTTTCTGTCCCGCAAGGTATTTGCCGTACGGGTACGGTTTCGATCTTCCGTTTGAAATTTTGCGCCAAAAGAACAATGCGTGCTCACTGGGGGGTGCTGCCACCTCTTAGGACTTACAAGAAGTGTTTGAATTTTGTGCTGCCTTCTTACGGAGATAAGCAGAACTTATGTCTAGCTTTAGCGCGGCGGTACAGACTGCGGCAACATCCCTTTTGTAGTTTTGGTTTCGCCGCGTGATCGCAATGGAGTCGCGCGAAATTTGAGTTTTCTTTTTGTCAGCACTATCTTGCAGGGGCTGCCGAAGTTGATTTCTATCTTTATTGGCGCTGCTCTTAGCTTGCTTATCACCGTTGCTCGCGAGGTATTCTCGCCCTCTGTGGCAACGCGCCTACGCGGTTTCGATTCCGCCGTGGGATCGCAACGGAGTCAAGCGAAACGTGTTTTCTCTTTGTGGGCACTGTTTTGCAGAGGCGGCGAAAGTTGATTTCTATCTTTATTGGTGCTGCTCTTAGCTTGCTTATCACCGTTGCTATTCTATTCTATTGAACACTTTCCAGTTGTGAGTGATGCTGTCACCAAAGTACTGTTCCTAATTTTTTTTTACTATTTATTCTCGATTATATACATTTTGTAGATTCAAGATCCGCAATAAAGTAATTTGACCACCTGGGAAAGTTTTCTTCAGAATAATTCGACCCTCAAAGGGTTAATGATGCCCATATATACAAAGTCGGTCATTCTCTACTTTACATTCGTAGACAGCTGGGAGTCCTCATACCACTCCCGATGCAACGGTGCAGCGGTTAAGCGATGCGCCCCAGCGCTCCAATGGCAGGTGCTGCAACCGGCGGGGCTTGTGAGACCCAGGTTGCTCTCCCCGAGCAACCTCTCACGACCGTTCATTAACTGAACTGCCACCTGCCACGGCTGGCAGTTTGTGATGACGTCACAAGGTCATGTGACCTACGGCCACCTAGGGCAGGTTGCCCCCAACCCAGTGGACACACAGAGGGACCTCATAGACAACGGCTAAGCAGCTGAGTGGAAGCTTTAGAGCTAAAGCACTAAAACATAGGAAAGGAGCCTGTTCTCGATTTTGGGGCATTATTGAAACGGCATCCAGTTATCACTTCTCCCTTCCTTATCACTCAAAAAAAGAACAGTGGTGAATGTGGTTAAAAAGAAGCTCATTCCGCCTTCTCGCTGACTGACATAGAGCAGTGCTTGCGCAGTAAAAGCAAACAATTCACTAGGCAGAAAGTCCAAACTCTTCCTTATGAAGTTCTAATCAAAAGACGTAGAAAAAGCAGCCAAAAACCATAGTAGTAACCATGCAAATATCAAACCGTTAATGCAAATATCAAACCGTTAAAATAAATTGCACAGCCCAGCTCAGCTGACTAGCTTACAGATAATACACAACAGGTTTGCATGCAAGTTTGAATGTTTGCTAACATTTCAGTTAATGTGAACATTTCCTTGAAATTATTCCGATTCCCCCAGGGATTTTTCTTTTTTTGCTTTGAACAGAGTCAGATCAGCAGAATTCACCTAATTTTCAGTCAGCGCTGAAAACGACGACAGTGGCATAAAATTCGAAGGCCTCCGCGGAATTGGCACGAACATTAGTGTGACTCAGATAACAAGGATGATGACAAGAAAATACGAGATTTTCACCGTCCTTGGCACAGTGGGTGCAAAGATTCATACCAGCATGCCCAGTTTCTCGCTTTGTGCCAGAAGTCAACTATGCTGCGATGGTCTACTTTTTTTTTTCTCCCCAAGCTTAGAACAACCAGAAGGCAAAGCACACCATGCATAACCTATGCAACACACTATGAGATCAAAGAGTAGCTTAGTCAAGCAAAGCCAATGTAAAATTTGCAATGTGCCATTAGGAGAGTGCAATGTCGGGCTTTGTGGCATGGCAATTCAAGCATCTGCAAGAGTCGAGGTCATGCAGCCCACTTTAGGTGAAATCACTGATATAGCTCTCAAGGTGTAAATAAAAGATTAATAAATCTGAAGCAAAGTGCCAAGCATGCTGCCACGAACTAAAACCCGCAAACAAGATGCATAACTGTTGCAAATGCTCTGCATGAAAAACGGAAGGCCGTGGGTAGCGTTACTGCCACTGACAGCATCCAGAGCTCCTCCAATATTAAAATAACTTCACTGACAGTTTTGTACCTGTGGCTGCACTACCTTTTCAGTTACCTCTGCGCAGCTGCTAACTCACAGCAAAGTGAGGTCGCAATAAAAACCTGTGCCAATGACACAAAACAGCACCTAACCGTTGATATGATTTGGACGCGGAACATTTACTGTCAAAGCTACCGATTCATAGAGAGCAACTGGAAATTCCTCACGTGTTCGGATTCTGATTCCAGAGTTGCAGAAGTGCACTTCGGGAAAACTGACGGAACCTGCACTGCCTTCCAGTCCTCGTGCTGCCGGCACACGTGCGACTGCACGGCAATGGCACAATACCAGTTAGCGCTGAAAACGACTACAGCGGCATAACACTCGAAGGCCTCCGCAGAAATAGCACGAACACTAGTGAGACAATTAATTCACAGGGGATTGCTGTATCCGTTAAATTTTCACTACAAGCACGACTTAATGCACTCCCTGGTGAAAATCTTTGCCAGCCCAAGTGGTTTATGGAACAATTTCCAGCTGGTTCCAGTTGGAACCAACTGGAACCCAGATGGTTCCAACTGGAACCTACTGGAAATTGTTCTATAAACCAGTTGGGCTGGAAAAGATTTTCGCCAGGGCTTCATGCTTCTCTGGACCTCATGCAGAGCATGCAACTGTCGGCAGCCACAGAGTAAATGGCGGTGTTATTCAGGGGTGTGGCACACACAAGCATAAGGCATGCGAAATGAGAACTATACGCGCAAGCCAATTTTTACTGCTTATTAGCGCTTCTATATGCTCTTATGAGCAACATTCAACATTTTGTTCAGACAGGATGAGAAAGTGAGCACACAGAAAACTACCATCGGCGGTAATTAGTAAAACTGACTCTGAACATTAGGCTTACACAACTACTACACTCATTAAACCTTAACCCTTTGACATTCTATGGACAGAACTCTGCACAAAGCGAACTGCCAGCTTTTTCTGAGAGCGGGCTGCACCTAGTAGTGATGTCTATGTTTCAGGTGAATTTCACATCCTTCATCTCACAAATAAGCTGGTTTTTATGCCATATAACGAACGCAGTAAATAATATTTTGAGAAACAATGCACGGGGCAGCACGTTGTCCGCCATTTTTATGCAGACATATTGCCACGCGCCTAATGCGCCGCGCGGCCTCCGCGCTGAGTCGAAAACGACAACGAAGCGGCGGTGGGCTCTCGAGGCGCGCTGGCTCTGTTCTGTGTCCTGGGACTCTAATTAAAAGAAGGCTCCCAGTCTTGGGTTCTTCCCGACGCCTACCTTCACGGCTCCTCTGGTCGTGACAATATTTTGCGCACTAGAAGTAACATTTTTTTGTTTTGCACTTTCAAGCGCAAAATGTGCACCTTTGAAACAGAAATTACTTCCACAATCCTTCAAGTGTTTACATGATAAGTCGCGGCATGCTATTTTCATAAACTATGGCACTTTGATCATGAAATTGATCATGAAACTGCAGCATCCGCACAATAATGTAAAGGATTCAGTCACGCTCGCAGGAGAGCAGCAGCTGATAATTGGAACATTTTTGGGGTGCTGATGGTAAAAACAAAATATTATCAGCGCTGCTAGTAGGCACGCCACAGGTCATATTGTACCACTTTCCCAATTAAGGACAAAAATAAAAGAAGGAATGCCAAAAAAAAAAGCCGGTTCCCCTCAAAGCCAAAAGCAGATGAGTGTTTTCTTTGTTCCTTTTAGCTCCCGCTGAAAATATTCTGCGCACAACCCTCAAAAACCTGCCAAAAAAAAGAATTTATGGGCGCTAAAATGAAAGCCTTCCATACTTGGCCCCCAGTGACAACACTACAGGCACAGTTTTAGCGATACTTATCCATTGAAAGGCACAGTGAGGAAAAATGAGCGCATTCATGATTGCGCAGCTTATGTGGACAAGCGGGAGTAGATAATATGGAAGATCTGACAAAGAGCATGAAAATGAACATCTGACACATTGCATGTGCTTGTTTGATGTCACCCCTGGTAAAATTTATTGGAAAAATACAAGCTAAGTTGACAACTTTCACAGTAAGGTTGTATTCTGCCTGCTTTCATGTACCTTGCAATTGTGCTGTGCTCATGTATTATTGCTTTTTTTCTTGTTCCTTTTAAGTAACATTGCTATAACAGTAAGAGCTTGATAATTCGAACTTCAAGGGGCCAGATAAAATGTTTGAATTAACCAAAAGTTATAATTATCGAATGACCCCGAGAAACTGTCCAGAACTGCTTGCATCACGGTAAATCTATTTCGTGAAAGACTGGGCAACGGTTGCCTGAATTTGCGCAGCAATTACAATTTTTCATGTTTCTATCAATGCTATTCATGCATGCGCACTGTTGGGACCATCGAAGCAGAACTGCTCCAAAATTGTAAGGGTCTACTGTGTCCTCCACTGTGCAACGCGGTGGAGCTCTACCACTACCCAGTCACATCCATCAAGAGTGGCACCATTGTGTGTGAAGAGGCTTGACCACACAAATGAGGGCATGCGAGCAGCGTGCAGTTTCGGCGCACTGGGAGAATGGAACCACGTGAACAGAAGCGAAGGAAACGGCGTGACGCCGAAGTGACAAGAAAAAAAAATAAGGGGGAGAAAACATCAGCAGCATTCTAATAATAGTCCGGAAAAGTGCTAAGCTGGATTAGATTCACTGGCTGATGCTGGCTGGTCGAGCCGCCGTCGCTGCTGGCTAGCGCAAAGCTCGGAAAAGCGAAATCAAAACTAAGTGTTTGGACCATTCTTGGAGACGGGGCCATTTATTCGCCACCACAACTGCTGTCGCACGCATGTCAGAGGTCGCGAATGACTCTGCAGCATGAAAGTCAGGTTTTGAGTAGGGCTATTACAACAACCTCTTGTCATGCAGGTCATATCTGGTCGCGGCCTCCCTTCAGGAGCCTGTTGCAATTACCCGGTGCGGAACCTGCAGTGTCTGAATTATTCGGATTTCTGAATAAAGGGGGTCAAATTGACAACCTTTTACAGTATCATGTTTTTACTGTCATACTACAAGAGCTGCCTGCATTACTGCATGCATTATATCCCTCCAATAGTGATGTCAAAAAGAAGCTTTGGGGATGACATAATTAAGTGTTTTTCTCGGCAGCCTTGATTTACACCATGCATCTATAGACAACGAACTTTGAACAGCTTTGAAAGAGGGAGAAGTAAGTGCTCACACGGAGGGAAGCCAGCTGCTAGAGAGGACGGATAGGCTGACATGCCGGGCATCCCCGGCGCCGTCACTGAGACAACTGGGGTGGTGAGCGATGCGTTGGACGTCCGAACCATTGACTGCTGGAGAAACAGGTGTGAGGGGTCGTGCTGCAGCAGAAAAAAAGAAAAGAAAAAAGGACACCCCATACATTTACAGAAAGCACCTTCAGCATCATGAATGCGCCAAAAGAGCTACTTTAATGTACATGGTCTGTTCTGAAAGTAGTAGGACTCATTTTTTTAAACAAAATTTATTCAAGAGAATAGTACAAACGATTACAATTTTTCAAAGTAGCACCCTTCCGCACCTACACACTGCTGCTAATGAGATTTCCAGTTTTCGTACGCCTCCAGGAACGCCTGGACCGGAAGGCTGTTTAGCTCCCTCGTCACGGCCTGTTGAACCACATCTACCGATCTGTGATGTTTCCCCTCGAGCGTCGATTTTGTTCTTGGGAATAGAAAAATGTCTGGCGGGGCCAAGTTGAGGCTGTAGGGGGGCTGAGGCAGCGTTGCTGCCTTGTGCTGGGCAAAAAATCGGGGTCCTCATTCACATGATCAAGAAGATCCCACCAGTTGGCCTTTTCCTCCTCTGACAACACTCCCGGCACCAACTTCGCGCACACTTTCCTCATGGATAAGTTTTCTGTCATGATCTACTTGGGTTTGAGGAATGCTCAAGTCATCACCAATCATTGTGATACTCATTCTACGATCACTGTTAAGTAAATGTTTCATTCGCTACACATTTTCGTTGGTCTCTCTGGTCGAAGGGCGTCTGGAGTGGTCGTCTTCCTCCACTCTTTCCTTACCTTCTCAGAAAAGCTTGTGCCACTCAAAAAACACCATGGAAGCATCACCGCAGGCCTCCTTAATCATGGTGTGAGTCTCTTTGCCCGTTTTACTAAGATTTACTCAAAATTTGATCGCGTATCGCTGATCGAGTATAAACGCTCGACGATTCTGCGTGACGAGACGTTTCAACAGGGGTTCACAGTACAAGCGACCTCCTCTCTTCAACGGCCGAGAGCCTACTGCCAATTTTCCCCAGCATTCCCAATATCCCCCTTCAACGATCCTGCACGCGCAGACCACCTCTCGTCCGCCCGTTCGCCCAGAAAAAAACCAGTCCTACTACTTTCAGAACAGACCCTGTACTTGCCAAGACAAGCGAGACGAGTGCCTAAAACGAGCTAACAGCCACTGGTGCCAAGGGAAGCACAGAATTACACCTTTCACACAGGTGATGTTAAATCTGAAAATAGAGGTTCACCAAAGAAAGCAAACATGACCTATTTACACCACTAACATCAACTTATGTTGCACACAATATACTGCCAGAGGAGCTACTACAGCTGCCCTTTTCCTCCTCCCAGCTTTCATATATATATAGTTTTCTTTTTGTACGCACTTTTAAACAAGCTATTCTGTCTGTCACACCCTCAAACCGGCTAATTCCAACAACCGTTAGTAATCACAGTATGCACAAGCTCTAAATGAGTCCCACAACTGTTTAAAACTATCAGCCACACTCATTCGAGAGATTGTTTGCAGTCGTGACTTTCTGTGCAAGCATTTACAGCCACTGTTATGGCACAAAACAAAGTAATAGTAAACTGCAGGAGCACACAGGCCCTTTCTGATTGGGACACATATGGACAGGTATGTTAATCAAATCAGAGAGCAGTGACCATCCAAGTGAGATGAAATCAGGGCATGTGATCTGACCACATCTCTTCCTTCTCAATGAAGCCAAATGGGGAGTGGGAACCCCAGAGCCCCTGAGGTACGCTGAAATTTCTCAAGTTCAGCTTTTCACACAGAGCGATAATACTCAGCTTACACTGACTGCAAAAATCTGCTTCACTTTGTGCACCTGTAAAGTGCACCAGTTAAATGCATCTGCTGAAGGTCACTTAAACCTTCCCCACAGCCTGGAAGCCCAGGTGCAGTAGGAACCACCTGCCATATATATTAACACAAATATTTAGAATGCCTTTCTTTACCAAACAAGTAAACAAAATTGAGTATGTGCAGTCATCCCGCAAGGTAGTAGGTTAACACATATTTCCATTTTAACCAACAAATAATGGGTACATCTATTATGCGAGCCTGTCCATACCGCGAGTAAATGCAGCATACATTTTATTTTACTTTTTTTCTGAGAGGGCTGTCTCAGCACCTCTTGATGAGTCCTCAGCAAATGCACATAAAAAATATGTCCAGTTGCATGCAACTGCATGCGTCTTCACTGGCATCCCTGATTTCGTGCAACAAAAACTGGGCATTTCCTCACACTTAGTCATACCACTTATAGAGTAACTACTCGCATAACGACTGCACTTGCATAATAATTGCATCTCATATAGTTAATTAAAATCTAGGAAAATTTTAACTGACAGCAGAGTAACGTTTACCTCTCACAATAGACACACTTTCCAAATTAGCGCCAGTTTTCTTGACAGAGAAGTGTATTGACTATGAGAGTAAATACAGTAGCCTAGCCCTGTGCTCTCCAAAAAGCTTAGGGTCATCAAGTACAAGTATAGCTCAACCAAGCTGTGCCCACCAGCTGTCCTGTTGGGGAAGGGGATCCCGGGAGGACGACACGCAGTCCAGCGGTGGAAGAAGTCGAGCGGCTAGGGGAGGCCCCCTTGGAGCCCTTGCCTGCGGGGGAGCTGCAACTAGCCAGGTTGGCCGACGGGGAGGTTGACCGGTGATAGCCATTGGAGCTCACCCCATTCATGTCCAGCAAAGCGCCCCCTGGGCAGGCACAAGGAAAGAATGTGACGAGCCATCACTCGGCAGTTCCAAACAGCTTTGTACAGTGCACGCACTACTGCAGTGATGGCGTTACAGTGTCAGTGCCGATACTGGAGTTTCAGATGGCTGTCTTCAGGCCCATAGCACTGAAAATTCTGCCCTGTACGCAGAAATCCTCTCTGCTTGCACATCTCATGCATGCAGCTGGTGATTACAGGCTTGGTTAAACGTCTTCAGGCCACATGGTTCATTCTTGCACCATGTTGTAGGGTGATGATTCCAACCAACACCCAGGGGGCCTTGAAAGTAGAGGAGAAGAACTCACCTAAACTTGGAGAACTTATGAATCTTAAGAGTTTCAGGGGTAACACCTGTTCTGTACCCTAACAACATGGCTCAAAAAAAAGCCATGTGACCTGAAGTCGTTTGACGAAGGCTGCACAGGAGTAAGACGTCTTAACTCAGGGTTTGTTTTTCAAGAGCAGGGGAACGGATTTAGAAAATCACGTTGCAAGGCTGCTAAGCATAGCCCCATGAATTCTAGTAAAAATTACTATATGTGGCAGTGTAGTGAATACTTTACGAATTCTAATGACAACTAGGCTGCAGAACTGGTGCACTTTTTTTTTTTAAATGCTGCAAAAGATAGTTGTACATCATAAAGTACACAGGGTCTTATGGGATATATGGAAAAGAATACAAGGCACTATAAGTGACCCAACTGTTTCTGGAAAAGGAAAAGTTTATAGGAGTACACACCAGTACCATAGTACCATAGGCGCTACAGTATGCGTATTTCTTACAGCCTTTCTTTCTGTTAAGTTATTTGCAACCCCACCGATGGTACTATTTATTGACAGCCCCCTCTTTGATTCTGCCAAAGCACTGCAAAAGCTCATGTAAAAGCTTGAACTCAAAACACAGCTCGTTTTTTTCTTACAACAGGGGCAGCTTACCAGAGGAGCTGGGGCGAGGGCTGACACTGGAGTGGGTCATCTGGGGCGAGGGCTGCATGAGGCCCTCCTGGGAAGCATAGCCCGCAATGGAGCTCATGCCTTGGCTCAGGGAAGGCTGGCCCTGTGCAGATAACCACTGGTGTCAGGTGTGCCACTTGGCACTGGTCACTAACAGGTGCACAGGTGCGTTCACATGAACCAAACAAAAAGAAAATAAGCGTTACTAGCTGTGGCTTTGTACTGACCATAAATCTGCGTGCTTTCTCCTACAAATGAATGGAGCATAAACACTTAAGAGACGAAGCTCCACCACTCCAACCTCTGGCATCGCACAATAGCAATTTACAGCCAGTCACATGATGTCATCAATTGGCAGCTCGTTAGACAAGGGTCCTTATGGACTATTAATGCCTCTTACGGAGCTAAGTACATATTATCAGGAGGCAATAAGACGCCCTCAAGCATATGTGGGTGCTCTAAAGTGTGCTCCATGGCCCCTTTTGATATCCCCACTTTGGTGAAGTGTAGGGATTGTATTGCACCCAAAGAGACACTCCCAGTGCAGCTATGTGATGTTACCAAGTCATTAACTCAAGCTTATACCTAAAGTGTTCCAGGCATAAGCTGCAGCAAAATGTAAGGTGAGTATACCTGCCGCTATACCTCTCAAGAATAGCATTAACATACACACTCCGGCCAACAAAAGCAAAGCCACTAGAAATGTGTAAATGAATGCATCTTGCCAGTCTTTATTTGTCTGAATGTAGTCCATTTCCAACAGTATTGCTACAGTGAAGAAGTTAGCAAAACTTTGGCCCAGAGCAATGGCCCACTCAAAGTGTCTGAAAGCATGTGCCTGTGGCTAGCAACACGTTCAAATCATGTATGAGAACGTCGCATTCAAATCACATTTAAGAATCTACAAAACACTTCACTGGCAACAGTAGGTACTAATAGCCTCTGTGGACATGTCAGCATGTTAAACGGTCACCTGAAAATGCGATAAAAATAAAAAAAATAGGGAGGAACTCACTCGAGACCCATTTAGTTGAGCACTGCGCTGCATCATCAACTCAAACTCCTCGTTGATCTTGCTGTACTTGGCTTCTGACCGTGGTGTCAGTGAGTACTGGTCTGCATCTGGCTCAGGGCTGTCGCATCCATTTGTGGAATTCTTGTGTTCCTTCTTGCTCAGTGCCTGCACCACAGAGAGGTAAGCATGACTTCTTGCCCCCCAGAGAGAAGTTCAGTGGCGAGAATTAAATTGGAATATTGCAGCAGATTTACCCCCTGTAGCCGTGCAATGGACGGTATTGTAAAGTTGCACAATGTTAACGCGTTACTTAACTGCACTCTCTTCACCGACATTCCAAAATGAAGCATGCACATAAGACACACATGGATGTCGAAACTCAACATGAAATTCCATGTGGAACCTCAAGCCCGGCAACGCAACTAAGCATCACTTTGCGGCCCATTTTTTCCAACTGTTGGCTGATAACGAATACAGCCACTCCGCCAGAAATGACAAACGGCATGGGCTGCAACACTGGACACCACAGTGCTGACTGCCTCAGTGACTATGTGCCTTTGGGAGAGGATGGACTTAAAGAAGCAAGGCATGCTAGTATGTGATCAATGAGTACAGCTCGTGAGCATGCAACACCCATGCAGCTAACCGCTACCACAGATGCCTACAGCCAGCTTCTCGTCCAGTTACGGTAAGAAGCAACAAAAAGTGCACTGCTTTGCACGACTGTGTCGTGTGCCCCTTACAACCTTACTTTAATGACCTCAAAGAAACAATGCAGTAAGTGTTTGCGACAAGATGACAGTAGAACAAGAGAATCCTCAGCCAGGCAATTGCAATGCTGGCCTCAGCGCTTTCTTCATGCCCTACAACAATGCTGCATTGTATCCGTAGCACTGCGACATGAGTGCACACGACAGGCATTCACAAGCTGTCAGCTGGAGTGGCTTTCTTAGTCGAAGAGTTGCTTTTACTTGCTGGCCAAAATTTTCCTCAAAACACCATAACGCTTGCATACCTGTACTGGCTAAGATAGGAAAGCGCAAAGATATAAGAAAAAATACATATATTGCTAGCACTGCACAAATGAGAGCAAGAAACGCCAAGCAGTAGAGCTCCCTAGCAGCTTCTGTCAAAGGTGCGCATCAATATAAGTGAACCGCAATCTACGCAATCAATCCAAGCTTGTTCTCCTACCATAGCAGTAAAATGGCTGTGCCACAATTAAAAAAAGTCATTCAATTTGAGGAGCTCAAGATGTAAACAGTAGCACAAAGAATACGAGTATATGCAGAAAAGGAGCCTTTCATTTCGTCTGCCTGACTTGAGAGGGTGATGCTTCAGGTGTGCTATCCACATGTTAACATTCTTCTGTGATGACTCCCTCTGCACAATTAACATCACAGATTCCTTTTTGCAAATAAAAATGCTGCTGCAGAGCTTTCTTTCTACCTCTCTCTCTCTCTTTTTTTGGGGGGGAGGGGGCAAATCGTACATTATGTGCTGCTGTGCGTCCAAGTACAGTGCTGTACTATAGAGTAGAAAATGAGGTCAGGGTGCATAAAACTTCAGCTTTGACTTCATAGCATGCAAGGTCTAGAACAAACTACTATATTGTGTATTGTACAACACTGCTATTTAATTCTAATAAAGAAAAGAAATGCAACCTTGAAAAACATGAGCTTTTATGCTCTCATGTATCACCTTGACACGGTGCTTCAATACTTTGATCTGGTTTTAAGTAAGCTCTGCTCTGTCTGTCTGATATCAGCAGACCATTTGATAATTCATGTTAACTAATAGTAGCCAGCGGCTCTGTACTAGACAAAAAAAAAGTTTCAGTGTTCTTCTCACAGCTAACAGTTTATTTTAATCTTTAGCTGACAGTTTGATGTGCCCCGGAAGAACCTCAAAGCATGAACACACTGGAATGGAACTTGTGTCTGTCAGTACAATATATTCTGATAATGACATTTAAAATACAGTTACAAGTTTGTCGTACGTGATTAACAATGCCTCCACAATGCTTTCACTGACTGCAAGCTGTAGCTTCTCTGTCTTTCTCATCGCTTTACGAGCTCAAGGTGAAACTGATGATGAATCCACATTTAACGCACATAAAAAAATAGACAGGCACTAGCAGTAACATCAGCTTTTCACAAATATAAAGCAAGCTCCTGCGCTATGTTTGCAAAAATGCAACTGAAGATAGCCAGTACTTCCTTTAACCTAAAAAAGTATAACAACAAGCCCTATTTTCAGAATCCATTATTCTGCTTAAATTACTTCCGTACATCAAAGGAAGGTAAAAGACACAGCAACAATCCAAAAGCTGGACTAAAGAAAATGCAGAGATAAATACATATACAGCAGTCACAATTGATAAGCGTGCGTTTCACCACTAAACAGTCGAGCGAAGAGTTTTCCCTCTACCATACAAACGACATCAGTATAGCTGGGCCCCCTAGCTAGATGGAAGGGTTATCGGCACTTCACTCAAACCTGCTTGGCACGAGGTCATGCAGTTATTAGTAATTACAGTGGCATTGGGCAAAACATTTGCTAGGATGCAATTTGGGATTAAAAGCTTCAAAAGTCAGCACTGTATCTGCAAGCAACAAAGCAGTACAGGGAGGAGGATGTAGCACAGCTGCTTAATTGTCCCTCTAAGCTTCACGCACATCAATGCGCTACAACTGGGTGAAAAGAGTGTCCCATTGATTTCCAGATTCCACATGTTCGAGAAACCATGTGCGCCCGGTGGGCAGCCTGGAAAAAATGCTGCCTCATGTGACCGACCAAAATACTCTGCAATACTATGCCATGTGTAAGCTGCACTTTGATAGTCAACTCACCTGACTGCCGCCATCCAGGCGTTGGTGGCGCAGTTTCTGAATGAGACAAGAAACGGGGACATCGATTAAGTACAGTGGCTGACGTGGCTGCTTGCAAAGAAGCACTTTACTCAGGTCTCATTGCCCTGCTCATGTGTGTGCCTTGTTCACTGGGCAGTCTGGTGGTAAACCGCTCTCTCTCGGGTCTTAAGTGACTAGCCTGAAATTTGCAACACATACTGAAAACTAGCCAAGAGATGTAGGACAGAAACAAGATGCTGACCTTTTCACCTGCTTGTTCAGGTCGTAAACTTTCATTTTCAATTATTAGAGAGAAAGACATGAGGGACAATAAATACTTGAAAGAGAATGCGCTGGCAGCACTGCAGCATGTTGAGATTTAATCTGCCCTGTTTTCTTCAGCTGAAGGTAGACTTCCGCACAGTACTTCGAGCATAATGCCCAAAGTCACGGCACAAGTGTTCTGGTGTTAAAAGCAACTCTGCGCGCTGCATCTAAAGTACTGTCATATGGTGGTTTTACCAAAGAGAAATAACGATTCAGAAAAAGATGAGAAACGAGTGCAGAGTAAGCCATAAGACAGAAAATACTCATTTAGATGTCACTGTCTAAAACTTTTAAAACCTTCAAATCTATCCCTAGTCACCTGCATTCCAAATGTCCAATCTAATGGACAGCATCAAAAGCATCAAAAGTTATACCTGGCATATAAGTTGGAAGAAATTCAAATTTAGCTCACTTCACAAAACATAGAACCGGTAAAACCTAAAGATCCTCCCTTTAGTTTAAACAAAGGCTTGCCTGTGCCATTTAAAGTCTACTTTGGAAGACGAAACCTCGATATTTTGCGAACAACGAGCTCCTTCGGCACCTTCGCAGGCCGGTTAATTTGCCAAGAGAAAACACGTGCAGTGTTAGAGGTGCGCCGCTAGGAGCCTCAAGTGCAGCCCAGACATGCACAAAAATGTGTGCACGAGCAAGAGCAAATAATAAAGACTGTGAGGAGGTACTGCACACAATATTAGTGTGTTAGTGGCTGGGTAAAGGTTAAGTGCTCAGGAATGGCCCCAAGAGAAAGACGACAGTTGAGGAAAGTGCGACATAGGTCAGTAATAGCTGAATGGTCACTGACATCTGTCTTCACAACACACTCTGAGTAATAAGAAATGGACTGCGCCCCCTGTACAGCATACAACTGCTGCAGCAGGGAGTGTAACTTGATGTACATCTTGACATCTATGCAAAAAACCTTCCAGTAGGTATATCCAAAAGACACTCGGCTATAACAGAACAGTGACATTGAAGTTATATGGCTCCAATAATTGACCAATATTTGTGTGAAACCCTTGGGAAAAGAAAGAAGAGATGAAAACAGATTAGTTTCTCTGCCTGTTACAAAGGAAATTCGTAAGGACACATTAACAAACAGAACTTAGAAAAAAACTGCCACCAAGTTATGGCTGCCAGCCTAAAGTTACCAGTGCCTGTTTATGATTACAACCTCAACATTCACACAGTCATGAGGGCACCGTAGCTACAGATTTTTGCTGTGATAATAAGAGCACACTTGTTGTGGCCCCAAAGTTTGCTTATGCACTTAATAACAAATACTTGATGTATACTTCCTCTAGGCTTGCCACCAAAAATATATATTAATCCGTTCCTTACTAAAGCATCCACCTAGTGGGCCTAAAAGTTTCTGTTTTACAAGTTACTGCCAAATGGTAGCTCTTATCAATTTTCTTTATACAGTCAATTACATTTTCAAAAAATGATGATGGTAACAGATGCATTCCGTTTTTTTTTTTTTTTGGCCATGACACCAATATAGATCGTTAACATCTATCTATTTTCGATAAGCAAATCAAGTTCATTTTTCAAATGTGAAGACAACATGCTGTTCAACAAGACTACACTGTATTCTGAGAGCACACATTTAGACGCCACTTCTGAAAAGCAGCTTATTGCAACAAAAAGCTCCATGTTTTCTAGCATCAAAAAATCCTAATAATTCCATCCATAGTAATGACAACCAGGACAATGACAACCATTAAAAAGTAAATTTTGTTTTTTTCACTGTAACAATGAAGTGGAAAATGAAGAGATTTGTTAAATACAACCATCACTCCCTGTTTCATACTCTGACTGAACTTCTGAACTTGTCCGGGGTGATAATAGGTGTTGGGGGAAATCAAGCACTAGTCCCACAAGTATGCGCTGCGTGCGATAGCCATCTGCCTAAACTGATGCCCTCTCCTCTACCAACATGGTGAGAGGCAAAATAATATATCTAGACTCTCGAAAGATTAGAATGCTTTAGCACATCATTACGGCATACCACAAACCATTACCGGTAGTGTCGTGTGCTAGCTACTCATGTGAATCATGCACATCTGCCATTCTGTGCAAGCTCAGTAACAGTAGTGGTACGCTAAAATGTTCTAACCACATATGCACGCAGGACATGTATGCACCTAACACCTGGCAGTAGCAGCATATGGTAACTGTATGCTAAAATGTTCTATTGAGCAACTCATTCATGTGCTGACATAGCTAGTAACACGTTTCACACGCAGCCAAGTCACGTATGCTAATGGAGACGCTTTCCTGCTTTCCTGCTGTCCCACCAGCTACCTCGTATACTGCATCGTTTTTGGTGCACAATGCATGACACATAAAAATCGCACAAAAAGGAATGCAAAGTTGCAAATCAACCAGAGGCGATAGCAAGTGCATTATGGGCTCACCTCGACGATGTCGCTGTTGGTGCGACTCTCGTGCGGCTCATTGTACTCTGTGTACTTGAGCAAAACTTTGTCCATGTCGGTGCTGGCATATTGGAACAGCTTGTTGGTGCTGTTGAAGATGATCAGGGCGATCTCGCAGTCACAGAGCACACTCAGCTCATAGGCCTTCTTCATCAGGCCAAACTTGCGCTTCGTAAACGTCACCTGCACGCAGGCACATGACGCCATTAAAGAGCTGGACACGCACATCAACTCGTTTACAGGGTCTCCAAAAGTGCAGCACAGAATGAAATCGATAGCCACGTGCAAATAAAACGGTGCTAAGTACCAGATGCACAGGAAGAGCAAGAAAAAGAGCTCCGCACTCCATCCTTAGCATTACTTTTATTGGTAATGAGCACACTGAGGACAAATTGACATTGGCCTATCTCGATTGATGACCATGTTCTAATAACAAGACTGCTTTCACTGAAAGCGGAGACTTTATGAGCAAGAAAAGGTCAGAAAATTAAACGCTGGTATTGCTGTCAGCAGCTGTAAAAAAGTATTTTCATCTGCCTATTTGCATTTGAATAGCACACACTGCTAAGCTAGAAAGAAAAGTTCGCTAGGGACTGAATATGTGATGATGCCTTTAGGTAACCACTTAAACCATTAAACCACCCACATTCTTCAAAACGCAACAAAACCGTCACATATATTATTCACATTTTCAGTTTTACATGACAGCGTTTGAAATGCAGGACTTCACGAGAAGTAGCGAAAGTACCAAGTGCAGCTTGAACACAGAAGCTTTTGCCTCAGAGTTCTGAAGTGAGCAACATCTTACGCAAAGGAGAACTACAAATTCAACGGTTGAAATTTTTGCTTCTTTTGTGCAGTCAGATGGTTGGACCCTTCACAACTATTTCACTGTTTGTTCAGAGTGGAAGGCTAGCTTTTATCCAAGGAACTCAAAAGTGAATAAACAGATATGTACTTCACGCCGCAGTGGTCGAGCTCATGATGCCACACTCTCTACTTCACAAATTCAAACACTGCATGTGGCGATGCCACTAGGGCCCTTTTTTTTCTCATTGTTTACACGCTTCCTGTCCTTTCTGATCTATCATTCATACATAGCACTAAGAAGTCACCCAAGCCACGAAGTAACTTGTTCAATCACTCTCCAAGAGACGTAAATTTTTACAAGCAATTAACGAGAACCAGCTAAGCAACTTGCTGAGCCTCCACGGGTAATTAAAGTTTATGCTATTTTCTCACGACCTGCCTTTTGTACAACCTATGTACTGGTATTCTTAAACAGAAATAAATCACTATACACGTTTTGTTTTGGTGTTTCTAGCCCATTCAAGGCCTTCAGTAAGGCACTCGTTATGAAACACCCGGTTCTGCTTCAAGTAACAACGACCAAAAGAAGAGTTAATACCCCAATTCCCATTCCCACAAGGACCACTAAGTAGACGGTTACATGGAACTGAATATTCAATACCTTGATCCATTAAGTACAAAAAAATGAAACAAACAAAAACAGTTTACAGAGAGCAAGTATGAAGACTCCATCAGCCCTGATTTCACATCTACACAATGCAGGCACCCTTTCAGTGTTTGAAGCAATATAAATTGGACAACAGGAATGGAATGGAATGGAATGGAATGGAATGGAATGGAATGGAGTGGAATGGAATGGAATGGAACAGAATGGAATGGAACAGAACAGAATGGAATGGTATGGTATGTTATGGTATGGTAGGTGGTATATACAAGCCTGCTCGTGGGCTAAGAGGAACAACCTTATGGACGGCTCCAGTTTATTTTTGACCCCCTGGAAATCGTTAATATGCACTGACCTCACACAGCACATGGCCATTCCACATTCCGCCTCCATCAAAATTCAGCTGTCACAGCTGGCATTTGATCCCACGCTTTATGCTCAGCAGTCTAATGCCAAAGCAGCTGAGTCACTGTGGTAGGTATTTGTACAATAGTGCAACTAGTTGCCATTAAAATCTTCAAGGATGTTGAATGCATCAGCAGTTTGTTTGCCTTCAATGCTTGTGATGGCTTTCAACCTTGGCCCAGGATAACAGCCACATATACGTTCAGTGGCAGCAGCTTGCAGGGGTAACTATGTGCGTAGCATGGTAAGCCAGAATGCTTGCTATGCCCCAATGAAAATGCAGGAACACACTGAGTGTGCCTCCCACGCAGGCTCTACACTCACCTGCCGGTTCCTCTCGTCCGTGATCCTGGATATCTGTATTTTTTTCCTCCCCATGGCTTTGGTTTCGGGGCACGTTGTGAACAGTAGCTGGGATCCTCAGGGTGAAGTCATGCACCGCCCTCTCTCAGCCGGCCACTGCACACAGCAAAAGGAGCAGAGACGGTCCTCAGTGGCGGCAAGCAAAAAAGACTGAGACAGCAATGGCGAGTGCAACCAGCAACACAACTTTTGGAAGTAAATCGGTGTAGTTATATATGTACCACTTGCAAGGCGCATATAGTCTAGTAATAAATGCAAAAAAAGAAGGGGCTAAGAACTGGTACTGCTATACACATAAGCTTGAAGTGGTGCTTCTATTTGCAACCCGCAGGTCGGCTAACAGGCTACAGAAGGGTTAGCCAATGCAAACCACCTGATGCCACCAGCAATACAGGAACATTGTCCATCAGCACTTTAGATAGGAACATTTACTTGACAGTGTAATAATTGCATTTTTGGCACTTAATGCTGAAAACTCACCACGATATAAAACATTAACTTTTATTTCCTTCTAGCACACAATGATCAGAACTCTCCAACAGCATTACCAGTCAATGACTAGACTCGGTAGGTAAACAAGAAACTGAACATTTATTGTATTATAAGACCAGCTGCTCAAGGTGTCTCAGCAAAACTAAACAAACTGCAATGCTTCAGAACCCCAAACTATAAATCAAGATGCAACCAAAATGATAAAGTCAAATTTAAGCGCGGGACGTAAGTTTATTATTTATAACAAACGCAAAAGTAGCTATCAGTTCTCAGAAGTGCTTTGCCAGCATAACATCTGTTCGAGATCAATGCGAACAAGTTGAGTACAGTTTCCAGCAGAGGGCGGCAGTGGCGCAGCGCCATCTGTTATTCATTCGGGCGCATCGCAGTCAACGCAGCCTGCGCATGTTCTCGGCGTGGATTTTAGTAACACCACGTGCGCAACGTGCTTTTCACGCTGGAGTATTCGCTCCACTGTGAATTAGCTCAACCACGCCACGCGCTTCCGCGGCGACCGTCGCCTGTCCGCAGCACACTGAAGCCACCTATCAGCAGGGCCCCGGCATCCTCAATGCAAATTGCATAATTGGTTGGCTAGGCACAAGCACGACACGCACAACACGCGCCAAGGTCGCGTCGACCCATGATATATGACCGCTCATTCACCGGAGGTGCGCGCCAGCCAACGCGTGGATTCACCGGGACTTCGCGGCGCTACGCCAGAAACATTTCCACGCCCATCCCCCCCCCCCTTGTCGCTACAGGTGCGCCGCGCGCCAGTGTAACGGGACACTGTGAGCGGGCAAGGAAGAAGCGCCGGCCCAGTGGCCGTCAAAGGGGTGTGCGGAGGAGGGGAGGTGGGGGGGTCTCCTGTACTACGCACGGTGGCGAACTTCTGGGTCGCCATCGATTCATCGCTGAGCGCGACGGCCGACCTGGCGGCGCGCTGGTGTGGAAGTCGTGCGCGTCAGCGGCGCGCAATGCAACCCCGTAGTGGCCCGAATTCGGAGGCGCTCCAACGTACACTGCCGCAAACCCTTTTCCTCGGGGGAAATGCTTCCAGCGCGGCGGCGAAACGGAGCGCGCTCGCTCTCTAGATTGGGCCAGGCACGCTCGTTCCGTCTTGGCCGCCGCGGGGGAATCTGCCGACGAGCATGGTACGACGCGATCCGCCAAGCTGCGCCCGTACACTGATCGCTTGTTGTTGCGACGGCGCAAACACGTAGTCGGCGCCGAAGGGTGGGGAAGAGACGTCCCGAGGATCGCGGGAGGGAAAGGAGATACGCTAGGTAGCGAGCAAAGAAATGAACAAGAAGCGAAAGCGAGATAAGCTTTCGCGTATCTTTATTGCGGCAACAGCGGGGTGTTGTCACAACATCTCGTCGTCGCGCCTTTCGACACCGCGCGCGAGCCTATCAGGAGACACCCGCCATATCCTCGAGCTCTCTTCTCTCTAGGATCCAAGCCCGGTGCCGTAACGTAGCTGTGGGACGACCTCATATCCCTCTGCCCAGCGGTCCGATCAACGGAAAAACAACTACGCCGAAAAAAACGTGACGTAACGGCTCAGTTCCGCCTTGGTTCCGTTTTATCACGAGCGAAAAGTTTTCCAAGTTTTTATCAGCCGGATCGCCACGCCGAGGGCGCCAGAAACGTTCGTTAAGGCCACTTACAGTACTCCGGTACGGAATGAAGACGAGCTTTCTTTGACAGGCAGAACACTGTCGTCAGGTATCCATTCAGCTCCTCGGTAAGAGACGAGAAAACAGCTGTGATACCTCTCGAGCGCAGCACAACCTGCTGACGGGCGCCATGTTCTTCGAGAGCTCTGTTGCCAGCAGCGCGCGTCAGAAAAACGCGCGCCCGCTAAACGCAGCGGAATCGGCGCGCGCGGACTGAGCCACGCCGCTGAAAACGAAACTGAGTCGGAGCGGTTCAACGAGTTCTGCGACGGCACAGTTTCTCGATGTTTTAGGCTTGCTGAACAACGAAGAACAACTGTGCTTCAGTAAACGTGTCCCCGCCGCTGCTAAAAGTTAAAAAGAAGAAGCATAAAATGACTCCTATCTTTTTTTTAAACTGATCCTTTATTGCCTATGGCACAACAATTTCAATGATTAGCATGCGACAGCTAAAAAAAAAAAATGCAACGCAGGGTTACTTAAGTGGCATAAAATTATGGTGCGCAAGGAAGCAAGAACCAAAAAGAGATAAATACAAGCCACGCGTATTTAAGATATAAAGAAATTAGACAGTCAAGATAAGGATCTTCGCAGGAAGACAAGCAACAAAAACTGAACGAAATCAAAATAATCTAAAACAGCCTTGCAATTAGGAGACTCAGGAACTAATTCCTCGCAGTGTTTATCAGCATCGCTAGCGAAATGCGGTACGTTATGAGAAGCAGCTCATTTTAGATATCTTGCACAGGAAAATAAAAATGAAAGGGAAAGGAAGGCAGAAGGCCGCAAGGCTAGGTGTTGCGCCACTGCTCTGAAGATTGCCCTTCGTAGCATGGAGATATACACCCCCGAAAACAATAGACTTTTTATTTTCATAGTTGCGAACGCCTCTCATTTTAGATCTTTGAGTCAATACTTATCTTTCTTTTCTTTTTTTTAGTAATGTTTCACTTAAAGGGGTGGAGACACCAAATTTTGAAGCTATAAAAAGCCTGCTATGGGATTCCTATGTATGCAAGGGCAGTCACTGCCAGGTGTTGGACGCAACAAACGTTTAAAAAATATTTTAATTCGGTTCCAAAGATTACCTAAATGCTCACTCTCACGGCCTAGACCCATTCGCTAGCGCCATCAACCATGACGTCACAAGGGGTGTAGAAAAATAAAGTTTTAGTGACGTCATACCAAAATACAGTGACGTACGATGAGCGGGGCACAGCCGCGTGAGCGCAGTCGACGCACCAGCGAGCCGCGTTTGCTGCTAACCGCCACTCGCTCGGTTTGCGGCGCGCCGTTGCGAACAGCGTCGCAACGTCCGATTGCAGCTCGTTGCCTGCGTCCGGCCTGCTAGATGTCAACGGCGGGCCGCTCGCGGCAACAACGACGGGAAGCGGCAGCCAATGCGAGCGCGGAGAGCGGCAGCGTCATGATGACATAGGGCGCACTCCTTGGAGCCGGGCGGCCTGCGCCAGTCTTCGTGCCGAACGCCGGCATCTGAAGAACGCGATAGTATTGTTTGTTCACGTTCATAGCAAACCCTGGGATATATGAATATCAAAAATGCATCGTTTGTGACGATCGTTGGCAAATACCGAGTTCCTGGTAGAAGTGATGACTGCGATGCAAGCAAATTTCATCCCATAGCCGGTTTTGTGCTGCTGCTACCTGGTGCGGTTCGCCTGCCGTCTGCTAGCTCTGTTGCTGAAGACGTCGTGGAAATCGAGCATATCTTTTATTATGGGACGAGTTCACAGTAAAGGGGTGCCGAGCGGAGCACGTTTCTGAGCGCTGGCCAGTCCCGAAGCTCCCTCAGCTGCGGAGTCGATATCGAAAGCAGCTAGGCCTAGCGACGACTAGGGCAGTCTGGGACCAGCGCGCAGGTCGTCGGCCGGCGTTGCCGCAGGCAGTGTCGCTGCCGAAAGATCCACTTTTAGCACAGATGCATGCTGTCGTATCTCGAATCTAGAAAGCATCCTTTCTGGTGGCATGGCTGTTTTGTATTTTCTTGTGCGGACGTGAAGTACGCCGAGTCTGCCGGCCGGTAGGTCAGCCTGGATACCGTCTGCCGACGTCATAAAAGCGAGCTAAAGAGTGTTCTTGACGTAAATAATAAACCATGGGACAAGAAATGTGAAAAAAGTGTCATTTTTGAGGATCGCTGACCAATACTGAGCTGCTAGTAGAGGTAACAACTGTGATATGAGCAAATTTCTCACAACCGCGCCTAGCAGCTGCCGCTGGCGCGACGTCGGGGTCCGGCTCGCCTGGCGCCCGCTAGCTCCGCTGCCGAAGGCGTCGAGGAGATTGACCATACTATTATTTTATTGTGAGATGATTCTGTTAACACTACAGCTATTTGTGAAAAGTAGGCCTTTTATTATAGCGCAGGCGACTTCCGAAGCGCCGGCCGCTTGCTAAACAGGCTATAGGCCTAGCGACGACCACGGCAGCCAGGCAGCAGCAGAGCTCGTCGCCCGGAGCGCCCGCGAGCGGTGCCGTTGCCGAAAGCTCCCAACATAAGCAGACATGCTTTGTCGCTGCTCGAGTATAGCTGGCAGTTCTGATAACAAGGCGATCTTGTCTTTTCTTGTGATATTTGTACACCATCCCAAGCAGCGCTCAGGTACTGCTGCACGGCAGCGAAGTGTGACACCGGTTGTGGGCGCAGCTTGGGTAGAGCGGCGCAGCGATGCTTACTGGCATTTTGCAAAGTGTTTCGCATCCTCACGCGAACCCGCGAAGGCGATATTAGCGTGCGAACAAAAAAAAAGTCGATGTCCTCACTCGTTGGAATCAGATCTGTCAGAATCCGAGCTGCTGGGACTAGACGTGCAGTTGTTTGTTTTCATATGCGCTGGTCAGCACGTGTGTGGGAAAGCAGACGATGCAGCAGTAGGTGCGTCACAACTTTTGTGGGCCCACGTGACCAAGCGAAGCAGTTGATCTTCCCCTTCTGTGACGTCACTGTACAACTCGGCGTTCCGAAACCGAAACCGAAAATCGTTCACCTAAAAATGCTATAATAAATTATTCACTGTGAATATATGAATCTTTGAGTGTGTATCATGCTTCCTGGAGCCATAAGAAACGTTTGCAACTAAGAACGCGCGAACCACAAATTTGGTGTCTCCACCCCTTTAACTTTTCGAAAACATTGCTACCCTTCCTTGAGCTCCATGTAACTTTACATAACAGGAAGAAACATGGAAGAAATGAAGCCCCCCCTCACACCCCTTTTTTTTTTTTCTAAGGTGGGTTTCCGGGGTACGGGAAATAAGTTTCGTGGCTTGCCAGGGTATATGAGTGCTGCGGCCTGGATAGCGAAACATTTTGGGTGCGATGAGATTTGTTGCAGATATGGGCCTTTACTGATTCACTGGGTGCAGTTCCATGATATGGCAGTGCAGCATAGCTTCGACCATCTTATAATTAGGAAGAGTGCACGGTACAAAAGAAGCATACATTCGCTTTCCGTGTGACCATTCTGTCTTTGTAAACATTCTTCACTCTCCTTCCGCGTACTAACCGCGCGTTAACCCCGTGACCACAAAGACCGTCCAAATGAAAACTTCGTACTAAAGAAAATCAGCCGTGGGGCCGTACTTTACAACCATCCTTTTCGCCATTGACTCCTTTGCTTCCCTGATATCAGCCAGTCCCATTCCTTTCATATCGGAGCCGGCGGCTGGCATTCCTTGTTTAGCCCTCATTAATGGCGTCGCAAGTCAAAACTATTAATTCTGTGGAAGGACAAGAAAATTCGTCGGCAAACGAGTCGTTACAGAATACGGTCCCTCGTTGGTCTCGGGGCTTGCGCGGTGCATCAGGCCGCCGCCACCTCCACTTCGGCGGCCCGGCTGTCCAGCTGTCGTCCCTCGGCGGAGCGACGACAGGGGCGTTTCGCGGAGGGACCCCGGATACTTGGCGAGCTGACTTGGCAGCATCCACGCACAAGCTTGTACAGAGGTACAGTGCGCGGGGAAGGAGGAGGCATCTGAGGCCAATTGGCCATCGCATCGGCCCTGTCTCGCTCGCTATCGCGCCATTACAGATACCGCATCGTCTGGGTATCGTCTGGGAAACAGCCGCTTCCTCCCGATCCCGCCGGAGGAAGCAGCGGCAGCAGCGGTCAGAGGCGGCGACGTAGCAGCAACGGAGCCAGCCAGCTCCTCCCCTGCCAGCGCAATGGAATAGCGTCTCCGATCGGCCGCCGCGCCGCCGATGCCAGCCCTGACCTTGGCGCTCGCGGCAGACCGACGGGCGCCGCGGCGTGCTTTCGCCAACAACGATCGCGCCTCGACGGTGCGGACCCGCGCCGGCGAGGTCGTACTACGACGCTCGCCTCCCGGGCGCAGGCTTCTATGAACTTCGCAGTGCGCAGTGGCTACATCACCCTCTTCATTAATTAAGCGGGAACACGTTGGAACACAGTACCTGCGCAAGGCTACAACGCGACATCTGTGATGTCCATTTCTCGCTTTCTTTCTGCCGCACTCTTGGTCCATTTCGACGCCGGTTTGCAAGGTCGGAAGGTCAGCTGAAGGCTGTGACACCACTGTCCTTGTCAAAACTATGGAAGAACAGACACCTCTGACAAGAAAGATGTAGCCTACAACCTGTTTTTTTTTTTTTTTTTTGCTTTGAACCAGCGCCATACTACGTACAGTCTGACGGGCGATAGGTGTATTCCGCATATGAGTACCGTTCAGTGGCGGATTTAAATGGAAAGAGGGGGAGGGGGGGGGGGGGGGTAGCGCCCTCCCCAGCGAGAAATGTGCCATAAAGAACAGCCCCTGAAAACCCCATCTCTTTTTCGACGAAGAAAGTCCTAGAAATGCATTGTGCAAATAGTACCGCTGGTTGTTGAATGTAATTCAGTGGGAAGGATGCATTTAAAATAGCGCTGAGGAAGTAAGAAGAAGAAAAAAAAAACGCCGCTATGCGTGGTGGGTCGCTTTCGCAAGAGAAAGCAATTAAACGACAAAATTAGGCAGCCTGCCGAGTTTCCGCATTAGTTATATGTATTTTTTATTTGTTTATATGGGGGGACAGTCTTCCGCCCCGCACTCCCACTCCGCGGATGCAGCGTTTCCGCTCGCTAACTGCGGAGGGGTTCGTGCTCGATGGAACAAAGGGAGGGACGACAAAGCGTGAACACTCATATGTTATTTATTACACTCGAAATTAATACACAGAGTCGGCCAGCTAGCTACTGAACATCAACGAGGCATTCCTCGCTGTCCCCCAATATTTCCGCAGCTACCATCGAAACGCGGTGCCCGAGGCTCGCTAGGATCGAACCCACGACCTTGCGCTCGGAAGGACAATGTCACCACGGCCACCAGTTCGCTACAGAACAACAGAGACAACGCAGCGTATACCTGTCCCATACACGCACGGCACAGCTCAATACTGAATATACAGGGTTTATAGCTTATAGCACTTCCCCTTCCCCTCGAATGCAGGAGAGAGAGTCTTATCCTGCGACTCCGGCACGATCACTGAGCCCGAAGCAAGCATGGTAGGGAATAATGCGCCCGCACTGATATATGCCCTGTACTCTTGGCACTCACGCTAGACACGTACGAAGCGCATATCTAGAGTGAAATGTGCGCGCTCGCGTCCCGCCGTATACGTATATACATGCTCGAGCGCCCAAAGCACAGCCGAGCCTCTGTTTGTTTATCTTCTTTGTTTATTTAGTTGCGTATGGTCGATATATATCGACTTCTGGAGCTACATCTACACAACTGCGCTACGAGAGGGAAACTGAATGCGCATTATAAGAACGCGCAAAACTGACCTGATGGGCGAATGTTGTCGATATGAGATGAACGTCGTCCTTCAGTGAAGCAAGCAAACAAAAACGACGATATGGGGATGGTTAGTAAATAAAAGCGCTTGTGATCAAGGACGCGCACGTATAGGACCCGGTGGCGCTCCATAATCGGGAGAGCTGTTCGAAAAAGATGGTTTATACGCACTGACTTCGTGTTATAACTTTCAGTTGGCACTATACCGGCTGCTTATGCGATTCCCGTAAGTAATAGTTAAAAAAAAAAAAACAGACGTTTTGAGGCAGGTTCTGTGCCAGTGTTATACGAGAGGTGGCGGGCGTCAGAAAAGTGTAACCTGGTATACTGACTTATAAAATTGGTACACACCTGGTTGTAATTTGAGATTTGTAGCTAGCTGTTAGTAATAGTCACGTTATCTCTCAGAATTTCAAAAAAAAAACGAGGTTCTGGTAGTCGCTGCGTTAAAGGACCCCAGATGTTTGAAAATTTTCCGGAGTCCTCCACTACCTCTCCCTCTCTTATAGCGTTGTGCAGTGTGACGGGCTGAACGGAGCACAGCACTCTGTAGCGTGAGGAGCCTTGCCCTTGCGGGGCGCAAGGCAGTGACGACAACGAGCAAGCAAGCAGAGCAGGATGAAACAAGGGCGACGGAAGGAGCGCGTCGGAAGCAGCCGCCGAGAGGAAGCGGTTAGTCACAGCTCCTCCCAAGCCGCTGGCAGGGCAGGCGTCGACAGCGTTGCAGCGGCACCAGCAGTTGTGCGAAAGAAATCAACGCAAAAAGCAAAAACACAAATGGAAAGAAAGGAGCGAGAAAAAAATGAAGGATTGAATGAAACAAGCAAAGAAAGAAAGAAAGAAGCTAACTGCGAAGCCGTGTCCGTATAGGCCACGAGGCGAGATATAATGCCCGGCTCAACGCTCGGTGGGGAAGGGGAGGGGGATGGGGGGAATTCCGAGACAGGGGGCGCTTCACAACTATGGCGGGTTTAACGGCGGGCTAGAGTCGTCCTCGAACCGCGGGTCCGTGCGGCGAGCAATGTCTCTGCTGCTGCACAGCCCCGAGACGCCACCGGAAGCTCTCGTCTTTCCCACCGGAAGCACATCTGGCCCGCGTTAGATAACGGCGACGACGACGGTGCGATGACCCACGCAGCCGTGCGAGGTACGACGATGGCATTCACACCGTGACTGCGACGACGAACTACTGCGGGGCCCTTCTTCGCACACCGACGACGAAAGCACCTCGGCCCCTCTTCTTCCCGGGCATGGTATGCTTGGAGGAGGTCCTTCTCTGGGAGGAGGCACGTGTTCCCCCCTTCCCCCACATCGGAGACGTTGCCGGGACTTCCATCCCAGATCTTTGCGGACCCAATTTTGCCTCTGCACCGTACACACGACCAGATAAATGTACCCCCCCCCCCCCCTCTGTCGATCGAAAGTTTTTAGCATTCAAGGCACCCGCCAAGGTTCAAACCTCTGCACGGTGAGGAGAGCCCCTTTCCTAGCCTGACAACGCTCGTTGGTCTATACGTGAGTGCGCCACTAAAAAGCTCAAAGGCAATGCACTAAAAAGCTCAAAGGCAATGTGGCCTGAATACTTTTGAACAAGACTGTACATTGCAGACGCGGCTGTGAAAAAAGGGATTGGGGGGGGGGGGGTGTATTCATGTTATCTGCAGATGAACTTGGAAGAAGAGGAATTAGTATGATTAAAGAGACTCGGCTTAAAGAGGAGCTTGCTGTTGTTCATAAAACCCCTTCAAGTCCGCGTTGCAACTGTAATCGTGACCCGAGAGGACTCAAGCGACTACAAGATAAATACGAGCTGCTGCCGAGACCGACACTGTTTGCGGCTTTCCGGCATTAGCGGTACTGAGAGGTGTATAAAGAGCTAAACAAAACAAAAAAAAACAGAAAAATGAACTCGAAGTACCTATATACAATATGCATTAATGACACCACAGAACCGCCACGCTACAAGCTGACGCAGAGGGAATGGCGCGGATGGCATGCTACGGACGGAACGGTGCAGAGGGAACGGTGCGGAGGGAACGGTGCGGACGGAACGGTGCGGACGGAACGGTGCGGACGGAACGATGCGGACGGAACGGTGCGGAGGGAACGGTGCGGACGGAACGGTGCGGACGGAACGGTGCGGACGGAACGGTGCGGACGGAACGATGCAGACGGAACGGTGCGGACGGAACGATGCAGACGGAACGGTGCGGAGGGAACGGTGCGGAGGGAACGGTGCGGACGGAACGGTGCAGACGGAACGGTGCAGAGGGAACGGTGCAGAGGGAACGGTGCAGAGGGAACGGTGCGGAGGGAACGGTGCGGACGGAACGATGCAGACGGAACGGTGCGGAGGGAACGGTGCGGAGGGAACGGTGCGGAGGGAACGGTGCGGACGGAACGATGCGGACGGAACGATGCGGACGGAACGATGCGGACGGAACGGTGCGGACGGAACGGTGCGGACGGAACGGTGCGGACGGAACGGTGCGGACGGAACGGTGCGGACGGAACGGTGCGGACGGAACGATGCAGACGGAACGGTGCGGAGGGAACGGTGCGGGCGGAACGGTGCGGAGGGAACGGTGCGGAGGGAACGGTGCGGACGGAACGGTGCGGACGGAACGGTGCGGACGGAACGGTGCGGAGGGAACGGTGCGGACGGAACGGTGCGGACGGAACGATGCGGACGGAACGATGCGGACGGAACGGTGCGGACGGAACGGTGTAGACGGAAAGGTGCGGACGGAATGGTGCGCTGTCACAATTCAGCGCTTTCAATGACTCCCGCGCCGCGCGCTGCGTTACGGCGACGTTACTAGGCACACACGGCGCAGCCTACGCTCGCTGCTCCATCATGCCACGCGCCAGACATAGCTGCGGCGCCTGACACGCATGGCATGTCTAGCAGTGCCTTCAATTGTCAACTTCGATCTTTCAGTTACTCCTACGCGCGCTATTTCCCCCGCTTTCAAAACCACTCTTATTCATAATGCGTGCTCGTACGCTTCTTTTGATTCTCTTTTCTTGGTGACGCCACAGGGCGGCTTGTTTTGTTCACCGCTGCAGCACCTGCTGGAAAAAGCGCCGCCAGCCCACACTCGGCACGTGCCGCACTCCGGCGCGCATTGGTGCGTAGGGCGGAAGCGAGCCTCCGTACACGGCCGACCATGAAGCCCTTGGGCCACACGAGCCCTACGAGCTGGCGGGTCGAGTCCGAAGCCGGGTGGTTTGTACCCGCGCAGCCTCCAGCACCCGGCCTCGTTTACATTCCCTTTGGCGAGAGCTTCGAGCGAGCGAACCAACGTGACCATTGCTGACGGGTCGAGTCGGCCCACCCCGTATAGCTCGGTCGATCCGACAAGTTATACTAGAGCGCTTCGGTGAACTAAACAGGAGGGTGTCGTCCCGACTGAAAAACTCAGCTTCTGGCGAGTTCGTGTATGCACGGCCATCAATCGCCCAGCTCTGTCGCCACTTCCCCAGCCCCTGCCATCATCCATTAATTTCCCCGAGTTCCCTTTGCCTCTGCGTTCCATTTCCCTTCTCTCCATTCCTCGGCATAAGGTCACCAGCAGCATATATACATGAGCCCGGCGCTAGTGGATCGAGTAAGAAGATGGATCGTGCCAGCTCTATCGCTAACCTTTTTCTTTTCTTTTTGTTTTCATCTCATTATCACTCATCAAACTAACTCCCCTGAATGATAATAGTCTCTCATTTTAATTTCAGTCAGATCTGCCCTTCACTAGTCGTGGGCGTTGTACCCCAGCAAAGAAACTAACGTCACCACCCTCTGCCTTCATCCCACTGTATTTCCGTTAAGTCCACTCTGTAACCCTAACGGACTACCGGCTAACGTTTTCTCCGCATTGCATATCTAAACACTTGACCCAATACATTTGCTATTTATCAAGCGGCACATTCCCTCTTTATTTGTGCAACTCGAGAGCACCCCTAATGGCGCAAAGAACATGCGCTTAGAGTCATAACAAAAAAAAAAAAGCTGGCAGGATTTTAACGTAGTTAAACCAGTAGACGAGCGAAAGCAAATGATATTGAGGGCGCCAAGGTAACTCTCAAGGTTACCCGAGCTTCTTCCCATTGGCTGCTGCTTGTGCGACGCTCCTCCGAACTAATCCGAGCTTACCCGAGTTACTCCGAGGCTTCACACAAGATTCTTGGTTGGAAATGGGTTAAGTAGTGCTTTCGTACTAGAGCCCATGCGCATTCATGACCTGTTCAGTTTCTCTATCCCATGTTGCTCCGCAAGGAGTCTTCACTTCGCTTTCGCCAATCCGCCGTTCATTTTCCTTCCCTCACTCCGAACACCCGACCTCTTTCGTGTTCGCGTCGGCGCTGGCAGAATAAAGCTAAGCGTAGCACCCCACTTCCCCTTCATCAAGTGCAAATCCCGCCCTCTGTTCTCGAAGGCTCCTCTGAAACACAGAGAAACCCGGCTCACTGATCCGCTCATTGATGCCCGCTCATTGTGTACAGCCGAACAGAAAGCCGGGCATGCGGTGTGGAGGGGTCGCGCTCGGAGCGCAATCATATCTCCATTCGACACAACCGCGCACGCAACGCAACTGGCGCGATTTCGCGCAATGCTCCTCCGAGTGTCTGCCGCGCGTCTTGTTTATATTCTCTCCCTCTCTCTACGATCCATGCGCGGCGTCTCTTTCAGCTGACGTGATTTTCAGGGACACGCCGCAGCTTGTGAAAGCGAAGACAATGCGCGGCAACTGCAGGGGAAACAAACACATGGCAGCTGCCTCGTCGGGAGACGTTTGTGTCTCTTCCTGAGCCGAGTGCGCGCGTTGTGTTTCGAAAGAACAAGGCTCCCCTATTTTCTCGTTTGCCTCATTTCGAGAAAGAAAGAAGGGGATGTCAGGGTACACTGCTCAATTGCTTCGGCCCGTTGAAATTTTTTTTTAAGGGAGCGCCCGACAAAAGCGAACGTGGGAAGAACACTTCGGCCTGGGCGAGGCGAAGCGGCGAAGGGAACTATTTAAAAAGCATTGCGGCTGCGATCCTATAAATTCCAATTAGTGCAGCCATGACGAGCGAATAAATGTTCGAAAGAAAGAAAGAAAGAAAGAAAGAAAGAAAGAAAGAAAGAAAGAAAGAAAGAAAGAAAGAAAGAAAGAAAGAAAGAAAGAAAGAAAGAAAGGAAGGAAGAAGCGATGGCACATCTATTTCGCTATTAAAGGTGGTAGAACTGGTGCGTCATTAAGGACGAAACGACTTAACTCTGACCATAGCAAATGTATAAGACAGCATGAGACCCTGCGGCCGCATATTACTGACGTTCGGATCATGTCGTGTTCTCAGCCTCTGTTGAATCCACATGCAGCCTACTCTAATGCCTAAGAGAACATCTCGCTGGCGATCAGAAATCAATTTTTGGTCAAATGTTTTTAGGGGAATCCCCCAAGGTGGAGTAGATTTGTAATAAGGGAGTAATTACTCATTGGCATCCACCCAAGCGCAGCCATACGGCTACAAAGGAAAGCTAAACAGCTTTCTCAGAAACTTCGTAGTTTCTGAGAAACTTCTCGCCCTACCATAAGCTTGCCGTCCCGGTTAGCTCAATTGGTAGAGCGACTGCTCCGGTGTGGCGGTGGTTCCGGGTTCGAACCCCGGACCAGGACGAATTTTTCTTTAACTACGAAGTTTCTGAGAAAGCTGTATAGCTTTCCTTTGTAGCCGTATGGCTGCGCTTGGGTGGATGCCAATGAGTAATTACTCCCTTATTACAAATCAATTTTTACCTCTATGCTGAACTTGCTGAACTGCTGAGCTCAGCCTGCGTCCGGTTCCTGAGCAATATGAGCTCCCAGTTTCGTAATAAGGTGCGAAGAAGCAGGGAATTGTTTACGAACATCTGGAGACCTGTTGCACTTCGGCAAGTTCTGCGAATTGGATTAGTCTCGAATCGGCAGCCTTCAAGATTGAGATTGCAACATGCAGCATAAAGCGAACATTTATAAAGGATAACAAAATTCCGAGAATTTATCGGATGATCGTGACCTCTGTCTTCTTATCTTGTGTCCTTCGAGCTCAACGCACACTCAGGGTAGCATCCACGTGGCCATCAGCGTCATTCGTTTTTACAAAGCTTTCGTGAACATTTTGCCACAGTGTCACGTCAAGAGGAGCACGAGAGGCGGTCACGATGAGTTTAATGGCACATAAGCGACCATAAGGTAGCCATGCGCTGAACAACAGGTTCAGTACTTTTTCTCTATTTCGAGGCGACACACACAGGCCGTTCAAGACCGAAACCGATTTTCAGTTTCAAGCATTTCAGGCACACCGAGGCTCGGCTCAAATTCACTGATAGATACTCAGCTGCAAATTACCCAAGCGTATATATACGCTGTTCGTATACTCTTTTTATACCTCCACCTTCTCACGAAACATCAATCGTTGCGCTGCAGTTATGCTCCGCGGTCTGCTGTGGTACTCTTTGGTGGGAGTGCAGCTATTTTGATTATGGCTATTTTGGTGTCAACTTCGTGTTCCTTTCGTGTGTTTGACTTGTGCCAATCCGTTGTACCGTTATTGTCGTTTATTATTTCTGCATATTCCTTTTTGATATGCCCCCCTCAGACAATGCTCTTCGGGGCCTGTGAGGTACAAATAAAGAAATAAACGAGTCTAATCAGCAAACACCTGCACCGGTTAGCACGGGGACAGCGTAGGGATATAGTGTACAGCGAAGTGCATTCAAAACCCTGCGCTTACAGTACCTGCTGGACTAACACGACTTTTCCGAAATTATCTTCACACTAATGACAACTGAGTTGGATTAAAGTAATTAATTTTATAATCATTCAGCGGTTAAGGATACAAGCCTTAGTAGCACTGAATAAAGAATTCTCGGTCATTTGTATTTGCGCAAACAGCGTCGAAGGCAGCAAACTGAGAAAGATGAATAATATTCGTGACACGCGAAACAAAATATGCCGTAGCACATGTAAAAGAAAATATTACTTTACTAGAGCTACACATGTGCGACTTAAAATTCGTGGCACAACAGCATGCGCGCGGCTTAAAATAAAATGAATCAAGTCAGGAGAATAAATAATGAGGTGAAATGTGAAAGCTTCAATTTAGTAATATCAACAGCCCGACAAGTCATTAAAAAAAAAAAACACGCCAGCATATCTTTAAGCATTTCGCGACCGTACTCCAGCTTGGAGCTGATAATAGTGATGAGAATGCCTTTCATACCGTTATTGCTGTGTTTACGAGTGCGTAATCATGTGTGGCTACGAGTAACGCCTCTGCAATTGATGTTATTACGTTATTCACTCTATTTTTGTGCCACGCTTGCATTATGCACATAGAAAATATCTCCCCGCCGCGGGAACGAGACAATTGCAAATTGTGCGCATGAATTTAACGATGCAAAACACACGGTGCGCTTTTATTTCCCTGAAGTGTTTTTCGCTCACGCGCAGTTTCTTCGCTAAGGTACTCAGCGACGTAAAGATCGGGCGACTTTTGAACTGGCGACTTTTTGAGCACAGTGCTTTGTATATATGCTCCCACAGGAAGCATATATATAGGAACAATACTAGTATATAGACAACAGCGCCACCGCATCTCACTCACGTCACACTTAAATGAAAGTCTATGAACGCGCTCTGCGCTGCTATGCAGCTTCACGAAACAGAAAGGTCTCCGAAAGGTTCTCCTGCAAAATTCCAGAAGCGCCCATTCTTGTATACCTGCCGGCAAAAAAGCGTATGCCAATTTTTTTTTTTTCCTTGTGTATACTACGTTTTGTTTTTAGAGGATAAGCCGTCTATGCATGCGACTCGCATTCATACACCGCGCCGTGGTTACGCGCAATCAGGAAACTGCAAGAATAATTTGAGCCTTGCTGTACTTGTACTTCCTTTCATTTTTTTTTTCTTTCTTTTGTGTTTTGAAATTGTTTCAACGGCCCTTGTGACATGTGTCCGAGGCGTCGTTCGCCGACAAGACTTCCGCGTTTATCGTATGCGAAAGAAGCTGGCACATCTACACGTGCTCGGTTAGGTCGCGCTACTAAACAAACGCTGTAAGCGCACGCGAGTAAATTAAACCCGCTCGAAGACGGGAAATTCTTGGAATCGGACAGAGAACTAATTAGAAGGCGAATTGGGCGGGACTTTACCGGGCGCGGGAGATTCTCTCTCTCTCTCTCCCCCGTTTCCTTTTTATTTCGCTATTTCTTTTAGGAAACACTCGGCGCGGCAGTCGAAAAGTCCCCGCATCTGACCCCGACATTATAGTTGCATACATAATGTACCTCGCTCGTAGCCAACGCACCATCCAAGGAACTTCCTTCCGCAGGCTCTATAAAGCACCCATCCTGGCAGACCGCCCCGGCAGCTAGGTGACGCGTGCGCCAAGTCACTCGACGCGCGCACCCAAGTCACGCGATTCGGCCACTACATTTGCATTCGAGCCCGCAGAACTGCGCTTTCAGGGGTTCCTGAACACGCTGTGTTTGCGTGTCTATACACATGCGCGAGAGATAAAGGAGGAGCTTGGCTCCTTGATTACAGGGAAGGTGCGCATGACGTCACGAGGTCTCACCCGCAGACCATAGCCAAGAGGACTGCATCTGTTATTTTCACTATACTATAGACGCTTGTCTCTGCTGAGCGCCTCTGATCTCGCACTTGTACGAAACGCAGGTGGTTGGATATCGAAGCAGGTGCCTGAGCATTGAGTGCTCTTTTTCAACACGCGCTTTTTATGAAAATCGATTTCGCTGTGTGATGGTGGTTCTCTCAACGCTCTTCACGTGTCCACCGAGGAGACTTGCTGTGGCCTTCTCTAGTAGGGCTGAGATCTGGGCGAGTTGGTATGCATTCATACTCGTGAACAGCGCAAAAAAGGCGGGACAACGACAAGACAAGCGCTGACTATCAACTGGGTTTATTGAAGGACGGAAGGGTATATATACGAAAACATAACACAAAGAAGTAAGAAGATCGTGTGAAAGGGCCGTGAATGTGACATAGGTTTTGATTTTCACGGCCCTTTTACACTATCATCATACTTCTTTGCGTTATGTTTTCGTATATATACCCTTCCGTCCTTCAATAAACCCAGTTGATAGTCAGCGCTTGTCTTGTCGTTGTCCCGCCTTTTTTGCGCTGTTCACCAGTATGGGCTTCTCTTCACAACCTCCTCCGGTTCATGTACAGTCGGGAACAAAAGTCTCTGTACCACGTGTTTCGCCTCCGGAGATAAAGTCTCTGGAGACCACACCTGTGGAGGTGAAAGTAAAATGCTGTATTCGAGCGGTGCACGGGAGAGGCTCGAGTACGAGCCCACACAGTCGAAGACCTGCAATTTCTTCTTTTTCTCCTTCCAGTTTTCAAAGGCTGGCGTACACTCTCCCCCGCAATTAAGGAACGAAGTGCGCGAATATTAGTGACCTTTCTTCCCAGCGCGCTTAACAAACATGCCACGCAAGGCACGCGGTGACATCACGGCTTGACTATTTTCCAAATGAATTGGCAAATCCAACGCTCGCTAAACGCTTCTTGTGCGCCTCTCACGACCAGCTAGCTCTCCGACTTCTAGAATCTGCGAGAGCGAGACAACGTTTAAGTGCTGTTTATCAAAGAAAGGCGAAGTTATTACGATGCATTCACAGCTGCACTTATGAAAGAGAGAGCCGCGCCCATGCAAGAAGCGCCGATCGAGCGGCTCTTCTTGTATAGCCGCGGAGGCAGAACTGCTGTCGCAAATGCACTTCCTGTATACGTTTAGCTTCATTAAAACCACGCGCCGCTACGCAATCTGTACGCGGCTCTGTCAAAGAGAAGAAAATGTAGTACCATCTTGGGAGGGCTCTTACAGAGGGCATTCGTCGCACAGCAAAAGGCATCGAATGCCGATAATTCGAAACTATAGGCGGACCGAAAGTTCGTTTCAACTATGCGAAGTTCGAAGTAGGTGGAACCCGATCTGATTGCCCTCAGTACACCCGTCAGTTCGAATAAACCGAAAGTTCGAACTAAGCGAGTTTGAATCAACCATGTTCCGCTGTATACAAGGCTCTTGGTCCCGTTAGCATGCAGCGTCGTCTGCTTCTGATCTGGTCAATACAAGGCACGGGAACGGACCTACAGTCTGCATATAAAGTATGCAGGCCGTGTCTACGCCGTGACTGAGAAGGCAACATCGGGACATACATCGGCGGTATTACGGCCACCCCAGCATGCAAGGGCGTAGTATATGATCGAGGTAGCGGCAGTAGCAGCCAAATAAGGTGAACAGCGGCCCAGCACCGTCAGGTGCACGGCACGAAGCCCACTACCAGTGCGCAACGACTGCTCCGAAAGGTCAAGCACTATACGTGGCCCGCGTATTTTTGCCAAAAACTGCACACTTACTCAGCGAAGGCTAATACAGCGCGCATGAGACGCTTGCTTATGGAAGTGGCTGGCCTCAACTTTAGCTTTGACAACGCCTCGAGATTAAGGAAAGAAGGAGCGGTGGGGGCATAGTTCTCGCGGTCCGAGCGCGCAAAAGTGTATGGGCGCGCGTAGGCGTGCCGCCAACTCCGCCCGAATGCCCCACGTTGCGCTGGCCCTGACAGTCGGACGAGGCGCGCCGAGGCCAGGGACCCTGAACTTCCGAAGCGGCGAGGAAAAAACGCCACGCAGCCCATCCGCGCGTAGCATAGGCAACGCGTATACGGCGTCGTTGGCAGCCGAGCGGCGGCCCCCGAAGTGACAGCGCATAACGTACAGCCCGTGCTCCTGAGCCAGCCATTCCGCACGCTTGCACGCGCTTGCGAGTCTTAACGACAGGTGCGCGTACCATATGCGACTCGACCGCCGTTATTCAGCCCCCCCCCCCCCCCCCTCCCCTCATTTTTTTCTCTGACGTTTGCAAGGGGTAAGAAACTGAAAATTTTCGCTCGCTAAGTCCGTAGCCGCGCTTTGATACTCCATTGTCAATGGACAAGGCGGTGTGCTTTACTGCATTGCACTGACCCGCTATAAGACGTCTGTTAACATTCCACGGTGTCCTTAAAAGCTCCGATAGACCACCCATTGATAACTATTTAAATATAAAATACGGAATTTTGCAGGAGACGGAAATGCGGCAGGTAAAAGTTGGTACGAAGATACGTTCCTCGATGGAATGGTACTATGGAATGGCGAGGCAAACGCGCTAGGGATAGAACCAAAGGCGGGACAGTCGCAAAAAATGCCTCTTTTTTCGTACATATGTGAATAGTAGTAGTAGTAGTAGTAGTAGTAGTAGTAGTAGTAGTAGTAGTAGTAGTAGTAGTAGTAGTAGTGGCAGTACGTTGCTGCAGGAGGATGAAGAAGAAATCAGATGTGCCTATCCACTGACTTCAAGTGGGTCGTATACTGATAAAAAATATTGGAGAGAATAAGCAAAAGTAATAGAAGATGAGACGTGCTTCGCAGGCGTCGTGTGCCCTGAAATGGAGCGCAGGATCGATTCTGGTTGGTTTATGGTTTGGTTTATGGGGTTTAACGTCCCAAAGCGACTGAGGCTATGAGAGACGCCGTATAGTGAAGGGCTCCGGAAATTTCGACCACCTGGGGTTCTTTAACGTGCACTGACATCGCACAGTACACGGGCCTCTATAATTTCTCCTCCAAAGAAATTCCAGCCGCCGCGGCCGGGATCGAACCCGCGTCTTTTGGGACAGCAGCCGAGCACCATAGCCACTATTAACTTCGGCCACATAATAGTCCCTGCGCACAACGAAATCGCATACACGATCGTTAATTTTTTTTTTCATTCCCCTCCACCAAAACGCGCGACGCCGTTTCCACACCTCTCTCTGCATACCACAGCGAGAAACTCCCCGACAGCCAGCTGACCCACAGCCTCTTACGATTTAGCATTCGCAGAATGAACCAGTCCTACTAACCCTCACATAATACCGCTTGCTATTCGGCACCGATTTCATGCCGCAGAACGAGCCCGCATCCGCCAAGCGAACGCGTCTGGCAGGAGCATAAAAAAAAAAAAAAAGAAACACACCACCGGCAAACTGCACGCAGTGCACGCACGTGGCAGCGGAACAGGCGCAGGAAACGCCGCCAAGGATGCAAAACGCGCCCGCGCTTTCACAAGGAGCGGCGAGATGGCCGCTTTCTTTTGCCACGCTCAAAAATGCGGACCGCTTTTCGCGGCGCCGCTGCAAGGTGGCGCAAGCTCAGAGAGAGCCAACCTTCACCTCGTGCGACGTTTCGGCCGGCCGTCGCTGCTCTCCTTGTGCGAACGCAATCGTCTGTCTGTTAGCGCCGAGAGAGAGAGAGAGAACGAAACGAAGCCGGAGGAACGAGAGAGAAAGGAGGCGGGTCGGAGAGAGCTGAGACATGCAGCGGCAGCACACATCTGCGACGCAGACGACATTTCCGCAACCTCGTCGGCTCTCGTTTCCCACTGGTGCAACGTTGTTTTTTCGTAGCGGAATTTCCGCGTGCGAGCAGCGCCCCCCTTTCCCCCTTGGGCCTTGCGCGGGAAGTCGGCCGCCTGCGTCGCCGGCTAGCTGGGGCTACTGCTGCGGTTCGCGACGTGGTGGCGCTGCGGAGCTTAATCGCGGAGCGCTGCCGCGGATTAGTTTTTCCCGCGCGCGCGCTTCATTCATCGCCCCCGAACCCGTAAAGCGGAGAAAGTGCGCGCTCGCACGCACACGCAACGCACTACCCGGGGGACCGTATATTACGGCGGCGCCACCGCGAACGCCGTATACAACATTACATGGCCTCGCGCTGCCGACAGCCAGGGTCCCGCGTGGGCAGGAAGAAAGTACAGGTTCTTTCTTTCTTTCTTTCTTTCTTTCTTTCTTTCTTTCTTTCTTTCTTTCTTTCTTTCTTTCTTTGCAGTTCATAGTTTCACGCACGCCCACATGATCCTCTTGAGAACAGCAAAGCCTTCTTGTATGCATCTTAAAGGAGTTTCACAGCAAGCTGCATCAACCATGCGGCTGATAAAAATGATCCACGGTGTGCGCCCACTAAAGAGTGGATCTGATACCCGCCTTCCGTGACTACATGGCTATGGCAGCTGGCTGGTCAGAGCGAGTTGGTGCCATACTCTTCTAAATACATATCCAGCTGTAAACTTTTCATGAGTGTAGCGGTTTCCTGGGCCTTCGTTAAGCAGCTTTAAGCCCGGGAGACCATCCAGCTATTTTCCGGAGAAATAAACTAAATTGAATTTAGTTCGCGGGCTTCGAATTCGAGCTGTTTCGGTAGAGGCGAAAGAGGAAAACGGCCGAGTACTCAGATTTCCGTGTGGGTTGAAGAGTTGGGGATGGTTGAAACTGATCCGGAGCGGTGCACCAAATACTATGTGCCTCATACTTCACCGCAGTTTCGTTTTTGCGCGTTAGAAGGCACTCACTAATAAGTCGGACACAACTCCGCCAACGCGCGTACCATTTGTTGATATGTTGCGTCTATCATAATCATCGTCAGCACGACTGCGTCCACTGCACGACAAAAGCCTCCCCCGACTGATCTCCAACGGACCTCTTTCACAACTCGTAAAGTTCGCTTTCCCACGTTGCTCTAATCATGGCGTCACTGGCCATTAGTAAAACGGTGCTAAAGTGCTCAACCGGCATGCCACCGTTTTACATGAGCACATGGTGTTTTCACGGGAACCACGCAAACATATTTCGCTAGGTAAAACATAGAAACTACGTCTTTAATTCCCTGTTCTAAAAATTTGCGGTTCCGCCATTAATAGCGCGTGCAGCATTCAGGTGAAGCCGACTCAACAAGCAGCGGCCACCTTATCGCCGCGTCTGCACGTACCGCAAAATATTCCTTCGTCAGCGACACACAAACACAGCGGACGCGCCAAATTAATTTGCGAACGGCTTCAGGCCATACAGAGGAGATGCGCAAGATTCTACGTTGACATTCGAGAGTCAGAGTCAGTCCAATAACAATGCCTCTAAAAATCGTGCCGTAAGTAAGTCGCCTGAAACGACTGGCTTTCTGCTCTGTCGGCGGGAAAAAAAAAAAAATAGAATAAACTGTTTGGACGTCGCACGATGGGAGATCCACGTCTCCTTCGATTTCGCTGCTCTTCATTCACGTGCATTTCTTTCTTTTTCCCCCTCTAAGCTCAAAATCGCATCAGCAGCTGTTCGGACGACATTTGTTTGGTGCACGCGAAACAACCGACACGCTACTCAAAACGTATCCCGCTGAGCTGACGTTCTTTGAAAGAGCAACGTTCGTGCATGCGCCTACTTTTTCTGGCCTTCTTTTCAAAGCCCACGACGAATGCCATCGAGAGTTTCTTTCATTCCTTCCTCTCCCCTTTGTCTCCTACGGGCAACCAAAGATGGACGGGCAAAGGAAGGGGGGGGGGGGGGGGGGGGGCTCTAAACAATGCGCAGGGAGGCACATCACGTTTCGTCTGCGTTGACCTGCTTCGGAACAGGATTCTTCTCAATGCGCATGCGTCTGTTTCTCCCTTTCCCGCGGGATCACCCTCCGCCGTACGTCCGAGAATCGCCACGAACGAACATTTAGCCCGGCTACGCTGAATCACTGCTCTTCGTCGTCTCGCCGAAAAACCGTGCAGTGCGCGTGAAAGCTTGAAGCCGGAGTCAACCAATCAGCGACCGAGTTACCGAAGCGACTCGCTCGTGATTGGCTCGTTCGTCGGGCACCGGCCCATCACGAGCAGTTCTGCAAGCGAACTCGGTCGCTGACTGGCCAGCTTCCACACAAGCTGCACGGTTTTTCGGAAGAAACTGCTTTTTCTTCGACCGGTCGATCGATGCATGATCCAAATGCGCAGACATGGTGGCGTGTTTCCATGAGCAAATAGATGAAGCCGACGTCGTACTGAAAGCAACGAAACGGCTAACATACTGCGATAAAAGCTCCGTTTCCATGATACAAACGGCGGTGAGACAGTACATTATGCGGTTCGCTATCACTGGACCATGAGTGCTTCCGAATACAAGGGTAGTCCGATAGGAGCGAAATCGTTATAACAAGATCGCTTACTGCATAGCCAGGATTTGTCATTCTGTCCATACGAAGTCATCAGCAGCCCACCAATGGAGGCAAGTATCTTCGAACGGTCTACAGCAGAATATTGCGCTGCACACCGTAAGGTTAAGCGACCGGTAGTTATCACGAACTAACCGAAACCTAAACTACTTTTGAATCCAGTATGATACAAAGCACAGCTGCTCCAGTAAGAGAACTGCCCCCTCAGTCCGTAGCGGCTTTTCAACCTGGTCATGCTACATCTTGTCCTAGAGAGGTGGAAGAGCTTCGGCTGTTTGGGCCTTCGAATAAGACGAGAAAGGATGCAGGTACTGTACTGCATCGTTTGGCTAATGGACTTGCTGAGATGTAAGTACAGAGTTCAGCTCTCCAAATCAGGGCTCATAGAATGCGTGAACGAGTAGGGCGGAAACGGGTTTCTATTTGGCCAGAGGCCTTGCACGTGGCATCTTCTCCAGACGTTTGACCCGCTTGCACTTGTCTGAGAAAACCGGTGCACTCCCGGTGGTAGTGGGATTCGAACCCAGCACCAGCAGCGGGTGGTACTGAACCGGTATCTCGCATCACACGAGACTGCCGGGACCTTCCCAGTCGTTATGGCACGCTTTCAGGACGTCGCTGGACGCGCGGGTTCTTCTCTCTGCCACCAGAGCGCACACCTGAACGGACGGGACGGCGTGAGAACGCGCCTTGCCGGGCCGGTGCAATTTACGGGTCTCGACCGGGGCAAAAAGAAAAGGACAGGCAACAACACAAAGTAGAGTGAGTCTCTCAACGGCCCGCAGTCGGCGCTTCAGACTGACAAGGAGCCTTCTAAGCCAAGACGCAGGCACGTAGGGCACCGGTTCTCCAGTTTCGCACACACATACACAGGCAGGGTCTGTGACCTGCGCGATGGTGGTATCGCGCGCGCACCTGTCCAGTCTTCTCTCCCTCAAAAGCCGGCTAAAAGCCGTTCTCGGTGGCTGTACCTCCTCCTCCGCGGTCTTCACCGAGCGAGATAAACCGGCACCATCTGACAGCGCGCTAGATGCACCACTGATCGTCGTGACGGCAGACGACACGATCGCGGTGGTCAGTCAGCGTAGCCGGCGAAGCGCGCAAGGGCGCCGCCATGTTGTTGTCGAACACGTTGGAGGGGGAGGGCTGCAAGCCCACAGGCCTGCTACCCACCAACACCACGACCGAACCGGCGCGGCCCCCTGCTCCTCGATTATAGGCCCCCGAGATGAGCGAACCGATACTGACTCTCGCGGCGGCGCCTAACGAGAGGCGCGTAAACTAAGAAAGATAAGACTCCGAGCAGCGCGCACACCCGATCGCCGCCTCCGTGCTGGGCTATCCAAGAAGAAAGCATCGGGGGGGAGCCGAATCCACGGCGGCTTCTTTCTCCCCGTGGCAATGCTCGCCCACGAAGGCGAAATCTGGACCAGTGGGTCAGACGCGGGGAACTTCGCCGGGAACGACGAGAGGTCGTCGACTCCGCGGCCACCGCCGAGAAGCCGTTCCGCACCTCCTCACCTGCGCTATGCGCGGATGCGAACGCTGCCGCCCCGGCAGGCCTCTCGACGACGTCGCCAGGTGGCGCCTCGGGCCGGACAGTGAATCAGCGCTTATCGAATGGCAACAGCTGCGAAACTGCTAGTAGAGCTCTCAGACCAAAATCTTAGTCTGCAAACTGTCTTGTCACTTACACTCTAAACACGAATACACCATTATGGGAGTAAAAAAAGGGAGTAAAGAGTCCTCTATGCACTGCGACAGAGGACAGCTCAGTCCCTTTTACTCCTTTGTGTTCAGAGTGTACGGGAGGATGGAGGACAAGAAAACTAAACGGCGCGCCAAAATGTGTACGTAAAGTTTAGGGAAAGGAGCCTCAGAAACCGATGCACTTAAATGGCTTCGGACACCAAGTCCGCCGCTTAATCGGCCCATGTTCTTGCACGCACTGACTCAGGAAGCTATCTGGCCTACTTCACTGATCTCCAGCTGGCTCAACTGTTTGACCCTCACCTACGCAGCACTTTACTGCTCCGTTTCCAGGCAACGGGACTCACTGGATACCTCATTTAGATATCCGACTACCCATTGGGGGACCCACTCGGGTTGATGCCGCCTGACTTGGATTTTCGGTAATACACTGGGGCACAGATTTCAGGTGAATCCATTCCTGTGGCGTGCTTTTAATTTATAGCCTAAATTAGGAGCCATAAAACGCTTGCTTCCAGTCTACTTCAGAGGGCAACATGCGGCCAACACAAAACACCAGCCGCGGTTCGAAGCGTTGATAGCTGCATTTTATTGTGAACGTGCTCAAATGCAACGCCTGTCGATGTTGAAAGTCAGTTTACTGCTGTTCACGTTTTCTCTAATCCTGCGCTCACGAGAACAGGAGGAATGGCCGTGCAAGAACTGTCGTGCAGGCCTTGCACAAAAGCAGGTCTTGAAACAGGTGAAGAGCGGCGCATTTAATTTGTTCATATGATCGAGTTGCGGCTCGTCCTGTCTCCGCGACAAGCATGTCGTGAGGCAGCAGTGCAGGCAGGGACTTATTTTTTGGCATTTTTTTTTGGCAGCCCCAACTTACTCGATGTCCCTATGATATAAAGAGCCGAAACTCCCCGTATATTGACAAGATTAAAAAACAACAACAACAACAAAACGAGGAAGCCTGGTGCAAGCTTGCCTCAGACAGAAGAGAGAAATAAATAATAAATTAAAAAAAAAACATTTTCCCTTCCGTTGCCTTTCAGGACGCAACAGAGTACCTTGAGCAAACATCGACGCACAATGTGGCAGCTAGCGTGTAATTACAAACATAAATTCGACGAAGTTGCAACAGAAGCCCTCAGCTACAGAACTCAGCAGCACCATGTAGATCAACACCAACCTAAAGATTCACGGACAGCGGGGTTTTCGTCGAAAACATTACGGCAAAGAGGCTATGAAAAGCTTTCATTCACGGGGAGCGGTTCCCAAAAGAATGTCGCATACTGTTGCCCCTGCGATGAGTGGTTGTCGAGCACTATATATAAGAGAGTCGCGATAAGCTGAATAATGACAAATGAAAAAAAGAAAAACGCCGCTGATATTCGTGGGTTTCGAATCACATGCGTTGGAAGCGCGGTTAAAGCAAAGGCCGATGTTATTGAAAACGTCGAGAAACGGCTTCCGGTACCGCAGGATTTACGACGTACCGGAGTGCACCTGCAAAGTACCTGAGCGCCGGAGTTTGAAAACAAACCCACGCGGGCTCGGTTTCGTGCGGACCGCCTGAAAACACGGGTGGCGGTATATAGCCGCTGAAGCCGAGACCGGTTTTTAAAAAATATAGAACAAGAGACAAAAGGCAAGCGAATGTGCATAAAACGTGCTCAACAGGTCGGGGAATAGATTTGAAAGTGGGCGATAAGAGGAGAAAAAAATAAGATCTAGAGAGACGAGAGAGAGAGAGAGAGCAAAGGTCCCGTTTCGTTTTCGCCTGGATCAGCGAAAACACCCCTCCGACATGTGCCGATGGAATATTGAAGTAAAAAGAGATATCCGACCGCGGTTAGAGTCTGCGCACTGGTGGTCTTCGCGCGTTTGCAGGTTTCGCTTACGATCCGAGTGTCCTGCATGAGGTGAAAACACTCCTCGGGACTTGCAGCCACCACCACAAAACCGCTCAGTGATACCACGCGGCCGAGCGGGCATCTGTTTTAGTATGGTGGGACTTACAAAAATAATTCAAAATAAAGCGTCACGAGTATAACGGGTCACTTGAGTATAACGTAAGTGCCCCTTGAGTATAACGGGCTGAAACAAACTTTAAAAATAAAACAAATACGACAACTCGAAAGATTAATTTCGCCAGGCAGAAAAATAAAAACAAAACAGTTCATAATGTACAGCCAATGCCAATTGAAGTGTGTGTGCGTGGGCGTGCGTGCGTGCGTGCGCGCGCGTGTGTGTGTGTGTGTGTGTGTGTGTGTGTGTGTGTGTGTGTGTGTGCGCGCGTGTGCGTGCGTGTGTGTGTGTGTGTGTGTGTGTGTGTGTGTGTGTGTGTGTGTGTGTGTGTGTGTGTGTGTGTGTGTGTGTGTGTGTGTGTGTGTGTGTGTGTGTGTGTGTGTGTGTGTGTCACAGCCACTACACCATTGCATGGACCCGCCGCGGTGGCTCAGTGGTTACGGCGCTCGGCTGCTGACCCGACAGACGCGGGTTCGATCCCGGCTGCAGCGGCTGAATTTCGATGGAGGCGAAATTCTAGAGGCCCGTGTACTGTGCGATGTCAGTGCACGTTAAAGAACCCCAGAGGTGGCCGAAATTTCCGGAGACCTTCACTATGGCGTCCCTCATAGCCTGAGTCGCTTTGGGACGTTAAACACCAATAAACCAAACCAAACCATTGCATGGAGCGCTTTCTTCCCACTAACACTAGCCGGCGCTGCCTCTGCCGTATCGCATCAAGTATACGCTGCGCCACGGACAACATTCCTACCCCCACCTGCAGTAATTTACCTTGACCCTTGCCGAAAACTAATCCTGGTACATCGCTAACGCGACCTATACTTTTCCTTAAATGAAGCGGCTAAACTCCCCAGTGAAAGTCACTGAGAACCTCGATTCGCGGCATCTTATCCAAGTACGGCGCGTCTGCACGGGTTGCAGCTACGGGCGCGCGCCACCCCCGTCGGCGTGGCTCGGGAGGCCGCATGCCGACGCCGGTCAGTGGACGGCCGCGGGAAAGAAGAGCGTCATCCTCACGCTCGCCGCACGCTCAGAATCCGGAATCCAGGTTAATCTGGCCTCGCCAGACGCCCAGCGTGGTGCGTGGCAGAGACGGCCACTGCCGCGCCTCGTCTCACGCAGCGCGCAGTGCAATGCACTGCACCGACGCCGCTTTTTCCCCTTCCCTCCAGCAGTGGAATAGGAGGAGGAGGAGGAGAAAGGCGGTTAGACAGAGGGGGGCGGATAAAGGGAAAGAGGGCGAAAGCACCGTTCGCCCTGCGATCCTCTCTTCTCGCACGGAGCATGAGGTACGAACACGCGGAGTTTTCTTTTTTGTTGTTGTTTATTCTCCCCCACAATTGATTCTTACGCTATTCGGAGGGAAAGCGTTGAAGCGCGAAATGCGAGGGGCCCGGGTGGGGGGAATAAAAATGAGAGCGAAAGAGCAAAAAAATAGAGAGAAGGGAAAATTGGGCTAACGGCGGAACCGGGTGAAAAGAGGATCTGGACGGAGCACGGAAACGTGCATGACGAAAGAGACAGAGAGAGGGCCGGAGAGGGATGACCGAGGTACATCATAATACTATAATACATCGAGTTTCATGTTTTCGTGAAACGGCGTGGTGGGGCTAAGAGCGCAACACCACAGATCGGTCGAAATCCATCGCGACCGCAGAATGGGAAAGAGGGGAGGGGGGGTCACTTCGGTCGTTTAGCGCTGGAAATTTCACGAGTCTGCGCACGAGGGAAGGGTCGGCTTGAACGTGTTGGTTGGTGAACCGGTAAACGGTGGACACCGGTCAACTGCAATAGTCGACGAGACAATGCATCCAACGTACCGACCTATACCTAGCAAACTTTATTCGATACCTGGCGTTAAGAGACACTCTATGCAGGCCTTGTCTCGTTGATTCTTGTACATAGTGTCGATGCCTGCTTTATGTGTTAAGAAAAGCATACGTGAATCCGGCTTCCCTATTTTTCTTTTCTTCTTTTTTTCGTGTGTGAAACGGAAATGGCGCAGTAACTGCCTCACTTCTCGGTGGACACCTAGACCGCGCCGTGAGGAAAGGGAGGAAGATGGGAGTGAAAGAAGAAAGAGAGAAAGAGGTGCCGCCTTCGTATATTTAACGTGTACTGGCATCGCACAGCGCACGGGAGCCTTTTGCGTTTCGCCTCCGTCGAAACGCAGCCGACGGGGCCGGGTTCGAACCCAGGTACTCCGGCTCAGTACCTGAGCGCCCTAACCCCTGAGCCACTGCCGTAATGCACTTATTAGTGCATACTTTCTGCGCACCCCCCTTTCCAGGTGAGAAGCCTACATTTCCAGGGACCAAATACATAGAAAAGAAAAAGAGAGACAGAAGGATACATCGCCATGGCAACGAGCCGCCTGAACTTGCGCAAACTGCCGAGTCGTGTTATTGAACTGAACAGCACACGCACGCACGCACGCACGCACGCACGCACGCACGAACGGGCAAGCGTCGATGTAAACACGCGGACGACTAGAGCATCCAATGCACCGGATACCGGCGCGTCACCGCACGCCGATGCGCGCGCAACAGTGGTGGCGGCGTCTACCGCGCATTCGGGCATTATTAGCCGCGCGCACACAAATGAATGCGTGGTGAGGACGCGTGCGGTGTTTGCGTGTGTACGCGTGAGCGTACGCGCACGCGCGCATGCGTACAGAGACAAGTGGGTGCGCGATCGCCGATTACGCGTGACAAATGAGCGCGTCACAATGCAGGGAGGAAGCACTGCGCGTGACGCGTACGGAGCGGGAGGCCTGCGGCGAAGCCCGCTTTACCGTTCCCTTCGGGGAAGCCAACAGACCCATGATAGAGCAGCGCATTCACAGCTCCATTGGTCTCGGGGTTAGCACAATACGTTGCTTGCTACAGAGTGCTTACAACTTGGTTGCTATAGAAGCGCTGGGGCAATCTTCACTCTCTCTTTATTTTTTTTTTTGGTCTTTTCTGACGATGATTGGGTCAAACGAAAACAGCAGACCTTGCCAGTGTTGCACGCATTTCGTACGAGACACGTATATGACGGAAAAGAAAAAGCGGTAATGGTGGGAAATCGAAACTTTCGATGCTACGACGAGCGAAAGTCAAAGGTAATTTCTACACCTCCGAGTCAGACGTGTTCGCGAGAAGGGCAAACGACAGATCCAGTTCAATCCTGAGACGAGTGGGCTTTCTATGACATTTTGGCGAAAAGCTTGCCGGATGACATTTCCGACACAACGCGCTTATCCACAACGTGTTCACTTTGCCCGACGACGAAAGTGATGAATGGATTTCAATGGCGCAAGGGGCAAGTAAACGGCCGCATAGTGCGAAGTGTTCTACAATATATGCGAAATCCACTCCACTTGTATGTACTAAGCAATGGTAAATTCAATTCAGGAAATTCAAGGAGTGGGGAAAAAAATAAACAGCACACGATATGGGAAGCAACCGATCGGTCATAACGGCCAGCGAACGCCAGCAAAGCGGCAATAAGAAAATGTGGTTTTTGAGGGCATCAAATGGCGCAGTAACCGTCTCACTGCTCGGTGGACACCTCAACCGCGCCGTGATGGTGGGAGCAAAAGAAGAAAGAGAGCAAGAGGTGCCGTAGTGGAGTCCAGGCTCCGGAATAATTTCGACCATCTAGGGATCTTAAACGTGCTCTGACTTCGTACAGCACACGGCCGCCTTTTGCGGTTCGCAAAAAGGCGCCCGTGTGCTGCGCGATGTCCACCCTTAAATGCGTATGCGCAAATGAGCTAATGAGGTACGGCACGTGTGCGATGAAGATTATTACCCACAGCCAGCGTGCGACACCTACGTGAACGCTTAAGCCTGTCCCACACAGTCATGCACTGGACTTTACTCTTACTGCACCGAGATGGCGCCTGCGACGGTGATGTGAATGATGCACAGTAACCAGAATCAGGACCTTCCCAGGCTTCTGCACGAAAATCAGCCCCTCCATCTACAGTCATTGCGAAAATGTGCATTTTTCCTAGCTATGGCAGACGAGTACGTAGATAGATGTCTCACAGGGACGGTTACTGTCACCAACTTGGCTTGCCAATATGTCATAGCAGAAGTCTTCGAACAAAAAAAAAGTAAAAGAAAGCAAAAGGGGTACGGTGATTCTTAAATGACCGCGCGGACTGAGTCTATAGTAATAGTCAGCGCTTGAACAATTCACGAAACGACAGCGCAGAGCGAGATAACGCCTTTGACCACCAGAGTAGTCATTAATATGGCCAGCGTAAAGCACACGAAAGTAAAGCACGTGTGTCCTTGAGTAAGCCGGAGACGTCGACTATTGCGACGTCGAAAGCGCAGATCGATCAGCCCCGCTGAGCGTATACTATTTTCGCAATCGACTCGTGGAGTATTTGCCGAGTCAATTACGAAGCGCCCTTGCATAGCATACATATATGCGTAGACAAGCAACTTCCGTGCGCTTGCATGCCACTGGAGCAGCACCACAGTAGGCCTCGCGCGATAACGAATGCAGATTATGCATATAGATCGCTTAAGAAGAACAAACAGTTCGTGGCAAACTCCACGACAGAGTGTCCCCATCGGAAAGCGCCGCTATGCAGCGCGATGTCGTAACACGGTGTTGACAGACAGATCACTCAAAAACAAGCAATAAAAATTAAACCTCGCACTCGACGGCCACTCGACGGCTGAGCATCTCAGAATGCGTTTCAGACAGACGTGTTTTGGGTAATAGACCGTGACGTGTGTGCGTCATCACTCGAACGCGCTCTTAATTCACGAAGCCTCTGTTCCGACTGGTCCGTCTTATCGTGGCTTCCTCCGCTTGTCCTCTCTCTCTCTCTCTCTCCACCCTTCGTGTAATCATTTCTCAGAACTTCAGAAAAAAAATATTAACGAGGTCCCTACCGACTGCCTAGCTGGCAGAGGGAGCAGAGATACAGCGACGTCCAGTGGTGTAGCACGGCAAAGAATCATGATCGATTTGCTTTAGACGCGCCAGTAAGTATACATACATATATGGCAGTCCTCCCTTTCCACTTCACAACCCTCCCCACCACTCGCTGTTAAAAGTCCCAAGTCCAACTGCAGTACATCCACGACCCAAGGACTGAAATTCGACCAGACTTTACCACTACCACAAACCCGTGGTGTAGTCCTTCAGCAATATGAGAAGCACGTCTCGGAAGAAGCAGCCGCACCAACAACCCGAAGCCAGGAGACTGGAAGTATAGAGGGCAACTACAACACACACGCAGCCCTCGACGACATTTCAAAATTCACCGACGTGGAATCCAAGTTTGCGAGAGCGTGTTCTAAACGGAACACGTCCGCTCCATTAGGGCCGCGGGACAACTCTCCGCCTACGCGCGCCTATCACGCGCTGCAGCAACAGTAGCAGCAACTGCAGCGAGCCGCGGTGTACACAAACGACGACGACGACGGGCGACCTCTTCCCTCTCTTCCCCCTCGCTGCGCGGCTTCAAAAAACAGGAGGCGGGTTCACGACGTCCCCGATGATGGAAAGGCAGGTCCAGAGGGAGGAAGGGGGGAGGGGGGAGATGAATTAAAGATAGAAGCGACGGGCGGCCGGTTGTGGACAACGACGAACGGTCCTGCCGGGTCCTCGTGTTATCTGCCTGGTTCCGCACTAACGACCGGCCGGTAGATGGGAAAGGGTGGATGGTGGGCCTGGACAGACGTCGAGTCGACCGCAGTGTAGTCGAACGGTGGCGGCGGCCTTCGATACGGGCTTCGATCGATCCCCGCAATCGATGGCCAGGAAGAGAAGAGACGGCGACATGGTGCCGTGCGAGGCACGAATGTACGCGGAGGCACTGTGCATGCCATGCGGCACAACTTACATACAGCGGCGGGCGCCGTGCGACTGTTCCAGCGACGAGGACCGCGGCCTTCTGAGTGGAACCGGCCTTCTCTAGCGCACGCCCTCGAGCGAAGCCTACGCGGCGGCGGCGAAAACGGGCTCGTCTTTAGCAGCGCACGAGTTCGGAGCGTAAGTGGTACAGAAAACACGCCTCCTACCCGACGGCGACAAGTGCAACAGAGAAGCGAATACAAGATAATGCCTTCACCACCCGGTATAACGAACGCACGCGAAAATGGGGAGGGCAGACTGCAGGACAGACATTCTACTGGGCTCTTAAACGTGCGGATTCTTCGATTAAATATAAGCCAATGAAAAACGCCGCGATGCGAAAGGGTTGACGTTTCACTTTTGCTTTCATAACAGCATGCGCAGACTGGTATAGGGGACTGACTAAGTAAGCGCAAAGAAGTAGAGGCTGAAAGAACTAAAAAAAAAAAAAAAGAAGAACGATCGAAACTTCGTTGCCTCTGATTTCAAAGAGCCGCGATAAGAGAGAAAAAGATCGTTCGATAACAAGCAGAAAGCTTCGTTCCTGTTAAAAAAGAAAAGGAAATGAAAGAACGAAAGCCGTACGAACAAGCAGGGCAGGCCACATGTGGACCAAAATCGGCGAACGCCGGCCGCTCATACAGCAAACATCCCCCCCCCCCCCCCCTCCCCTGTTCCTCACGTCACAACACGTCCGAGGTCACCACCGCTCCCCGCCAGCTCGCTCGGGTGCAGTGATGGGTCCTCGCCGGGACGTATATGCGCCATCGACAGCTACAGCAAAACACACGCCGTCCTCGCTCGATTGGAGGCGAAATACCGGTCCCATCAGGTGAGAAGGATCGGGAGGGGCCTCGTCGCACACTGTGTATACCATCGTCCGGGCATGCTGGCAAGGTGTACGGCCGCCTGTCGTTTGGCGCCCACCACCCATCTATCTACGCACCGTGTCCTGTCAACGGCCACGCACAGAAGGGGCCAGGGGAGACGCATGCGTCCCAGCAGACTCTCCATACAGCGCACGGCGACGTCTTCCTGATCCGAAAGACGACGACGGGGCACCCGAAAATTGCGCGTGACCCGAATTGGGGACGCTCCGCCAGCAGCAGCAAGCAGTCAGCCTCCTCGGCGCTTTAAGCCGCCAGCTCTGTGCGTGTGTTTCTGTATGCCAGCGATGCTCCCCCCCCCCCCCCCCCCCCCCCCCACGAACGCACACAATCGCGCGCGCGCCAACGCACACACTCATATTCTGCGCGCTTCATTCAGAACGTTCCTTTATTTTTTTGCCATCTTCATCTGGGGCCGCCTCAGTGCGGGCGGTCGGAGGCATTCTTCGAAGGGGGTACTCCATTGTCTTGGAGTAACGAGCGGGACTGCACAAAGTTGACTCGTTCACAGTCGCCATATAGCGAAGCACTGGGGCGTACGTTTATACGTGCTGGGTCCAGCCGGTGACGGTCGCTGGGAAGAGGGAAACAAGGGCGGAGGGAGACGGCTGAAGATATACAGAATACTGCGACGGAGTAAGGAGGGGGGGGGGGAGGGGGGGGGGGAAGGGGGGCGTGCGAAGGACAACCTTTGCCGGCTTCGGAACCCGCACGCACACACGCACGCACCACCGAGGAGAACGAGGAGGTCAGCCGCCGAAACAAAGGGTGCTCTGACAACGGGCCATCGTATGGCGACGGACAGAAGAGGACGAAGGGGGAAGAAAAAGGTACAAACACAACGAAGGCAGGAAAGAAAGAAACGCGACGCATTTGGGGGATTCGACGCGGCCCGCTTCGTTAGGGGGCGACCGCTGGGCAGTAGCTGTTCCGAGGGGCCGGAGTGGCACACGCCGAATGTCACACGGGACTCGGTCACCGCGGTGACGAGGTTGCCGCCTGCCGCGGAATGCGTGCGGGCCACAGAGATAGAAGCATGTGCGGGCACGACGGCTGCTGTACACGCTTTTGGGGCTTCTGGGGCAAGAAAACTCATGCCGCGCCCTCTGGGGTGAGTATCCTTTGGTTAAACGAGGTGCCCAATCGCGAATGCAGACGAGTGATCAAGGAGAGTCGATGACCAGTTCCCGGCCCTGTCCTGTAAAACCGTTGCATTATTTATTATTGCTTGGCAGTGGTCTCCGACGAAAAACAGGATCTGTCTCTCAGACTTTCTTCCAAACGCTCAGTAATCAGGGAGGATGGGTGTCCCCATACTTTACCTTCCTTCCCAAGAGAAAGCTTTATGCGTACATGTACAGCTTTACCTACAGAGTGTCTGGAAGAGGAAATCCGATTTAGTCGACACGTATGAAAAAAATGAACCTGCACTGGAGTAGTCACGTAAAGCGTCTTCAGAGAATCCAAGTGTTGAAGAAATCAACATAACTCGTTAAACGAGCTGGGATATGCAAAATTCCTCAAGTGGCACGCTTTCCCACAGAACACTGTTGCCCAAGGCAAGATGGCCGACCAAACGTTTCCAGCTGAAGCAAAGCAAGAATGACTATATTTTTTCGTTTGATTCTTACCCAATACGTTTTATACATTCCACCCACGCCATTAGCGCCTCTCGTGTAGCTCTCACAGTTCTTTTATAGAGAACTCCGCCATCTAGTCTTGGGCAAGGCTGTTATGTCGGAAAGCGCACTTGCGGAATTTCTCATATCCCCGATTGGTTGCACATAAACTGACAAAAGTGTTACAGCGCGAATCGATGGAGGCATGAGACAGCACTGTATTTAATTGTCCCTGCCTCATGTCTTCGTCGAATCGCTCGTTAGCAACACCGTCATTAATGGAACATATACAGTGCGAAAAAAAAAATACGAAAAAGCAAACGGACACGACTGCAAAGTTCCGATTTCGTGCATTCGAAAGTGCATGAACCTGTACTTTCCACCGTTCTTCGTTATCCGAAAGAGCAGACAGCAAATGTCTGTTTCACTGTAACCTGTATCGAGTGAGCGCTACAGTTGGTGAGTCAACAAGCCTTCATTGATCGGAAATAAAGACAACCTCCCGGGTGGATCCCCTAGTCCGAGGCTTTAATGGCGGCCTCGGCACTTCTGTTCGCCTGGTAACTGCTGGTCTTGTCATGGAAAAGCTCATAATACAACTCTCATAATTCTCATAATACAACTCCACAGCGGCCCAGATGCCAGCGTTTCTCCCGCTGCGGAAACAAATACGAGTAACACACGCAGCTCGTTGTTTGTGGTTCACTCGCCCTACTCCTCTACGCAGTCCATCCTGCAGTGTTAAACAAGCCTGAGCTGCCATTCTAGAAACCCAGATCGCAAGTAAATTCCCGTGAACTAATTGCCGTTTTTCAAAGCCCACAAAAATGTGTCGCAAAGAAGCCGACTAAAGCCAAAAGGAAACACTGGACAAAAGACCAACATCTGCAACGCCGCGCCATCATCTGTTCACGGGGCCGTTTTTTATGCTCTTCTTCCCGCCACAAGCGTCGATAGGCATGAGACGTGATGTGCTCGGGGATCGGGACCAGGGTCTTCACCGCATTGGGACGAAGCAGGCAGACTACGGAGGGAAGCCTTCGGGAGGAATAGCAAGCTTGAACGGTTTATTTTACATTTTGTACAGTAGCAAGTAGACCAAAGTCAGAAAATGGGGGGAGGATCATCTGGCACCCCACAGATTGCTGCTTAAATGCAGTTCAGATTCCCCAGGTACCCAGGTAGGGAATCTGATCTCGGGTTGAGCGTCCAATGGGCTGCTAGCGTCTTCTTTGGCTCCGCCCTCCCCACGTGACGGCGCACACCGCACAGACACACACATACACGGGCAAGGAGGAACTTGGCGTCTCTGAGTCGCGAACTGTTTTCCCAGGCCCAAAGGTCGTTTGCTGCTGAGTGACGATCCTGATCGATGGGGACGCGAGCGCTGACCGCTCACACCGGTGACCTCTTCAGTTCGGTGGAAGGGACAAATCAGCCGTGTCGCCCCTCGGCTTTGTCTGCTGCCCAGGGCGCACGCGGGTAATGAGTTAGCGGCGCCGCCGCTCCGCCGTCGTCGCCACTGGGTCTCGTCGGTCAGTCCACGGGCAGTCCGGGAGAAGCACCGCGCTCAGCCTTCCCGGCGAAGGGATTAGACGTCTTTGTGTACGCCGACGCCGTCGCCAGTAGCTGCCCCACGCAGTGTCTCTTTTGTCTCCCCCGGACAGCAGCGCTTTCCGTCGCAGTAGCCTGATGACGCCGGTCTGGCTCGCCTGTTTCCGCTGCCAGTCCCCAGGAACGCAGTCCGGCACCAGAGCCGCATTCAGCATCGCTGGCGAAGGGGATTAGAGCCTTTGTCCACGCAAAAGCCGAGCCAGAAGCCGCCTCCAGGCCAGCTTTTCCTTGCGTCTTCTCCGAGAAACAGCAGCGCTTTTGGCCGCATACCTGATGACGCCTGACTGTCTCGCCGTTCTCCGCTGGCTGGGCCTCCGATCATTACAGACGGCTGCCTCCCCTCCCACCATCGCCAAACTTCGACAGATCGTTTTCGCTACGCCGCCATTAGCAAGACCCAGGCCGCGAGCACCCGCGTGTCGACCTCAGCTACAGGCTGCCTCTCAGCCTCGTCAGTGTTGGCTGCAGCACGGCCGAGGCTTGAGACGTCGCGTATACACGTCCCCGCAATGGTCGTCTTCCAGCACTTCGCGAAATTTCGTAACGCGCCCTCCACTACGGACAAGAACGGACAAGTGGCACCAGCGAAGAGCATCTGTTGAGCAAGACTGACGAGACGTGTCATTAAAAAAAAAAAAAAAAGAACTGCACAAAAGTCTCTCAATGTCTACGATCGTCAAAACGTATCACGGCAAGACCATGCATGCAGCCGCCATCGCTGTCATGGAGCGAAGTTTTCACAAGTTCGAGCTCGCTAGAAGCGAACACCTGGCAATATGAATCACCTGGACACACACGGTTCCGAGGATCACGCGATGCACGGTTTGTTCTCTTCTGGCTCGACTATGTCCACTTTGAAGTTGAAATCGTTCAAGTAAGTAGCAAGAAAGCTCCTGGGTCCGACGGTCAGCGCGGTCACTGGTTGCTCACTACATGCCACGGTGTCACTTTTCAGTATGATACAAAATAATACAAACTTGAACACGAACTCCGCTGTAGTACTTCTATTCTGAACTTCAGCTAAAACACCTCCGAAGTAGAGCTCCCAGTTGCGCGGTAACCTCAGAAAGAAGCCAGGACAAAGAGGCTCTCTCCCTGCACACAACTGCGAGAGAACAGCAGCCAGAACCCGGCGGCATTAGGGGAAGGGAGCCGCGGTGGAAGGGAGAACGGTGGGACCGATGTTGGCGAACCGGGGTTCGAGTTTGTTTAGATGTGGCGCGAAAACCGGCCGGAGAGGCCGCTTGGGACAGAGACGAGCGCAAACCAAACCAGCGGCTCCTCTTCCTCCAAACATTTCGCCCCGCGACGACGGATGCCCTCCGTCGCGCGCGGGCTCCGGCAGGCAGCAAACGCAAACGACTGGAGCGAGGCGAGGGAATACAAGAAAGAAAAGAAGAGATGACGGAAGAAAGAAAGAAAACGGGCGAGACGCCTGGCGTAAACAAGGAGACGCGGTCTGCCGCGGTCGTCGTCGGAGCCGTCGGAGCCGGCCGGCGGCGAGCCAGCCATCGGGCGAGCGGACCCGTCTGAGGGGGCGAACCGGGATGCGTTGATGCGAAGGCGCATTCACTTGGGACGTGCGCCGATGGAGGAGTAATGACGGATCCCTTGTTTTCCTCCGGGATGTTCGATGCTTTCTCCGCGAGTGACTGACTTAATATCGATTAGAAAAATTTGATATCACTGCGGCGACCCGCATGGGAGTAATGCGAAAGCAAAACGTCCACATACTGCAAGCAAAACGTCCACAAAGCAAAAACGTCCACAAACGTCCCACATAGCGCTCCTTTGTGTCTGTGTTCTGTCCCCGTCCTTTCTTAGTCGTTTTGCGCTAAAAGCTTTTACTTTACCAAGATGAACCAACTCGCCAAGCAGAACGTGATACTGTATCGACGTCCGTATCTGTTCTGAGGTCCGTGTACTATATCGACATCCATGGATATTTTGACGTCTAAGTCTATTTTTTCTCGCTTAATTAATTAACTAATTACACCTCATCAACCAAAATCTTCCCCATGGCAACATCTTATCACACAATATCTGTCACAATCACGCTTCCACACGTTTATCTTCAGAGAACGACGTAATCGTGCGGAAAAAATTGCGGACACTTTTTGCTGATGCGACAGAGCCATATAATGCACTCGCATTAGTATAGTCTTTCCTCCTTCCTCCGAACAGTTACACTAGGAGCTAAATCGGTCAGCTTACAGCTACTGCCTATTTGCCACGCAAACCGCTGTTATACACGCGGATAAGGAAAGAGTTATCTCTCGTCCTTGGAACCAAGTCATGTTCGGCTGGATTTCAAATGGCACGAGGGTTTTAATGTTTGTTCAAATGCGAAGGAACATAAAAGGCACCAGGAAGTTGTGTTGTTGTTGTGACTGAGAGAAGGATGAAGAGGAAATTGCACGGGCCTGCTACTGGCTCGAGCCAAGCCACCACCGCTGCCACGTGCAGATAGAGGAGAGTTAAAAGATCAGAGGAAAGAGAAAAAGGAAAGAAAAGACGCGCGTCGCAGCAACAACTGCGTCCGCCGGAGCGGACGCTGCTCAAAAAGAAGCGGCCGAAGCCGCGCTCGCCGAAGCGAGAACAGATACTCCATCTACTTTGCACCAGGAAGGACAGAGGCGGGCAAGAAATACAAGTCTTGACAGGTGCCACACACAAAAAAAAGGCTCAAGGCTATTATATAGCCTCCAGCATAAAACGTGCGAAAATGCAGAACAAAAGAAAATATGCAGAAGCAGTGAGTTTCTAACGGAAAATATCGTTCTTCAAGCGTAACCTTGTCCGTAAACGCATTTGTAAACGCATTCCGTGTACCGCTGTTTGTAATATCACACACTCGGGACATGCATCCCGTATACGTGGTAATCACGACATTCGCGATTTTGAAGCAGGAGCGCATAAAAAAAAAAGAGCAAGAACAACTGAAAAACATTCCTACTCGCCTTTCTTTTCCTCGCGTTCCTTCACTTATCTAATCCGTGGACATTTTGCCTGGATTGCATAAACATCATTCAGCCATCTGCGCTGGAATACAATTGAGCAGCGAAGCACAGCGACGCTGTGACGTAGGCATTCCACGGGTCTGGTCTCCTTCTTACGCTCAGGCCCTTTCTGGAGCGACTGCGAACGGCTCACCTATTTGGGTATCTACACGGTGGTCTCGTAACGCTACCGAAGTAGACCGTTACGCGAGAGGCGGCTAGCGACGGAGAGCCCTGGGTCGGCTCCAATTACAGCGACACAACCGGGATGCAGCAGATCCCCGGTAACCCTTTCACCGTCTCCCGCTAATGAAAGGCGCTGTTCCCACGGGTGATGCCGTAAGAAGGCGATTATCCACAGGAGAAGCGCCGATCTTTCAAGGAAGCGCTGATGGAATGACGTCAACGTGACGTCATTCGGGTACAGCTGGAGGTGCTGCTCATTCTGCGGGCCGGCAGTGAATGTATAGGATTACGATGGGCAACGTCCGGATAGCGTATACGAGGTGCAGATAATGGTACAATTAAAGCGAAAGGGTTGGAGGGGGCACGCGCGGCTCTATACTGGTACTTCCAATTAGGAGTTCGGCTGTTGCAACAGTGTTGCCAGTTGCTTTCCTGGCACAAGCCGCACTGATCGCGTAACTGTAACTGCGTTACGCTGCGAGAGAACCACGGACTGGAGGCGCTGATAAAGAGGGGGGGGGGGCAAGCTCTCTGTTTTCAGTATCTAACAAATTACTAACCAACTCGTTTGTTTAAATGTCTTGTTTCATTCACTCGCCGCGGTGGCTCATTGGCTATGGGAGCTGTTCAGCACGAGGTCATGGGTTCGAATACTGCCCGCGGCAGCCGCGCTTCGATGGAGGCGATACGCATAGTACACCCGAGTGCTGTGCGATATCAATGCATCAGTACACTAGTGAGAACCCCAGGTGGACGAAATTAACCCGAGGGCCCCCACACAGGCAACCAATTTTCTCTCCCCTCTGTCACCCTCTCTTTCATCAGTTCCCTCATGGCTTGGTTCCGGTGCTCATCGTGACTGACGCCGTTACTGCGTCTTTGCTTTCCACACAATCATTATCTGAATTATTCACGTTATCAGTTTCCTCAAGTATCGGAAAAGAACGCCTCTTTGCAAGACTTGCACTGAATGAGTGATAGGTGTGGGAAAAACCTGCGCTCATTATCTCCCTGCTTTCTTTCTTTTTTTTTTCTTTGGTAGCCACGGACTTCTCGGATGTACTTTCAGCGCAAAATGACTACGATAACTCGGAGCACGAAACTCTGAAAGCCAAATCCAAAGAAATCCAGCCCGCGCTTTGCAAAACGGTGTCGACGCGCATGCACATACCTGAAAGTGACACGTCGAGACACGAGTACGAATAAGAAAAAATACGGTTACACAAAAATCAGGCCACGATAATCATACCCGGCGCGAAACTTGACAATCGTCATCCGTATCGACTATCGGTCGCGGCGACGCCCTCGCGCACGACCGGGCGATTAGGATGTAAAGCGTATAGGCGAGCAGCGTAGTTTATCGCACGCAGCCTCGCCGTGATCCGGCGCCCGCTGCGATAGAAAGGGCACAAACAAAAAAGTACAAGCGCGACAAAAACCCGGAAGGAGGCAAAAGCGCTCACGCGTTGCACGGCGCGTCAAAAGGCGCCGAGAGTTCAACGCGAGGAAAAAAGAGAGGGGGGGGGGGGGGGGGGGTGTAAGAGCAACGGTGAGCAGGCGTGAGGCGGTTTGCGGGAGAGAGCAAAAGGGGGAGGAAGTAAGTTGAGAGGGAGCTCGAGCTGCACCGCCGCTTTTATCTACCGTGAGCCGCCGCGTTGTCCGACAGACAACCGCGGTTCGCGCCGAACAATGGGACGTTCAGCGAGTTTAGTATATGCGCGCTGAACACTTCACGCGCGCTAAACTCCGCTGGGAGCGTGAACAGCGCCGGGAATTTTTGAAAAGAAAAGGAAGACGACGAAAGGGAAGTGTAGTGTATGCCACCGCGGTAACCTCTTTCGGCGTTTTAGGCCCCGCCGCACGCGGTCTTGCTATTTCGTTGAAAGCCGAGAATGCGTGCATAACGCGAGGTATATGATGTCGTCGTGGGGTCGGCCGGTTGTAAGGAAGAGAAAACGCGCTGTATCTCTCTCACCCAAAGGATGAAAGAGGAGGTCTAAGGAACAGCGAGTGGTTTCTATCGTTTGAATGCTGTGTGCTCAGTGGTGAAAAGAACAAAAAAAAAATCGCCCAACGTCAGACAAGTTAACGGTAACGTAAGCTCCAGCTGCTTACGTAGCGCGGTCTGAACCGCAGCCTATCGCTCTCGCTCGGGTGCAAATTGCTCCCTAAAACCTCACCAAAATGAGGGAGGCAGTTGCCAATTGCAGGTGTCACAATTCGCACCCGATCCTCAACACGCTCATGAGAAATCGAGGAGACTGAACAGGAGGAATTTCCCAGTCTCTTGATGTTTCGAACACAAATCAACCCAATGGAGCAGTCAAAACACACTTCCAGACTGTGATGGTGAAGTGTATGGACGGCTGCACCATTAATAGTTTAGTGCATGTAAGAGCGATACATAAACGAAACAAGAACACGCATAAGCCGTAATAAACATAGTAGACATGTCCAAATAGGGAAATTTCACAAGGACTGTTTCAAATACTCCTTCTTTCCTGTAACAGCGTCCGAATGAAATGGGCTGCCAAACGAAGTTGTAAATGCACAATCTCGAGATAATTTTCCGTCCGTCTTGCTAGACATATAAAGCAATACGGTATCTAAAGGGAATCTTTTATTACCTGCAATTTTTCACCTATATTTTATGACTCTACTTTGTTAACACTGTTTTATTGATTCTACTGTATTCAGTGCATCATGTTCCTGCCGGTCTGCGTATGCCACAAGCTTGATGTTGTGTCCACTCCTATCTTGGTCCAACCTGCAGGTTGGACCGATAGTATGTACAAATAAATAAATAAATAAATGATCACAGAGGCCATGGGAACCTGTAGTACAAGGGACCATCCCTCTCCATGTTCCCCCTTCATTGCTTTCAAGCTCCCATTCCGACATTCATGACCACGACGAGCCCGCGAACACCGTACTAGCGTGTAAACATCCGGGTCAAAAGGTCGTGCTTCGGAGAGCTTGACCTTGACACGGCATGCGCATGCCCGGGGTGACATTGGCAGCGACTGTGGGTGCCCCATTTCCGTCCTTCTTCTTCCCGCTCGTCGTTCGCTGAATCTCAATCGATCCCACCGAGCTCATCGCGGCCAGGAATAAAGCAAAAAGCGGGAGAAAGCAAAGAAGCACGACACATTCCACGTCGCCGTCGGCAGGGGTCCCTGGCGCGCTCTCGGGTCACGCCCTGCGCATCGATCGGCCATCACGGCAAGAAGCGCCCGGCACACCACGTACCCCTCCGCTACACAGGGCCACACGTGGACGAACATCAAGAGAGCGCAAAAAGGGGGGACAGGCACGTGAGATACAAGTAACAAAGTATAGCAGCAAGGACGAAGCCTCATCAGCCGTCCGCTCTCTCGTGGGGGCAAGCTTTCGTTCACTATACTGTCGCTGCCCACGATGGAAACAAACAGACACGCGCTATTTGGCGCTAACATTCACAGGGAAGACTAAGTGTCTCTTAGTCGTGCCAACAAGACCCTGCGGTCTTGTTGGTATTAGGTCATAAAAAAAAATATAACTTGCTTTTCCGTACTTTGAGTCCGATTGGAACAGTAGCACGTCTGTTCAAGGCACCTATAGTAGGATACAGCTTATAAAAACAGCAGTTGCTAACACTGGGCCGCGGTCCGCGGCATCTTGTATTACTCCGCTGGCCAATCGCAACTGTAAACGAAATCAATTTTTTAATGCTTGACTATATCAAACAATCCACGTATCAAAACTGTAGAGCTCGTAACTTTTTTCTTGTGCTAAACTTCTTGTTTACGTAACAAGAAACGTTTCAGCCACAGACAACTTTTTCGTCGTGGAGGAATTCTGCGCGTGGAGGCTGAATGTGGGCGGAGCTTCACTGCAGACTTAAGTTGTATCCGACTACAGCTCCCCATCCAGCACTCCAAAAAAAAAAAAGGCAAAACAAAAAAGTACAACTTCAGTTACCAGCTACTGCATACGTCTATTCGCACTTTCTCTTGTTTTACTCTCGTTTTTCTCTCGCGTAGCGAAGAACGAAGTAAAAAAAAAACAGCCCAAAGTGCGTTGGTAAAGCACGTGTGCAGACGCACACACTGTTTTACGCTGACAAAGTGCTTCTGACTTGACAGCCGATGCTCGGGAGACCGGCCAAGGACAACATGGAGTACCAGCGAGTAAAGCAAGACCACGCAGTGTGCGCACGTAAATTGGATTCACTGCATCACGGCTCTGCTTCGCTGCTTTCTCGCCTCGACAAGCAACGCGGATTCGGAAACAACACTGCGCGCCGTATAGAGGGTGTGCCAGTGAAGGGCTGAGCGACAGAGCGACACATACAGTGCCAGGAATCGTTCCATCGAACATTTCGCGCCTGCGCGAGAAAACATCGCGGAAAGCGCTGGCTATTTGGCGCGCTTTGTGCGCGCAAGGAGCAGCGCGGAAAGGAAGATCGAAGTCTCAGTTGTATTTCGATTTTCCACCAGAAAGACGAAGACGACGAGCCAGGCGTCGCCAGCGGTGCGCCGGCGAAAGAGGCAAGGCAGGCGCCGAGAGAAAAAAAAAGGAATAAAGAGAAATAAAGAAAGAGAAAAAAGCGCGCAAAACGAGAATTGCAACGCACCGCCGCCGTCGTCGGGAGGGAGTGACTGCCGCTTCGGAGCCAGCAGCAACAGCAGGGGGAACGCAACAAACCAAAGAACGCATTACGAAAAATGGGGCGCGGCGCCTAAAGCAAAAACGAAGAAATGAAAAGAACGAAGAAAGAACGCGCGAAGGAGATGTCGGGGGGGGGGGGGGGGGGGGGGGGGGTGAGGATGGGTTAGTAGTTCGACCGAAGAAGAAGACGCTGCAAGCAGGACGCAGGCCTCTCCTCCACCACGCCAAGAAGCACCGGAGTGGAATGCTCCTCCCGGGCCGCAGGAACGGCCCGACGAGAGAGAGAGCGCAATACTGACGTCAACGACGACCCCGGCCAGGCAAGACGCGGCGCTTGGGGTTCTGGCCCAGGGCCCCACAGCGGCTGTGGTGGTGGTGCTGCTGCTGCTGCTCCTCCTGCTGTTTTCTTTTTGCCGGCGCAGCATCGTTCGAGGCCGCAGCCGCCGCCACTAGAGGCCTTCCGTGACGTCATAAGGACACCGCGAGTCTCGCTGACGCTAGCATATGTTTGGGGCTGGCTTGGGCTTTGCGATGGTTTGGGACATCATTTTATGGTGATGACGGCCGACGCTGTGTTAAACGCGCATACATCCATCCCAGCGTGGTACTCTCCCCGATGAAAAGTTTGGATCATGCGAAAAACACGAAAATCAAATCTGGCCGAACATCGAACTTTTGCATATGAGAGGAAAATGAATCTGCACTGAAAGGCCCAACAGCCCAATGTGGCGATCCCAAATAGGCATGGAAAATTAGCACGCACGCAAACACAAACCAGCTGCAGCGCGGATTGAGATGGCATGCGTTTAGCCAGTTCTGACCACGGCGGCCACGTGACGCTAGTGCGTGCTTAGATGTCGCTAACGCGTCTGTACACGTAAGGACGCTATTATAGCGGTCTATTAGGTTTCAGCTAGGCGTGCAGTTGGCAGCTCTCCACGTAGTCGTTCGTTCTGCCGCTAACAGCAGTCGTTCGCACAACACCGCACCTTTTAACGTGCTCGGCAGACCGTATCCGTCTACCTGGAGAACCTGTTAAGAGCACCTAGGCCCCAAACAATGCCTGTTTTTGAGTCAATTAACCAAGTCAAGCGCGCCGCGGCGCCTTAATGTGGTAACTGTGTCATTTCATTTTACATATTTTTTCCCACGATATTTTGCTATTACTCTGGAAGAGTGGCCAGTGAAAGTGGACCTCACATTTCCAGTTTCATTCGAACGAATCGTTCACCGCATCAGAGCACCAGCCATACTGTCTTTGCACACGTGACAAGTACGTTTAATTCAACACGGAATGTCTCCAAAATTTTTGTGGTTGCTGTAGCATAATTATGCACGAACCGCGCCGTGAATATCTTCAGCTCATTTCCTTTATAAATTGCGGCCTCCCGTGAGAGGTGGGCACGACGGCAAAGCGACACAAGCTGAGCACGAAGTAGAGAACACAAAGGAGGCGACATGATTGATGATCGATTTGACCGCGCGCGCTGCATTCATGCTCTGTCGTCACGATTCGCGATAGACAGCCGGAGTAAAGAAAACAGGAGGAAGGGCACACCAGGCATATATATTTTAAACGTGACTTTAAACGTGACGCTAAGCGTGACCCTAGACTTCACATGGCTTCTTTTATCCCATGCGGAAACGCAGCTCTTACAAATCCTGTACGCGTTAGCTCCTCTTTTCACTGAACGCGGGTGCCAGTCACGAGATGTGCGACGCACCGTGGCAACATAGATAAATATGTATTAAAAAAAAAAACATCTTGGTGTGACTGTCTTGCACTCTAATTTCTGTAGCCTCTATCAATCTGCCTTGTATCGCCTTGTATCAAAATCTCTTCAAAGAGCGAATCGAAAATACTCGTATGTACAAGACATGGTTAGCGCTCACGCCTGGTGGCTCACGTTCCCGCTGTGTTCCACTCGTTGTATGTGAATGAAATTAAGCATCGTTATCTGTCACTGACACGCTCGCTCTTGAATTGGAAAAGAAGTTTCAACCTCCAAAGAATGTATCGTGTAGAGAACTCCTACCGTGTCGTCTAATATACCCCTCCCCCTCCCCTCAAAAAAAGAAAACTTGAATTGCAGACGAAAGTTTTTGCGGATAGCACTACGTGGAAATCATAGACGTATTAAGCGCGGCCGGAGGCACGACGGAAAAAACCAATTCATTACAACGGATCGGTAGTGCCTATATCATAGCTCTGAGACCTTTATAGAGAAAGCGCCGGGACACCTGTTATTACGCCTGTCCCCAACAGCACGGACGCATGAGCGATGGACTATTCTCGTAGCGAGCATTTCTATAACCTCTCATTCCTCTGTAGCGCACAGCGAAATGCTGAAGAAATCACAGCGTCGCAAAAGGTAAGGTGCATGCGATACAAATCAAACAGCACGACATCGCGAGAGTATAGGAACAGCGACGTCATTTCTCGCTGAATTGAGAAAAAACAACAACAGCAGTGTCTGCCTCAGTGAAAGGTGCATATCTGGCAACGTGTTTAAGGTCCGCTCGCGGTATACAAGCGCTGGCCGTGGAATGAAAGCAACCCGGAATCTTGCTATGTCGCGGACGTACTAGGTAATTCTTCTGACTTAGAAAATAGACAGCGTGAAAGATAAAACGAAGCGTATAGCTAACCTAGCAGGTGTCTATCTAGTCGCGGGTGCACTGCTCTCAGCGCCGCTCTCTACGGTGCTTGTTTACTTTTCCCGGTAGTAAATAACGGCCGGTGGAGCGTGGTCGCCACTCTATACAGAGTTCGCACGCACGCCGTTTCCGCATCCCCGGCGCACGACTCGGCAGCGATAATTACGCCCACGGGTGTCGCGGAGGCCTAATTTTCCACCGCCACCCCACCCTCGCCATTTTCTGATAAGGGAGAAGCAGGCACTTTCCCTCCGCCTAGTAAACACTGACGGAGCTGAGGAAGTAACAAAGCAAGCCATCCTCCGCTTCTCGCCACACAGTCTTGTTTTCTTCGCCACTCGGCCATCACCGCCACGACCCAATGGCCGGCCAGAATTACGAGCCGTTCGGAGAAAACCAGCGAAGCGCGCCGCCGACTAAAAGAAAACATTTGCATCTGTCGGCGGTCTCCCCGCGTACGCCAACACACTTGGCGCGGAGGGGGGGAGGTAGAGACACGGCGTTCCGATTCACGAGCTCCGATAACCGATCACGAACCCACGAAGGGGTAAAGTAATAATAAAAACAGTCAACGGAGGCGCGACAGGCGAAAAGTAATAAAAGAGGTTCAGAGACGGCGGGTGGTTGTTGCACTTTCCCTTTTCTTGTTTATATTTTCTTCCCCCGTAGTCTCGTAGCATCGCGACGGAGAGATCCTTTGTGATTGTTCCGTGCAGAGCAGAGCTCCCCAGTGAAAATGAAAGCAAGCGAGAGAGTGGAGAGGGGAGAGAGAAAGCAGCACACGGTGCCGAGGGAAGAAACAAGGCCAAGCACAAACACCAAATCGGCGCGAAATGCATCCGACCGATACATCCTCCGCTCTCGCTTTCTGCTGCTGCTCGCTCGCTGTCCGTTCGCCACCGTTACCGCTGCGCCGCACGTTTCGTTTCTTTATACCGTTCCGCTCTCTCTTCCCGCGCCGCTGCTTCCTCGCAAGTCGGCCAGCCGACGTCGGAGTGTACTGCACATTTGTGTGCGCTGAAACTGGCCGAGGGGGGAGGGGAAATGCGCTCCCAACCTAGATTCGCCTTCCATCGCCCACCTCCTCTCTTCACCGGCGGCGGTGATCTGGGGCCCTGTATGCCATCCGTGAACTTGAAACAAAAATATAAGCCGAGAAGCGCGCGCGCCCGCGCCGGGAAAAATAAGGGGTTGCGCTCCTTCTCATGCTTGCCTCCTCCTCCTCCTTTATGGCTGGTCATATAGTCGGCCTCTCCCTCTCTCCAGCCCGCGTCTCGCCGCGTTCACGGAGCATCGTGCGCTCACCCGCTTTCTCCCACAACTCCTCTCTGCCTCCGGCGGAATTGTGGACGAGTCCCAGTTCTTCCTCGCACCGTCAGAGCCCGGAGAAAGGAAGAAGAAATTCGCGAGACGCGCGGAAAGAAATAACACGTCAAGCGTCGCGCGCCTCTTTCCTGACGGCGGGTGTGTGGTTACGAGAACGCGACGCGATTTTTAACGCGCGCGCCGCAGACGGAGGTGGCGACACTTTCGGGTAGTTTTCGTGGGAGCGACAAGCGCGCGATGACGGGGCGGTAAAGCAAAAGCGAAATTGAGGGGTAACAATAGAGAGATGAAAGTAGTCTGTGATGCTCTCTGTTATCTGCAGGGAAAAACCGTACAAGAAAATACGGCAAATTTTGTCGCCACGCGTATACTTTGGGGTCGGAATGAGAGATAACCGTATAGTATGCGGAAAAGTCCATAAGAGTAAGTACCCTGGACGTTAGAGGTAGTTCCAACCAACCATGCCAGCCGCGCGAATTCGAAGACGCACGAAAAAGGAACAAAACTGCACGTCAAGTGTTCCCGGGCGGACCGCAGCAGAGAAGACTGGATGGAAAAGCCTAAGAGTGGTATTATTAATACGGTGAGAAGTTGACGAAACGTCCAGCATTGAAGGCTTGGCAAGTTCAACTGGCTATGTCAAGAGAAACCGGGCGGACAAAGCATTCGGCACCTCTCTCGCGTCAAAAAAGGAATGAAAGGTGCTCCTCACAGCACACAGGGCTGAACTCAGAGCCGACCTCTTCTACCGATTTGGTGACAGCTCGCACTGTTCCGTCCTTGAACGAACGACGCCGGCGACGAAACGGGAGCTACCAGGAAGAGAGGCCCCTATGGCGCACGAAGAGAGATTTTTTAAAATTATCATTATTAAAAGCAGCTAGGGAAGGAGCCCCAGTCGACATGGGCACTTGGCTTCGTTAACAACTGTACGCCACGGGCCAACGGCGCGAAATGGATTCGCCGCGTTCGAGACGTCGAAGGGGCCCCGAACGCAGCCGTCACCGCACGCATCGGCTGCCGCATGCGGGCGCACGGGGTCACGCTTCGTCTAGCAGGAAAGACTCGGTGGTGAGGAGGAGGAGGAGAAGAAAAGGGGATGCGGCGGCGATAGCTTGTTTGTCGACACCGGCCGACGACGAGACGCTTCGCGGCGATACCCGGGCGCGAAAGGGGGGGGAGAGAACTGGACCTGCGTGAGGCACAAGGTAAGGAGCGCCGGCTCTACCACCAAAGTTGGGAGCTTTCTTTGCTTTTCGCGGTGAACTACTCTAATCTCGGGTTCTCATCGGGCGCCGCCCAAGGGACACTCAACCGGCTGGCCGGCCAGCATTGCCGGAGATCACCTCTGGAAATCGGAATGCGCGATGTCAACGCCTTTCTCGATGTCGGCTCCCGGCGAGAGCAAGAAGAGATCGATCGGCTGGTAAGCGAGAAAGATGAAGAAAGAACGAGAAAGAAAGCTGGGAGCTCGGGTATTCCAGTTGAGGAAACGCCAGAGGGTACCAGCGGAGGAAGCGGTACTAGTTGCACTAACCAGAAGAGAAGAGCCTATACGAGGCACCAAAAGGAAGTATCTTATGAGATGTCTTTGTTTAGCTAGAACAGAGGGCTCCTAGAACTCGCGTTTTACAACCGTCTAGGCTCAGAGTGTATGTACAGCTGTGTAGTCTACCTTTCCTGAGGGTGCTACGAGTTTCAGGACGTGACACCATTTTACGATTGGTGCCAAGTCGTGAAAAGTCCAACCAAGCCGTCGAGGAGTCAAACAACCATTCAATATTTTCATGACCATGCTAGGAAAAGCGCCCGAAGAAATTAAACTAGAAGAGTAGACGAGTGGAGAATCGAATTAAGAAGATAGAAATAAAAAAAAGACAGATCCCAGGCGCACACACATTTCTAGCCTTACCTTCACAACTGCGTACGCAGCAAAGCATGGTACTTAATTTTCACAAAGTTTTCATAGGCAAAGCAGGCCGTGAATGATTGCGCAAAAGCCTCCCTCTAACCTTCTCCCTCGGTGTCATTTGTTATGAGAGCGGCGATGATGACATAAACACTAATTTTCTCTTTAGAAGAACAACAAGGAAAATAAACGACACAAATATCAGGGCTGTCAAAGACATGCGTGAACCGGATGTTCGCGCGGTCTCCCCTGAGCACCCGTTTCAGGAGACCACATTCACAAAGAAACCGCCGAATTAATCTTACGTCGATCGGCTAGCTGTAAATCTCTTTCCGCTGTGGCTGCACCCGGGAGAAACATACAAACTGACAATTAACTTTTTTAAAACTTCTTCCTTCCAGCTTCGAAAACATACTGTCACTCCCTTCGGCGCAATTAAAACGACGTGAAGCTCATGAAGCTTGTATCTAAAGTTTCCGCTCGCCGGACAGCTGCTCCAATGTCCCCATGACAAAGTCACAAGGTCCATTTCCCATTTTGGTAGCAACGGCGAATCAAGCAGGTGAAAATTTTACAAATGACGAACAGTGCTTAAAGTGAAAGATAATTTCGCCATGCTCAAGCCTCTTCGCAAATATTAATTGATTGCTTATACCAATAAAGAATTGATTACCATTCTATTTTCACCTTTCGGGCAAAAACTGCATTGCATAAAATGAAGCTCTCCGTTAATCCTTTGACAGCACGAAGTGAATCCAAGTGTGACTTCTATGAGCGCGGAGCGAATGAAGTTACCAACAATGACCCGGTTGACTACCAGATTAGGTCAAATTGAATAGGTACGAAAGAAAAGGAGAACAATAATAAAAAAGCGCCAAGCCGTAGAAGCAATGCGGAAATCTAACTGCATTGTAAACACACTCTGCCTGCATGAACAACATTGTTTTGTTTCCACAGCGTGTATCATCATCATGATAACCGTCGAAGACCTCCCCGGCGGCAGGGGCGCTACACGAAGCCACTGCATAGCCTTACGTACGAACGTGTGTGTATGTCTGCCAGCGATGAACACGAACGGGGGAAGGGGGCACGAGCCTCCTTTTAAGGACGACCCCCCTCCTTCTTCATCTCGCGCGGAACGGCGAAACAAAGAAGCGGCGGAGAGACCCCACAGCGGCGGCGGCGTGTCTCGGGAGTCGAGGCCGCGCAAATGGTGGTGACTCGCGGCGAGAAACGTAAGGAAACGGAACGCATTTCCGGGTTTCCCTCTCCCTCCTTTCCCCCCTCTCCCACACCGGGCCGGCCTACCTGCCGCTGGTGCGCACAGCTCAACTGCCGCAGAAACGCGCGCGAACGTCCTCCTCCTCATCCGCGGATAACTTTCGCCCTCCCCCTCGCTCAATGTCGGCCGGCGCGTTCTCCCCCCGAATTCGGGTTGCCCCCGAAGCCGACTTCTCGGCCGCCGGGCCGTCTTTGCTTTCTTCGTTTCGCTTTCGTTCTGTCTACCGTATTATACACCCCGCTTCGGCCATCTCTCTCCCGCTCGCGGCGTGTTCGCAATTCGCGCGCGCGCGCAAAAGGTGGGAGCTGAAAGAAGCGGTTGCTGCGGGATGGCAAGCAAATGGGGTATGGAAAGGAAGGGGGGGGGGGGTTGAATGCGATTTGGACGAAGCGCGGGCCGAGCAGTTAGCTTGGCCGACTCGAGCGAGCAACGACCACGGGGCCAACGGGAGTGAGTGAGCGTGAGGAACCCACTGTGAGTTTGTGTGTGCGCAGGCACGCCGCGTGTGAGTCGTGCACGAGTTCGAGCAGAAAGAAAGAGAGCGGACGAAGAACGGCGATGCCGGTCGCCGCACGGCCGCTGCTCGACCTGAACGTTCTCTCTCTTTCTCTACCCCAGCGGTCGCCGGCATTACGCGTACAGCGGTCACAAATCAAGCGCGGAACTAGCATCCATCCACCCACCCTTTCCCTCTACCCTTCTCCTTCTCGCTTTCCGTCCGCTGCTGTCATCACTGTGGCAGCGGACTCCGCTGTCCGCGGAACGTAGAAAGAAATAAAAATGAAGAATCAAGAGAGAGAGAGGAAAGGAATCGGTGAAAGAGGTGGAAAGAGATGCAGGCTGCATACTATAGGCGTGCTCTTGTTCCGCTGGATATCGTGAGCTGCGCGCTCGAGCGGCCCTTTGAGAGGCATGAAGCAATTGGAACTGGAACAGCTAGCGGGGTTTGTTTGGCGTTCGATTATACGGCTCGTGTGACGGTGGCGGCGCGGTGAAATGTGCGCCGCATCCTGTCTCCTGCTTCGCCGCTCGACAACAAAAAGGCGCGAGCTGCATCAATGCCCGCCGCTTCCGGCAGCGTCGAAGCTCAGGTAGTCGAGATAAATAGGATCGCACAGGATTAAGCGCTGCCCATGATCCGCGGATATGCATAAAGCCAAACGTTCCATGGTGTTCGCTATCGCGACGGCTAGCTACACTGTCACACAGGCACCAAGAAGTAAAGGCACGGAGGCTCATGAAAATGCAGTAGCTTCTGCTTTCAGAATGTTCACAGCAAGGTGATGCAACCCAAGTGAAGAGTTCCAACAAAACGGCGTTCGGAGCTCCATTGCCTCTTTTCTATCTTTTTCGTTTTTTCCACAATGACGCTGACCGATTGTCATGACGTCAAGGCTAACCCCACCCCACAGAGTCACTTGACAGCCACCGGCGATTTCACGCTAAGGGATTAACCGCGACGTCATGAGAATCGGTCCACGCCGTTGACTGGAGGACCTCCTTCGAAGGGCACCTGCGGCTCCATTCTTGAGTTGTATCCGATTATAGTTGACAAGACCTGCTGACCTCTGCCATTTTAGCTAACTGCGCCGGCTGTACTTTTGCGACGTCTCAAAACGTTCCCACCAGGCCGCCGATAAGTTTCGTAAGAGTAGACGTCCATAGAACTTGGTATTCGCGCCTCGACGCTGTCGTGGTTGAAACAACAGGGGCAGCACACGGCCAAAGAACTCCCCACGGGGCACAGAGTGTCACGACTATACAACGCGAACATGCACGGCCTCTAGACACGAGCAAGCTCCACCTCCACAGCCCGAACTGCAGACCGTCGTTTCGCAGCGAGTCGCTCGAAGACAACGGTGGCGAGCGGCCGGCCTTGCAAGGCCCAGCCGACGCGGGCGCTCGACCGCTTCGCCCCTCGACAAAAAGGGAAGCGCCAGAAAAGGCCGCGGCCAGCGCCACTCCATTGTCGCTCAGCTCTCGCGAGGCCGGCCGAGTTCAAAGAAGACGCGCCGCTGACGGCCGCCTGTCCGCGCCAGAAGCGGAGGCATGGGAACGGGAGACGCGTTCAGCGGAGCTGCTGACCCGTGGTCACGGCGCGCCGGAGCTGTCGCAGGCAGGACGGTGGTCATTTCAGAAGGGCGACGACGGGGTCTACGCGGCGACTGTGTTCCGCCGACGCGTGACGAGCTGCGCGCCGGCGGTGACGGACGCCCGGGGCGTTTGTGAACGCGTGCACGGGTCCCGCGGACTGGGCGCACGGTGTGTTTCGGCTGGAAAAGGAACGGTACCGCCCCCGGTGCGGCCGTTCTTCTTCTTCTTCACTCCTTTCGCCCCTTTTTCGAGTGCCAGGTCAACGCGCGCGCCACTCGACAAAGCTTTTCCACAGCGGCACAGCGCCAGGTCGGAAAGACTGTTTCGTTGCAACCGCAGCTTATATGGCGCGGTTCCCTCCCCCAGGCCAGAAAGAGGGGGCTCGAGTACGCCTCGAAGCTCTTGAGGGATGTCGTCGACCAGCAACGAAGAATCCACTGAAGAAAAACTGGAAGAGACACAAGCTCCTTCTAAGGGTATCTATCGCGTTAGGATCAATACCCGTATGTGCGGAATTGGCCATTCTCGACATTACATTCACAGAACCCGGGAGTCCTCACATCACTCTTGGGGCAGTGGTGCAGTGGTTAAGCGATGCGTCACTGCCTTGCGATGGCAGGTGCTGCCACCGGTGGGGGTTCGTGCGACCGACGTTGCTCTTCTCAAGCAACCTCTCGCGACCAATCATTAATTCAACCGCCCCGTGCCACAGTGGTCAGTTTGGTCACAATTCGGTGGGCAGGTTGTGATAACGCCAGAAGGTCACGTGGGCTGTGCTAGGTGGCTCAGCCCAAGGTTGCTTCTAGGGGAGTTTTTCGCTCATGGGACTCAACGATGCCGACGCCGGCTTTTCTGCTACACGCGGACTTCTTAACGATATCTCGTTATAAAATCCACGATCTGTTGCGTACACGGATACTGAACAGGATTTGCAGAGTTTTTCAACCTTTCTTTTGTGTGTGTGCGTGTGTGCGCGCGTGGATGGCGGGGGGGGGGGGGGGGGGGGGGGGGGGTCGAAGAAGTTCGTAATTGACAGTCGAACTTCCGCCGCGCTGCACACCCTTCCCGTCGTGACAGCGGCGATTGCAACGCTACACTGCAACCCGTCGAATGACAGTCTTCCCAAACGTTGCCAGCGGCTGCTGCCATACCGAATCGCAGCGCTAGCAACGTTGCGCCCGTCAGGGGCACCTCGGGCATCGCCGAAAATGATCAAGGCACAGAAGCGAGCCCACACGATGCCTCCGGGAGGTACGCCCCCCCCCCCCCCCCCCCCCCCCCCCCTCTATTTTCTACGTCCCCCTGAAGACATACCGCAGGCTCCTCCTTGTCAGGTATTGCGCAACCGACTCGCAAGCGGCCCAGCGTGGGGTCCGTCAACGTCCTCGCGGCTCAGATCCCGGGAGGGTGGCACTCAGGTCGCTCCCCGCATTTCGCATACGCCCTTGTGCCCCTTAGAGCGCGCGCAGTTCACAGCACGACGCGACGACGAAGCGCGTGTCTTTTGACGACGTCTCTGTGCGCGGTGTCCGGCACAGCCTCTTGCGTCACCGGTATATAAACAAGGACGACGCGGCGGTGTGACAGAACAACAGGCGCGGACGGAGCCGAATTGCTGTCACGAGTTGTTTTCTTTACTTTTTTGGGTCAATCACGCGACCCTCCTTCGAAAGGAGCGTCACGCGTATACCTTTCACCCTGCGTGCTTTCGCGAGTCTCTGGTATGCTGTCGGCGTTGCACAATCGCGATTCTCGGAGCAAGTGCTATATGCATGTATAACGCACGAAAAAATGCGCACTTGCCCGTACACTCCTCGCAATCCGCCCACTTCGTGTGAAGGTCAGTCAGCCGCGTTTCGTAGTCCTTTCCTTTTCCCCATCCTTCTCGCGCTGAAGCGGAAAATTTTGCGTTTTAAACGGAGCGTCCAAACAAAAGCCTGCTTGGCAGATTCAGCGGGACGCTTTCGAACAAGCACACTCAGTAAGCATAGAGGGCTCAATTGTAGTCCAAACGTTTAAATGAAGACGAATCAACTATAGCGCCGTCAACTAGCGGATGCTTGGTATTTCAGCGACCATATCTAGAATATAGCAGGCAACGGCATTACACATGGAGGATAAACACTGGGCATTCCATTGCACACACTATGCCCAGCAGGTTAGTCTTCACTTTATACTGGGTAGCATCCAAATATGCGCGACAATTCGGACAATAGGCCTGATTAAGGTGCTGCAGCTATAGCGATATGTAAAGGCGCGGCCATAAGTAAACGGAGCACGCTATTGCGTTCGAAGTGCAATCACGCTTTCTCCATTGGTAAAGAAGAAGCGTTGTTTGTCTACAAGAAAGACCACCAACCTCCACTACCAGCATGCGCACGCCACTGCTGGAGATTTCAATTAAGTGACACGTGAAAAATATTCGAAGACAGTTGCGTGCTCCGTTTACTTTTGTCCGCGCCTGTACAGTCAGGCCGGAATGAAACGCGAACAGTACCTACGAAGAAAACAAAATATTTTACCTGTGTGCTTTTAGCTGCTGTATGCAACTTGGTTGACACAAGTTTCAGTGTAAGGATATCTACTGAAGTACACATTTATAAACCCTTTGTAAATAGATATATCACCGCAAAGTAGAAAAGTACGCCATATGCGTGTTCGCGTTTGAATCCGGCCTGACTGCACGTACGAGTTCCCGAACAAAGAGGCAGTAAAGCAGAATAAGCATAGAGCACTTAAGGGTTCCGAACCAGGCATACACTACACATATATATATGGGCTCGTGACAACACACGGTGTGTACACAACACTCACCACAGCTCTCCAGTGGAATGGTTCCACGTATCCAACAGAACAGCGAGGCGAAGCGCAACACAGGATCGAGGAGTTCAGCGGCCGTGGCGGCGTTTTTATGTTTCCGATGCAATGGGAAAAACGCGCGCGGCAATGAAAACAGCTATTTGTTCGCGCAGCTCCGAGCGTTTACGGGCGTGTGCGATATACGTACGTTACAGCCAACAAGGCACACGTCGGCGCACCGTTATCGCAGCGGCGTTTTCGGACGCTCGTTTCCTGTCCCGAAAACGAGCCGTCCTGAGTTCACCGAAATTATGGGAAACTTGCGATCAAGGCCGGGGAGGAGGGGGCACGGATATGCGGGCACTTTCTATACGCGGCGGAAAAGCCTGCTATTATTGTCCACAGCGCACAGGAGCGCAGGCTCGACAAACTTCTATTTATATAAATGAGAATGCCTGCACTTGAAAAACCGCTACGGCGTAGCGCCCGCTCTGGTGGCGGTATGAACTCTGTCGCCGTCGGAATTCGATATCCGAAGTTCGCTATCGCGGGAGAAAGAGGAGGTCATGAGACATGACCTATGCGCGCGACACATGCTGATGCACGGTGATTAATTGAGATAACGAGACTGTGCGCGTGAGCAGTCAGTGCCAAGGCCAGTATACAGCCAGCAGCTTGCATACGGGCTTCGCATACTCTAACCTGCTCTTGTTGATTATCGTGACGCACACAGGCGGCGGAAATTTCACATGTAACGTCACGCCAGCTGCTTACTGCATTGGGGATCGTGGTCGTTTATAAAGCTTTTAAATATACGCCTGAGTGTTTGCTTGATAAGAGGAGACGTTCTGCGTACTCTGGGCGCCTATGCGATAAGATGGTGAGGTCACTGAGAAGCATTAGCTAATTAGCTTCAACCTGGAAGCAACTTTCATATTTCAGTTCCTTTTTCCGCGATGAATGCGCGGCATTTGGAATGCAACCATCATTATTTAAAAGATCCACGTGTGAGTCACCGTTTGCTATGTATTGTGTACTTCTCCAATAAAGGCGATTATTACTTAACGTTTTACGCTCGCATCTATGGAATCTGGTGAATCCTCGCAGGCAGTGGACGTAAGCATGCCCTGCAGAAAGGTCTTGAATGCCGATTACATGCGCAATAGTCAGGACACACACACACACACACACACACACACACACACACACACACACACACACACACACACACACACACACACACACACACACACACACACACACACACACACACACACACACACACACACACACACACACACACACACGCACGCACGCACGCACACACACAGTCGACTGCATTCCTACAGAAGTAAAATGAACACGGCCAGACGTCGCAATGCAAAAACAAACAGCTACCGCGAGAGACGAAATGCATGTCTAAGGATTTAAAAAAATGGCAGGTACGTGAACGAATGGCAGCGAAGAGAGATGTTTCGTATAACGGCAGAAATGCAAAAGACTTGTTTCTGTGTCATTCGTAAACTAGATGTGTAAGATTGTCACCGCTGATATATAAACATCTCTACACGATGCTTCGGCCTCCATAGAAAGAAAGATGAAAAAACAAAGTGACAGGAAGGAGAAAGGCTGCATTACCAGACAACTCAGCCTTGTACGCGAGGATTCTGTGTCACTATATGACACCCTATTTTGCTGAACATCTAGCTCTCAACTTACGCTATATCCTGAACTCCTCAGCGAAACTTTTAGAAGGGGATGGCTGAAAACATTTTGTTTTATTGTTCGCTCTGGCGTAGCAACCGTTTAGGAGGCAAATTTCGCTCAGCGGGACCATTATGGCGCTGTGCACCCACTGCCGCGGTCAACGTGTAACCGAGCAAATGACGCATTCTCGGCCAGCAATCGAGAAGAAAGGAAAAGGACAGGTTGCGCGGAATGCAAACAGTTTACTACAGCACAGGAGGTAGCTAGGTTGATGATGATGATGAAGAAAAAGAAAGAGAAAGAACTGCGCTTCTTCCTCAAATTGGCGCATACTCAGATCGCGCCGCACCAATAACACAGTCGTCGTCCATAGAACGCGGCGAGGAGGCGTCTCCGCAAGCTGCGCTCATCTTACACGGTCCCACATCCGCATACTCGCGCCTCAATACACCAGGCGGAAAGAAAACAAGCCTGCTACTCCGGTACAGCATCACGCGCGTTATAAAGCCGCCGATGCGCAAGAGCGCGCGGCCAGGAGGAGTCATGCACAGCAGGATGAGCCGTCTCAATAAAGAAGCAACGTAAAGCACACACACTCTTAGCGCGCGCCCACGGCGGCTATAAGAGAGTGACAACACGCCGGAGGAGTGGAATGAATCGGGGGGCCCCCGAAACTTCCTCGTCGCTTGCCAAGCTGCTACACACGACGGCTGCGCCCACACACCCGCGCGAGCGGCGCTCATCGCTCGTATACGCGTATACATATGCACGCGGACGCGTGCCGAGCTGGCGGCAGGGGGAAGTCTCTGGAAGCAGCATGCCAGGCCTCGTCACCGACCGCTCCTCGCGCGACGCCGGGCAGTGGACGCGGACAGCGCTAGAGACGCGAGAGGAGACGCGAAGAGCGCGCGCGACTAACGGAAAGGAGAAGGGTTCGCGGAAAGGGAGAGGGGTGGTGCGACCCCGAAGCGGCGGAATCGAGGAGAAAGCGCGCGTCCGCCGTAGCACGGAGCGGAAAAAATAAGGCTCCGCTCTTGCCGCCTCCTCGCGAGGGGGGCAAGAGCAAAACAAAACACGGCCGAGACGAGCGCGCGACGTTTCGGAGGCCGCTCTCCGAAGTCGGGGGCCGCGGCGGCAACCAGGTCAGTGTGTTCTTCTGACGCAACCGGTGTGAAAGCAGCGAAATCTCCCAGGGAAACAACGCCCGGGTGTGCTAAGTATAAGGGGGAATGGCGGAAGGTAGAGCGAAACACCCTCCTCTCTTCAATGAGCGTCTCCTGAAAAGAGACGATCAGGCTCGTTAATTTGGCAGACCAAGGAGGGTCCGTATAGTAGACGCGTCCATGCGGGCAGCAGAGAGAAGTCAGTGTCGGCAACCACACGCTGGCTGCTGTGACAGTGAACGATGCCGCGCCAGCCACGATGGTGGTCCAGTAGCAGCAACCATCCCTGCCTTCTGAGCAGTGCGACGGAAGACGTCTAGATGTGTACGTACGTTTACTTTCACTGGGAAGGGCGGCAGCAGCGGCAGCCTTCCGTAGGCAACGTTCGTGTAGGCAGAGAGAGAGAGAGAGAAAAGAGAGGCACGCAGCAGAAATCGGCGAACGGTCAGCGGCGGGTTCGTACGTATACGCCCGCTTTCCCTCAGCTCCGTGGCACTGATAAATTCAACCTACTTCGTCCGACGTGCGCTGTGAACGGCCCGGCGCTTTCATTCTCCGCAGTAAGCTGCTGCTGCCGCCGCCGGGGGTCGCTTTCGGTCTCCCGAGGGAAAGAAGGTCCACGTATAAATGTGTGCCGGGGGCCCTAGCTGTCATCCGGGGACGACAAAGCCAGGGGTATCTTTGTTTCTTTCCGAACGCGCAGGCGCGAAGCCTCTTCATCTTCGCAATCACACCTCCTCTCCCACGCCATCGGTCGCGGAGGCTTTTCCTCGCCCGTTACTGACCCCCCCCCCCCCCCCACCCCCCCCCTGGTTCTTGTGTTTGCCGCCGTGCTGTATTTGTGCCTCCTTCCTGACGGATACAAACTCTGCGTCGTGACAGCGTAGCGAACAGGGAAGGTGACGTCACGCACGACGCCAGTGTCCCGTTACCCCGTCGTCCGGCAGCGGCTCCCGCGGAGCTCCGCGCCTCCTGCTGCGACTTCGCTTTTTTTTTTTCTTTGCCTTTTCCACGTTACTTTCCCTTCCCGTCTCACCTCCTTATGACTTTTTTGTTTGTTTGTTCTGTCTTTCTCTTGCTGTATTTGATGCGGCGGCCCGACACACCAGCGCTTTATCAGGGCGAATATAAGGGCCACGCCTGACGCCTGTCGTTTAGACCCCGAACACCGCGCATCGCGCACGGGCTGCACCGCACTGCACCAAAGGTGAAACATGCGTTGCGAGTGCGCGGGGTGGGGGGAGGTGTTTTGAAGCGAGTGTCGGAGTAACCGACCAGAACTGTGCCGAATACTTAGGAAAAGGAGCAATATTGCACGATGTTATTGGTGTAATCTTAAGATGTTCAAACTATTCTGCTGTAGCATCCTCTTAAACGGGGCATGTACGTGTGCATATATGCGTGTAACTAAAATAAAACATTTCAGTCGATAGTTTTACAGGAAAACTCATAGCCAGACGTAACATATCGAGACTGCATTGAGCGCAAAAGACGGGTTGAGCAAGGATGAGACGGTTACGTTTCTTCTCTCGTCACAAATACAAATGTCCTGGAAGCTATCCGCCAGATCACTCCGGCGATTTTATTTATCCCTTAGGTAGACTGTCTGAATTACGGGAAAAAACAAAAAAAAAACTGCACCCTATTTCATATTTACAGCCATTGAGCAGCGGTCATGGCACTTCACTGCAGGTTCAGTGAACAAAAAAAAAGCGCGAGAAACACACGCAGGCGTTGCGAAAACTACTTTGCTACCAGCTTGTGCTACCCCTCCATATGTGTCTCCCATAATTTGCAATTTTCTTTTTGTCCCTTGTTCCTCCACTAAACTTCCCCGCATGCATCTGTGATACATCTGTCAGATCAACGACACGCCACCACCTCTGTAGGGAAGCAGTCGCTATCGTCCGCCTGTGTGCACTCTCAGACTGCAAATGCAGTCTTTACTTTGTGATTAGAATGCCCCGAAAAAAAATAGAGAAAGAAATAATATCAGGACAAAACGTGTCACGATGATTGCCACCACTCCTCGATCCACGTGCCCAGCCTCTAATGACGACCCCAACTCGAAGCGCAGCAGGAGGGGGGAAAGGGAAGTTGCATCCGCAAAACACGGCGTGAGAACTCGCACGCGCAAGACAAAAGGCGACGACGAACGACGAAGTGGATCGCCCGCGTGCCGGCGCGAACGGACTCCAAGAAAGCCTCTTAGCATACGCGAAGGCATCGCCGGGACGACCCGCTGCGTGTCGAATGTGAGGGAGGGAGGGTGGGGGGGGGGGGGGGGGGGGGGTAAGGCGCTCGGACCGCACATCAGCAAGAGTCGCAGCAGCGGCAGGAGCAGCGGCCGGGGCTGTTTGCTCGCAAAAACGGCCATTGCGATTCGTATCGCGCGCACGCGGCTTCGGGGCCACCGCGCTCAGGAATGGGTCCGCGCCGCCGGGCGAGCTCTCTCTCTCTCTTCTCGCGGCGGCAGCGAATTACACGGCAGAAAGAAGCAGCAGCAGCAAAGACAGGCCGGCGGCAGGCAGGCACCGGTGGCAGCAGCAACGGCCAGACCAGACGACGACGCCGCGCGAAGCGAAAGTGCCGGGGAGATGCATCAAGCCGGCCTTCCCTCTTCTTTCCGCGGACGGGCCTGACTGACCCACTTCGAGCGCGAATCGCCCCTCCGCCGCCGCCGAACACCTCTCCTCCTCGCCTTTGCGGCAGCGGCCGACGGGCAAAGGAACGGCTCTCTGCATAAGCGCACGCGGCAAAACTGGGCGAAAGAGAAGAAACTGCGACCGAGAAAGAAACGAAAGGGGGGGGGGGGGGGGATGGAAGAAGAAAGCGAGCGTCAAGAGGGACACGACAGGGCCCACGATGCAGCAGCGCTAAGAACGCCCGGGAGAGGATACGGGGGGTGTAGAGAGAGGGATTGTGCTAGAGGAGCGGCGCGAGGCATCATTGGAAAGGGAGAGAGAGGCGAAAGAGGGGAAGGAAGACCACGCGAATGGGTTCAATGTTCTCGGACAAGAAGACCCCGTTGCGCGACGGCGTCCGGCACGGACGGCGTGCTTCGGCATCGAGTTCGCGACGGGCGATGCTGGAGGGGGGGAGACGCGAGTGGCCAAGTGGATCACTGGAGCAAGAAGAGCTAGCTGGCCGCCACTCGGACGGGGGTTGGCGGAGGGAGGGGGGGGGGGGGGGGGGGGAGCAGTCGCCGCTGCCAGCGCGGAGGTGTGCTAGCGCGGCGGCGGCGCCGCTCCCTCCCACGACGGCGGAGACGAACCGCAGCAGGCGGCACGGAGCCTTTCTTCCTTGGCACGAACGGTTCTTCTTTTTGCTTTTGTTTATCTGGGGCTGCCCGGCATCCGCTGGATGCGGTGGGAGGCGGGCTGTCTGTCTTCCTTTGTATAGCGCAGCCCTGCGCGCTGTGCCTTTCATTATCGCGAGGGAAGAGCCAGCTAGGCCCCATAGCGGTGGAGGAATGAGGTTCGTCAGACGTGCCTTGCCTAGACTCAAGACGCGAAGCAGAACGGTAGGGGCGCTGTTAAACGCTATGCAAATGAACGCAACTGGGCTCCGCTGGCAGTTAGTGTATGCAATACCTTAACTAAACAACGGGTAGATTGCTTCGCGTTCACAGCCGCGGCGAAATATGGCGGAAGGGATGAGTTACTATACTACACAAAATGCGTGTCGCGTACTTAACAGGAAAAATATACAAGAATGCAGGAAGAGATTGGCTTGCACGCAATTGCACATGTCCTTTGAGCGTTGCTCGGCGCGGGGGAAAACACGAAATGTCTTCCTCCCGGAGGAGATTGCAGAGCGGTTGACTCACCGAACCCGTATGGTGGACAGCGCGTGGCCTGCGCGTTTTCTGGCGCTAAGCCAGCGCTCACCCTCTCCACGACTTTTCCCGAGGAGGAAGGGTTACCTGACCACGAGTCCTGAACGAAAGCTCACCGGAAGCCTGTCGCTATGGGAAAGTGATGCGACTGATATGGAGATTACGTTTCGTTATTAGAACGCAGGTGCGATAATGACACGGTCTGTACGAATTTACAGCTGTGACAGAGAAAGCAAGCGGACGGTGGCTCGCGCGTCGTTTCTTGAGTTGTCATTGGCTGACGGTTAATTGCTCGATACACTAACTATGTGATTTGAGAGGCCGCGATCGAGCAAATGACGAGGACATCCTGGAGCTGCCGTTGGTTTGGTTTATTGGTTTACTTGGGTTTAACGTCCCAAAGCAACTCAGGCTATGAGGGACGCCGTTGGCTGCCAGCATAGTCAAGTTGGATAATAACTGCGTTTCAGAAAAAAAAAAAAATAACAGGGCCCAAGCTCTTCCCTTCAAATTTCACTACGGTCCGGTAACGAGAATGCGAGCAAATAAATGAAATACACCTTTAGCCAGAAAGCAGAGACTGAACAAATAAAGCAATAAATAGCGGACAAGGGTTGGCAGGTCACTGTGTGGTGGTCATCGACTGCTTCGGACCACATGCGTTAAATTTGTTAAGTGTAGAAGAACGCGGCAAAAGCTACACTAACAACACGCAAACAAACAGCCATCAAAACAAGCCAAACAAAGCGGTTTCAATGTTTCCAAAAAATGCACGCTTTTGATTCAACATGTAACAGCTTAGACTGTCAAACCCATTTAAGTTATTAAATTATCAGTAGCCTTCAGAGGACGAATCGGTGAATTATTCCTGACTCGAAGCAAAAACTGCACGTTATTCAAAATAAAAATAAAGAACGGTCACGTGAGACGGCTAGTATTGAGCGCTGAATGTGCCACGACCAAGCACATACGTTCTCTGCCACGCTGAAGACATGGGGGAAAAAAAATGCGACAGATGACAAGCTACAGGCGACAGCAAGCTTCGCATTCGCCTCTGACGAAAGGCAAACAATTACCGATTTCGCCGCGCGTACGAATACGTGCGACCATTGCGTGCGGTCGCGGAACAATAAACGCAACCGTCTGTCCCAGGACAGCGCAGAACGACAGCCGCGTGATCCCGAAAGGTTTCGTGCCTCGCGCGAGCGCTTATGCCCACGCATCGCGCGCCCTCGTTGGAAACGCTGCGAAAAAAGGAAGGCGCTCCGCTGCTGTTGCGTCGGCAACGCCCCGCTGTAACAATAAGGGCAGTGAAAGCTGCCGCTCCCGACGAACGAAACGAATGGCCCCATTTGTCACTCCATTATGCGCACAGACGCAGGGGCAAATTAATAAATTCCCCTCATGCATCAATGCTCCGGCCTTAATTGAACCCTATTATACTGATCCAAACGCTCCGATGCAACCTTGCCTTGTTCTTAGAGGGCCCTTCGAGGGTGGCAGCTGCCGGCCCAAGCTCCTTTCCCGCTTTGTTTTGCCTGTCTGCCTGTTTTCATCAATAATGACAACAGTAACAATTCCCGTCCTCGACACAAGCCGCCAAATAGAGGCATCGCCCGTCACGACTTCGCAATATGCATCGACGCCACTCGTTCTCTGCTCTTCACTTTATGCATTGTTTCGTTCTTCGCCTCAATGGTACGCCACTGTTACATGAGCGTTGCGAACCTCGTTATAGCGAAGTTGAAGGGGATCGGAGAATACTTCGTTATAGCCGGAACTCCGTTTATAGCCCGTGTTGACTGTGCTTCCAAGGCGAATCGTCATTGCTTCGTTATATCCAGTATTTCGTTATAAATCGTTTCGTTATAACGAGGTTCGATTGTAGCTGCAGATTAGAGCCCCTGGCTTCACATAAACCTGATTCCCCCGTCCTTGCTTTTTACCACTCGCTGTTCCTGCCTCTACACAAATATATGAGCGAACGTGAGGTCAGATGTAGAATTCTTTTCCATGGTTGAATTCATAAAGTTGCAATTAAATTCCATAAAAATGAAGAGATAATAGGCCGTACGCAACACACGAAATGAGCTAAAAGGGTTGGGTGCTTATTAATTGGATATGACCCTTGCAGAACAAGATCTCTTTCATGGTTCAACGTATAGCACAGGTTGTGTAAAATGGACAAATTAAAGCTATACGTTTACGGTTTTGAGGAAAACATCGCTTGAGTATAAGGCTAGCCAAACCACAACACTAAAGAAGCCATCATAGCGACCATCCACGAGAGCGCCTGAAAAAGAAGAGTGAGCGTTTGTTTATGCACTGTGGGCTTACAAGACCCCGTCGGGGACTGTGACATGACGGCGGCGCATATTTCGCACAAACGGGAACCCCTCCCTCGCGCACTTCGTTGTATGGCGAATGCGTCGTCCACCGCACTCGTACCCACATGCGCGCGGTTTCGATAGCCGCGCCCGTGTCCGCTCACACAAGTCACGACTCCGGCACGTTCCTCGTTAAGGCGCAGATGCAAAGGCGTCCTCGCAAGGTTTCTTCTTACTTGTCGCCGCGACACATGCCACACACCAGCCCCCAGATACAGCAGCACATCGTGTTTGCCACGCATCAGGCAAGCCTGACAAGACGCACACACCAATGACACGGCGTGTATACGACACAGCGAGCGCAGAGGCTGCGAGCGATGCGGCATTATGCGCGCTGGACGGCGCGCGCGTTCTAGAAACGCCCGGCGGACTTTTGCGTCCCACAAAACGTCCCGAAGCATCGAAGAAACGAGGGAAGGTGGCACCGCGCGACACACACAAGGACGAACGACAGCGGGAGGCGCGCAGCTAGAAGCAGCGACAGACCGAAGACGCGAGCGACGGGCTCCGAGGAAAGCGGTGTCTGACTGTCGTCGTCGAACACACGGCAACTACTGTGGTTAGTTTTTTTTTTTTTAATATCTTTTTTTGCACGCAAAGCAAGCTTCATTAAAGGTGGGCCGAGACACAACGCAACGCCGCAAGAGTGCGAATGCCAACTGCGGCGAAAAGCGCTCGCGCGTATATGTACCCTAAACACGGATACGTCTATGTCGGAGTAAGAAGGAGTAGTCTGTCCTCTAGTTCACTCCTATTGAACTTACTCCCTTTTTACTAATTTCTGTTTAGAGCGTAGCGCACGATGAACACTCGCAAATGACAATATCGTCGGGAGAACGCCGCATTTTCGCAGATTCTCGGAGGGACGTGAGAACCGGAAGGCGAGAGCGGATTATACATGGTGTTTCGTTCCAATTGACACGGGTGGATTAGAACAGAATCATTGGAAAGTTAATTAGAACAATCTATAGGCAATCACTTAATTATGCTCGAACAAGGTGTCCGCCTATACTCGATAACCAACTTCAAAAGTGGTGCTTCCCAGCTTCGATATCACGTTTTATAGGTTTTATAGCGCATAAAGCGCATGGTTGATGTTGCCCGTCGGGCCGCACGGCACAGCGTAGTCGTGGCAAGGTCCTTATGGCGTTTTCATGACTCTGCATATTAGAGAGCAGCAAGAACAAAATTAATAAGACGAGAAAATGTACTATCAGCGTCAATTGAAACGCGAACAAGTCAATTGAAACGCGAACAGCACAACTCGCAGATATTATACTAGGAAGGCAAAATACACGAGCAATTGATTTTCCCATCGAAGCCGAAAAGACCGCTCTTCTGAAAGGTTAATAGCCCACGCCTGTATTTCATCTCCAGCCTCTAATATGCTTGATTTTTCGTGCTCGTGTTTCAGGTGTTTTGTTCGCGTTTCATTTGACGCTGATAGTACAGCAGAATGCCACTCTCAATGAGCTGACACCGAAGGAATGGCGGACAGCTCTAATAAACGGTTACCGTACACTCGAACGACGTAACACTCACAGGAAGCTTCACGTTGTACAGAATATCCGTGAGCTTCACTATAGACCATTTAACTGGATAATCTACTGAGCGCAAACACAAGTACTGACAACGTCCTATAGCGCCACTGACTACTAGAAACGGGTGTTCAACCGGTATGTATCGATTATCTCCGGAGCACAGGGAAAAGGACTTTGGACACAGGACTACGAAATTAAACACAAATCAAACGGCACTCTCTCGGGCGATTCGCGGTTAAGTAAAACCTCGAAAACATTTGACGACGTGAAGAGAAAGAGCATTCAATGACGCAGATGGACAACTCGGGCAAGCCATGCTCATTTTAGTGCTTAAGAAAAGATGAGGATTCGATTTTAATGGCGCAAGGACAGATTTGACCAGACAGCGCCATTGGCTGACGTGTCCATTGGCTGAAGTGGGGTCAAAGACCCCTTTTCCCAAGAATTACGCCCCGGAGAAGTCGAGCACCAGGCCAGGGCGCGGAGAGATTCTGCCCAGTGGAGAATAGATGGGTATACTCGACGTCCAAATATTAAGTAACAATTAAACCAAAAGAACCAGACCCAGTCAGGAAACGTGAGCACACTGTGTATACGGGGGAGAACCCACTGCCTCCGTCGTCGGAAAGCGCCAAGGGTTGCGGCCCACAACTGCGACGCGCATTCCATCCATGTATGTACCCGGCCAACATCATCTTAGTACGGACCGGCATGCAAAGCTGCGGAGTTGCCGCGGTCGTCGTCGCCGGGAAGCGTTCCACAGCCGCCGCCGGGCGGGCCGGGAGCGATGATGCAGAGGGAAGAAGGCTGCTGCGCCCAGCGAAGAGCCGATGTGGGTCAGCAGCCGACGGAGCCGCCAAGGTGAATAGCCGACAGGCCCGATTTCTGCCGCCTCGGCAGAGACCAGTTCGGGGGCCGCCGCTTCTTGTTCGCCCGGCCGCCAATTCTGCAGTGCTGCCGCGGCTGTTGCAGGGCCACGGCCGCCGCGAGCTTCTCTTTTGTGCGCGCGAGCCCTGGCAGCACGCACGCTCAGGCATTCACTGCACTGCCTCTCTCCTCCCAGAGCGTTCACGGCGCGCATACTTATCGGAACGCTGCCGCCGCTGCATCCTCCCAGCCCGCGCTGCGCTGCGCAGTGCGTCGTCTGCGAATTAGTTGCGCGTCGTCTGCTGCCAACCGGCAGAGCACCGACGCGTGTACACAGAGGGGCCGTTCGGCGCGCAGAGGTTCTCAAAATTACCTGCAGGGGAAAAAGAGGAGCCATCGTCCGTGTGAGCAAGTTTAGCAGAGACGGCTTCATCTACCAAAGGAAGGCTGAGAAGCGTGAATTTCGCGCTTTGCTTTGCTTTGCTTGCAGTTCTACCGCAGTTCTGCCGCAGTTTTTGCAGTTCTGCTGCAGTTCTACGGTGCTAAAATTTGGAATGACATCCCGCTTGAGGTCAAAATATCTAGCCACTTTGAGCACTCTGTGAACAGATGTTTTCTTTGTAACATGTAGTAGTTACAAGCTGCATTTCGTATTTTGTTTATTTTCTCTCTTTCGTGTTATGACTGACATGCTTTTGCACTGTTTTAATTTCTAGTTTATTACTGCGCTGCCATGCGTGCGTGACTATGGGCCCAAACTAGCTCTGGCTATGAGCCCATCAAAATTTTGATGTATGATTTATGTGCTCAATAAATCAAAATCAAAACCAATTAAATCGACACCAGGAGAAACGAGTACGAAAGATGCTGACTCCCAGGCACCTAGTATGTTAGCCAACTTGACACTTGAGCAGTTTTTGCCACGAAACACTCTAGTGCATTCTAGTAGTCGCGTCGGCTCCGGAATTGACATGGGACAAAAATAAAACCTCGCAGGAGGGCTGCAAATAAGCTCTCAAGAGGTCAAGCAGCCCCTGTAAGCTAACTCAGGGCATATGTATGAAACGTGCGGCTGGGGTGGTCTTTTCGAGTGGCCGTAAGGTCGTGTTTCCCAAGATTCCGTGAAACACTCTTTCCGAACCTTGAAAAAATTCACGCGACAAAAAAAAAGTTCAAAAATAAGATGAGGAAGTTATTTATAAGCCTTTAGACATGGCCTGCGCGTCGTTAACGAGTAGCTTTTCCGTAAAGAACCGAATTCAACCGACAGAATATAATAAAGGAACGGAAATTCAAACTTAAATACAGCTGTCCCAACGACTGCTATATTCAAATTCAAATTTCAAATTCAAATTTTTATTTTGCCGCCATGGTACAGATGATGGCGGGGACCCGTAGTAAAAGCTGCCGTTTGACAGCTTGACAAGGCCACGGGCCCCCACTTTGACAGCAATGCAGTGGTTTTTTTTTTTTTCACACACATGCAAAAAAAGAAAATACAGGAAATACAGATAACAAAGGAAAAAAAATACATATAGCAGAGCTCTTATCAGGTTACAGTAGTCAGCATAAAATCAACAGCAATGTCCTGGCTGGAAATAAAACTTACAATGATGGTGAAAGAAAGAAGAATTAGGTAAACAAATCACAGAGGGAAAAAAAAAGGTTAGGTGTAGTGTAAAAAATACTCGAACAGTTTGTGGCGTGTTGTCTTTTGGAGATCAATATCGTTTTGTGTGAGTTTGTTAAGAAGTCGCGGTAGTTTATTTTCTGTTTGATTACCATAGAAAGTTCTGTATGTTTTTACGTTCCATTGCGCTGTATTCCTTGTGCTGTACATTGCATCTCGTTTTTCTAAACCAGCTAATTGGGATAGAAAATATGTATTGTTCAACACCTCGTTTTTCACACACTTGCTCAGACGATAGTCACGATATGTACTACGAATGGCTGCAAATTGGAGAGCATTATGCCTAATTGGCTCAAGCGCAGCATCAGCGATGCAAGCCAGAGCATACATCGCTAAACCGATTAGATATGCGCGCGGCCTTTCAACGAGCTCAATGTACCCAAAAAATGGCGGGCATTGTGACGTCGGCGCCTACTCTCTATAGTCTCATTTTGAGCAGACAGAAGAATTCACAAGACTCAGAAACGAGCTCGGAGCGAGTCACGCCCTTGCATTAGTAGCGGCTCCCACGTTACTTGCCGCGCCCCCCTCTCCTACCTCATCCCTATTAACCCAAACTCACTCACCCAAGATCGATCCTCCCAATCGCCAGGATTTGCCCTTAACAAGTTTTGTTAATACAAAACCATATCCTTTTCGCATGGCGCCGGGCAGCTTATTTAACTGTTAACCAGCTGAACAAAGTGTCATAAGAAAATTCGAGAACAAAAAATTTAGAAAGAAACAATAAAGCTACCATTATTTTTACGCCTAACATTACGCTCCTTGTCTTGCACTGTCATATAATAATACCTGAATTTAGTACTTGAGACATCGAAAATAAATAAGTAAAACGGAGTAGAATCCTTACGATACATGTGCCCTGCATACTGCGTCGGCTCTAATTTTCACTAGAGTTGGAAAGTGCGTCGTCAAAATTTTAAGCATAACCGCGAAGAGAAGCCTAAATGAATCCCATAAGTCACAAACTCTGCTTAACTTTAAATTTTACAATTATACAAGTTTACAGATCACCATACCACACCTTACTTTCTACAGGCTCTCGCGCAGTTTCTGGCTGTAAGTAGATCCTGGCCATCGTCATCGTATCAAGCGATTAAAAGGAAAGCTAGAAAAAATGATATTGAGACTATTCCGATGACGTCGCTTGTTACGCAATTCGTTCTACAGGAGAGTTCGGGCCGGCAAAGCATCCCCAAGCTTGAAACAGTTCTTCTCAAACTCCGCTCCCTGCCTACCGGCGGCTACTGAAATGTTTCTTGCTATTTATAAGAACTCGGCAGGTACATGAGCGATGAATCGCATTTCAATGCAGTCACAGCTGCTGCCATATTAGCTTAAGACTGCGCGTTTCGTCGCCTTTGACCTTATCAAGGAGACTGCTCAAGAGTTCCACGACGAGCGGCCTAGCAGCGTTTGAATAATGAAATTCATGAGACAAGGGCCTGAGAGAGAGAAGGAATGAAGGAACAGCAGCGAAAGAGGAGAGAGAGAGACTGAAAGAGGAGGCTTTAATGAGAACAGAACATACCGCGGCGAGTAAGTCGAAGGCGCGGCACGTCACGCGCACAAAAGCGGCCAGCCATTCGCTACCGATTCAAACGCCACACAATGCACCTGTTGCCGAGCGCCGGTGAGAGACTCAGACGCACGACGCAATAAAAGAAGGGCGCTCGGGAAGCTGGAACCAGAAATATACGACGGGACTGCGGAGGCTGTCGAAATCCCCTGCCTTCCCTTTTATACGCCCACGAAAGGGGAAGAAGAGGGGTATAATAGGGAAGCGAAGAACCGGGAACGAGAAGGAACGAAGATGGAAGGCAGCGCCGAGAGCTCCCACCCCACGCGCGCGGCGCTTCTTCCTCTCTAAACTTCCTCGCCGTCGGCTCGTATTCTCCGCTTACAGTCTCTTTCTTCCTTTCCCGATATTATTTTCCCCTTCGCTCTTTTCCTTCTCCACAAGGTCGCGTCTTCCCTTCCTCCCGCCGCTCCGAATGACGTCACGGGAGCGCCTCGTTACCACGGCAACCCCTCTGCGTGTGCCACGTGACTGCGGTCCCTCGACAGTCACTTTTTTTTCTCCCGTCCTTCCGATGGCAACAACGTACATCGCCGCCTCCAGAGGCGCAAAAATATAAAAAAGGGAGTCGGAGAATAAAGAAGAAGACCTGGAAAATGAAGAAAACAGAGCCAAGGAACGCTCCAGAAAGAGCCGTCCCTACAAAAATACGATTTCGGGAGCCAGGAGGGAGGATGATGATCGAGAGAGACCTCTTCGTCCGACCGTTCCCTCTTCCTTTTCTTTTGTTTCCTTTCCTACGCCGAGACGCGCTTGCCCTCGGCGCTCCGTCGCCCAGTCCGGCGGCGGAAACGCGCGCAATACCGCCTCTGTTGCCGCGCGCCACGGGCGAACGGGCGGCGCGTCGTATATTGGCTCTCGAGCTGCCTCGCTCTGCTTTTCTTGCGCGCGGGAAGGAAGCTCATCCGCTACGGGAGAGGGCGAAAACAAAAGAACGAAGATCGGTCCGCGCGTATTTGCCAAGGAGCGCAGTTCTTATCTCTAATCCTTTTCACGGGGCTTAGAAAGGAAAGGACTACACGTTGAAAATTGGTTCAGCGTGTTGCCTCTAAGCTCGAGAAGTACACGGGCGAGTCCGAATCCCACGATAAGAAAGAAGAGGAAAAAGAACGGAGAGACAGCAGCTCAAATTGTGACTTCATACGCTCAAAAGAGCTTGAGTGGCTATGCGCGTGGCCTCGAAAACACAGCCACGGCCAAGGTGAACAGAACTGTATCTGCTGACGAACGTTTTCAATTTCTACACGCGATACGCGTTCCATTAAAGGCACTCTGTGGCTACAATATACCCGTGTTATGAGCGAGGTTGTACAACACTGAACATAAGAGTACTGCTGTTTTTAGAAAACAGGATCGAAATTCTACACGTGTTCGAAGCAAGAGCTACAGAGACTCATTTAAACAGCGAACCAATAATTCCCTTCCTTATTGCTACTCTTGCCTCCCCCCGTGCATCATTATACTCACTGTCATTAACCCCGCCCGGCTTGGACAGTACTGCACTGTTCTACAGCATAACAAATGAGGAAATACTGCGTGCAGCTTTGTCGCTGTACAAATTATACGACTGCTGAGTGAGGAAATAGAGTACGCGCTATTAGAGCCTATTATTCACGAAGGAAAGAGTTCAGGAGAGCAAACTATTGGCAAAGCAGACAGCTTTTTTTTTTTCATTTTATTTTTTGACTCCGCGTATATGACACGTGGAACCTCATGCGCTGCCCATCACGGCGTCGCTTTGGCAGGCCGAGCTCATCAAGGGTGCGTTTTTTCTTGTCGTTGCTTAGCTATAGAATCCGAACAGCTCCCGCACTGTGGACACAACTAATTCCATCCCGAAAAACAACCTCGCGATAAAGCCGTGCTGGGACGGAACAGCATCGAGAATGGAAGACTCAGCAGTTCCGACAGTGCGGGCACGATACTGTTACCGCGGGACCCGCTGCCGGAGACTTCAGGTGCGCTGTCACATGCACCTGGAGCCCAGTGGTGTGCCGCGCGACAGGCGCACAGCTTGTTCCGCTGTACAGTTGGATTCCATTCCGCGGGGGACGGGGAAGTGTGCGCATGGCGCGGATGCGCACCAGTGGGGGACACAGGGAGGAAGAACAAAGAGAAAAAAACTCGGAAACGAAGAACACAGAACAGAAATGAAGAGCAACGGCAGGTGCACGATGCACGCGGAAGAGCGAGCACGTGTGGCGTCTGCGCCACGCGTGCCTTCGCAGAAATCGCTCACGCGCCAATGCGCGCGCGCGGCTGTGCCGCGCGGCTATGTCGTGCACTGCGAAGGGCGGACAGCAGTCGTATTCAAGCCTCGACTCGTTCAGCTGAGTGCCGACTTCGACTTGAGGGCTTGGGCCCTGACGTCAGATGCTTCCGGTGTAGCACATGTGGAATAACGTTGACAGAGCTGAGGAAGAGTACGTCGTGTGATAATGTTGGAGTTCTTGTTTTTGTTCTTTTTCACTTCATGGAGCTCACCATATGTAACGGAGGAATTGAACTTGGCCATAAGCCAGGGCCAAGGCGTTGAGACACAACTGTCATAAAATGTATAAGGTGTTGGTCAAAGTGAGCGTTAGTCCCACTTCGAGTTATTGATCAATTAGCTCTCGCCCTACCATAAGCTTGCCGTCCCGGTTAGCTTAGCAGGTAGAGCGACTGCTCCGGTGAAGCGGTGGTCCCGAGTTCGAACCCCGGACCAGGACGAATTTTTCTTTAACTACGAAGTTTCTGAGAAAGCTGTACAGCTTTCCTTTGTAGCCGTATGGCTGCGCTTGGGTGGATGTCACTGAGTAATTACTCCCTAACTAAAAATGTATACGGAAATGATGTGACGCATAAAGCGCGCACGTTTTACATTCTAACGCACTGAGACTGCTTTCTGACCTAATACAGTAAGGATGGATTCTCGGAAACAGTACAATCGTGAGAAGTATGAAAGTGAATGAGTGGATAAACTTTATTGAATTATTAGTTACTGAGCCGGCCTCATGTGAGGCTTATCGATGGTTGGGGCGCCTATTTCAGGACTGGGGAGAAATTTTTTGCACAAAATTGTCAAATTTCTGGTTATATCTTTCTTAAATTTCAGAGTGATTTTTAGATAATATATACGCCGAGAGGAATAATAGTTAGCACACAAAAAATTGTGCTTGTCACACATAACTGTGGAGTCAATAAATAAATAGTCAATAAATGAATGCTCAAACTTTGTTCGCTACCATATTCATCACCACTGTACATGCACATACCCTTAGGTCCCGAAGGCAATCAACACAGGGTTCAGCTGAAACTATACAAGTAACCAGTTCACGCTCAAGACTTGCCTTTTAACTGGAGCCGCAATCTGGGTCGGGCCATGTCCAGAGACAACCTCTCTGCTAGGTGATTAGAAAGAGATTCTTAATAAGGGAGTAACTGCTAATTAGCATCCACCCAAGCGCAGCCATACAAGTACAAAGCACAGCTATCCAGCTTCCGCAGAAACTTCGTAGTTGGAAAAAATCGTCATTGTATGGGGTTCGAACCCGCGACCACCGCCTGCCCCTAGCGGTCGCTCTACCAAGTAAGCTAACTAGGAAGGCTATAGCGGAGGCTAGGAAGAGCTTGAGCACAGCTACGTTCCAACGCTGATTTTGAACTCGTTTCTGGTGATTCTGACCCGGTTTCGCTCAGAGTGCCGAAGACAAAGGTTTCAAACAACCCTTGAGCGGAGCTCCGGCACAACAGCATCGTGTACGTGACAGCGGGACGAATTGTCCGCTCTTTCCTCGTTCCGTTTTCGTTTCCCACAAGGAAGACCGCGGACACGCACGTTTGTCCGACGGAACAACACCTTGGGTTTTGCCGGATGGCACCGCGAAGGCCATCGCGTATGTCTCGCGGACGAATTCCCTTCCGCCCGCAAGCCAGTTGGCACGACCATCGGAAGGGACAAACCCCCTTCGATGTTTACCCCCCGACACAGCTGAACTCATTGGTCTCACGGATAAAGCCCGGATAAATCCGCATTATCATTACTTCCTTCCCCTATCGAACGTATACCTAAACACACACACACATTCGCGCGCGCGCGAGCTGGGAATTTTTTTATCCCACCCAATAATAACACCATCGGCTTGCGCGCGCAAGACATGTCCCTGAAAAAAAGCGCGCAATTTATAGACTGACCCACGCCCTATAGAGCTCAATATGCACGCGCTACCGGGAGTTCCTCGTGTACAGCTCGTGATTGCCTCTCGTTCGTTATCAGTCGATCGCTCGGCGGGGTTGATGCTTCGGCGGCCCGTAAAGGTATAAACAAAACAGAGCTGTCGCAATGGGCTCGTTAGGGGAAAGCCCCTTCCGAAGAGATGCCAACAGGAATGACGCATGGGCTGCCAAGGCGATTCGCCCACTCCAGGCATAAACACGGCCGCCTAACCAAGTAGTAAGGCACGAACTAACGCACGAGCCCAAAATAAGCGGACGAAAAAAAAATTAGAAAAGTTACTAGGGCTATCGTTTTGTGAGCGACGATAATTGGCCTTGAAAATTCGACCAATAAGAAACGAGGTACGTGGCCTGCGGCACTAGAAGCACGCGAAACGATCGGCCTCGAAGGAGAACACAGGCAAGTCCGAAATGTCGACCCTGAACGTGAATTTCTGGCTCGGAGCCTCGGTTCTAAAAACGATGCAGGATACGTCTGCCTTCGTCGGTTAGCTTGACAGGTGCCCTCTGTTGAAATGAACATGACGGATTCAGAGATGTTATTCACCTTCCACAGGCTTACCTTTCAACTAGTTATCAGCATTGCTAATGGTGCACTTTGCAACCTAGCCGCAAAAAAAAAAATGTATAAAACGACGGAACCGAGCCAAAAATAGGACAATGTTTTGTAGACTTGTCGTGACGACAGATATTTCTGTCGTTTTGTAGTAGTACTTTTCTGTAGTAACTAACCAGGATTCTGTTGTTGCTACAAGTTCAAGTGCAAGAACATTCCAGAAAATCTGTAATAACGACAGAAAATTTTCTGTTGTGTTTTTCAACTGGGAACGCTACTATTGTGCGGACGGGGTGCCCTAAACGTGAGCCTACCTGCCAGCACTATCATCAGACAGGAACACAAAGAAACAAAACATGCTTAGAAAGCGCTTAGCATCTCCAAAATTCCGCTTGCCTAGCTACGAGAAGAGAGGGAAAAAAAGATTCAAGACTCCCAACAGAAACCAGCCGCTAGCGCTCGTTGCGCCAACTTCACTGCAACGCACAGCTGGCCCGAGGACAAGTGCCTCGACTTGAGACGGGGTGCGCAACTTGACTCGGTCCGTTCCAGAGAGGCAAGCGAAGACAGTCCGCAAAGTCTGAAAGGAATCGGCTGGTATGAGTTCCGAAGAAACGACGCATCAACTGCCTTAAAATGAGTTTATAACTTTCCTTTATCACGCTTCATCGAATAAGGCCGGCGGCGCGCTGATAGAGATGTAGCACCTCAAGCTATACCTCCTGGTAACCAGCAAGAAAATCACGTGAGAAAGGACATTGCAGAAACGCATACGAGGAGGCGTGGAACGAAAGATTGCAAATGAGTCCTTTAAAATGGCGCGCATAAGCACCACATTCGCGGGTCACAGAAGAGAAAACGTCGCTTTGGCGACCGATGAGACCGATTAAAAGGACATGATCATTCTAGCGTATCAATACACGAAACGAACGTTCGACGCTCTTAGGTACACGCAAGCACACTACGGTCCACTGTTAAAGGGAACATGCGATTGCGTGGCCTCCATGGTTGGCGGCGCGCTCCCGCCGAGGACTTGCGGAATTGACGGCACAAGGCGCATGCGCAGTAAGCATGGCGGCTGGTCTTTCCGCGCATGCGCCTCATCCTGCCCATTCTAGCCGCATCTAGGCAGCAGGGCTTCGCGAAGCATGGAGATAACGCGATCGCATGTTCCCTTTAACAGTGGACCGTACTGTACATGCATACTTAGGCTCGGCACCAGTTTGGTGGTGTATACCAGGACTAAACTCAAGCACCGAGAGACCAAAACCTCAGGAACAGGGGTAGCAAAAAGTAAAAAGGCCTGAAGCATTCCTGCATTTCTTTTCTTGCTCAACCCTTCTTGCTCTTAGCGCGGCGAATTCAGTTGACGCTGCTGCGCTATCGCATCCTGACCTGTCTGCCGCGTGTGCTACAATCAACGGTTTCGCGGAGAATTCACCCGCATCAGGACAGCGCTGACGAGCAGCGCGTCTGTTATTTTACCCCTTGTTTTTCCTGTCTGCGCCGCACAACACATTAGGAGAGCGAACGACGACCTCCCGTACGATCCAGCTGCAAACCCCGCGAACGACAATGCCGGCGAGACAGTAGAGGAGCGATAAATAATTTTTTTGTTAAAGAAGAAAAAAAAAACATGAGACTGCCGCTTCCTGGGCGGCTTAGCGAGGCGAGAGCTGGCAGCATCGTCGCATCGGGCCGCTGGCTACGCTCGGCGTACGACCAGCGGAACCGCGCAAAATAAATGTCAAATAAGGGAGGGGACGGACGCCGTAGCTGCGAGCGCGCGCGGATCGCACGGCGGCGGCGGCGGCGCGGAGGGCAGGGGCGGCGGCCTTGACCGAACGCCACGACAATAACAGGAAAAGCGAAATCTCGCGAGCGCGCGCGCTCGGGCGCCCACGTCACGAGGGAAACCACGCTGTCGTCACATCGCGGGCGACGAGCCACGAATAATCGCGCGTAACCCGTAATCCCGGCAATGGTGCGGTTTATTTTCTGCCGCCGCCTCGGCGCGCACAACAGCGGCGGCACCGGCAGCGCGCAATAAATAGCAGCATCGGCCGAGCGCATTAAGTGCACGACGCCGATCGCCGACTGAGAACGGTCGGGAGTAGCCGAAACGTCGGCTGCGTCTTCGGGTTCGAGTTTTGTAGCCCCGATGCTTATAGCTCCTAACGTGGGAGCGTTTTTCTTCGAATTCAGAGTACCCGGATCATCTGGGAGGTTGCTGAGTAAACGGGGGGGGGGGGGGGGGGGGGGGGGGAAATGGGGAAGGTAGAACGCTTGCTCTGAGCCCTCTGAACACTGCTGAAGAATATCGCTGCGCGCTGCATCTACTTTGTGGCTCGCATCACCATTTTAGCGCGACTGTATAGCACTCAAAGCCGTGACGCACTCGGCAGCCTTGTTCACAACCTTGACTCCATTGCAAACAACTCTACGAAGAAAAAAAAAATCGCGGCTTGTCTGGCAGCTTACGAGACTGCGCCTCGGATAGGAAGGCTACGACAGCGCAGGGAAGGCGATGGTGTACGGAGGAGAGGACGAGAGAAAGGCAGTTTATTATTTATTCCGACCAGGCCGCTCCACGTCCGGTCTAGCAGTGAACGAACCGGCGACCTTGAAGCTCCGCGGCTGCAGTTGCGGCTATAGATTTGAACGCAATACCTCGTGCGAAGTTTCTGATTTCACGCGCACAGAAAGTGTCCACCCGAACTAAATCAAGCCTAAGTTAAAGCTTAGCGTAAGGGAGACTCGTCTGAGACCATAAGATAGTGTCCCCGAATGTTTGCTTCCTGTAATTACGGCCTTTCCGTGAGGGTGCGGTGCTCAGAGTTGAGCCGACGTTACTTTGCTGTTCCATACAGAAAAGGGTGTAAGCACACATCCACAACTTCCTCCGGGGGTCGGGCGTGCTAATAACGGAGTCCACAAAAAATGATAACGAAAGAGCTCTGCGTCGGAAGCTTCGATGCTAACCACGGATTATACGCACTGAACATCCCGAATCATTTCCCGTTGTCGAACAGCCTCTATCCCCCCCCCCCCCCTCTTCCCCCCCTTTTTTTTATGCTGTCGCTAGTGCAGCGATCCAGGAAACGAAAAAAACAACAAACAGCGGTTACAGCGACAGTGAGTCGCACCTCAGACCAGCGGGACACTGCATGGACAGGAGATTGTGTTGAGCCGAGAGTGACGCCAACGCCAGAGTGTGCCAACGCGGTGTGGAAGTTCGTTTTTCGGGCAAACCCGGGGCGGCGGCGGCCGCACAGGGGCGAACAGGACTGCACCGAGCAGGGAGCGCCCCCGTCCCGCGCCCAGAATCGATCGGGCCCAGCTGCCACGCGAAACTCCCTTCCAAGAAGCCAGGGCCGCAGTGCACGCTCTAGCTCCTCCTCCGAGCGGCGGCAGTGCAGCGCCAAGCCCAGCCTGTGGCAGCCGCATTTCTCTTTAACCATGTAGGGTGCCAAGGCGTGGCACCATTTTTCTCTCTTCCGCACGGTTCTCGGCGGCAGAAACTGTTATGAGGCGGCTTTCGCTAAAGTGCACTGCGGGTGTCTTTCTTAGCGAGCAAAGCACCTACGCTAGCTGGGAAATGCATACGATGTGATTCAGTGCAATTGTGTTTAGATTGGTTTGTTGGGGTTTAACGTCCCAAAGCGACTCAGGCTATGAGGGGCGCCGTAGTGAAGGGCTCCGGAAATTTCGACCACCTGGGGTTCTTTAACGTGCACTGACATTGCACAGTACACGGGGCTCTAGAATTTCGCCTTCATAGAAATTCAACCGCAGCGGCCGGGATCGAACCCGCGTCTTTCGGGTCAGCAGCCGAGCGCCGTGACTACTGAGCCACCGCATCGGGGCAGTGCAATTGTGTATTCTTGATTTCTATCTATGCCTTCCAGTGCTCTTGTCACGTGCTCTTCTAACACGTTTGACTACCTTTACCTTTACGTTATACGTCCCCTAAAAATCGTTCGTCAGGCACTGTAGCCTTTAACTATCAATTTTGCTTTCTCTAATGGAAAACAACAGATAGTGACAATTGCAAAGAAGCACACATGCCACGCACTGCGCAAAGGAAGTAGATTCGTGCGTAGCAGCGGTGGACAGGAAGTTGCTATCGACCAAGTGCGAGAAGTTCCCACAAGAGAATAAACGATGAACAACACAAAACAAAAGAGGAAACCAGTGACTCCAGTACGGAGCTTAGATGCCACGGCACCGCGCCTCCGTCAAGCGCAGTTCCGACCCAGCCCGTGCCAGCGCCCCCGTACAGAGGTCGTCTGAAGCGAGCCTCCGGAGGATATCCTTTCAACGCGTGTGATGTTGCCCGGTGAGCTCGTCTGCGCTCCAACAAGTGTCGCAACTAAGCTGCAAAGCAAAAACATTCTCCCAGCCCTTTCCAAGCAAAACAAGCAAGCTAGTGTTCTGTGCGCTCTGGGAGGTGACCGGGCACGTTTGTTGACGCGTAGGTTTGAAGCCATCGCAACCGCCCGTCCCAACAGCCTCGTCCGAAGAAGAAAAGAAACAAAAAGGAGATTCGGACGAGTAACGAAACCTCACCACCCTGGTTAGCGGGCGCGCGGCTAGCCCGGCGCACGTCAGCAGAGGGCGCCCCGCCGGACGACCTCTCTCGAGACGTCGGACGGTGAAGCAGGGGGCCAAATTGGAGCCCAGCCGTCTGACCTAGGGAGCGAGAGCGGGGCCCTTCAGGACGGCGGACGGGCCATCCGGCAGCCGCCTCGCTTCCCTCCTCCGAAGCGGAGGAGGACTTGATGAGCATTCAGGAAGAAGCAGAAGGTCCGCCGAAAAAACCTGCGGCGTCGGCGGCGATCGAAACCGAAAGGAGGGACGAAGGGTGGCGGGGAAGGGGGGTTGGAACCGGCCATCTTGGCGGCGCCCCCCCCCCCCCCCCTCCCTCTTTCTCCTCTCAGAGGCTGCGGCGGGGCGTCTGAAGGAAGAAGAAGAAGACGGAGCGCCGATCTTCCTCTTCCCATCTTATGTGGGTCAGTCAGACCGCTCCGCGAGAAAACGGGGTCAGGGGTCAGCGACCTCCCCTCGCGCGCGCTCCAGCGGCCACCGCCACTTTTCTCTGCACCGCTCTGGCGCGCTGCGTCGCTGACTCAGCAGCGGCCGCTTTCTTCCGCGCGCGTCGTCCTCGACGCTGCCGCTTCTCTCGAAAACCAGCCCGTGGGACGGAGGAGCAGGAGCTCGAGTCCCTGGCGCAATCGCGCGCGTCCGCGGATTAGGTTTCCCCGAGTAACGGCGTGTCACGAACACACGCACACACACACACGCCACACGTGCGAAGCACGCATGCAGAGCGACTGCGACCCTGCCGCCGCTCTCATCCCGGAAGCGCTTCGGCGGCGGAGCATCGCAGATGGCTGCCGCCGTCTCCCCCTGTGCGTGAAGAAGGCGCCGCGCTCGAGCGTGGCTCATTTGAGGAGTCACTGTGACACACGTGTGCGCCGAGCTGCATGCTCGAACATCGCGTACGTAGAGATGGCTGCCTGCTTCGCTCGTACGCCGAAGCATATGCGAGGCCGGGAATGATGGGCTCGAAGGCTAATGGTGCACGAACGCGGGTTCTTCCTGTCGACGACGCGTGTTTGGGTCGCCGCCGAAATCGAAGCGCGTGCTACACCCAGTGCACACTAATCGCAGTAAGACGAGGAAGAACGCGAATTCGCGTTAACGTCGCTATTCAGGCTTTGTGATATTACTGTGAGACGCGTAAAAATATGACGCGCATGACTCGTAAATGAAGACGCCCGGACAGGATGCGCCTGCATGCATATATCGTGCCCTGTTTTATAAGTAACATCACAATACGACTATGTACTAATATATCAGTACATACTTTTCGCTTTTGAAGAACTACAGAATAACAGGCGTCGAAATACAAGCAGCATTGAAACTAACTGTAAAAATGCGGCCCCCAAGTTGAGCAAGCAGTCCGTACAGGTGCTGGTGTGGTGTTCATGGCCGTCGTTTTCCTACACGCTGAGTTCAAATAAAAAAGAAACGGAATCTTTTTGTTCAATCAACTCGCTTCTCTACCTTCCGCTATTTCTAAACTATACACGACAGCGGCCGCTACGTGCTCGTGCATGCACCACAGAAACCCGGATGCACCCGTGGCGCAGCCGTCAGCTCTGATGACAGTGCACGCACCGCGGTTCAAAGATTCCGGCCCTGATGTACAAGGCACCCCATACTCGCTGCGTTCCGTTCGTCTCGGCCGACGCCGCCTCCTCGCTCGCGCGCTGCGCACCACGCGGCTAGTCTTGGGCTAAAGGAAGCGACAGCAGCTCCAGCAGAGAGCGGTGTTTAGATCCTAATCTCGCGCACGGCGCGGCGGCGTACCGTTAAAATTGAGACCTCAAGCGCACAAAGGCCGTTCTTGACACCTCCACTCGTTCGGCTCGAAGCTGTACGGGCGCGACGCACCGTCGAGAGAAGAAGGCATGGACTGAGCTGCTGCTCACTCGACGACGCCTCGGGGCATTGAGGAACAACGTGGAACTGTGTTTCCGACTGGCCGTGCGGCGGCGCTATCATCTGCACCCCCCCCCCCCCCTTTTTTCTCCACTCAGACACAAGGGCACACACATACGTGAGGCGTGCTTCGAGCTGCGTACTGCTGAGGTCCACGAAGACAGGCGTGGAAGCCTGTAATAAGCTGACCAGAGCAGCAGCAGCAGCATCACCGCAGTCCCCTGACCGGTCTATCAGCGAACCTGTCCATGTACTTGGACGCAAAGGTACACTTTAGCAGCAAAGATTCGAAGATTTTGCCTCATGTGTCAGAAAGCTTCTATGTGTACTGTTTCTATCCCGGCCGAGGCGATCGAATTTCGATGGAGGCGAAATTCTAGAGGCCCGCGTCGTCAGTGCACGTTGAAGAACCCCAGGTGGTCGAAATTTCCGGAGCGCTTCACTACGGCGTCCCTCATAGTCTGAGTCTCTTCGGGAAGTTAAACCCCAATAAACCCACATCATACTGTTTCAATGCGAGAAGCCTATGTGAAGTAAAGGGGTGGGGATGCGAGAGTATACGTTGTAGTCGATTTTCTGTACGGGTGCATTTCCAGTTGTGATTTGGACGAGGAGCACGTAGTTATGATTCACTCCTCGAAACGGTTGACTCGACATCGGGTATGTGGCAGGTTAACCTGGTCCACGGTTTACGGGCTAGTGCAAGGGGAACTACCGCTGCAGCTCGGCACCAAAACCTCTTCTCGTCGAAACAGGACGGACGAACCAGCAGACTGTTTGGTACTAACCACTCTTTCATTCCAGCAGTAAATATTCTTTCAACCCACCGACCAACTCCAACAGAAAGAGAAAAGCGCGCCGTATAAGACGGACAGAACAGGAGCGCTTATGTATCATACGCGTCATTACTCAAATCAAAGACGATGGCCGAAAGATTGGGGAGGTGGGAGCAGCCAGTCTTGAAATCATTACAAGTGCGTGCATACAATGGCTTCGCGGAAAGAGCGATCGACATTTTCTGCAGATATATTTTTTTTTTTCCGGCGACGTTTCTCGCAGTAAATGCCATTCCTGCAACGTCTCCCGTTGACAGATTTTCAGCGACAGCACACGCTCTCCTAACTGAAGAAGCACTGCAGAAGAATGACGAAGCGAATCCGTTTAGCGGCGCAAACTATTTCTCGACGTATTTAATGTCTGCTTAAAGAAAGAAAGAAAGAAAGAAGGAAAGAAAGAAAGAAAGAAAGAAAGAAAGAAAGAAAGAAAGAAAGAAAGAAAGAAAGAAAGAAAGAAAGAAAGAAAGAAAGAAAGAAAGAAAGAAAGAAAGAAAGAAAGAAAGAAAGAAAGAAAGAAAGAAATTCGCGATATATCTACGAACCCCTGCACACATACCGGCTTTGCTCGCGCTGGTGTGGCGCGTCGTACGCGGCCCCGCTAGATGGGGGTGGCATCGCCCCACGACCTTGCCTCGGAGGGAGCAACAAACAGCGCGGCTGGGAACTGCCCCAGCGCGGTCGTGATCAGCCTGTGGAGGCCAATGCGCCGCAAATCACTCGTCCCCCGCCGACGCCACTGGCCGCTTGTGTGTACCGCAGGGCGCGCATATATGCATCGCGAATGCGTGTACGTATGCATGCATGTGTGTGTGTACGAGTCGTGTGCGTAGGCAGCGCGCGCAACTGGGCTACAACACATACAGGCGGGACTTGTCGCCGCGTATGTATACACGCGATTGTAATTGGCGTGGGCACATTTGCGCAAAGGTTAACCCCCTCCCAGCACATCCACGATGAAGAGAGACGAGCAAGCGAAGATACTGTACACACACTACGTGGCAGCAGAAGTGCCCGGGGTGACCTGCGGCGGTACTGGTTTCCTAAAGCGATCACTCTGGCCAGCACACAGGCGCGGGGCGCTCGGCACACTTTCCTGCTCGTTTTCACACGGTCGTTATACATGCATTTATACCACGCCTGAGCGGAATGCCGAATTCGTGAAATGCTACGAAAAGGAGAACCCTCTTGCACGCTGTATATCAGCCAGGAGAAATAAAGAAAGGACATGCCCCAAATAACTGCTTTAAACTGAGACCCCGACACTATAAAGGCCTTCGAAACAGTTGTACGCAAACGTATTAGGCGCTAACAGTAGCGAAGTCATCGAGACAGCAGCAGCAGAAAGAGCAAAAATTTACCGCGGTATAGTATCTTAACGACAGCGGAAAGGGTGCTGCAAGTAGGTTGATAGTATACCCTATAACTATGGAGCAAAATGTTAAAGAAAGCGTTCTTGATCTCGACGATGCTATGCATACACAGGCAGAGGTTCTTTTTGGTTTTTTTCCGCATTCCGCGTGCACGCCCAAGTCCATATACGGAGTCGAGAACGCCGCCGCCTGCGGCCCGTCCGACTACCCCAATCTCTGGTTCCGCGTTGGCGCGTGGTGTGTTCACCAGTCAAGTATAACGGTACTGGCGTTAACGCGACGTTATAACAACGCGCGGACGCCAAAGCCGGGCTCTGCGTACGGGGCGTCTCGCCGGCGACGGTGACACAGTTTGGTCACCGGGCCAAAAAACGTGGAGAAAGTGAGAGAGAGGGGGAAGCAAACAAAGAGACTATAGGCGCCTGATCTGCTGCGCAGTGAAGCTGAAACGTTACGAGGAAATTCAGGGGCGCGTTCAAGACGGCGTAGAGGACAACTGCCTGGGAAAACGGCCAAGGCGTCACGCTACCGCCGGTGTCCCGCGCTGTTCCTGGTTCAATCTCTAATTTACCACTCGGCCGGGCGACGCGCGTCGGTGGTGGCAAAATGGAGCAGAACGACGCGCGTTAGAACGTGGAAAACCTTCGCTGACTTGGCTGCCAGCAAACGCGACAGTTTACGCACCGGACCCCAGCGTCGCACGCCCGTTTCAGCAAGTCCGAAACTCAGTCAACAGCAAATACGAGAGGAAAACGAAGAGGAAGAGCAGCACAACATCACTCCAAACAGAAAGGGGTAAGAAGGGAGTAGGCTATACTCTAGCACACTCTTTTATAAAAGGAAGTGAGCTAGAAGAGATCTTACTCTCATTTAGGCGCACTCGTGTTTACAGTGTACGCGGCATGCTCGCTAATTATTCCAACACGCAAGTGGAACCTTCGAGGAAAACAGGAAACCGGTGATGCACTGATTGATTAACCGAACACCACTTCCTGTACGTATTTTTATTTAATTGGGTGGGGGAGGGGAAGGGGAAAAGCCCTGAGAGGGAAGTTAAGAACAAAGCGAGGAGAGCCTTTTTAATATACGCGATGGCGGCCGGATTCAGGGGCCACTTCGAATAAACCGGAAGTTCGAATTAACCGAGTTCGAGTTAACGAGATCCATCCTCTAGCTTTCCTCTCCCCGCAACCTCTTCCCGAAGGTGCAGATGCATCTCCAACAGCCAACCTTCGACCAAACCACTGGACTGACGGTGGCCTGCCCCGACTAGCAGCGACCGCCTCCCGCGAACGCGGAACCGGCAGCAGCCTCACTGCAGGCACGCGTGGCGGCGTCCACAGCGTCGACAAGGCGCGTAGCCCGCGGGGTTCGCTGCGACAGCGGCCGCCGAGAAACACAAGTGCCGCGGCACTATTCCTTCCCTCCGTCCTCCTCCCCCGGCTTCGCAGCGCGCGCTTTTACAAGAAAGCTAAGGCCGAAAGTGAGCGCGCTGTTGTGGTAGTGGTGGCCGCTTCGGAGCAAGATCAGGGTCGCCAGATTGCGCGCGGTTTTTCCAGCTCCCAGCGGCGGCGACGACGACGACGGCCTTTTACTCTCTCTCTCTCCCCTCATTCTCGGCCCCCACTGCTTCTCCATCTCGTTTTCTCTGCTTTACCTTTCTTACGTCCCAGCGCTCCTCCGCGTACACTACGCATAGGCACGAAAGCAACGGGAGCCGCCCGCGCGCGCGACTCGGCCGCAAGGCTGTTGCTGCGGCAACTTTCCCGCGCGAGCGCGCAATTATTGTGATTATCGGCGCTCGAGTATCTCGTCTGGGGCGCGCGCGCGGCCGCGTAGAGAGGAACATGCTGGTGGAGCGAGTTATGGGAGGCCCCAGGAATTACCGAGGCAGAGTAGCGACGACGCGCCCTTTTTAACCGATTCAATTAGGAATGCGCAGGTGGAGAAGAAGGGTGGAAGAAGGGGAGCATGAAGAAGTGTGCCAACGACAACACACCAAGCGCAACTTATAGCTTACATATTGAATTAAGCGGGCTTTTACGCACACCATGCGAATGCCATGCATCACGTTGTTAGGGGCCTCGGGAAAAC